>NW_027045139.1:0-600000 GCF_028017835.1 Emys orbicularis | reverse complement strand
GGGGGTTGGTGAGTGAACTCAGCCTTGCATTCCATCCTTGATGGGGCGGGACAAGGGTGGTCAGTTTTGTTATCATATCGTTCCAATAGCAGGGGGCTATCGCCAGCGAGGAGACTCAGGTCCTTTTGGCCTCTTTTCAAATCAGACGTGGGGAGTGTCTCGGGGAGAAGCGGATGCTTGCATTGGGATTTTACACAAAGACCTTTCAGAAGAGCCCTAGATGATGTCTGAGCTGGCTCGGATGAGGCAGCAAGGGGCAACGCAGCCTGAGCCAGTGAAACTGCCAATCCCCCAGGGAGCAGTGGAAGCAGGTCCAAGCCGTAGCAAAGAGCGGTTCCTGCCGGGAGACGGGAAGCAGGCAGATTGCAGCTCTGTGGGACAGAGAGTGTCTGTTTGTTCTGTATGTGGACGGCACCTGGCACAATGGGGCTGGTCCCTGAGTGGGGCCTGTACACAATGCTAATAAAAGAAGGGGATTTGTTGGATTACTCTAAATCCCGAGTGGAAAGGTGGAGGTGACAGGGGCAAGCCCTGGACAGATGGGATCTGCCCAACCAGGGCAGCATGTGCAGGACGGGGAAGGGGAAAGGCCATTGGAAGTGTTTCCACAGAAGCAAAAAAATCGGGGAACCAGCCCAACCATGGTGGAGTGAGGCTAGATCTCCACAGACAGCAGTCATGGGCAGGCTGGGAGGGTTGGCCTGGATTGACTTTGGATTGGCTCCAGTGTAAATGAGACGAGAATTGTCCCAGAAGGGCCCAGGTACAAGAGTGACAGACACTGTAGGTGGAGCCTGTGAATAAAAAAATTAGGTGCATTATAAAACAATAGTAAAATAATCCCCCTGCTCCCCTTCTCCTGATGGGTGACCCCAAGTCTGACCTTGTACCTGTCCATGGGGCATCATCACTGAATGGGGGAGCTGTTAATGAGGCACCACAGGGATTGGCTGTAGCCCCTTCACTATTCAACTTTGTAATTAACCATCTGGAAGTAAATATAAAATCACTGCTGATAAAGTCTGTGGCTAACACAGCTTGGAGGAGTGGTAAATAATGCTAATGATGGGGCAGTTGTACAGAGCAGCCTGGATAGTTTGATAAAATGGGATTAGTAAAACAAATGCAGTTTAATACAGCCAAAAGCCAGGCCCTATAGCTGGGAACGGAGGCTGGTGGCCACACCTAGAGCCTAGGGAACCGTAGCCTGGAAAGCAGGGACTATGAAAAGGATTTAGGGTCATAGAGGACAAACAGCTGAACCTGAGCTTCTGTGAGCTGCTTTCAGGTTAAGCCTGCAGCTTTGGGCAAGTAATTCAGACCCTGCATCTGTGTTGGAGCAGACGGGCGTGTCTGGCTCAACAAGACAGGGTTCTGGGGTCCTGAGCTGCCAGGGCAGGAAAGCAGGGGCAGAAGTAGTCTCGGCACATCGGTTGGCAGCTCCCAAGGGGCTTTCTGTGATCCAACCTGTCACAAGGGACAAAACACTCCAATCCCTCCTGGTGGGAGGAGCCAGGTTTGCTCTTCAAATTCTGTCCTTGGTAGATGTCCAGGTCTGGGAATGTCCCACAACAGCATTTCTAATGGGAAGCTGGCTGCAGAACAATTAAACTGCTGAGAGCTCCTATGCAGGTGGGGTGGGAATTCAGTCTCTGTGTTCTGTCAGTGCAGCTAGAGCAATAGGAAAACCTCACCAGTCACTGTAGCAACTGTCTACTCCAAAGTACTACAGGAGCATTTTAAGTGTAGACAGCCTGAGAGTGAGACCAGATCTACCTCCAGTTGGCACTAGGGATGCGCCAGCACTGAGACTACAGCAATGACAACAGTTCAATGCTTCCGGAGTTGGCACGGAGATTCAAATCTACGTGGGAAGGCCCCAAGGGATTTCTAGTCCAGCACCTTAACCCCTCAGCCACAGCTTCCTGATGGCCACTGGCTTCCCTACACTATGATTCTCTTAGTGAATTATCACTTCACATTGTTTGCTCAGACCAGCCTCCCCGGCCCACTCACTGCTGTGCGGGGCTATAAGTGTGTCCATTGCTGGACAGCAGGAATTCCTGCCCATTTCCCTTCCGGCTGGAGCAGGATTGGAGTGTGTTTGTGTTAATGACATTGCTGTAGATTGTTGTTCGTTCCCCATCTTGACAATTCAGACAGTCCCTTTCCCATTCAGATCTCCAGCATTTCGTTCCAATAGCAGGGGTCCGGTTTTCTCTGGGGCACTGACATGTTTCAGGGGGTTGGTGAGTGAACTCAGCCTTGCATTCCATCCTTGATGGGGCGGGACAAGGGTGGTCAGTTTTGTTGGGCCAGCAAGTTGGCAACCCTAGATCCAGGAAAAACAAACACCCAACGAGGCTGGCCAGGGGCAGGACATCAGCTTGGAGGGGAAGGGTGGGGGTGGCAGTGACATCACAAAGGCCTGTTGCAGGAACTCGGCCTATTGGGCAAAGGTGGTGGGGAGGGGGTGACCTCACAGAGAGACCCTGACATCAGCCGGGCAGGGCCAGGCCAGTCTCCGAGACCCCCCCGGCTTTGCTGCCGCAAATCTCCTTCGCGAGGTCTCTCCTCGAGGACTGAGAGAGAATTAGGATTCACGGATGTGAGCATGAGGAGGAACCTCTGTGGAGTTTTCTCCTTTCCTACCACTGATTGTACCGAAAACAAACTTCCCTTTTCCAAGGTAAGAGGCCCAGAGAGGTTTGGAACCTGTTCAGTCTGATCCCCCTGGTGCAGGCAGCATTCTAGGCCCAGAAAACACTGGCTTAAGGTGGCCGAATTTGATTTCCTGCCTAGGACTTTGACGCTTAGAATCCCTGGGGACATTGGGGTTTATCCTTTTTGGTTTCCCTTTTCCTCTTTCCTCCCTCCTTTCTCCTCTTCTCTTGCTTCTTTTTCCCCTTTCCCCAGCTTCCCTCCCTCTACCAAGAAGGGGTGTGTGTGGAGTGTGGATGGGGTGGGGGGTGCTCTCATTGCGGGAGGTCCTCACAAAGAGGTGAGGCTGGGTCTGAGAGTGATCCCCTCTGATGGTGACCTGGGCCGTCCTTTGGGACATCTGGTGAGACCTCTCAGCCTCCCGCCCCTCAGAGTCTCAGTGCTGATTGGCCGAGCAGTGGGCTATCGCCAGCGAGGAGACTCAGGTCCTTTTGGCCTCTTTTCAAATCAGGCAAATAAGTCACAACCAATCCAATGTATGGGATTAATCTTGCTGCTTCTCTCCATTAATTGTCTCTTAGCAGGTCATGATTTCCTCTAATGGTCTAGGTCTTCTAAAATACTTGCTGAATAATTACTATGAACCACTGTTGGTCTGTAGCTCACCTGAGAGCACTTTATTCTGATCAGTCACTGTATGAAATTCAAGATGTCTCAGATAGGTTGAAAGTCAGGAGCAGTGTTTCCTCACATTTTGTATGTCCGTGTGCGGAATGAATTTTGTGATGTGCACCAATATGTGCAATTTTGTTATGTGACACATCACCTGTATATTGCTGCACATCACAAAATTCATTCTGCACATGGACGGTGTGTGGCAGGGGTGAGGCTGAAGGGTTCAGAGTGTGGGAGGGGGCTGAAGTGGGGCAGAGGGTTGGGGTGTGGGCTCTGGGGTGGGGCTGGGAATGAGGGGCTCAGGGCTAGGGCAGAGGGTTGTGGTGCAGGGGGAGTGGGCTCCGGCTGGGGATGCAGGCTCTGGGCTGGGGCTTGGAATGAGGGGTTTGGGGAGCAGGTTGTCCGAGGGAGAGAGGACTCCCCCCAGCCCTCTCTCACCACAGCAGCTCAGGGCCAGGTGAGAGAGCACCTGTCTCCTGGCCGCAGCAGCTCTGGTGGGGCTGGGCTGGGGCTGGGGGAGGGGAAGTCAAAACGGGGAAGGGAAGGAGTTATGCTTCAGTTTTTACCTTATAAACTTTGGTCCTGTCTAATATATAAGACACTATGGGAATAAGACACCATGTCATGTGGTGACATCACAAGAGCAGAGGTTGTGAGAACTGCAGCAACCGAGAGGGCAGGGGATTTAGAGTCAGATTGCTTCAAATGCTGCATTCGTCGGCTGACATTTAACAGCAATGCTTAGCTAACAGAATGGAGAAAGGAATTCTCTGCTAAAGATTCCACCTGCCCCTTTGGCCAACTCCACCCCTTCCCTGAACAGAGTGTGCTCAGAACAACATCCGCCCCCCCCCCCCCCACACACACACAAGCCCACAGCTGGGCACCCAGCACAAAGCAAGGGAGGGGGTTGTTTGGTTTGTTTTATTTTTACTTTGCAAAAGGTTTTTTCAAAAGCATTTTCTGCCCCTCTTACCCATGGCAAGGAAGCAGATGGTTGGGGGGAAGGGAACCTGAGAGTGGTGGAGCCAGGGCAGTGGGGGGAAGTTGCCAGAGGCTGAAGAGGGCAACGGGGGGCTGAAGGTGACCAGGTACGGTGAGGGGAAGGGAACAGTTGGGGGAGGCTGAACGGGCCGATGGGGGGAAGGGGACATTTGGGGGGAGGCTGAAGGGGGCAATGGGTTGAAGGAGGCTGGGGCAGAGTGGCAGTTGTGGGGGCTGCTCATCCCCATGGGAGGGGAGGAGGAAGAGGAGCTGCCCTTGTATCAGAAGCAGTTTCCTATTAGAACTTGCAACTTCACTGTTCCTGAGCAGGGTCCTGTGATCAAAGGGGAACTAGATGGGTTCATGGAGGACAGGTCCAGCAATCCAGCTGTTAGCCGGGATGGGCAGGGATGTGTCCCTAAACTCTGTCTGTCAGAAGCTGGGAATTGGGCAACAGGGGATGGGTCACTGGATGATTCCTGTCTGTTCATTCCCTCTGGGCCACCTGGCACTGGCCACTGTTGGCAGACAGGACACTGGGCTAGATGGACCTTTGGTCTGACCCAGTCTGGCCATCCTTATCTTCTAATGTTCTTCTCACATGCTCAATAACATCTGCAAGTTGCTGCCCTCACGCGCCATCAGAATCTACTCCCTGCAATCAAAGGCAGGGAATATCCCCCTGAAGGGGAGAAATCGGAGGGGAGGGATGGGCAGAGGGACAAATCTGGGACAAGCTCAGGGGTTCAGACTGGGGTGGGGGGCGGCCTGCCCTGCCAGGTAGGTGCAGAAGGGAAAACCCCCAGATAGAGGGAGGCAGAGGGGATAAAAGTTACCACGGATGGGGGGAGCCGTCAGCAGCAGTTCCAAACTAGGGTGTGGTGGAGGGTAGAAGGACTTGTGTTCCTCACTGGATGGTCCATCTCAGCACCCCCTCCCCAGGGCTGTGGTGTTAAAGGCCCCGGGTGGCCCAGTGCCCAGCTCTGCTCTAGCTGAAATGGTGACTGAGCTGCCAAGTGTTATCAGATGCTACCGGTGTGGTGCTCTGCTTTCTCCTGTGTTGATATCACTCAGCTGCGTGCGTGTATTCCCTCTTTGTGCTGCCCCAGCTCTGCGCAGATAGCTGACCCAGCAAACCCGAAGAGAACCCCCAATAACCACAGAGTCTAGTAAGATGCAAAGTCACTTCGACTAGGTTAATTGCGATCTTGGACACAATGGCAGTTCCCCGTAGATTACTTAGTCTACCGGGCATACTACGAGAAAGTGCCTCTTGGCAACGACCCGGCTCAGTGGCGTGACTTTCCACTGCCCCCGTGGCCAGACAAAGACACCACCCCAGGGATACATTCTTATACACGGGTACAAACAAGTTACACATCACTCCTGACGTATTGAGGTGCAACCCCTCCACGTAGCAAGGTACAACCTCCCTACGTAGTAAAGTGTCGCCTCGCACCTTGTACCTGTTGGTTCGATCAAAACAACTCTATCCATCATTTTACCCTTTTGCCCCTGTCATTGGGATGGGTCGGCCTGTTCCATGTTATCTGTGGAATGTTTCGGTATAGTGTGTCTTGGTACCATGTTTATACTGTAACTATGCTAAGTGGATATATATTTATGCAACATCAGCCCTTTCCTTGCCAGCTTCTGTGAGCAGGGCCTGCCTCTTGCTCACAGCTTAACTTTGCTTTATGTTAGCAAAGTCTTGACCATTACTTTAGTTCAGGCCTCATACTGAGCCTTTATCAGGGCCTTCACTTACTACACCAAGGGAGACTTGATCCAGGGAAATAGTTTAAACCTCCCTCCTCCCCCATCATAAAACAAACTGATGATCATCAGTTCATCACTTCACCACTGAACTGCCCAGTGCCTGGCTTGGAGATGGGGGCAGGAGGAGAGAGACAAGAGTGAGATTTCAGCATCTCCAGGTAGGTCCCACGGCTCCAGTAGCCCCAACAAACACTGTGGGGTTTTAATTCATAGCTGTTGTCGGTCTTGGGGAGACCTTGGTGCACCAGCAGGGGAGGGTGTCTGACGGGGTTGGTGGTCTGGCTCGGGGTGGGGGGTGGCACAGCTGGGAGGTGGAGGGGTCTGTGTGGTGTGGGAGGGTAGGGGATGGATTGGTGCTGTGGGAGAGGAGAGGGGGGTTGTTGGCAGGGGGCGATTGGGTTGTACGGATGGGGCCTGGGTCTGGGAGGGGCCTGGGGGAGGGAGAGGCTATAGGGGACTTGGATCGGGGGCTTGGGTCAATGGCATGGCTGTGGCTGTTGGGCTGGGAGGTAGTGAGGGGCAGCAGCATGGCTGCCCCCAGGGGGACACAGCATGGCTGTGGGGGGCTGTGGGGGGAGGGGCTGTCGGGTGGCACAGCTGGGTGGGGTGGCTGCACCCTGGCTTGGGGCGAGGAGGACAGTCGGTGGGGGATTGTGGAGTGGTGGGCCACACTGGGGCCTGGGGGCTTGTGGGGGGAAGCCCCATGGGACTGTGGGCGGGGTAGTGGGGTGGCACCAGACCACGGTAGTTGGTCGGCCTTGGGGCATCTCTGGCTGTGTGCACCAGCGGGGGACGGGGGGTCTGTCACCCACTAGGCGTAAGTTGTGGCATCGACTGATCTAGTGACATTTTGTATCTTCATTTTTATTTAAAAACACAGATCGATCCCCTCGGCCCGGCGCCTTTGAAATCCCTGGGCCCCTGGGCATGGACCCCTTGGCCCCACGTCCCTGCTGGGGGCCGGGGGTGACGCCACAAGACATGAATAAGAGCCAGACCCCCCGGCCAGACCCAGAGACTCCAGCTCGCCAGGGCCCAGGAGGCGCCGGGCGGAGCGAGCCGGGGCCCAGCCCAGCAGCAGGAGTGAATTGCGGGCGCTGCCTTGCCAGCCCCCCGGGCCTCGGCTGCTGCCGCTGGGGCCCCCCGAGCCCTGGCTGCAGGCAGGGGAGGGACATTCCCACTGCCTCCCCCCCCACCGAGACTCTCCCCGGGCAGAGACCCCGGCCCGGCCCCCCTGACTGGGACCCCGAGCTCCCCTGGCAGTGACCCACGTGGGGAGAAGGGGAGACCTGCCCCCCGCAGGGAGCTGCTCCCGGTGCAGCCTGTGCGGGGCAGAGGGCCCAGGCTGCTCCCAGCGGGGCGAGCTGCGAGTCCCGGCCTCGGGCAGAGGGAAGCGGCTGCAGCGCCCAGGGTTTGCAGGGGGTGGGGGCGGGGCAGCGACATGTGGGGAGCCGGGGGGAGGGGGAAGGGTTGTGGGCGGGGGCAGGAATTGGGGAACAGGGATGCAGGAGGGGGGTGACCAGGGATGTGGGAGGGGGCAGGAAGGGGGAGGGGGAAGGGTGATGTGGGAGGGGGCGGGAGAGGAGTGACGGGGGATGTGGGAGGGGGCAGGAATTGGGGAACAGGGATGTGGGAGGGGGTGAGCAGGGATGTGGGAGGGGGCAGGAGGGGGAAGGGGAATGTGGTAGGGGGCGGGAGGGGGGTGACCGGGGATGTGGGAGGGGGGAGAACAGGGATGCAGGGGGCGGGAGGGGGATGACCGGGGATCTGGGAGGGGGCAGAAATTGGGGAACAGGGATGTGGGAGGGGGAGGGAGGGGGGTGACCGGGGATCTGGGAGGGGGCAGGAATTGGGGAACAGGGATGTGGGAGGGGGCGGGAGGGAGGTGACCGGGGATGTGGGAGGGGGTAGGAATTGGGGAACAGGGATGTGGTAGGGGGGTGACCAGGGATCTGGGAGGGGGCAGGAGGGGGAAGGGGAATGTGGTTGGGGGCGGGAGGGGGGTGACCGGGGATCTGGGAGGGGGCAGGAATTGGGGAACAGGGATGTGGGAGGGGGGTGAGCAGGGATGTGGGAGGGGGGTGACCGGGGATGTGGGAGGGGGTAGGAATTGGGGAACAGGGATGTAGGAGGGGGGTGACCAGGGATCTGGGAGGGGGCAGGAATTGGGGAACAGGGATGTGGGAGGGGGGTGAGCAGGGATGTGGGAGGGGGCGGGAGGGGGGTGACTGGGGATGTGGGAGGGGGTAGGAATTGGGGAACAGGGATGTAGGAGGGGGGTAACCAGGGATCTGGGAGGGGGCAGGAATTGGGGAACAGGGATGTGGGAGGGGGGTGACCGGATATGTGGGAGAGGGTAGGAATTGGGGAACAGGGATGTGGGAGGGGGGTGAGCAGGGATGTGGGAGGGGGCGGGAGGGGGGTGACTGGGGATGTGGGAGGGGGTAGGAATTGGGGAACAGGGATGTAGGAGGGGGGTGACCAGGGATCTGGGAGAGGGCAGGAATTGGGGAATAGGGATGCAGGGGGCGGGAGGGGGCCGGGGGATGTGGGGCGCTGGAGGGAGGCTGGGGGAACACACAGGTATCGGGGCAGGGGGAGAATTCTGGGGCTCAGGGGAGCAGAGCTGGACTAGAGGGAAACTCTGAGTGTCCGATAAAGGGAAGAAAAGGGGGGATGTGGGGGAGGGGCTGTGGGGGGGCTGGAGGGAGACTATGGAACAAGCAGAGACTGGCTGGGGAGGGCAGAGCCAGAGGGCAGGAGGAGGGAGGGGGATGGGCACAGATACAATGGCAGCTCCCCCAGCCCATGGGGTAGGAGATTGGGAGGGGCTGCCCCGCCCAGCAGCCATTGGGAATCTTTTTCCCTAGACATGGTCAAACCAGGGATATCAAAGGTGAACCAGGAAGTACTGGGTTTACTGGTTTGCTTACCGGTTAACCGGACCTTGCCAGTTAACCCCGCCGACCGGCCAGCCCCCCTGGGCCAGAGGAGTCCCGGCCGCAGTGGGCTGCGGGGGGGCAGCCCCACGCCGGTGGGCAGGCAGGATCCCGGACAGAGCCACGCTGGAGTGGCTCCAGCCCTGTCTGCGGCAGCCAAGGCAGCCTGGAGCAGACCCTGCCGTACCTGGTCGGTGGGACCCCAGCCCCGGCTGCCCTGTGCCGGCCCGCTGGAGAGACCTGAGGTAAAATGGTTAACGAGTTAAATGATATAATTCTAACCGATTAATCGTTTTAACCAATATTTACATCCCTAGGTCAAACAATCATGGGGGGGGGGGGCATCAGACTTCCCGCTAAGGGCTCAGAATTTGCAAATATCCCCCCACCCCCTGTGCGCGCACACGCCCCCTGCTCCTAATTTACTCTTTGTTTGGTTAAGACAGTCTCATTATTTGGGGATCTTACTCCTGGATGATAAATGTTTGGGGCTGACAGGACTGAACAGGGTCCCTCTCCGATTTCTGTGTCAACCAGAGTCACCGCTAGCAACAGCAGGAAGGGAGTTCACCTCCCAGTTGTTTTGGTTTGATTCTGGTTCAGTTCCATTCAATACGTTTGGTTTCATTTCTGGTTCAAGGCCACTGAAGGAAACAAAAATAGAAGTTCAGTTACTGGTTTAAATCCTATTTCAAACTTAGTGGAGGTAAATCCAGCTGCAATTCAATATTGGAAACTGTTTGGATTTTTGATTATTTATTTATTTGGTAACTTTAACTTTACATGAGTTTCCCTAGTGTTTTTGTGTTGTCAAATATACATGATTATTTTTTCCTAAACAGTCTGTTTGAGAAACCTAAAAAAACATATTTAAACACTTGCTTTGTCATACAGGACCTCTGCAGTGAAAGGACACGTTGGAGGCCCGGAAATTGTCTTTTGACGCTCACTTGTGTTATGGAACTGCCAGTATGAATTTTGCTAGTTGATTTAACGTGGGCGTGACATTTTTCAGCTGTTCCCAGTAGTTCAATATGTTTTCTTTCTTATGGAGACGTGGCCCATATGTGAATGAATCAGGAATTGGCCCAATCCTTTTTTGAGCTTTCCATCATCCAGATATCGCTTCCTTTTTAGAGATTTCACAAGCGTTCAGAAGACATTCCAATTCATCTTTCAGTTTCAGACGTGTCTGACATTGATTCTCTGACATCATTATTTCTGACTCAAGCATTTCCATCTTCATCCACTTTTTGGTGTCATGAAATTTTGCCTTGACTTTGTCCTATAGGATAAAGATATATGTGTGAGAGAAACAGATCTCTCTGGGGTAGGGGTGGGTATCAGCCAGTGCCGCGGAGGGGGCTGGCGGGAGGCTTCAGTGGGGAAGGGAGTTTGGAGCTTGAACCCTGCCTCAAGTGGGGCAACTGGAGGGAGGAGCTGCCCCAGGGGTGGGGATGATGGGAGGAGGCATGTCAAGGGGAGAGGTTTGGGGAGCCGTTACCTTTGCCCTTGGACTTGAAGAATTATTATGAACTTCAGGGCCCAGGGAGCATCCAACCACTTCTCTCCCCAGGGGTATCTCAGAGATGGATCATCTACCTCTGGGCCTCCTTCTGCCTCCCATGGTGTGCAGGCAGCTCCCAAGGTTTCCCTCTCCCTCCCTGCTCTTTTGGGCTGAACCCCTTCTCTTCTCATTGTTCTGGGGCCATCACTATGCTGAATCTTTCTTTTAACTGGTAACACACACACACACCGCCCTTTTTTTTGGGTTCAGTTCTGGTTCAGTCGGTAAAACAAATGCATGGGTGAGATTCGGTTCTGGTTCATGTACGAAATCCCGGGTTGAACTGGGTCTCCGGTTCCGCTATGGGTCCAGAGGGGCAAATGAGATCAGCATCAGCCTGACTGTCCCTGGGGGCTGCGGGGGCAGCGCAGGGAGGCTCGGTCGTTAGCTGCCCCCAGCAGAGGCTCTGGTCATTGCTCAGGCCGAGGAGTCGGTGTCCGTCTCTCTCTGAGCTCAGGATACTGGAGGCCTGGAGCTCGCAGGGCTTCCTGGGGCAGAAGCTGCTGCCTCTGCTGGGATCTGGGGGCCTGGGCTGAGGAGCTGCTGCTGCCGAGTGGGGTCTGTGCTGGGACAGACCATCACTATGATCCCAGACCAGCTGTGCCCAGCCAAGGGGGGACTTTCTCCTGGGTCTGCAACTATCCCCCTGGGGCAGCCCTGGGCTCTGCTGGTATCAGCTCCTGAGCCAGAGACTGCAGGTGATACGAGAGATCTGGGGTAAGTGCTGGGCCCAGGCAGGAAAGTGACTCTGCAGAAATGGCTCCTGCTCGCCCAATCTCTGCCCAGAGTTTCTGCGCAGCTCAGAGCTGCTGCCCAACACACCCAGGCTCACCCCGTTAGCCGTGGCTGTAGCTATTGGCGAGGAAACGCCCACGGGAATGCAGGACAGTGACCAGCTCTTCGTGCAGGAGGGAGAGGGGAGAGACTGGGCGGGGCACCTGGAGCAATCAGTGGGGAGGGAGGTTCCGGGCACCCAGCCTTGCCCAGCTCCATTCCCTGCAGCCCCCTGGGGCAGATTGACTTTCCTGGGAGAGGGGAGGGGCAGAGAGAGGAAAAGCCAGTTCCTGCCTCTGCCTGGTCCCTGCGCTTCTGAGGGAATGGGCTGTTCTGGGGACAGTGTCGTGGGATCCCCCAAAGGGGCTCCTCTGATTCTGCTCTTTTCTGGCGTTTGGCTCAGAGACTCTTTTCCTGGGAGAGTGTAATAGCGTCTGGTAGGTTTAGTCCCGGGGGAGAGGTCGGGTCTGTGCTGTAATAATGTCACTGAGGCTTCTCCCAGCATGGCAGAGTCTACAGTTTATTTAAACCCCTTTCCTGGAAAGGAATTGTAGGGGGGAATTTACACATCTATTGTATATAGCCCAATGGGGGTATAGTAGAATTTGTAGAGAGTTTTGAAGTCTATCTCCATGAGATTATTTCTGAGAGAACTGCCAAGATGACAGCCAGGGGATGGGAGTGGAGCTGTATCACTTTCAATAGCTTAAGATTTCTTTCTTCTGCATTATTTGATCTCATTTATGTGTGTTTCAATCATGTAAACAGATAGATATTGTCTCAATACACATACATTAGCCAATCATTACATGAGACAAAAGGTTTAGATTCACAACTTGAAGGCAATGAGTTAATTAGAACATAACATAACATAAGAACGGCTGTACCGGGTCAGACCAAAGGTCCATCTAGTCCAGTATCCTGTCTACCGACAGTGGCCAATGCCAGATGCCCCAGAGGGAGTGAACCTAACAGGCAATGATCAAGTGATCTCTCTCCTGCCATCCATCTCCACCCTCTGACAAACAGAGGCTAGGGACAACATTCCTTACCCATCCTGGCTAATAGCCATTAATGGACTTAACCACCATGAATTGATCCAGTTCTCTTTTAAACGCTGTTATAGTCCTAGCCTTCACAACCTCCTCAAGTAAGGAGTTCCACAAGTTGACTGTGCGCTGTGTGAAGAAGAATTTCCTTTTATTTGTTTTAAACCTGCTGCCTATTAATTTCATTTGGTGACCCCTAGTTCTTGTATTATGGGAATAAGTAAATAACTTTTCCTTATCCACTTTCTCCACATCACTCATGATTTTATATACCTCTATCATATTCCCCCTTAGTCTCCTCTTTTCCAAGCTGAAGAGTCTTTAATCTCTCCTCATATGGGACCCGTTCCAAACCCCTAATCATTTTACTTGCCCTTCTCTGAACCTTTTCCAGTGCCAGTATATCTTTTTTGAGATGAGGAGACCACATCTGTACGCAGTATTCGAGATGTGGGCGTACCATCGATTTATGTAAGGGCAATAATATATTCTCCGTCTTATTCTCTATCCCCTTTTTAATGATTCCTAACATCCTGTTTGCTTTTTTGACCGCTTCTGCACACTGCGTGGACATCTTCAAAGAACTATCCACAATGACTCCAAGATCTTTTTCCTGACTTGTTGTAGCTAAATTAGCCCCCATCATATTGTATGTATAGTTGGGGTTATTTTTTCCAATGTGCATTACTTTAGGGGCAACTCCAAGGGAAATACTATTTATGGAGATATCAATCTAAATTTTACATGAGTTTTGTTATCTTCCCTTTAGGTTCCATCCATGGAAATTCACCCATACTCGTCTGCTGAAAGATCAAATAATGGAAATCTGCCTCCAGAGAACGTGGAAGGCTGACACAGAAGGGGAACTGAAAGATGCCCACATTCAAATCAAAACGGGACGTTGAGAACTGACTGTTGCAACGCTGGCCCCCACCAGTCCCTAGGACAGGGGTGGACAACCTGAGCCTGAGAAGGAGTCAGAATTTACCAATGAACATTGCCAAAGAGCCACAGGAATATGTCAGCAGCCCCCCAGCCACTACCCCCCTCCAGCCCCAAGCACCTACCGCCCACCAGCAGCCCCACCAATCAGCGCCTGGGAATCTGGGAATTACCTTCTGTAAAAACTCATCTTCTTTCGAAAACCTGTGGAAATAGCTGATTCAAGAAGTTGTTGACAGATGGATAGTATGCGTCTATCAGCAGCTCCTTGGGTCACCAGCTGCTGTCAACCAAGCCAGTTGGCAGACTGAAGGCAGGGCAAGAATGCTGAAGCAGAACATTCTTTGCTGTTGGGATACGTGACATCACAATAAACTTATACAGAAACACACCTGGACACTCACCCAGAAAGACACGCACCCATAGAAGCTAGTAACATTTACAACATTGAGAGATGCACCCAAAATCTCTAGGAATTTTGATTTGGGGGAGGGGATCATAGGTGCTGACTGCATGGGTGCTCCAGGGCTGGAGCACCCACGGGGAAAAATTAGCGGGTGCTTAGCACCCACTGGCAGCCAAGCTCTACCCTCCCCCCAGCCCATCTCCCGCTAACCAACTCCGCCCCCTCCCTCCCAGGGCCTTCTGCCTGCCACAACAAACAGCTGTTTGGCTGCATTCAGGACGCTCCCAGTGGGTGGGGGAGGAGCAAAGCCGTAACTCACCCAGAGACGTGATTTAATTAAAAGGTTCAGAGGCCCAGAAACACGTTGAAAATGTTCAAAGGCCCTGTGGGAAGGAGCAGAGCGTTGGGCCTGTGGGCTCCATACGATGACTCAGTGGAAGCTCTTTGGGGCAGGGAGAGCTTTGTGTGGCTGGGCAGTGCCTAGCAGAATGGGGCCTCGGGCTCAGACTGACGGCTGTGCAGCCAGTGGCAGTACAAACAAATAACAATGGGGGGGGGGAACAAAGCGACACATCTAATCGTTGGGATTTTACACAAAGACCTTTCAGAAGAGCCCCAGACAGTGTCTGAACTGGCTCGGATGAGGCAGCAAGGGGCAGCGCAGCCTGAGCCAGTGAACCTGCCAATCCCCCAGGGAGCAGTGGAAGCAGGTCCAAGCCGTAGCAAAGAGCGGTTCCTGCCGGGAGACGGGAAGCAGGCAGATTGCAGCTCTGTGGGACAGAGAGTGTCTGTTTGTTCTGTATGTGGACGGCACCTGGCACAATGGGGCTGGTCCCTGAGTGGGGCCTGTACACAATGCTAATAAAAGAAGGGGATTTGTTGGATTACTCTAAATCCCGAGTGGAAAGGTGGAGGTGACAGGGGCAAGCCCTGGACAGATGGGATCTGCCCAGCCAGGGCAGCATGTGCAGGATGGGGAAGGGGAAAGGCCATTGGAAGTGTTTCCACAGAAGCAAAGAAATCGGGGAACCAGCGCAACCATGGCGGAGTGAGGCTGTTCCCTGGGCTAGATCTCCACAGACAGCAGTCATGGGCAGGCTGGGTGGGATGGCCTGGATTCACTTTGGATTGGCTCCAGTGTAAATGAGACGAGAATTGTCCCAGAAGGACCCAGGTACAAGAGTGACAGACACTGTAGGTGGAGCCTGTGAATAAAAAAAATTAGGTGCATTATAAAACAGTAAAATAATCCCCCTGCTCCCCTTCTCCTGATGGGTGACCCCAAGTCTGACCTTGTACCTGTCCATGGGGCATCATCACTGAATGGGGGAGCTGTTAACGAGGCACCACAGGGATTGGCTGTAGCCCCCTCACTATTCAACTTTGTAATTAACCATCTGGAAGTAAATATAAAATCACTGCTGATAAAGTCTGTGGCTAGCACAACTTGGAGGAGTGGTAAATAATGCTAATGACGGGGAGTTGTACAGAGCAGCCTGGATGGTTTGGTAAACTGGGATTAGTAAAACAAATGCAGTTTAATACAGCCAAAAGCCAGGCCCTATAGCTGGGAACGGAGGCTGGTGGCCACACCTAGAGCCTAGGGAACCGTAGCCTGGAAAGCAGGGACTATGAAAAGGATTTAGGGTCATAGAGGACAAACAGCTGAACCTGAGCTTCTGTGAGCTGCTTTCAGGTTAAGCCTGCAGCTTTGGGCAAGTAATTCAGACCCTGGGTCTGTGTTGGAGCAGACGGGCGTGTCTGGCTCAACAAGACAGGGTTCTGGGGTCCTGAGCTGCCAGGGCAGGAAAGCAGGGGCAGAAGTAGTCTTGGCACATCGGTTGGCAGCTCCCAAGGGGCTTTCTGTGATCCAACCCGTCACAAGAGACAAAACACTCCAATCCCTCCTGGTGGGAGGAGCCAGGTTTGCTCTTCAAATTCTGTCCTTGGTAAATGTCCAGGTCTGGGAATGTCCCACAACAGCATTTCTAATGGGAATCTGGCTGCAGAACAATTAAACTGCTGAGAGCTCCTATGCAGGTGGGGTGGGAATTCAGTCTCTGTGTTCTGTCAGTGCAGCTAGAGCAATAGGAAAAACCTCACCACTCACTATAGCAACTGTCTACTCCAAAGTACTACAGGAGCATTTTAAGTGTAGACAGCCTGAGAGTGAGACCAGATCTACCTCCAGTTGGCACTAGGGATGCACCAGCACTGAGACTATAGCAATGACAACAGTTCAATGCTTCCAGAGTTGGCAGGATTCAAACCTACGTGGGAAAGCCCCAAGCGATTTCTAGTCCAGCACCTTAACCCCTCAGCCACAACTATCTGATGGCCACTAGCTTCCCTACACTATGATTCTCTTCTCAGTGAATTATCACTTCACATTGTTTGCTCAGACCAGCCTCCCCGGCCCACTCACTGCTGTGCGGGGCTGTAAGTGTGTCCATTGCTGGACAGCAGGAATTCCTGCCCATTTCCCTTCCGGCTGGAGCAGGATTGGAATGTGTTTGTGTTAATGACATTGCTGTAGATTGTTGTTCGTTCCCCATCTTGACAATTCAGACAGTCCCTTTCCCATTTAGATCTCCAGCATCTTGTTCCAATAGCTGGGGTCCAGTTTTCTCTGGGGCACTGACACGTTTCAGGGCGTTGGTGAGTGAACTCAGCCTTGCATTCTGTCCTTGATGGGGCGGGACAAGGGTAGTCAGTTTTGTTGGCAACACTAGATCCAGGGGAAACAAACACCCAACGAGGCTGGCCAGGGGCAGGACATCAGCTTGGAGGGGAGGGGTGGGGGTGGCAGTGACATCACAAAGGCCTGTTGCAGGAACTCGGCCTATTGGGCAAAGGTGGTGGGGAGGGGTGACCTCACAGAGAGACCCTGACATCAGCCAGGCAGGACAGAGGTGCAGGGCCAGGCCAGTCTCTGAGACCCCCCCGGCTTTGCTGCCGCAAGTCTCCTTCGCGAGGTCTCTCCTCGAGGACTGAGAGAGAATTAGGATTCACGGATGTGAGCATGAGGAGGAACCTCTGTGGAGTTTTCCCCTTTCCTACTACTGATTGTGCCGAAAACAAACTTCCCTTTTCCAAGGTAAGAGGCCCAGAGAGGTTTGGAACCTGTTCAGTCTGATCCCCCTGGTGCAGGCAGCATTCTAGGCCCAGAAAACACTGGCTTAAGGTGGCCAAATTTGATTTCCTACCTAGGACTTTGACGCTTGGAATCCCTGGGGACATTGGGGTTTATCCTTTTTGGTTTCCCTTTTCCTCTTTCCTCCCTCCTTTCTCCTCTTCTCTTGCTTCTTTTTCCCCTTTCCCCGGCTTCCCTCCCTCTACCAAGGAGAGGTGTGTGTGGGGTGGGGGGTACTCTCATTGCGGGAGGTCCTCACAAAGAGGTAGGGCTGGATCTGAGAGTGATCCCCTCTGATGGTGACCTGGGCCGTCCTTTGGGACATCTGGTGAGACCTCTCAGCCTCCCGCCCCTCAGAGTCTCAGTGCTGATTGGCCGAGCAGGGGGCTATCGCCAGCGAGGAGACTCGGGTCCTTTTGGTCTCTTTTCATATCAGGCAAATAAGTCACAACCAATCCAATGTATGGGATTAATCGTGCTGCTTCTCTCCATTAATTGTCTCTTAGCAGGTCAGGATTTCCTCTAGTGGTCGAGGTCTTCTAAAATACTGGCTGAAGAATTACTATGAACCACTGTTGGTCTGTAGCTCACTTGAGAGCACTTTATTCTGATCAGTCACTGTATGAAATTCAAGATGTCACAGATAGGTTGAAAGTCAGGAGCAGTGTTTCCTCAAATTTTTTATGTCCGTGTGCGGAATGAATTTTGTGATGTGCACCAATATGTGCAATTTTGTTATGTGACACATCACCTGTATATTGCTGCACATCACAAAATTCATTCTGCACATGGACGGTGTGTGGCAGGGGTGAGGCTGAAGGGTTCGGAGTGTGGGAGTGGGCTGAAGTGGGGCAGAGGTTTGGGGTGTGGGCTCTGGGGTGGGGCTGGGAATGAGGGTCTCAGGGCTAGGGGAGAGGGTTTGGGTGCAGGGGGCTGAGGGCTCCGGCTGGAGATGTGGGCTCTGGGGTGGGGCTAGGAATGAGGGGCTCAGGGCTAGGGCAGAGGGTTAGGGTGCAGGGTGGTGAGGGCTCCGGCTGGGGGTGTGGGCTCTGGGGTGGGGCTGGGAATGAGGGGCTCAGGGCTAGGGTAGAGGGTTGGGGTGCAGGGGGGTGAGGGGTCCAGCTGGGGGTGCGGGCTCTGGGGTGGGGCTGGGAATGAGGGGCTCAGGGCTAGGGCAGAGGGTTAGGGTGCAGGGGGGTGAGGGCTCCGGCTGGGGGTGTGGGCTCTGGGATGGGGCTGGGAATGAGTGGCTCAGGGCTAGGGCAGAGGGTTGGAGTGCGGGGGGCTGAGGGCGTGGGCTCTGGGATGGGGCTGGGAATGAGGGGTTTGGGGAGCAGGTTGCCCCAGGGAGAGAGGACTCCCCCCAGCCCTCTCTCACCACAGCAGCTCAGGGCCAGGTGAGAGAGCACCTGACTCCTGGCCGCAGCAGCTCTGGTGGGGCTGGGCTGGGGCTGGGGCTGGGGAAGGGGACAGGATTTATTTTTCCTAAGTCAAAATGGGGAAGGGAAGGAGTTATGCTTCAGTTTTTACCTTATAAACTTTGGTCCTGTCTAATATATAAGACGCAATGGGAATAAGACACCATGTCATGTGGTGACATCACAAGAGCAGAGGGTGTGAGAACTGCAGAGGGCAGGGGATTTAGAGTCAGATTGCTTCAAATGCTGCATTCGTCGGCTGGCATTTAACAGCAACGCTTAGCTAACAGAATGGAGAAAGGAATTCTCTGCTAAAGATTCCACCTGCCCCTTTGGCCAACTCCACCCCTTCCCTGAACAGAGTGTGCTCAGAACAACACTCCCCCCCACACACATACACACACACAAGCCCACAGCTGGGTGCCCAGCACAAAACAAGGGAGGGGGTTGTTTGGCTTGTTTTATTTTTACTTTGCAAAAGGTTTTTTCAAAAGCATTTTCTGCCGCCGTTTCCTATGGTAAGGAAGCAAATGGTTGTGGGGAAAGGAACCTGAGAGTGGTGGAGCCAGGGCAGTGGGGGGAAGTTGCTGGAGGATGAAGAGGGCAACGGGGGGCTGAAGGTGACCAGGTGCGGTGCGGGGAAGGGAACAGTTTGGGGAGGTTGAACAGGGCGATGGGGGGCAGTTGGAGTAGGCTGAAGGGGGAGATGGGGGAAGGGGACATTTGGGGGGAGGCTGAAGGGGGCAATGGGTTGAAGGACGCTGGGGCAGAGTGGCAGTTGTGGGGGCTGCTCATCCCCCTGGGAGGGGAGGAGGAAGAGGAGCTGCCCTTGTATCAGAAGCTGTTTCCTATTAGAACTTGCAACTTCACTGTTCCTGAGCAGGGTCCTGCGATCAAAGGGGAACTAGATGCTTTCATGGAGGACAGGTCCATCAATGGCTGTTAGCCGGGATGGGCAGGGATGTGTTCTGACAGACAGAGGTCTGTCAGAAGCTGGGAATTGGGCAACAGGGGATGGGTCACTGGATGATTCCTGTCTGTTCATTCCCTCTGGGGCACCTGGCACTGGCCACTGTTGGCAGACAGGACCCTGGGCTAGATGGACCTTTGGTCTGACCCAGTCTGGCCATCCTTATCTTCTAATGTACTTCTCACATGCTCAGTAACATCTGCAAGTTGCTGCCCTCACACGCCATCAGAATCTGCTCCCTGCAATCAAAGGCAGGGAATATCCCCCTGAAGGGGAGAAATCGGAGGGGAGGGATGGGCAGAGGGACAAATCTGGGACAAGCTCAGGGGTTCAGACTGGGGTGGGGGGCGGCCTGCCCTGCCAGGTAGGTGCAGAAGGGAAAACCCCCAGATAGAGGGAGGCAGAGGGGATAAAAGTTACCACGGGTGGGGGGAGCCGTCAGCAGCAGTTCCAAACTAGGGTGTGGTGGAGGGTAGAAGGACTTGTGTTCCTCACTGGATGGTCCAGCTCAGCACCCCCCTCCCCAGGGCTGTGGTGTTAAAGGCCCCGGGTGGCCCAGTGCCCAGGTACCGCAGCTCTGCTCTAGCTGAAATGGTGACTGAGCTGCCGAAGGAGACTTGATTCAGGGAAATAGTTTACACCCTCCCCCGACCCCCCTGGGCTCTGCTGGCATCAGCTCCTGAGCCAGGGACTGCAGGTGATACGAGAGATCTGGGGTAAGTGCTGGGCCCAGGCTGGAAAGTGACTCTGCAGAAATGGCTCCTGCTCGCCCCATCCCTGCCCCAGAGTTTCTGCACGGCTCAGAGCTGCTGCCCCAGCGCCCCCAGGCTCACCCCGTTAGCAGTGGCTGTAGCTACTGGCGAGGAAATGCCCACGGGAATGCAGGACAGTGACCGGCTCTTCGTGCAGGAGGGAGAGGGGAGAGACTGGGCGGAGCAGCTGGAGAAATCAGTGGGGAGGGAGGTTCCGGGCACCCAGCCTTGCCCAGCTCCATTCCCTGCCGCCCCCCAGGGCAGTGACTTTCCTGGGAGAGGGGAGGGGCAGAGAGAGGAAAAGCCAGTTCCTGCCTCTGCCTGGTCCCTGCGCTGCTGAGGGAATGGGCTGTTCTGGGGACAGTGTCGGGGGATCCCCCAAAGGGGCTCCTTTGATTCTGCTCTTTTCTGGCGTTTGGCTCAGAGACTCTGTTCCTGGGAGAGTGTAATAGCGTCTGGTGGGTTTAGTCCCGGGGGAGAGGTCGGGTCTGTGCTGTAATAGCGTCACTGAGGCGTCTCCCAGCATGGCAGAGTCTAGAGTGTCTTTCTGCAAGGACAGAGCCTGGGGGAATCAGGGTGTGAAATGGACTAACACTCATTCAGAAACCTCCCGAATTTCCCTTCTCACCTTGACAGGCTGCAGAATAACGACCCCGTTTTGCTCCAGACCGTCCCATCTTTCTAGGGGGCGGGGAAGGGAAATGGCTGTGGTGGATCCAGCTCAGGTAGGGGATTTTGGGGGAGGTGCTGGGGAGGGTTGTTGTAGAGGGGGAGGGTCATGAAATCATAGAGTTCACAGTTCTAAGGAAGGGTAGAAGGGAGTACAGCAAAATAGAGACAATGGATTTCAGGAAGGCGGATTTTGGTAAGCTCAGAGATCTGATAGGTAAGGTCCCAGGGGAATCCAAACTGAGGGGAAAAACAACTGAGGAGAGTTGGCAGTTTTTCAAAGGGACACTATAAAGGGCCCGAAAGCAAGCTATTCCGCTGAGTAGGAAAGATAGGAAATGTAGCAAAAGACCTCCTTGGCTTAACCACGAGATCTTGCATGATCTAAAAAATAAAAAGAATCATATAAAAAATGGAAACTAGGACAGATTACAAAGGATAAATATAGGCAAACAACACAGGAATGCAGGGGCAAGATTAGAAAGGCAAAGGCACAAAATGAGCTCAAACTGGCTACGGGAATAAAGGGAAACAAGAAGCCTTTTTATCAATACTGTCGGAGAAAAACACAGTTCTGACTCTTTGGTTGGGTACAGCAAAATCAGATACTTTATTCTCTCTCTATCAATTGCATAGAGGGAGAGAGTGCACTAGGACACAGGGTCTCCCCCTCCTAGGCAGGTCTCTCCCAGGTAAACAATTACAGCAAGCATTTATACCTTTGGTTACAGACAATAATGAGCAACAGCTGCATTTTGTTTATACATAGGTCATCCTGATATCTTATTTTCCTCACTTGTTTAGACTCTAGTCTACATACAATATTATCTACACAAGGTCGCAACAACTTCTCACACAGTTCTTTCCCACTCGCCTCACACAATCCTCGCTTCTACAAATCTCGCGTTATTAGGGTTACAGTTAGCCTAACTCTTGCTAACAAACTGTCATGCATTGCAATCCCCTTCCTGTCCGTTCTTTCTCTGCTTCCACAATACATTAGAAGCAAGAGGAAGACCAAGGACAGGGTAGGCCCACTGCTCAGTGAGGAGGGAGAAACAGTAACAGGAAACTTGGAAATGGCAGAGATGCTTAATGACGTCTTTGTTTTGGTCTTCACCGAGAAGTCTGAAGGAATGACTAACATAGTGAATGCTAATGGGAAGGGGGTAGGTTTAGAAGATAAAATAAAAAAAGAACAAGTTAAAAATCACTTAGAAAAGTTAGATGCCTGCAAGTCACCAGGGCCTGATGAAATGCATCCTAGAATACTCAAGGAGCTAATAGAGGAGGTATCTGAGCCTCTAGCTATTATCTTTGGAAAATCATGGGAGACAGGAGAGATTCCAGAGGACTGGAAAAGGGCAAATATAGTGCCCATCTATAAAAAGGGAAATAAAAACAAGCCAGGAAACTACAGACCAGTTAGTTTAACTTCTGTGCCAGGGAAGATAATGGAGCAAGTAATCAAGGAAATCATCGGCAAACACTTGGAAGGTGGTAAGGTGATAGGGAATAGCCAGCATGGATTTGTAAAGAACAAATCATGTCAAACCAATCTGATAGCTTTCTTTGCTAGGATAACGAGTCTTGTGGATAAGGGAGAAGCGGTGGATGTGGTATACCTAGACTTCAGTAAGGCATTTGATAGGGTCTCGCATGATATTCTTATCGATAAACTAGGCAAATACAACTTAGATGGGGCTACTATAAGGTGGGTGCATAACTGGCTGGATAACCGTACTCAGAGAGTAGTTATTAATGGTTCCCAATCCTGCTGGAAAGGTATAACAAGTGGGATTCCGCAGGGGTCTGTTTTGGGACCGGCTCTGTTCAATATCTTCATCAACGACTTAGATATTGGCATAGAAAGTACGGTTATTAAATTTGCAGATGATACCAAACTGGGAGGGATTGCAACTGCTTTGGAGTATAGGGTCATAGTTCAAAATGATCTGGACAAATTGGAGAAATGGTCTGAGGTAAACAGGATGAAGTTTAACAAAGACAAATGCAAAGTGCTCCACTTAGGAAGGAACAATCAGTTTCACACATACAGAATGGGAAGAGACTGTCTAGGAAGGAGTACGGCAGAAAGGGATCTAGGCGTTATAGTGGACCACAAGCTAAATATGAGTCAACAGTGTGAAGCTGTTGCAAAAAAAGCAAACATGATTCTGGGATGCATTAACAGGTGTGTTGTGAGCAAGACATAAGAAGTCATTCTTGCGCTCTACTCTGCGCTGGTTAGGCCTCAACTGGAGTATTGTGTCCAGTTCTGGGCACCACATTTCAAGGAAGATGTGGAGAAATTGGAGAGGGTCCAGCATGGTCTAGACAGTATTTGGTCCTGCCATGAGGGCATGGGTCTGGACTCAATGACCTCTCGAGGTCCCTTCCTGTCCTAGAATCTATGAATCTATGAAGGAGGCAACAACCTGTCATGTGTGATCTAAGGAGCAGGAAATGAATCTGGGAATTACCTTTTGTAAAATCTCATCTTCTTCCGAAAACCTGTGGAAATAGCTGATTCAAGAAGTTGTTGACAGATGGATAGTACGCGTCTATCAGCTCCTGGGTTCACTAGCCGTTGTCAACCAAGCAAGTTGGCAGACTGACGGCAGGGCAAGAATGCTGAACCAGAACGGTCTTTGCTCTTGTCACACATGACATCACAATAAACTTATGCATACACACACACACACAGACATACAGACAGAGGCTGGTACCATTAGCAACAGGAATTTTGATTTCTGGGAGGGGCTGCAAAAAGGACTGATACTTTGCATGTACAGAATATATCACATTGTACCTGGGGAGTCACAAAGTAGTTTACAAACTTGAATTCAAGGAGCCTGACAGCTGCCCTGAGCAGGACCAGGTGAAGGTGGGGCTGTACTGAGGGGTCTGCGAGCTGCAGCGGGACGAGCTGGACTGGGTTTCGCTCTGGTGGAGCAGGTGAGAGGGTCTGGGGGCCAGTGCATTAGGGGAGGGGCTGTCACCCCAGTGCTCATCATAGAAGGCAATTAGGTTAGTCAGGCACGACTTCCCCTTGGTGAATCCATGCTGACTGTTCCTGATCACTTTCCTCTCCTCTAAGTGTTTCATAATTGATTCCTTGAGGACCTGCTCCATGATTTTTCCAGGGACTGAGGTGAGGCTGACTGGCCTGTAGTTCCCCGGATCCTCCTTCTTCCCTTTTTTAAAGATGGGCACTACATTAGCCTTTTTCCAGTCATCCGGGACCTCCCCCGATCGCCATGAGTTTTCAAAAATAATGGCTAATGGCTCTGCAATCTCATCCGCCAACTCCTTTAGCACCCTCGGATGCAGCGCATCAGGCCCCATGGACTTGTGCACGTCCAGTTTCTCTAAATAGCCCCGAACCACTTCTTTCTCCACAGAGGGCTGGTCACCTTCTCCCCATATTGTGCTGCCCAGTGCAGCAGTCTGGGAGCTGACCTTGTTTGTGAAGACAGAGGCAAAAAAATCATTGAGTGCATTAGCTTTTTCCACATCCTCGGTCACTAGGTTGCCTCCCTCATTCAGTAAGGGGCCCACACTTTCCTTGACTTTCTTCTTGTTGCTAACATACCTGAAGAAACCCTTCTTGTTACTCTTAACATCTCTTGCTAGCTGCAACTCCAAGTGTGATTTGGCCTTCCTGATTTCACGCCTGCATACCTGAGCAATATTTTTATACTCCTCCCTGGTCATTTGTCCAATCTTCCACTTCTTGTAAGCTTCTTTTTTGCGTTTAAGATCAGCAAGGATTTCACTGTTTAGCCAAGCTGGTCGCCTGCCATATTTACTATTCTTTCTACACATCGGGATGGTTTGTTCCTGCAACTGCAATAAGGATTCTTTAAAATACAGCCAGCTCTCCTGGACCCCTTTGCCCTTCATGTTATTCTCCCAGGGGATCCTGCCCATCTGTTCCCTGAGGGAGTCAAAGTCTGCTTTTCTGAAGTCCAGGGTCCGTATTCTGCTGCTCTCCTTTCTTCCTTGTGTCAGGATCCTGAACTCGACCATCTCATGGTCACTGCCTCCCAGGTTCCCATCCACTTTTGCTTCCCCTACTAATTCTTCCCTGTTTGTGAGCAGCAGGTCAAGAAAAGCTCTGCCCCTAGTTGGTTCCTCCAGCACTTGCACCAGGAAATTGTCCCCTACGCTTTCCAAAAACTTCCTGGATTGTCTGTGCACCGCTGTATTGCTCTCCCAGCAGATATCAGGGTGATTAAAGTCTCCCATGAGAACCAGGGCCTGCGATCTAGCAACTTCTGCTAGTTGCCAGAAGAAAGCCTCGTCCACCTCATCCCCCTGGTCTGGTGGTCTATAGCAGACTCCGACCACGACATCACCCTTGTTGCTCACACTTCTCAACTTTATCCAGAGACACTCAGGTTTTTCTGCAGTTTCATACCGGAGCTCTGAGCAGTCATACTCCTCTCTTACATACAACGCAACTCCCCCACCTTTTCTGCCCTGCCTGTCCTTCCTGAACAGTTTATATCCATCCATGATAGTACTCCAGTCATGTGAGTTATCCCACCAAGTCTCTGTTATTCCAATCGCATCATAGTTCCCTGACTGTGCCAGGACTTCCAGTTCTCCCTGCTTGTTTCCCAGGCTTCTTGCATTTGTGTATAGGCACTTAAGATAACTCATTTATCGTCCCTCTTTCTCAGTATGAGACAGGAGTCCTCCCCTCTTGCGCTCTCCTGCTCGTGCTTCCTCCCAGGATCCCACTTCTCCACTTACCTCAGGGCTTTAGTCTCCTTCCCCCGGTGAACCTAGTTTAAAGCCCTCCTCACTAGGTTAGCCAGCCTGCTGGCGAAGATGCTCTTCCCTCTCTTCGTTAGGTGGAGCCCGTCCCTGCCCAGCACTCCTCCTTCTTGGAACACCATCCCATGGTCGAAGAATCCAAAGCCTTCTCTCCGACACCACCTGCGTAGCCATTCGTTGACTTCCACGATTCGACGGTCTCTACCCAGGCCTTTTCCTTGCACAGGGAGGATGGACGAGAACACCACTTGCGCCTCAAACTCCTTTATCCTTCTTCCCAGAGCCACGTAGTCTGCAGTGATCCGCTCAAGGTCATTCTTGGCAGTATCATTGGTGCCCACGTGGAGAAGCAGGAAGGGGTAGCGATCCGAGGGCTTGATGTGTCTCGGCAGTCTCTCTGTCACATCGTGTATCCTGGCTCCTGGCAAGCAGCAGACCTCTCGGTTTTCCCGGTCGGGGCGGCAGATAGATGACTCAGTCCCCCTGAGGAGGGAGTCCCCGACCACCACCACCCTCCTCCTCCTCCTCTTGGGAGTGGTGGTCGTGGAACCCCCATCCCTAGGACAGTGCATCTTTTGCTTTCCAATCGGTGGAGTCTCCTTTTGCTCCCTTCCCTCAGATGGGTCATCTACTCCACTCTCCGCATTAGTACCTGTAGAGAGAACATGGAAACGATTGCTCACATGTATCTCCATTGCTGGTACATGGACGCTCCTCTTTCTCCTTCTGGAGGTCACATGCTGCCAAACTTCTTCATCATCCGTCTGTCCCTGCTGCGCCTGCTCTGAATCTTCAGAACATTGTGGCCGTAGAAGCATCTCCTGACGTCTCTCCAGGAAATCTTCATTTTCCCTTATGCAACGCAGAGTCGATACTCGTTTCTCCAGACCTCGAACCTTCTCTTCCAATATGGAGACCAGCTTGCACTTTGTACAGACAAAGTCGCTTCTGTCCTGTGGAAGAAAGACAAACATGGCACAACCTGTGCAGGTTACAACAGCTGATCGCTCACCTTCCATATCACCTTCTTCTTAAGAGCTTCCTCAGCTGTTGCAAGAACTACTCAGAGAAACCTGCAGATGAAAGCCTCAGTGAGCTCTCCCCAGGCAAACTCCCTCTGTTAGCCTCTGCTGTTCGCCGCTCAGCTGATTCTCTGCTGACTGCCCTTATATACCAGTCAGGCCCACTCAAGGCCCACCTGGAACAAAGCACTCCCAATTCACACTTTTCAAACAAACAAGCAAGCAATCAAGCACACGGTCAAACTGACAAACTGTCCCAGCAACAGACACTCAGATACTCACCAACACAGCCCCCCTAATGCAGCACTTAGCATACCTCCTCTCGGACAGCTCCCAGGCAAACTCCCTCTGTTAGCCTCTGCTGTTCGCCGCTCAGCTGGTTCGCTGCTGACTGCCCTTATATACCAGTCAGGCCCACTCAAGGCCCACCTGGAACAAAGCACTCCCAATTCACACTTTTCAAACAAACAAGCAAGCAATCAAGCACACGGTCAAACTGACAAACTGTCCCAGCAACAGACACTCAGATACTCACCAACACAGCCCCCCTAATGCAGCACTTAGCGTACCTCCTCTCGGACAGCTCCCAGGCAAACTCCCTCTGTTAGCCTCTGCTGTTCCCCCCTTTCTTTGCTTTTCCCCCCTGGTGGTCAGAGGTATCCATTTTTTCTCTCTCTCTCTTTTTTCCCTTTTCCACTCTGAAACTTTTAAAATCTTTTTCAACGTTGGAAGAGTTACAGACTGGAAAAAGGAAAGCCTGGAACTTTATCACTCCGGAATTTTTTAAAAGTTGAGGTTAGTTTTGAAAAGTTCCAGAATCCCACAGTTAGCTTTTTCCTTTTGAAATGTTACAGAGAGGGACAAAACCAGCCAGCCAACCCCTGCATATTACTAATTGAATTGAATTCTGTGGCAAAAAGGGGGGAAGACATAGGGGGAAGTGAAAATTAAATTTAAAAACAATTTCAAATGACTCCATTTCAAAGCCTGCTAAATAGGGGGTGGGAGGCAGGAATACTGAATTGTCTGTAATTTCCCCCCCCTAAGTTTTGACAGTGTTTTCACTTTGGCTCCATAATGCAATATCTTTCACCTTCCAGGAATTAAAGAATTTGGCTTCCAAGCATCCAAACCTTGTGATATTGCAGCTAGGTATGTTCTTTCTACGTCTCCCTCTCCAAACACCCTGGAAATGCCCTACATTCTAACTCTCCTTCACAGTCCTTTTGCCCAATTCTCTGCTGGTGTAAACTGACTCAGCTCTGTTGAGCTTTTACATCAACCAATTTCCACCAGCAGGGAATCTGGCCCTTTGTGATTCTATGTCTACCTGGCTCAGCAGTTCAAACTACAGGCTGTGCATCTGAGCACACCCAGGTGTTGTGCTGTGACTCCCCCATGTGGCCACTGCACAGTTTCACTCCAACCCTTCCCTCTTTTGTTCTCTTCCCAGGGGAACCGTTCTTATCTTGCATCTAAACCTGCACTGTCCCCCCAAAAATATCTGACCTGGGGCAGAAGTTTTCCTTTCCTACGCTTGCAGCTGAGTCAGAGCCCAGCCCAGTTCAGCTGCACCCAGTGCTAATCCCTGCTGTCAGCAGCTGTTATTTGTGCAGCAGCGAATACAAAGCCCTGCAGAGTAAGTGATCGCACCCGATTCTGGCTTTGCACGTAGGCGGCAAAGGTAAACTCCCCCTGATTGTACCAAGCCCCAGAGTTATGCAGCCCAGAGATGGTGCTAGGTCCAGGCTTGTCTGTTATCACTGAAAGGTGCCTTTGTACCTGGCTGAGCCAGGCTGTGGGCAATGGGCAGGGCAAACCGCCCGCTGCACCAGTGAGTCAGCAAATCCCACAGCGCCCTTTGCTAGCAGAAAAGTGCCACCTGGTGAAAGAATGGAGAATCTGGGGCGAAGCCCAGCCTGTTACCTCCCTCCCCTTACAACCAGCCCAGGGCACGTTCTCTGCTTTCCCTGTCGGTTGATCAAGGGGACACAACTGACTGCAGCTCCTGGAGTCACCGAAGAACTGCCCATTAGTGGCAGGTCCCAGCCCCAGTCTGACTCCTGGAATCTGTTCCTAGAGTCAGAGCTTCCACTCACGTCTTGTGGCTATCAGCCAGGGCATTCGGGGGTGGGATCCCCTTCTCAGAGTCAGCCCCCCAATCTCCCCTCTGTGGGGGTTCACAGCCAAATGACCAGGAGATGCCTGAGCTGCTGTAGCAGGGCGAGGTGGGGAGGGGATAGGAGGGAGCCAGCTGGGCTCCCTGTCTGACCATCCCTCTGATCTGATACATAGCACCAGCGCAGCTCCCACTCTGGAGACACCACATGTGGCAAGAGCCCCACACTTTCGGGGGGTGGGGGGAGGAGAGAAAGCAAACCAGGCTTCCTGGGCCACTCTGTGGCCCTAGAATGTGGTGACACCAACTCATCCCCTTCCAGTATAACAACCGTCTCCTGCTGCTAGCAAATGTATTTAGTCTTGTAGCCCAAGTGGTAGATGTTCATGCTGAAGATTCACAGTTCAAAGCCTCCTGATGATCATGAAGTGGGGTGGTTACAAGTGCAAATAATGCGGTTTGATTTTTTTTAGCTTTTTCCTTTAAAAAAAGCAACCTGGGAAATTACAGATAAAAAAACCTGCATTAAAGGAATGTTAATTAGATTGCAAACCAGCTAGTGGAAAGTCAGGAGATGCCAGAATTAGAGATTACCTGTGCAACCTCCGTTTGGCCCCCTTGTGTTTACACATTATGATGCAGTCTTTAGTTACATGATCACAGTGTGTTTTTTCCGCAGGCTGCCTGACTCCTTCAGTGCACAGCTGGATGGGCAAGGGAACAGAATTAAGGTTGTGCAGACAATTGTAAAACTGCAAATCTTACTTTTGAGGGCTTGACTTTGCAACCTAAATAACTTTGTTTGTATGCAGTTTTTTGAATGCGATAGCTTGAAGGAACCAGCCACAGCTCTACAAGTATCTCCCCAGAGCTCGGCTGGTAAGGGATGACATCTCTCTCTCCTCAACACAAACCACCGTAACCTCGGCCATATTTATTTCACACAGTATCAGGAATGGAACCAACCCGTGCTCATAATAAATCCCATCATCACTCTCTCCAGAAGCTACAGACCCCGCGAGCATCCAGGCTGCTGCAAAGAAAGCTGAGGCCCATCTGGGAGGATCTGGCCTGAATTTGCTGATAAATAATGCTGGCGTTATGCCAGAGAGCACTCTGGAGTCAGCGACTGCTGCAGATATGTTGGCCGTGTATAAAATCAACGTTGTGGGACCAATGTTGGTGACCCAGGTAAGAGTCTGCCTGACCCAGGGCTTCAGCTGAGAATTTGTAGCTTCTACTTCGGTTTGCAGGGAAGAAAAGCAGCCGACGAGATCTAGAATTTCACTCATCTCTGTTCTAAGTCAAAGGGACCCGATCTTGCCTTAGTTACACCTGTGCCACCCCGTGACATTAATTGAGTGGCACTTGTGTAGCAGAGAACAGAATTTAGCCCAAGATTCTTTGATGATGTTGGCTGCCCGGGCATTACACACTCATCCAGATGTTTCCTAGCATTTATTGGTGCTTATGCAGCATTACAGATGGCCCCAGCGCTTTGCAGGTGGGAACATACAGAGAATAAAATGCACTCCCTCTCACTCTGGCCCAATGGCTATTTGAGTATTTATCCACAGTGGCCAGAGAGGGAGAAGAGAGAGAATGGCTGTGTTGTCTAGTGATTAGGGCACCCACGTGGGAGCCTGAGGGTCTGGTCGCCCTTCTCCAATCACTCTTTTATTATTTAGCCCCAGTGGAACAGCTTCACCAGGGAAGAATGTCTCATCAGAACCCTCCCATAGCTCAGTGGTTAGAGCATTTGCCTAGGAAGTGACAGACCCTGTTTAAATCCTGTCTCTCCCTCTGGCAGATGTGGGAATTGCACCCTGGTCTCCCACATCCCAGGTGTGTATGCTAACCACTATGAAGAGGACTAATCTAGTAGGCAGCCTCTGAGCATGACTACCAGATCAGGCCTGGCAAGTGCTCTAGGCAGATGAACACCTATCTTCCCCCAATTCATGAAATGCTGAGGGGCTTAGGTGGAGATAGGTTTTTTGATGCCTAGAGTGAGGCAGCCATGCGCATGCCCAGAGGCAGAAACTTAGGTGCCTACAGGGTTCAGCGGGAGTTTGATGGATAGCAACTGGGACTTAGGTACCAAGGTACTTTTGTGGGTCTGAGCATTGTAGTCTGAAGGCACAAACTGGTTCAGGTGTCATTGGGACATTAGAGCTGGTAGGTGGAGCAGAGCAGGTGGTGGTTGAGAAGTGGGTTGAAGGAGGAGAGGGATGGCGATGAGGGAGAGCGAATTGGGAAGCTGTTCCTAGCTGATGGGGTGCAGTGAAGGCAGGTAGGAAATAGGGACGGGGTGGAGGAAAAAAAAGGGCAAGCAGGGGGGTGGAGCACAGGAAGTGGGACAGGTGTGCAGCAAGATTAGGTTTGAGCCAGAGGCAGGAGTGGAGCCTCAGTGAGGAAGAGAAGCTAGGATGGGACAAGGAAGAAGTGATTCCGATGCCTGCCCCCCCCCGAACTGCCGTGGGGGGCCCAACACTGTACATGCCATGGAGGGCGTCTCTGGAGTGACACTGGGGAGGAGGAGAGGCCAGGAGTATGCAGGTTTTGAGGCCCAGCACCTCACACAGGTAGCCCGGCTATGCTGTAGCAGCTACTCTGGGCCAGAGGCTGGTCAAACAGCCACGGGTGGGAGATCTGTCCTTGTTGTCATTACAGATTTATTAGCAAGGACAAACGGACACAGTCTGTCTCCCTCCAGGCGTTCCTGCCCTTGTTGAAGAAGGCTGCGCAGGAGAGCACCCAGACAGGGCTCAGCTGCGGCAAGGCAGCCATTATCAACGTGTCCAGTATAGGGGGCTCCATCGGGAACACCCCCAGCATGGCCACCTTTCCAGTCATCTCCTACCGCTGCAGCAAGGTCTGGCCCATCTGCTAACAAGTCATGGGATCCGGGGGTGGTGGGGTGCATGTCCTATCTGACAATTCTGCAGTTACCCCGAAACAAAACACGCCCTGATGGCGTGTCCCGTGCTGATTCATGCACCAGGAAAGGAAAGGTTTCAGAGTGGCAGCCGTGTTAGTCTGTATCCGCAAAAAGAACAGGAGTACTTGTGGCACCTTAGAGCCTAACAAATTTATTTGAGCATAAGCTTTCGTGGGCTACAGCCCACTTCATCAGATGCATAGCATGGAACATAGAGTAAGAAGATATATATACATACAGAAAACATGAAAAGGTTGGAAGTTCCCCTACCAACTCTAAGAGGCTAATTAAATAAGATGAGCTATTGTCAGCAGGAGAAAAAAAAACTTTTGTAGTGAGAATCAAGATGGCCCATTTCAGACAGTTGACAAAAAGGTGTGAGGATACTTAACATGGGGAAATCATTCTGAACTATCTATGCCCATTTTGCCCCCCAAACGGAGCGTGTTCCCCTTCATAAAAGACTTAAGCCCTGACTATCCTTACAGCCAAATACTCTTAATTTCTGCCCCCTGCCCCAATAAAGGGATCTGAGTCCGATTTGGAGCCACTTTTACAGGGGATTCTCTATGTGCACTCAGAGCATCCCACAAAGAGCAGGGGACAGAAATGAGCCCTCCACTGGCAGCGTGTGTTTGGCTGTCTCCCTGGCGTGGGATGTAAAAGGTAGCTAAGGTGTCCATAAAACTCCCCCTCTCTTTCCTTGATAACATACCAGGGATCGTTCTCAGCCCATTACAAACCACGAGACTGGGCAGTTCTGCACCAGAGAGGGTCTGTCCTCACTGCCCCATTGACATGAGTTAGCTGCACTCAAGTGACTTCTCTCAAGTTAGCCCAGCTCGAGTGAGAATGGCCACACTGCAAAATAACTGTGACACTCAAGCTGCTGTGTCCCCAGTGGTGCTGCCCTCACTTGTGTGTGGCTCTAAGACAGTGGTCCCCAATCTCCCAGTGACTATTGAAAGCAATCCGGGAGATTTTAATAGGCTATTTTAAGACAATGACATTATGGCATGTTGGAAAAAAAAATCTCCCAGAATAGCTTCAGTCAGAGTTGGCAACCCTAGTTGGGGGGTGGGTATGGGGCCAGGAGCAGGGCTGAGGCCAGGGGCTGAGGCTGGAAGCTGGCACAGGGCCGGGAGCGGAGCCGCGCCGAGGCTGGAGACAGGGCTAGGCATGGGTCCAGAAGCTGGGGACGTAGCTGGGGGTGGGGCAGGAGCAGAACTGGTGGCTGGCGCGGGCCCCACCATACTCTCTGGAACATTTCCCCATACCCCCCTAGGCAGGCATTCCCCACAGTTTGGGGACCTCTGCTCTAAGATGTCTGAGGGCATAGCCCGTGCATCCTTGTGCTGCTGTAAGCCGCGCTGCTCTATGAACTTGCCCAGGGGATTGTGGGAGATGGTGTCTGTCCTTGCTGGCATACTGGGGAAACTATGGGAAGGCATTGGTGGCTTAGCAGCACTCGAGCTGCAGAACTGGCACATTAACAGCTGACGAGTCGTGCTCACTTGAGGTTTGGTCTGTGCCCCATGAGGGGCCAGGCATCCAGCATTAACAGCTTCCCCACACTTGAGTGAAGGGTCTGTGAGTGTGTCGATGGGACCCTGGTTAGGGGCAACACACGAGTTAAGTCTGCAGTGAAGACAAACCTAGCATTGGCACCAGACTCTGGGGGAAGAAGGATGTGGCTTTCAGGGACCTCAGGCCTCTGGCTCCAAAATTTAGGAATCAAACCAATTGCTTCCCTTAAGGAGTGGAATATGCACATGATCACAGTTAACAAGGAGGAGAGGAATAAAACCTATAACCCCGAGGAGACCCAGCTGAGTTAATGTAGCAGAGTAACCTGTAGCTTTGGGACCGTCCTCACTGGTCAGTACCTGATCTAGTGCTTTAATTCGCCTTAGTTTGCATTTAATTTTCCTGTTTTATGAAGGGAGGAGAAAGGAAAAGGGGCAAAGCTAGTTGGCCTGTGCAGCCTACAAGTTATGCAGGTTTCTCAGCAGCACAAGTCAATTATGTGCAGTTGAAGGAGCGTCAAAGTGCCACTTCTGGAACTCATAAATTTAATTCTCTTCCCCCGTGACTCTGCCTCTGCTCTGGACGTGCTTCACATCCAGACTGCTCTGAACATGCTCACGAGGTGCCAGTCGGTGAGATACAAGGAAGACGGGATCCTGTGCACTGCGCTGCATCCGGGCTGGGTGAAAACAGAGCTGGGAACTGCCAAGGTACAGCAGCTAATGACTTTCCGGAGATGTGCCCAGAGTCTCCTGGCAGCGTGAGGGTGAGATGGTGGTTGGGGTTAGGCACTATCACTCATTCTCCAGCTGCATCCCCCCTCCCACTCCCCAGGTCCTATTATTCCCCCCTTTCCCTCCCCAATATTCCTGTGCCACCTAGCTGCTGTTCTTATTTGTGCCTCGAGAATTTAATCTGCTCAGGAGGTCCAGCAGCAGCTTCTCTTCCAATCCCTATCTCCCCCTCACACACACACACAGGTTCACGAGATCTGTGCTCCCCCTTCCTTCCAGAAAGGCAACTACTGCCCAACCCCTACTCCCCCCCAGCAACAGCCTGGATTTGCTAGCTGTGATCCAGAAGGACGCAGCGAGCACAGGAAGGTGTGGACCAGCTGCCACCGAGGCCAGGAGCCCACTTCCCTGGGGTGGGTGCTTCAAACACAAGTGGAGTTTCATTCTCCCCCTTTCATGTGCATGCTGCAGGCAGAGCTGACGGTGGAGGACAGCGTGCAGGGGATTCTGAAGGTGCTCTCCACCCTCTCTGAGAAACACCATGGGATTGTAGTGGACTGGACAGGAAGAAATGTGCAATGGTGAGAGCCTGGCCTACAGGAATGATTTCACCAGCAGTGTACACAGGACACTCCAGCACCCGTCTGCATCTCATGAATAAACATCTCTGTCTGAACTAGCGCTGTTACTGAGTCTCTCTCCTCACAGGACTCTTTTGGGTTATGGATTCAGGATACCTCCTTTAAAGGAAAGCATTGCCTCGTAGTTAGAGGGGAGACAGCTCTGCCACTGACTTGCTGGGCCCTTGGGCACATCACTTAGTCTTAGTTTCCCCTAATGCTGCCTGACCCTTGTGTAGCAGTTGGAGAGCCTCTGATGAGACATATTAAAAGCAAAGTATTACAATAGCTGTTATAGATACAAAATTAACTGCACGATCCAGCTGAGCTTACTTGAACAACAGACTCCAGGCACGGGGTAGGTAGCGTGGATTTCCCTAGACAACAGAAATTGGGCTTTAACAAGGAAATTAGTCTAATTCTCTATCTGTATTAGCTCACTAAGAAAACAAAAGGAACATGAAACACATGAATGTGAAGCACCAATATCCACCCTCCTATCCCTCCACAAAGAGGATGTAAACAGGCTGTTTCACAGCGATAGTTAAAGAGCTTATTGGTAAACAGCAACACCAGCATTAGAAGTGTCGGCAGAAAAATAAAATGTACCTTTACATTATTGTTGTCCATTATACAAAGATATATTCATATTGACTATAGTAATTAGTGAAATACAAAGGGAGGCTGATGTGAATCAAACCAGCACACAGTATGTGCACACATGAACAGCAGGACCATGAACCTCTGCTCCAGACATGAAATAACTCCAGTGCAGAAGGCCTCTTGCCAGGCTCTTTGTTCCACCTACGCCTTTGATTAGGCCCTCTGGACTAGGGTGAAATGCACCTTCAACAGTCAGCTGACGGCACCTGTCCTCTCACATTTTTGGTCATTTTGCCCCATGATGCAGTGGGAACTGCACTGCACCAAAACAAACCTGTGTCATTTTAACAGCCCCATGCAACAGCTGCACAGACCTTTGATAAGAGGTTGGTGACAAAGAGCTACTTTCTCCTGGGCATGACCTGTTCTTGCCCTGTCTTCATTGGCTCTTGGGATCCTTTTAAAAATGAATCAGACTCAAACTAGGGAAGGCAGTGAGACTCCTGGAGCCTTGGCAAACATGGAGTCCCATTCTGCAAGGTGCAGAGCTTTCAGGGGCGCAGCTGCTCATGAGTTTAGGTCCATTAGCTCTTTCAGTTAAGGAGTTCCTCGCTCTCTCACCACCGCCCTCCATCTCTACCCTCACCCCCCAATGTTTTTATATACTGGCTGAGGGCCAAATTCTCAGATGGTGTAAATTAGCTTAGCCCGATTCATTTCAATGACACTATGCCCATTTGCACCAGCTGAAGATTAACTGTGAGATTCTTCTACTGGTTTAGGTTACTTTAAAAGGACATTAAGAAGCAGCTGAGTAAGCAGATTTGATGAGGGTGGGGAGGGAAAAGGCAGAGCAAGAAAGAGAAATCCTTTTTAATAAAGGATTTGCTACATCAGCTCAAAGCTGCTCCTTTTGGGTTGGGTTTAGTATGTGGGAGAGGAGGGATAGAATGGTGTCTCCCCTGTTTCAACAGGGTGTGGAGAATAAGGTCTGCGACCACTGAAGACAGCAGGAAACTATACAAGTGCTCTGTTATCACCAACATGATATGAACAGCCTTGCCCATTGAGCTCAGTATTTGATCAGGTTTCAGAGTCACCTTTATATGCTAAGACCACTCCCTGAAAACTTCTGTGCCCAAGCAAATTCAGATAACTATAATCATTCACTACAATCATTCAACACCCAACCCCGTAAGGAAGATGCATATTCAAACCATTCAAGCTAAACAGACAAAAAATGCTACTTAACAAGATTAGCTAGGTAGAAAATAGGTTTTCCAGCTCCTCTAGTTGCTCTAAGCCATTTTATCCTCATGTTTGTTCTAGCCCTTAACTAAGAGCTTGTTTCATTCAAGTCCAAACCACAGCAATTATTAACAGTCAAAAGCACAAAGATCCCCTCTGCTAGCAAGTGGCAATGGAAAGCAGCACGGCGCTTTCCTGTGAGCCAAGAGATCTTTTATAACGTTTTGGCACCATCTCCCATCTCCCACTCATGCTTCCTTCACATCCCTACAGGAAGAGTCAGCAGCAGGCAACAAAGTTTCCTCTCCAGCCCTCTGGATTTGGGGACTTCTGGTTCAACAAAACCAGCTGCATAGGTGAGGGCACCTGCTCTCCAGCTTCATCTATCTCCCCTGGATTGTCCTCCTGTGAGACCTGCAGATTCTCGGCTTTCATGTCAGGATATCATGGTGCCTTTTCTGGTAAGCTCTTCCATTGGGGCATGATCCTTGCTCTTGAGGGAATCCAAACACGGGAGTGGGAACACAAGCACAGGGGGCACCACAGATGTCTGGAACGCCAGTTTCTAGGGACACCCATAAAGAAAAGATTCTACGATATTGAGTGTACCTGACCCAAGCCCCGTGGCACAAGTGACTTTTTTAAACAAATGAATTTGTACCCCACAAAATCCAAGGTCACTTATGCAAGCAAGTCATATTTTGGACATGGGCTGTGCTGTTCAGATATTGGAGATAAGTGGGAAAGGGGACCGGTTACAAGATAGTTAACTCCAAAGCAGACTGCAAAGAGTTACAAAAGGATCCCACAAAACTGGGTGCCTGGGCAACAAAATGGCAGATGAGATTCAATGTTGATAAAGGCAAAGTAATACACATTCGAAAACATAATCCCAAATATACATATAAAAAGATGGGGTCTAAATTAGCTGTTCCCACACAAGAAAGAGATCTTGGAGTCATTCTGGATAGTTCTTTGAAAACATCCACTCAATGTGCAGTGGCAGTCAAAAAGCTAACAGAATGTTGGGAATCATTAGGAAAGGGATTGATAAGAAGACAGAAAATATCATATTACCTCTATATAAATCCATTGTACACCCACATCTTGAATGGGGGGAGGGATAGCTCAGTGGTTTGAGCATTGGCCTGCTTGTGAGTTCAATCCTTGAGGGGGCCACTTAGGGATCTGGGGCAAAATCAGTACTTGGTCCTGCTAGTGAAGGCAGCGGGCTGGACTCAATGACCTTTCAGGGTCCCTTCCAGTTCTTATGAGATAGGTATATCTCCATATACTGTGTGCAGATGTGGTTGCCCCATCTCAAAAAAGATATATTAGACTTGGAAAAGGTTCAGAAAAGGGCAACAAAAATGATTAGGGATATGGAACAGCTTCCATATGAAGAGAGATTAATAAGACTCAGACGGTTCAGCTTGGAAAAGAGATGACTAAGGGGGGATACGATAGAGGTCTATAAAATCATGACTGGTGTGGAGAAAGTGAACAAGGAAGTGTTATTTACTCCTTCTCATAACACAAGAACTAGGGGTCACCAAATGAAATTAATAGGCAGCAGGTTTAAACCAAAAGGAAGTATTTCTTCACAGAATGCATAGTCAACCTGTGGACCTCTTTGCCAGAGAATGTTGTGAAGGCCAAGACTATAACAGGGTTCAAACAAGAACTAACTAAATTCATGGAGGGATAGGTCCATCAATGGCTATTAGGGATGGTGTCCCCAGCCTTTGTTTGCCAGAAGCTGGGAATGGGAAACAGGGGATGGATCACTTGATGAATGTCCTGTTCAGTCCTTCTGGGGCACCTGGCATTGGCCACTGTTGGAAGACAGGATACTGGGCTAGATGGACCATTGGTCTGACCCAGCATGGCCGTTCTTATGTTTCTTATGTTACTATACATAGCTCATTTCAGCCTGCTTTTCTTCCCTTCAGACTCTTGGTAAGGAGTCTGTAGTGGCCAAGATAACCCAAGCCTGAGCTACAAGTAGAGAGGGGTACAAGGGTAATAACGGCAGCCCTGTGGATGCAGCATAACACATGTAGGATACATTTAGACGTTCCACTGTTTGGTACAAGCTACCTGGTGTTCAGGGTGTTAGAATAGCAGTTAGTACAGTTTGAATCTTGGCTATCTAAAGACTATGCATTCACATTAAAGCCTTAGATTGCACCACAACTTGTGGACCATCTGTGTTCAAGCAGGCCGGGTCCCCCCACCATCCAACTGATCCAGCAGGAGCTTCCATCATCTTAAACTGGTGAAAAATGGCAGAAGAGAGAGAGCAGCTTCTGCCCATTAGGGCCTTCCAGAGTAGTTGTATCTCTATACCTTTTCTCATATAAATGTTGACATGTTTCCATGCCCCCTTTTTGCTTTATGGCTCACTCCCCAGGTCTCATTTTTGGATATGTGCATATTTGGTGCTGTTGGCCATTTTGAAAAAAAAAGATTTTTTAAATGTTGGTTTCATTGATATTTATTGGGTGCCTTAGAATAATATGATTAAATAAAGCTTTCATACCTGTTCCTCATTTCTTTTTACATAATGCCTTTAGCATTCATCTTTAAAAAATGGTAGACAGACGCTAATGAAAGACATGCTGTCAAGGCTGTATCCCTACTTTGAACTTTAGGGTACAAATGTAGGGGCCTGCATGAAAACTTCTAAGCTTATCTACCAGCTTAGCTCTGGTCCGCTGCCACCATCTTAAGAATTCCCTCCCTGGGAAGCCTTGAGAAACCTTTCACCAATTCCCTGGTGAATACAGATCCAAACTCCTTGGATTTTAAACAAGGAGAAATTGACCCTTCCCCCCTCCTTCCTTTCACCAACTCCTGGTGAATACAGATCCAAACCCCCTTTGGATCTTAAAACAAGAAGAAATTGACCCTTCCCCCCTCCTTCCTTTCACCAACTCCTGGTGAATACAGATCCAAACCCCCTTTGGATCTTAAAACAAGGAGAAATCAATCAGGTTTTTAAAAAGAAGGCTTTTAATTAAAGCAAAAGGTAAAAATTATCTCTGCAAAATCAGTATGGAAAATAACTTTACAGGGTAATTAAACTTAAAGAGCTCAGAGGAATCCCCTCTGTCTTAGGTTCAAAGTATAGCAAACAAGATAAGCACTCTGGTAAAAGGTACATTTACAAGCTGAGAAAACAAAGTAAATCTAAGACGCCTTGCCTGGCTTTTACTTACAATTTTAAAATAAGAGAGACTTGTTTAGAAAGATGGGGAGAACCTGGATTGATGTCTGGTCCCTCTCAGTCCCAAGAGCGAACAACCCCTTAAACAAAGGACACACACAAAAGCCTTTCCCCCCCCAAGATTTGAAAGTATCTTATCCCCTTATTGGTCCTCTGGGTCAGGTGTCAGCCAGGTTACCCGAGCTTCTTAACCCTTTACAGGTAAAAGGATTTTAGAGTCTCTGACCAGGAGGGACTTTAGTACTGTACACAGTATGGCTGTCACCCTTCCCTTTATAGTTATGACACATGCCTAACCTTTATAGCAATTTCACTTATTCCATTTACTCTAAGTAATGTATTTCTTCATAGCCATGTAGTGGCCTGCTAGGCAAGGCTGAGAGCTGAGAGCTTCTTAACGAGGCTGTGATCCCTAAGCCTTTTAGCATCTCTTAACCAGGGGGCAGGGCTACTCAGGGCTACTCAGGGAGACCAGGGCTTTAAAAAGCCCACTCCTAAGCGACCAGAGTAACACTGGAAACCCTGACAGAGTTATCAAGGGCTCAGTCTGCAGCTGGGGGGGGGGCATTTTATTTAAGGTGGCATTTGTTGTTGCCTTCTTTGGTGCTTTTAGAGTCAGCGAGCTGGTGCCTAAGGCAGCTGTGGACAGGTCTCAGCGTGCACTCAACCTAACAGACGTGCAACTATCTGCAGGGGCATTGTCCTTGCACTTAAAGTATTCGAAGCAGACCAGAAGGAAAATGGGGGCTGAGGTGGTGTGGAAGGAATGTGCAGATGAGTGCTTGTGCCCAGTAAAGACAATAAGAGCCTTACTAAAAATCCAGGGCCTGCAGTCAGACCTGTTGTTCACACACGGCGATGGCAGCTTCCTGACAAGGTACCAATTTAGTGCAGTACTGAGGAAAACCTTGCACTACTGCGGCCTTTACCTGGGTAAATTTGGTACTTATTCTTTCAGGGTTGGAGCGGCTGCAGGGGGGTTTGGCACATGGCAGTGCAGGCCATAGGGCACTGGAAATTAAGGTGTTACAGGGCTGACAGCCGCACCGAGGAAAAGAGGACAGGGAATGCCAAAAATGTAACAGCACTTGTTTGTTTCAGGAGCTACCCAGAGTGTATGCACCATGTGGATCTGTGGGCACTCCATAGTGCATTGGGCCCACAAGAGGGCAGGCAGGATAGCAGCTGGATCTCATCTGGCTTCAGGGCCAAAGAACACATCCAGAAGAGGTATGCAGTGGGATCAACTCATTGCACTTCTGCTCTGACAGGCCAGGGCTGGGAGCAGACTCAACCTGCATGGACAGGGCTAGAAGGAAAGTAGGTCACCAAGATATTCAATGATCCAGCAAGGGGACTTCTGTTACAATTGGCCAGGGCCGGATTAACTTTTTGTGGGCCCAGTGCGAAACATATTTGTGCCCCCCCCCCAGGGAATGAAGGGGCCAGGGTAGGGTTACCATACGTCCGGATTTTCCCGGACATGTCCGGCTTTTTGGGACTCAAATCCCCGTCTGGGGGGAAATCCCAAAAAGCCGAACATGTCCGGGAAAATCCGGCGCCGCTGGGTGCTGGGCCGGGGGCCGGGCCGGGGGTGCTCGGCCGGGGGCTGGACCGGGGCTGGCACCCCAGGTCCCGAGCCGAGCCAGGCTGGAGACGCCGGGGCCGGGGCCGGCTGCCAGAGGGAGCCGCTCGGTTGGGGGGGCTAGACTGGGCCGCGCCTCCTCCCCCCACGCCCCCCCAGCTTACCTGCTGCCTGCTTCAGGCTTCCCGCGAATCAAATGTTCGCGGGAAGCAGTGGAGGGGGCGGAGTTGGGGCGGGGACTTTGGGGGAAGGGGTGGAGTTGGGGCGGGGGCGGTGCTGGGGGCGGGGCCGGGGCCCAGTGGAGTGTCCTCTTTTTGGACACTCAAAATATGGTAACCCTAGGCCAGGGGCAAGAGCACAGCAGGCAGGGTGGATTTGATTTAAATCATGATTTAAATCACTAGTCAGGAAGACTCAATTTAATCATGATTTTCTACATAAAAGTGCATACTTGTTGGTTGTTATAACCTTAATACATATTCTTCACAACTCAGAGATAGATGTAGGTTTCATTTTTAGAAGGTACACACTATACATTTTTAAACAGTGATTTATTTTGAAAACTTTTCAGATGAGTTTTACAGCTGTATCAGAAAATGAATGATTGTTTGGTTATTTCATTTACCAAAGATAATTGAAGCAGATATTTATGAAGCCATTGGGAGGTGAACTATCTCCAATTCAACAGGTTAATCATTAATATTTGTGGGATTTTCTTGCCAGGCTGTATTAGAAGGAGAACATCACCAGACAGACATTTAAATTGTTTTATTTAACTAAAACAACAATGTTAAGTATTCTGGATTTTTTCTTCAACAGCAAACATAATATTTTAACAAAAAAGCATATGTCCCTCGCTTCTCACATTTATCTCCAGACTTCTTCTCCTTGTCCAGATCTATTCCGCCCCCACCAATCTTCTATTCATTGAACTTTTTGAAACTTTTCACTTTTAAAGAGAGATTGACCCTGTATACACAAATTTGCAGAGGGATAATAGCGTTGAGGTCTGTTATTTCTCACGTCTATATATTATTTATTTATTTAAAAACATTTTTGCTGTTAACAAGCATGTTACCTCTGGAGACACAAATTCACTGTTTGAGAACTGCAAAACTAATCATCTCTGATGGTTTCTTCTAGACTGAGCACTGAGTCCTATTGGGTAGAAAGATTAGAAAGATTAAGCTAAATAATCTATACCAAAGCCTGTGGAACCCCATAAAATTGGGTCCCTAATCCATGAACTATTAGAACTCATTTACAAAACTTTTCTTAAACATTACATTAATATATTGTCTCATACTATAGAATTAGAATTTATAATCCCTATTCCATGATGAGATATAATGTATCTTAATTATCCGATAATTTTTTTTTTAAAATCCGATTTTTTGATTTTTTAAAAAAAAAGTAATTGATTTTTATCCACCCTGACAGCGGGGCATGGTGGGGGTGGGGGGGAGGATTGGTTCCCAGCTGGAGGGAGGCAGGGGCCCGGGGCAAGAGCACAGCGGGGCATGGGGGGGGGAAAGGATTGGTCCCCAGCTGGAGCGAGGCAGGGGCCCGGGGCAAGATGAGCACAGTGGGGCATGGGGGGAGGATTAGTCCCTGCTGACTGGAGCAAGGCAGGGGCTGGGGGCAAAAGCACAGCGGGGCGGGGGCTAGGGTTGGTCCCTGGAGCAAGGGAGGGGCTGGGGTAAACTGCAAGTGCAGCAGGGCTGGGGAGGGGGTAAACAGGATCCCCCCCCGCCCCTGCCCACATAGAGCAGGTACCTACCTTCTCCCTGATTCTAGCCCATTCTCTTCGTCTCTCTCTCTGCACTGAGCTGAGGGTGGGGGTGCACTAAGTGCAGGGCTGGGGGTGCAGGGTCTGGGAGGGAGTTAGGGTGCAGGAGCAGGCTGGGGGTTGGGATGCAGGGTCTGGCCAGGAGCTAGGGTGAGGGAGGGGGCTCAGGGTTGGGGTGTGGAGCGCTTACCTGGGGCAGTTCCCATTTGGTGCAAGGGGTGCAAGTGGGAATGTGGATGTGTGTGTGCAGGAGGTCCCGTTTGGTGCTCAGGGTGGCGGTGGGGATGTGGGGGGGTGTGCAAGTGTCAGGGCCTGGGGCCTGGGGGGGGTATGTGGGGGGGTGCAGGAGTCAGGACTGGGGGCTGGGGGCCTGTCAGGGGGTGCAGGAGTCAGGGCAGAGGGCTGGGGGTGTGGGCTGGGGTCGTGGGGGTGTTCCCACGCCCCTGTCCTGAGCAGCTCATGGCAGGGGGCTGGAGGGGGTATGCCCTGATTCCACCCCCTTCCCCAAGGCCCCGCTCCCGCCTCTTCTCCGCCTCCTCTCCCAAGCAGCAAGCGAGCTGTGGCTCCGCTCCTCCCCCTCCCTCGTGCTGTCAAACAGCTGTTCGTTGGCAGGGAGAGTGGGAGGGGTGGGGGAAAGAGGCAGGGGAGGAGCTTGGCTGCCGGCGGAGCCTGCCCTGCTGCAGCAGGAGCTCCAGGAGCCAGCGGCACCAAGCTTCTGCCCCCGCAGGAGAGAACGGGGGACAGGGGGCGAAGAAGAGTGGGCCGGGCCGGGGCCCCTTTGGAGAGGGGGCCCACGCCATGGTAAATCTGCTACTGCAATTGGCCAAAGTTTTCAGGGACGATGGGGTACATCAGGGTGGTGTTACCAGCCAGTGTGGTTGGTGGGCTAGTCGCTGGCACTCCCTGTGGCTGGTTTCCAGTGCCATTAAATGAAGAAAATGAATGGTTCCCAGAGGTAAAAGATCTGGAATTTTGGTGATGGGCCTTCAGCTCATCTGATAGGATGATATCACAACTCAATGGCCCCCTCCCTCAGGGGGTCTCCTGGGGTGGCAAATCAGGATTGTATGTTGCTAACACTATTGCAAGGCATTTTGGGAAGGGTTAATGGTGTGAGTGTGGAGTGAAATATTCCTTTGCAGGTTGTGAGAGGCCGAAGGGGGAGGAAGAGAGAGACAGGAATGGGTTAACTCGACACTCCAGCTAGGTCCAGCAGAGATAAGACGCTGACTTCAGCCCAAGGCCACAGCACACAACTGACTGTCAGCTGCCTGCCAAGACAGACGGGGGCCTGGATTCCAACCTCAACCAGCCGTGAGAAAGGAGACTTCAGCTGAACAGACCTGCAGGGGCTGCGAAAACGAGGGAGAGAGTGAAGGCCAGCAAGGGGGAAAACAACGGTTTTGGTGTCCCAAACAAGTTTTTGCGTCCCTGAAAGCTGAGGTTTTGGGAAAGCTGAGCAAGCCACGGAAGGCCGGTTTGGACTGGTACAAAGAGCATGGAGGACAGAGGTCCCTGAATGAGACGTCCCCAAGAGACTCCAGGACTTAAAACCCTCCCGGGAGCTAAAGCAACTCGGAGATCAACAGCAGACCCTGGACGACCTGTGCACAGGACAGAACTCCCATCCACCTCTTCCCCCCATTCTTCATATGTTACACCCGGGCTTGGCCAGCCCCGGGTAGTGCGTGTGTGAGTATGAAAGTGGGTTAGGGCTTGGGGCACTAACTCTTTCTTCCTTCCTCTGAGTGACGTGGGGAACCCCCAGCACTCTCCACTGTTATTTTATTATTTTATTAATAAAGAGATATATTAGAATTGGAAAAGGTACAGAGAAGGGCAACAAAAATTATAAGGGCTTCCATATGAGGAGAGATTAAAAAGACTGAGACTGTTCATCTTAGAAAAGAGACGACTAAGGGGGGAGATGATAGAGGACTATAAAATCATGAGTGTGGAGACATGAATAGGGAAGTGTTATTTACCCCTTCATGTAACACCAGATTCAGGTGTTAGGGGGCATATTCCTTCACCCTCTCACTTCCCTGGTCCTTCTCGCATGAACAGAGAGCAACAATACAGGAAGTCCGAAGGTGCAAACAATTCGATGTTTATTGGGGTGAACTTTCAGCAAGCATGATTCCAGTTTCCTTCCTCAGTGTCCCCTTTCCCAGCTCTGACACCACAGAGCATTGCCTGTGTCCCTGTTCCCATTCCCGCCCCTTACTTACTGATTGACTGCTGACTATATAGTAAAACTTGAGTTCTGCTTAGCTATACCTTAACCAATCATTTTACTGAAATTTAACTAACCAATCCTAACATATTGTAACATGATTATTTAACCAATTATATCCCACCACCTTAATTGGTTTACACCCAACAAAATTAATTATACAGCAGACAGAAACCATCACAGAACCAGACAGAGATTATACAGACAAACAATAGGGAAGTAGAGACTACAGTGATAGAACAATACAGAAATGAGGATTTCACATCCCAGCTATTGATAAGTGAGTTCTTGCCAGACAAGATGCTATCAAACTAAGTTTCCTTTTACATCTTCTAGGCTCTTCCCTTTCTCTGGAGGTGATAGATCGGATCACCTTCCTAACAGCCCCATAGCACCTTATTTCAATGTGACTAGTTTGGAATGTAAGGATGTGACCATACACTTCCCAGTTTATGGCTGCCTCTGCTGCTTCGCCAAAGGCTTAGCCTAAGAACAGGGCCTCAGACTGTCACAGTGAGAAAAGGCCCTTACACAGGCAGACAGTGATTTTGATTCTTTCTTTTATACCTCTATAACTAGATTAGTGATAAGAATACACCTAAATAAGGAAGTACTTTGTGCAATGCACAGTCACCCTGTAGAACTCGTTGCCAGGGGATGCTGTGAAGGTCAAAAGTATAACTGGATTAAAAAAAGGAATTAGATAAATTCATGGACCATCAATGGCCATTAGTCAAGATCGTCAGGGATGTAACCCCATGCTCTGGGTGTCCCTAAACCTCTGACTGCCAGAAGCTGAGACTGGATGACAAGATCAATTGCCCTGTTCTGTTCATTCCCTCTGAAGCACCTGGCAGTGGCCACTATTGAAAGACAGGACACTGGGTTAGATGGACCATTGGTCTGACCCAGTATGGCCGTTCTTATGTTCACTGTGCAACCCATTAAGGTCTCCCACAAGGAACACACTGGTGCTTAATACTGAGCAGGAAAGGCCACAACATGTGTTGTGAGCAAATCAAACATGTGCAATTGCTCACTGGCACAAGCCCTTTAACCTTCACAAAGCAGAGCAAAGAGGGCAGCTTTCTATCTGCTGTGAAACCCCTGGGGTGGATTCTGACCCATGGCAGATTTAATCTGGTGCCACATCTCCAAAGCTAATGGAGTTGCTCCTAATTTACACCAGCATAAATAAGAGCAGAATCAGACCCCCGTCTCTTTGAGCTTCATGACTTTTACATATTTCAATCACAATTATCGATGGGCCAAACCACTGCCATGACCTGTACTCTGGGGCCAGTGCCGTAACAAGGGCGAGGGGAGTGAGGCACTTGCCTCAGGCACATAAAGCTGGGGGGGGGTGGTGCAGAAAGTGGTGGAGAGAGAGAAAAAAAAGCTGCTGGCACGGAGATATTTATAACCCAGGTGATCTCCCCCTCCCAGCCCCAGCTGCCACCCCCCTGTGCCTCCCCCGAGTGTCTCCCGGCCCGACTTGCTTCCCCCCTCCCTTCCCAGCCCGGAGCAGAGCAGCTCCATGTTGCCTCCCTGCAGCAACTGCTGCCGCAGGGTCCTAATGCCCCCCATCTCCACTTCCAGGGCAGACTGACTCTGAGCCTGCCCTTCCCCCTCAGACCCTTCCCTTTTCCGGCAGGACCCTCCAGCAGCACAGGGGGCCCCCCCGCCCACAGTCACCGCTCCTGCCCCACACTGGGCAAGGAGGCAGCCCCATCCCTCACCCCCAGTGAATCTACAGTCAGGGGCAACAGGAGGGGAGGAGGCGCACGCAGCACCCCCCGCCACCCACCACAGGGGAGGTGAGGGAGATTCCTGGACCTGAGAGGGGCCCAAGGAGCACATGCAGTGACAGTGGTGGGGGTGAGTGTGCTGCTGGGGGGGGCAGGAAAGGGGGGCTCCTCCCCCAGAGCTTGCTGCTGCCGGCAGGGAAAGGGCTGGGGGGAGTCCTCCTCTCTGGCCCTGTCCCGGAGCAGCCTGCCTGCACCCCAAACTCATCCCCAGCCCTGCCCCACCCCAGAGCCCACACCCCCAGTCAGAGCTTTCACCCCCCCACTGCACCCTCAACCCTCTGCCCGAGCCCTGAGCCCCTCCAGCACCCCAAACACCTCATCCCCAGTCCCAGCCAGAGCCCTCACCCCCCCACACACCAACCCTCTGCCCCAGCCCTGAGCCCCTCCAGCACCCCAAACAGCTTATCCCCAGTCCCAGCCAGAGCCCTCACCCCCCGCATCCTGACCCTCTGCCCGAGCCCTGAGCCCCTCCAGCACCCCAAACACCTCATCCCCAGTCCCAGCCAGAGCCCTCATCCCCCCACCCCCTGACCCTCTGCCCAAGCCCTGAGCCCCTCCAGCACCCCAAACACCTCATCCCCAGTCCCAGCCAGAGCCCTCATCCCCCCACCCCCTGACCCTCTGCCCAAGCCCTGAGCCCCTCCAGCACCCCAAATACCTCATCCCCAGTCCCAGCCAGAGCCCTCACCCCCCGCATCCTGACCCTCTGCCCGAGCCCTGAGCCCCTCCCACACCCCAAACCTCCCATTCCCAGCCCCAGCCAGAGCTCTCACCCCTACTCTCGCCCTGAGCCCCTCCCACACTCCAAACACCTCATCTGCAGCCACAACCTACAGCCCTCACCCCTGCACCCCATCCCTCTGCACCCCTCCCATCCCCAAACTCCCTCCCAGAATCTGCACCCCAATCCCTGCCCCAGCCTAGGGCCTGCACCCCAGACCTCCTCCCTCACCCAAACTCCCTCCCAGAGCCTTGGGCGGGTGGGGGGGGGGCGGAGTTTGGGCAGGGGCGGGTTCTGGGCACCACCAAATTTCTACAAACCTGCCACCCCTGATCCTGCCCTGCAAACCTGAACTCCCAGCATTCTCAGGACACATGCTGATCCCTAGTGGCCACTGCTGATATCCAGCACCTCCCTCCTCTCTTAACCTGTGAGTCCCTCTCTGGATTGGAACTGGAGTGGAACCAAAGACCATGTCATAACTATAAAGGGAAGGGTAACAGCCCTCCTGTGTACAATACTATAAAATTCCTCCTGGCCAGACACACCAAAATCCTTTTACCTGTAAAGGGTTAAGAAGCTCAGGTAACCTGGCTGACACCTGACCCAAAGGACCAATAAGGGGACAAGATACTTTCAAATCTTGGTGGGGGGAAGGCTTTTGTTTGTGCTCTTTGTTTTGGGGGTTGTTTGCTCTTGGGACTAAGAGGGACCAGACATCAATTCATGCTCTCCAAATCTTTCTGAACAAGTCTCTCATATTTCAAACTTGTAAGTAACAGCCAGGCAAGGCGTGTTAGTTTTGGCTTTGTTTTCTCAACTTGTAAATGTTCCTTTTGCTAGAGGGTTTACCTCTGTTTGCTGTAACTTTGAACCTAGGGCTAGAGGGGGTTCCTCTGGGCTCTTTGAATCTGATTACCCTGTAAAGTTATTTTCCATCCTGATTTTACAGAGATGATTTTTACCTTTCTTTCTTTAATTAAAAGCCTTCTTTTTAAGAACTGGATTGATTTTTCCTTGTGTTAAGATCCAAGGGGATTGGATCTGAACTCACCAGGAATTGGTGGGGGAAAGGAGGGGGGATGGTTAAATTCTCCTTGTGTTAAGATCCAAGGGTTTGAATCAGTGTTCACCAGGAAATTGGTGAAGAAGTCTCTCAAGGCTACCCAGGGAAGGGAATTAGCACATTGGGAGTGGTGGCAGCAAAACCAGATCTAAGCTGGTAGTTAAGCTTAGAGGTTCTCATGCAGGTCCCCACATCTGTACCCTAAAGTTCAGAGTGGGGAAGGAACCTTGACAGACCATCTTGGAAGCAACATTACCAGCCCAAGCAGTCAAAAATCATGAGTTGACCCCCCAAAATCACAGGCTCTACCGCCGCCGCTTCATTCATTCTTCAGCGGCAATTTGGCGGCAGGCCCTTCCCTCCGAGAGGGACTGAGGGACCCACCGCCGAATTGCCGCCGAAGAGCCGGCCCTGGGGGAGGGCACAATTTTATATTCTTGCCTCAGGCGCAAAAATACCTAGTTACGGCTCTGTCTGGGGCACTCAGAATGGACCTGGCTGTTGTGTTTTAGCCCCTTCTCTAGCTAACACAACCCTAGGACAGTTTTTTGCACTGACTCTCCTTTCCAGTTCTCTGATTACTGTTTTGTTTAACAAACATTTCCCCTCCTACCCTTTCTAGATCTATGTAAGTCCGCTAAGCTACGTAGCACACTGGATCTGCAGTTTCAGGGAACCTATGCCGATGTACTCAACTGAGCATACAGCTAAAGCAAGAGAGAACCCCACAAAGAAGTTAGTGATGAAAGAAAAGGCTTTGGGGTATCCTAAGACCTTAAGAATGATAAGAAAAATAACAGGGCTTTTCTGTCCCAATGACTTGCAGCTGTTCAGACAGTGAACTCGTGTCTCACCCTCATGTCCACCAACTCAGCTCTTGTTTATTCTGGATATTCATCAACGGAGTCATTTTCTCAAACATGGCATAAGTTTTTCAAAAAAAACAAACATACGCCTCCAATGAAACTAACAAAAAAGGTAGGCGGGGACTCGACTGAGTGAAATCAGCTCAGGGGAAATGACACAGCCCATATTTAACTGAACTTGCAAAGAGACCGAGACAGAGAGAGACTAGAGGCAGCTGTGAAGAGACCATGGCAGGGTTTCATGTCCGTAGTGTCCTGGTGACTGGATCCAATCGGGGAATTGGCCTGGAACTGATCAAGCGTTTTATTGGGAAACCGAACCCACCAGAAGTGATCTTTGCCACCTGCCGGGACCCAGAGGGAGTGCTAGCGCAGGTGAGAAGCAGCTTTTTTGCTTAGCTGAACTTTGTTTTAGAAAATGTTCCCCAAAAGGGCATGGAATAAAAGCAGGTTTAGATGGCAGATCCCAGGACTGAGTCTGTAACACAGTTTCCCAGCTGTATGTTCCCCTCCACCCCTGAAACCTCCTGCCCTCTTAAAACAGGGAACCTTGCAAGTTTCAGTAGGAGGCCTGATTTGGACTGACCCCAATTTTTCCCAACCCTAACACTACTGGGCCAGATCCTCCACTGCCCTGCGCCTTGTGCAGAGTGGGTGTGAGGTGCTGCCATTCTGTTAGCTCCCCCCCAACACACACACAGACATTCTGTCCGCCTCTGCCCTCCCTCTGTACCCAGATCACCCCCAGTCATTGCTGCTCAGACATTGCTCCTACATTCCCCTTGACACTTATGCAACTCTACTGCTGCACGTTAACTATACGCAGCTCTAGTGCGCGTTGTATCACTCGCTTGTCCCCATTATCGTGTAAAGTATTGGCCCCTCGCAGAGCCGCAGCTAGAATGTCACAGTTATGTTACCCTGTAATGATGGCAGGGAGCCTGGCACATTGCCCAATCAGATACCCGATTTGTTACAGATCCATAGGCCTGTTATGCCAGGGGTCCAAGGCAGACCTGGCTGATGTTCAGGCTTGGTGTGGGGAAGGATTTCTGCCAGACCACCTCACCTCCTCTGAGACCCCAGCCCTCCTTCCCCAACAGTGCTGGGACCACCCGTTAACCGTTGATGTAGCTGTGGGGGAAGTGAGATTTGCCTGGTGTCCCATAATCCTTCCTATAGTGGGAGCTCTCCCTGTGATGCTTCTTCCTTTCTGGCTCCTTGCACTATAGACATTTGGGCTCGGGCTGCAACTTGAGCTCTGGGACCCTCCCACCTCACAGGGTCCTACAGTCCAGGCTCCAGTCCGAGTATGAACATCTACACCAGAATTAAGCAGCCTGCTGGAATGGGCCAGCCAGAGGTGTTTAATTGCAGTGCAGACAAACCCTGCGAGGGTAATAAACTAAGTTCCCTCTAAGCTGGCCCCGGCCCCATAGCTGCCCCAGCAGGGAGAGGCACCTCTCCCCTGTCCACTGTCCCCAGAGCTGCCGCGGCGAGAGAGAACTGGGGGGAGTCCTCTCTCCCCGATGCAGCCCCAGGGCAGCCTGAATCCCAAATCCCTCATCCCCAGCCCCACCCCACAGCCCTCACCCCTGCACCCCAACCCTCTGCCTGAGCCCTGCCCACATCCCAAACCCCTCATCCCCAGCCCCACCCCAGATCCCGCACACACAGCTGGAGCCCGCACCCCCCCACACACACCCCAACCTTCTGCCCCAGCCCTGAGCCCCCTCCTGCACTCTGAACCCCTCAGCCCCACCCCTGCCACACATCACCTCCATATTGGTGCACATAACAAAATTCATTCCGCACATGGACGTAAAAAATTAGAGGGAATATTGGTACTAAATGGCTACTGCTCTCCAGCAACTGTCTTCAGGGAGGTTCCCAGTGATCCCGCCTCTCCGAATCTGCCCATGGCTTGTAATGGAGGGGCAGGCCAGAAGCCAATATCTAGAGTTGGGTGAATAATGGATATTTTGGTTTGCTGGCAATTCCAAAAAAGCAGACAAACAAAAATATTGTTATGGGTCAAACTAAAAACAATTTTTACAAAAATGTTAGAAATTTGACAAAAAAAATCTATTTCAGGTCAAATGAAATGTTTGCTTCGACCTGAAACAAAATGTTCTGATTCTGAGCAGTTTTAAATGGTTTGGAAGGTTTTTTAAAAAATAAAATTACAGGAAATTTCCAAACAAAAGTTATTTTGAACAGAAATATTGAAACATTTTGATTTTTTTCAGGTTTCTCTAGAAATCAACACAAATTCCCAAGCTCGTTTGGTGTTATCGAATCTGCAACTTTTGCTCAAAGGAGTTTTGGCCAAAATTTTTCACCCAGATCTACTGATATCCCCAACCAGTCCCCCAATCCCCATATGACACCAATGGGGCAAAAAAGGTTTCTGCGTTGCTACTTTATCACTACCTGGTGCTAAAAGATGCACCTTTACTACTTCACAGCAGCCCGTAGGTAGGAGATCTGGGAGGTTCCTTAGCTGTTTCTCAGGGGCTCCACAGAGCAATTACTAAAACATGAGCTGATCCTCAGTGCCTGCTCCTGGGGGCTCTGGAATAAGAGAAAAAATCTGTCAACAGGAGTGAGTGATGGGTATGGGGGACCAGGTGAGTGATGGCTGGGGCAGAGTTGGGAGAATGGGGGAAAGAGGAGAACTGATGGAGAGAGGCTGAGGGGATGGGGAAGGAAGAAGAACCAGGAGGCAGGTTAGAAGAGAGGATGGATGGGGGAAGAGGAGTGACAGACAGAAAAAGGGAGTGAACAACATGCAAGGTGTGTGGAAAGGGAAAGCCAGCTGAAAGACAGAATGGATGGGGAACAACATGGGGTAAAGGCCCTAGACAGGGGAAAAGCTGGGACTTCATATGCACCCACTCTGATTTTTTGGTTCCATGATGACCCATGCTGTTCCCATGGTCTTCACTCAGAGCAGTGTCTTGGCGCTCCCAGGCATTACTAACTGCCAGCCACAGGGTCAGCTTCTGCTCTCTGTTAAGCTCACATACCCCCATTGAAATGAACGGGATTGCATGTGGGTGACAGCAGAATCTGTGCCATACGGCTGTGGGTGTTCTTGGTGCCAGGGCTCTGTCTGATGGGGTGATGCACATAATGCTTTTTTTTTTTTTTTTTGCTTCCAGGAACTAAAAAATTTGGCTTCCAAGCACCCAATCGTTGTGATTCTGCAGCTAGGTACGTCCTCGGTGCATCTCTCCTGCCAACCAGCACGCTGCAGACACTGCATGGCCAGCTCTCCGTTAGCTGCTTTCTGATTCGCAGTCTCTGCTCTACGTTCTCTATGACCCTTTCCACATCCATTCTTTTCCAGCTTCCTAGCACCTGACTAGATCGTAATCACTAGTGCAGCTAAACAGACCACAACTTGTTAGTGCACTGCTAGTGTCAGTGGATCGTAGTTCCTCATCACTGAATAATGCATAAAGCGCAGTTACAGAGGCTGCCTGCCTCGTCTGGTAATCTGTGCCAAACACTGCACCTGGTTCTGCTCCCTTTAAATCAAAGAGGTGTTCTGCCGCTGATTCCAGCACAGGAGCAGGACTGGATCATGCTCACCTTTGTGAGAACTGCAGTGAGAGAAGATGACAAACTAAATCTCAGCCAAGCCTAGCGTCTGCGAGAACAGTCTAGATTGACAATAATAGGGTAGAATATGCCTGAATGTTCCTTATACAACACGCCCTAAGGTGGGGTGAGGCTGTCATAGCAACAGAACTTATCTACTAATACATGACCATACAATATAAGGTGTTGAATGAGGTTACATATTATAGAATCGTTCAGCAGAGATTAGGTGATTACAGTTTCCAGACACATTCCAGTCTTAGTACAGTTTTCCCCCCTCCCTTCTAACTTTCTCAAAAATAAATCTCCCTTAGCCTGAAAATTCACAAAATTATTCTCCAGACAGAAGTGGTTTGTTGTGTTTTGTTTTGGTTTTAGTCTGTTGTTCACCCTCACACGCATGCAGATTCTTCTTTAGATTGTGACCCTGGTTTTAACAAATTCGGTTGAGAAAATGTCTTTGGTTTAAATTGGTCTAAGTTTCAAAGAGGCCATTTATAGTTTTTGAGAACCTGATCATGAAAGGAGCTGAGCACATGCATCTATCAATGACTTCAACTAGACTTCTCAGCACCTCTGAAAACCAGGCCCAATGGTGTCTCAAGACAGGCACCCAAAATTAGTGGACACTTTTGGCCAAGATCACAAAGGAAGTCTACGGCAGAGTTGGGATCCCGATCACCTGTTTCCTAACCCAGTGTTTTAATCACAGGACATAAACTCTAAGCTCCTAAATCCATATTTAAGCACCTGAATAGACATGAACTACTGGCTTTCAGTGGTCGATCAGGCTACTAATATTCAGGTGCCAAAATATGGCTGTAGAAGCCTAACTTTAGCCACTCAAATTTGACCATTTGTAGCATAAAACTGAAACACGAAAACACTTGGAAGTTCTCAGCTAAGGTTGTCCATGATTATCATTCATTAACTTAGAGTAAATTTGTAAATTAGCACAAAGCTAGTTCTGATAAAACAGCTTTAAGTTGACCCAAAGAGTCATTAGACACCGTATTCACCTCTCTACTGCACAAATCACCATCGCGTCTTCAAGTTATGTAGTACAACATTAGTGAGGGTGGGTGCAGCCATGAAAGCAGTCATTCCAAATGTTCCCTTTCCTTTCCAGAAGATCCTTCCTTAGCTTGCATCCAAACACATACTTCTAAGTGTAAGTGGCATTATGTGAGTCTAACTTTGAACTTAAGATCTACTCAATAAACTCTTATTGCACTGAAGTCTCCAGTTCATTAACCTAGAGATGTTGCCAGGAAGGCACAGGTCTGGACTGACTCGTTCTCAATTAAAAATGCCTGGAAATACTTTATGAACTTTTCCCCTGAAACAGGAAATCCCTGACTGGATTTGTGCTCCCTGCCCTGACCTCAGGAATGGAGCGCACATTCTAACAGTGATGTGGTTAAAATTGGGCTGCAGGTTGTGAGCAATCCATCAGAGTTAGGAGTGAGACAAGCCTCTGCTCAACATTTTAACTGAATTCTCTCTCAGCTGTCTCTAGAGACGGGCTTTTAACCAGGCTACCATAATTGTGGCTGTATTTATTTCATATAGTATCAGGAATGGAACCAAACCGTGCTCATAACCAGTCCTGTATTCTCTGTCCAGAAGCTACAGACTCAGCGAGCATCAAGAGCGCTGCAAAGAAAGCTGAGGCCCATCTGGGAGGAACTGGCCTAAATTTGCTGATAAATAATGCTGGCGTTATGCCACCAAGCACACTTGAGTCAGCCACTCCTGAAGATATGTTAAGCGTCTATAACACAAACGTTGTTGGGCCACTGTTAGTGACCCAGGTAAGAGTCCACCTTCGGCTGAGAATACTTAGGCAGGATTTTTGGTTTAAAACAAGATAATTAGCTGGAGAGATCTAATATTTCACCCCACCCTGCTTTAAAAGGAAGTGGCCCATTTGTTTTCATTACACTAGACTTCTCTGTGTTCTGGTAAAGCCCAGAGGTTCCAGTCAGGCTCAGAGCTCTATTGTGCTCAGTGCTGTACAAACACAGAGGTGGGGGGTGGTTGTCGGGGAGGTGTTCAGAGGAACAGACAGACACAGACCCTGCAGAAGAGTCTGAAGCAGTTGAGCCTTCCTAAGGCTTCCCCTGAACGCTTAGATAATACAGACCTGCACATAGACCCTCTCTGTTATGCTTTGCCATGTTCCTGCTGCGAAAGTTAAACTCTCCTTCCTTTTCAGAAGGCTCTTTTGGGGCATTGTATTGACCACTGCTTCCCAAAGAGAAGACTTGCAGATACAGCTGGGTGAAATACGGATTTCTTGGTTCGTTGGCAATTTTGAAAAGTTAAAAAAAGTCATTCTGGATCAGTACAAAAATGATAATTACTGGCAAATCACAAAGTAAAAACTAACACTAATTATTATTATTATTACTTCATCATTTGGTCAAACAAAACAGTTCAGTTTTGAACATTTTAAAATATTTTTGGATTTCTTAAACAGAAAAGGAAAGGAAGTTTGAACCAAAATGTGATTTTGAAATGAAAAATTTCAGAAACTTTGCATTTTTTCCCCAAAAAGAACAATTCTGTGAAATCAACTTGAATTTGTGAAATATTGCAGTGTCACTGAATCTGCATTTTTCACTGAAAACAAGTTTTGGTCAAAAACTTTTGCTCAGCTCTGCATGCAGGTGCCAAACCAGACCCGCTCTGAGACCTGGGGAATCTCAGGATTCCACCCTGGGGAGGTAACGGCACGAGGTGTAACACCTGATGGGGGGCACTCAGAGACCAGAGAAGAGGTCAAAGGTGCAGCTGCCCTGGTAACACTGACTCGCTCCATTCACTATAATGGGGTGACACAGGCCTAACAGAGAAGAGAATTTAGTGCACCCACTTTTTATGCCATTGGTGATCCAGACATTGCAAGCCTCATCTAGATGCTTATTATTATTTATCAATTAGTATTATTATTACTTATACAGCATTGTAATTGGACCCGGCATTTTACAGCTGGCAACATGCAGAGCAGAATAGAATGCAGCTCTCACCCTAAAGAGTTTATAGTCTGAAGACACAAACAGATTCAGGACAGACAGTGGCATTTTAGGGACATTCTAGGTGGTAGAAGGAACAGAGCAGGCAGTGGTTGAGGAGCGGCTTGAAGGTGGAGATGCTCAAGGATAGCTAATTAGGAAGCTGTTCCTAGCAAAAAAGGTGCCGTGAAGGCAGGTGGGAAATGGGGAGTGGGAGGAGGAAGCAAAGGGGGGAGCCAGTTGGGGGGAGCACAGGAAGTGGGACTCAGGTGCAGGCAGATTTAGGTCTGAGAAGCAGGTAAGTTTGTTATCAAGTACAAAGTGACCCAGTGTCTCCCCAGGCGTTCCTGCCCTTGCTGAAGAAGGCTGCCCAGGGAAGCAACCAGAAAGGGATGAGCTGCAGCAAGGCAGCCATTGTCAACATCTCCACTGTTCTGGGATCCATTGAGAAAACTCCGGAAACGTTCTCCTTCGTGCCAGTAGTCTCCTACCGCTGCAGCAAGGTATGTCTCCCCCAGGCTAACCAGTCATGGGATAGTCACTGAATCTCATATTTCTCAGCCTGAAGATAATGAGTGAAGGTAATGACCATTCTGAAATAGTTACACCCACAATGCCCCCAAATGGAGTGTATTTAACCCCCAATAGGAAAGGTGGGTCTTTGTCCACCTCTCGTGACTGGTCCATATAACAGAATAACCTTCCCTGCAACACCCAGTGAGAGAAGAGGCAGAGGGGGACAAAGAATTCCTGAACCTTCTCCCTCGAAGAACCCCAGGCCCTGCAGATGGAGCAGTGGTCAGATGGGGAGCAGAACTGATGTCAGGCTTGGGGGGCAGAATTAATTGCTTTACAGAGATGGGGGTGATGATAGACCCCCCACACACACTTTTTTCAGACTGCTATAAGCACTGACTGTGAGTGCATAGTTATCGATTTCACTCTGGGATGGGATGTAAAGTATTGCCCCCTTTTCCTTGGTGGCATAACAGGGACCATCCTCAGGCAGTTATAATCCACCATACTGGCCAGACTTCTTCTGAAGCGAGATGGATGTGGAACTACAAAGCTGTTGGAACCTTCATACTCTCCCTGGGAAGTTTGCTGCCCTCACAAGTTCCACCACACTTGGCTCCAACGATGCTAAGTCTCTTGATCTTACAATCTCCTATTGCCTCCACCCCACAGCTTGTAAATGCCCATGTGCATTGAGCTCCCAACGGGCATGTTCTCACCACACGTCCAGTGGCCATCTTGATGGAATTTCTTCCTGCATGTGCATTCTGCTGCTCTCTCCAACAGCCCAAGCTTTGTTTTAAGACCAATATTTTTCAGCCACCCTATTGCTCACCTGAAGGGTCCCAAGGTGCTGAGCAAACCCTGCAAATGATTACTCCTGGGGGAATTCTGCACCAAAAAAATAAAAAGTCTATGCCAAACATTTAGAAATTCTGCGCAAAATATTTTACAATTTTGCAAAATTCTGCATTTTATTTGTTAAAATAACACAATATAATCACTCCAGTTTCAATTATTTTTGTAATTTATTTCAAAATACTTGTCAACAAGTATGTCAACAATATAGACAACAGCAATAAAGATTCCCCCAGGAGTAGAGAGTTAAAGAAACCCCTATGTCAACCCAGTTCCAGTTGGGGGGTGATGGAGGAGGCTGTGTGGGGCCCCCAGAGCCCAGACACTTGCACTCACTTCACCCCAGAGCCCAGCTGTGGGGAACCCCACAGCCCAGACACCAGGACCCCCAAAGCCTTTACTCCCCCCAGCTTTTTTACTGTCCTGCCAGGGGACGTGGTGTGGTGCAGCCCTGACCTTCCTTGCCCTTTTCTAGAGCTGGCTGGATCTCCCAGGCCCTCTCCTGTCCTCAGGAGAATGAGTATCACGCAGAGCATGCAGCCTCCAGCCCAGCCAGGCTGGGCACTCCAGCTCCTCTCACTGTGAGCTGGACTCTGCTGCAGAGTCCAGTGGCCCCTAGTGGCGACCAGCAGCTCTGCAGCCCCAATTTTGCGAGGGAAACAGGGAATTCTGCGAAATTCTGCATCACGCAGTGGTGCAGAATTCCCCCAGGAGTAAAATGATGAGCGTAAGGTCCACGCAAAAGCTCAGGTGCCTGACTTAGGCACCTGGACATCCCAACACAGGTGCCTGCAGATGGCAGGAGTGTACAGCATTGTGAGATCCTTCAAGGGTCATCTTAACTGATAAACAGGATCTTTATTTCCACTGCTCTGCTGAACACGGCTAGAATTCCACTCCTCCAGGCTCCCATGGAAATGCTCCTCTTACCACTGTGGCCTCTCTCTCCCACCTCCCATTGAAGTGTAAGCGGGGGAATGGTCCCGCTATTATGGGGAACTTTCCTGGCTTATACACTACACCATTGGAATTCGCTAGTCAAAGAACCTGAGTCCTCGCTCTCACTCCCTTTACCCAGAGGCCCGCCTGACTCGAGGAGACCTCTTCTACTCTTGTCTGTGGCAGAGTCCTCGTAACCCTGACAAGGCTGGGCCCAGGATTCCTGGGACTCGACCCCCAATCTTGTTGTCGTACTTAGGACAGGGCTCGGGTGTCCCTACTCCGGGGTACTCTTTCTGCTCCAGACGCTTCCCTGACCAACTGAGCATCACATATAGTTCAAAGCAAACACAATTTATTAAACAGTAAGTCATTAAAAATAAGGAGAAACTGGGGAAGGTGAAAGCAAAAGCCACTACCCCGCTCTGTGGCACAGGGAAACCCCAAACAGCTGTGGCTGGAATGTAAGAGAAGTGCACAGTCTGTTCCTCACACATCCGAGGCTCCTGCCCAGGTCCTGGCTGTGCTGCAGGGATGCCGCGGGTCAGACACTCACTCTAGCGGTGGCCACACGCCTTCAAGTTCTAGGTGGCAGGGCCCTTCCCCCCAGCATTGTCCCCCCATGGGAGTTACGATCCCCCTCCCAGTGCGGCCTGCAAGGCCTCTTGACTGGTGGGGTCTCCCTGTGCTGGGCCCTATGCCCAGGGATCCCCTCACTCTGCCTAGCTGCTCCCTGCACCTGGCTTCAGATGGCTCCAGATCCAGCCCCAGCCCCAGCCCCAGGTCCAGCTCCAGCTCCAGCTCCAGCTCCACTCTGCCTCCAGCGCAGTTGTGGCTCCAGCTCTCCTTAGCTTGGCCCCGCTCAGGCCCAGCAGCTCCAGCTCACACAGAGGATGGGACCCCCTGCCTCATGACTCCCTCATTGGCCTGGCTGACCTGTCAATCAGGCTGACCTGGAGTGTTGGCCTCAGTCAGTGAGTCTCAGGGTCCTGATTTCCCTTCCCTTTTCTTTTGGTACAAAACTGCACTGAGTGTCAGTAAGGGGCCAACAGTTCCCTTACAGAAGGCTCCTTCCTCTCTTCTTCCCTCTGCTGCCTTTCCCTTGCCCCAGGATCTTCTTCCCCCTGCTACTGCAGCACTTTTCCCCTCCCACAACCCTGGCTGAATCCCTCAGTTCCTGGCTATTCAGGCGGTGAATGTTCATCATTCCCAGATGCAGCGTCCCACACGTGCGAATGAGCCGGGTTTGGTGGGTTGTGCCTGGGGAGTGCAGTGGCTCTGTGCCTGGGGGGTGCAGTGGCTCTGTGCCTGGGGGGTGATGGGACCCTGCCTCAGCTCACCATGTGCTTTGCCTCCAGGCGGCACTAAACATGCTCACAAAGTGCCAGTCGATGGGATACAAGCAAGACGGGATCCTGTGCAGTGCGCTGCACCCGGGCTGGGTGAAAACCGAGCTGGGAAACTTTCAACCTAATGTGCAGGTAATGATGGCTCCCAGCAGAGAGATTGTCTGGGGAAAGGTGGGGATGCACCAGCATTTCATTTTACTCAGAGATCCTTCTGCTGCCTCTACTGTGATATCTGTTTTGGCAGGGAAAACGAACTAGAGCCAGATACTTAATAAAGCCATAATTAAATCATTTGCTCAGGAGAAAAATGGAACATTCACAGAGGATCCACCAGCCTTCAGGCCAACATCATTCATGAAATAAAATTGAAGGACTTTCAGCAAAAACAGGCTTCTGATGCTACACAGCAGTGTGTGGAGAAAGCCTTCTACAGCACACACTACTGAGCCTCATCTACCCCAATGATAGTTAGGAAATACAGGACCAGCGTATCTCCACCAGAGCTAAGCAACAGCATGAGGGCCGTTTATCCCAGCTGCCGGTGTTTCTATGACTGTAGTATGTAGCCCTGCTCTGGATGGGGTTAGATGATAGAAAGCTAAAAAGGCCAATTGCCAGCGCACGCTGGTGCGCTCACCTTTGTTAGCACTGGGGAAGCTGAACTGGTCCTAGTGCAATGGTGTATGTCCCAAAATGGGTTTGTGTAGATGCAGCCTCTGAGTCATCCTCAGTCTTGAAATCAGTGTTTTCCAACGATATACCCATTCCATTTCTATGTAAGTCCAGAGCTCCCCATGTCTGTCCAGACACTGGGATTTGGAAAACGTTAACCATGGTGTCAAAGGATGGCTGGCTCTTTAAGGGGAGTTGGGCTCAGCCTCACCTGTGGTAGATCAGTTACCCCCCAGCTGAGACTGATCAGCTAGGGACCAGGTGATTAGAAAAACCAGCAAGAGGCTCAGTTGAGGTAGAGAGCTGCCAGGAGTATGGAGACTGGTGGGAAGCCCCCAGTTCAAGGTAAATTGCTGCTGGGAGCAGGGTATGACTCTCTGGCAAGTGGCTGGTTGAATGGAAACCTTCAGGAGTTAGACAGGCCCCTACAGAAGACTCCAGGCTAAGGGGAAGGGACACTTGATTGAGCTGCACTAGTTTTATATGGAAAAGAAGATTCTTTAGGCCAGGAGTTCTCAGACCCCTTCAGGCAAGTGGGATCCAAACTGGTTTCAGAGGGTCACAACCGCCTTCCTTGCTAGAATCATAGAATATCAGGGTTGGAAGGGACCTCTAGTCCAACCCCCTGCTCAAAGCAAGACCAATCCCCAACTAAATCATCCCAGCCAGGGCTTTGTCAAGCCTGACCTTAAAAACCTCTAAGGAAGGAGATTCCACCACCTCCCTAGGTAACCCATTCCAATGGTTCACCACCCTCCTAGTGAAAAAGTTTTTCCTAATATCCAACCTAAATCTCCCTCACTGCAACTTGAGACCATTACTCTTTGTTCTGTCATCTGCTACCACTGAGAACAGTCTAGATCCATTCTCTTTGAAACCCCCTTTCAGGTAGTTGAAAGCAGCTTTCAAATTCCCCCTCATTCTTCTCTTCTGCAGACTAAATAATCCCAGTTCCCTCAGCCTCTCCTCATAAGTCATGTGCTCAAGCCCCTAATCATTTTTGTTGCCCTCGGCTGGACTCTTTCCAATTTTTCCACATTCTTCTTGTAGTGTGGGGCCCAAAACTGGACACAGTACTCCAGTTGAGGCCTCACCAATGCCAAATAGAGGGGAATGGTCATGTCCCTCAAACTGCTGGCAATGCCCCTACTTATACAGCCCCAAATGCCGTTAGCCTTCTTGGCAACAAGGGCACACTGTTGACTCATATCCAGCTTCTCATCCACTGTAACCCCTAGGTCCTTTTCTGCAGAACTGCTGCCTAGCCACTCAGTCCCTAGTCTGTAGCAGTGCATGGGATTCTGCTGTCCTAAGTGCAGGAGTCTGCACTTGTCCTTGTTGAACCTCATCAGATTTCTTTTGGCCCAATCCTCCAATTTGTCTAGGTCCCTATCCCTACCCTCCAGCATATCTACCACTCCTCCCAGTTTAGTGTCATCTGCAAATTTGCTGAAGGTGCAATCCACGCCATCCTCCAGATCATTAATGAAGATATTGAACAAAGCCGGCCCCAGGACCGACCCTTGGGGCACGCCACTCGATACCGGCTGCCAACTAGACATGGAGCCATTGATCACTACCCCTTGAGCCCAATGATCTAACCAGCTTTCTATCCACCTTATAGTCCATTCATCCAGCCCATACTTCTTTAACTTGCTGGCAAGAATACTGTGGGAGACCGTATCAAAAGCTTTGCTAAAGTCAAGGAATAACACGTCCACTGCTTTCCCCTCATCCACAGAGCCAGTTATCTTGTCATAGAAGACAATTAGGTTAGTCAGGCATGACTTGCCCTTGGTGAATCCATGCTGACTGTTCTGATCACTTTCCTCTCCTCTAAGTGCATCAGAATTGATTCCTTGAGGACCTGCTCCATGATTTTTCCAGGGACTGAGGTGAGGCTGACTGGCCTGTAGTTCCCCGGATCCTCCTTCTTCCCTTTTTTAAAGATGGGCACTACATTAGCCCTTTTCCAGTCATCCGGGACCTCCCCCGATCGCCATGAGTTTTCAAAGATAAAGGCCAATGGCTCTGCAATCACATCTGCCAACTCCTTTAGCACCCTCGGATGCAGTGCATCCAGTCCCATGGACTTGTGCTCGTCCAGCTTTTCTAAATAGTCCTGAACCACTTCTTTCTCCACTGAGGGCTAGTCACCTCCTCCCCATGCTGTGCTGCCCAGTGCAGTAGACTGGGAGCTTACCTTGTTCGTGAAGACAGAGGCAAAAAAAGCATTGAGTACATTAGCTTTTTCCACATCCTCTGTCACTAGGTTGCCTCCCCCATTCAGTAAGGGGCCCACACTGTCCTTGACCCTCTTCTTGTTGCTAACATACCTGTAGAGATCCTTCTTGTTACCCTTCACATCCCTTGCTAGCTGCAACTCCAAGTGTGATTTGGCCTTCCTGATTTCACTCCTGCATGCTTGAGCAATATTTTTATACTCCTCCCTGGTCATTTGTCCAATCTTCCACTTCTTGTAAGCTTCTTTTTTGTGTTTAAGATCAGCAAGGATTTCACTGTTAAGCCAAGTCAGTCGCCTGCCATATTTACTATTCTTTCTACACATCGGGATGGTTTGTTCCTGAAACCTCAGTAAGGATTCTTTAAAATACAGCCTGGACTCCTTTCCCTCTCATGTTATTCTCCCAGGGGATCCTGCCCATCAGTTCCCTGAGGGAGTCAAAGTCTGCTTTTCGGAAGTCAAGGGTCGGTATTCTGCTGCTCTCCTTTCTTCCTTGTGTCAGGATCCTGAACTCGGCCATCTCATGGTCACTGCCTCCCAGGTTCCCATCCACTTTTGCTTCCCCTACTAATTCTTCTCTGTTTGTGAGCAGCAGGTCAAGAAGAGCTCTGCCCCTAGTTGGTTCCTCCAGCACTTGCACCAGGAAATTGTCCCCTACACTTTCGAAAATCTTCCTGGATTGTCTGTGCACTGCTGTATTTCTCTCCCAGCAGATATCGGGGTGATTGAAGTCCCCCATGAGAACCAGGGCCTGTGATCTAGTAACTTCTGTTAGTTGCCTGAAGAAAGCCTCGTCCACCTCATCCCCCTGGTCTGGTGGTCTCTAGCAGACTCCCACCATGACATCACCCTTGTTGCTCACACTTCTAAACTTAATCCAGAGACTCTCAGGTTTTTCTTCAGTTTCATACTGGAGCTCTGAAAAGTCATACTGCTCTCTTACATACAATACAACTCCCTCACCTTTTCTGCCCTGCCTGTCCTTCCTGAACAATTTATATCCATCCATGACAGTACTCCAGTCATGTGAGTTATCCCACCAAGTCTCTGTTATTCCAATCACATCATAATTCCTTGACTGTGCCAGGACTTTCATTTCTACCTGCTTGTTTCCCAGGCTTCTTGCATTTGTGTATAGGCACTTAAGATAACTCACTGATTGTCCTGCTTTCTCAGTATGAGGCAGGAGTCCTCCCTTCTTGCGCTCTCCTGCTCATGCTTCCTCCTGGTATCCCACTTCTCCACTTACCTCAGGGCTTTGGTCTCCTTCCCCCGGTGAACCTAGTTTAAAGCCCTCCTCACTAAGCTAGCCAGCCTGCTTGCGAAGATGCTCTTCCCTCTCTTCGTTTGGTGGAGCCCGTCTCTGCCTAGCAATCCTTCTTCTTGGAACACCATCCCATGGTCAAAGAATCCAAAGCCTTCTCTCTGACACCACCTGGACCTTTTCCTTCCACAGGGAGGATGGACGAGAACACCACTTGTGCCTCAAACTCCTTTATCCTTCTTCCCAGAGCCACGTAGTCTGCAGTGATCCGCTCAAGGTCATTCTTGGCAGTATCATTGGTCCCACATGGAGAAGCAGGAACGTGTAGCAATCCGAGGGCTTGATGAGTCTCAGCAGTCTCTCCGTCACATCGTGAATCCTAGCTCCTGGCAAGCAGCACACTTCTCTGGTTTCCCGGTCGGGATGGCAGATAGATGACTCAGTCCCCCTTAGGAGGGAGTCCCCGACCACCACCACTCGCCTCCTTCTCTTGGGAGCGGTGGTCGTGGAACCCCCATCTCTAGGACAGTGCATCTCATGCCTTCCAATCGGTGGAGTCTTCTTCTGCTCCCTTCCCTCAGATGTATCATCTAGTCCACTCTCCGCATTAGTACCTGTGGAGAGAACATGAAAAGATTACTCACCTGTATCTGCATTGCTGGTACATGGATGCTCCTCTTTCTTCTTCTGGAGGTCACATGCTGCCAATTTTCTTCACCGTCCTTCTGTCCCCGCTGAGCAACCTGCTCTGATTCTTCAGAATGTTGTGCCCGTAGAAGCATATTCTGACATCTGTCCAGGAAATCTTCATTTTCTTTTATGCAACGCAGGGTTGATACTTGTTTCTCCAGACCTTGAACCTTCTCTTCCAATATGGAGACCAGCTTGCACTTTGTACAGACAAAGTCGCTTCTGTCCTGTGGAAGAAAGACAAATGTGGCCCATCCTGTGCAGGTCACAACAGCTGATCGCTCACCATCCATATTACCTTCCTTCTAAGAGCTTCCTCAGCTGTTGCAGTAACTACTCAGAGAAGCCTGCAAGATGAAAGTCTCAGTGGGCTCTCCCCAGGTGAACTCCCTCTGTTAGTCTCTCCGCTGTTTGCCGCTCAGCTGGTTCGCAACTGGCTGCCTTTTTATAACAATCAGGCCCACCTGGAACAAAGCACTCCCAATTCACACTTTTCAAACAATCAATGGCCAGATAGAAATCCAGGCTATCTGGCCATCTTTCTGTTGGAACATGGGGGTCACCATATGGAAGAGGTTGAGAACCCCCAGCCAGCCCTGGGTACTTAGTGCTTGGAGAGGAAAGTGCAGCTGTATTCCGTCTCACACTCTGGCGTGAATGTTGCAGGCAGTCCTGACGGTGGACGAGAGTGTGAGCGGGCTCATGAAGGTGATTTGTGACCTCTCTGAGAAACACCATGGTGTCCTGGTGAGCTGGGAAGGAAATACCCTGCCCTGGTGAGAACCCTGCGTGGAGGTGAGAAAGAATCAAGCGGCAGCATCTGCTGAGCACTCTGGCACCTCTCTGTGCATCTGTCATGAATATGGATGAATAAAAATCACTCCCTGAATCAGAGCCTGTGTTGAGTCTCTCCTCAGTGGTGCTATGGGGCTACAGCAATGGGACACAAACCACGGAACAGAACTACTTTAAAAGGGCAAATCCTTCACTTAGCGCCAGCAGTGCAGAGGGCCCCACCTGCAGCACAACTGCAGTTCCATTGGCTGGGGGAGAGCCTGCCCCAAGCCACCGTCCACACCATACACACTATGCCAGCTTTCTCGCTTCCATTTAACGCTGGCCACTCCACCAGAATCCACCACCACTACAAACACTGCAGTCTGCTCTCCACACTTTCATGTTGGCTGGGTCCCCCACTGGACTGTTGCGCTGTCCGCTGCCCTCCTGGTGCCAGCTCATGCAGCTCTGGACCCTGCCACTCTCCCCGCCGCTCCAAGGGCTGAAACTCATTGGGTTGGTTCTGGCCAGGGCCTCCCTCAGCTCAGTGGCATCACTATAAATTCCCAAACACTATACCGGGGATGAGGTGCAGCACACCCCAGCCAGGCAACCCTGAGCCGAGCTCAGAGGAGGAAACAGCTGTGCAGAGGAGCTGTACATTGGCAGCTAGAACAGGGGGCAGAAAGAAAGGGCTGCCCATTTGGGGTCACGTTAAGGAAATGCTGCGGCACTGGGGCCCAGAAGCCAATCTCCTTCCTAGTACGATGAACAGAGGGTCTCCATCTGCCGGGAGCTGGGCAATAGGTTCATTTCATCCATCCGAGCTCCTGTCCCTGTGGCATGTGGAAAAGCCCAGTGGCCCCGTGGCAGCACCCTTAGGCTTCAGCCCTCGTGTGCTGGGACTCCGTGCTGGTAGCTATATAGAGCAAACCTCTGGCTAAGTCAGACTTGAAAGCACTCTGTGAGATCTCCACATTTGGCCCCCTCCCATGTTCCCTGAGGGATCAGGGGAGTTCCTATTTCCATCTCCACAGCACCAGCATGTCTCTCAGATAAAGACCTTTCTCTAGTGGGACCACACTTCTGTGACGTACACAGTAACAGGAACGGCCATTTTGTACAGCACTGAGACAAAGGGGAAGGCTCAGCTGGAACCTGCTCAGACAAGGGCAATCTCCATTTCAAAAGATGTCAGGTTTCAGGTTTACATAATAAAACTAGGGCTGTCAAGTGATTAAAAAAAATTTATAGCAATTAATCGCAGTGTTAAACAATAATAGAATTTTGGATGTTTTCTACATTTTCAAATATTGATTTCAATTACAACACAGAGTACAAAGTGTACAGTGCTCACTTAATATTTATTTTTTATTACAAGTATTTGCACTGTAAAAAAACCCAAAATTACTAGTATTTTTCAATTCACCTAATACAAGTACTGGAGTGCAATCTCTTTGTCATGAAAGTTGAACATACAAATGTAGAATTATGTACAAAAATGCATTCAAAAATAAAACAATAAAAGTTTAGAGCCTACAAGTCCACTCAGTCCTACTTCTTGTTCAGCCAATCACTCAGACAAGCAAGTTTGTTTACATTTGCAGGAGATAATGCTGCCTGCTTCTTGTTTACAATGTCACCTGAAAGTGAGAACAGGCATTCGCACGGCACTGTTGTAGCCGGCATCACAAGATATTTACGTGCCAGATGCGCTAAAGATTCATATGTCCCTTCATGCTTCAACCACCATTCCAGGGGAAATGCGTCCATGTCGATGACGGGTTCTGCTTGATAATGATCCAAAGCAGTGCAGACCGAAACATGTTCATTTTCATTATCTGAATCAGATACCACCAGCAGAAGATTGATTTTCTTTTTTGGTGGTTTGGGTTCTGTAGTTTCCGCATTGGAGTGTTGCTCTTTTAAGACTTCTGAAAGCATGCTCCACACCACATCCCTCTCAGATTTTGAAAGGCACTTCAGATTCTTAAACCTTGGGTCGAGTGCTGTAGCCAGTGATGAGCTGCCAAAAAATTAACCAACAGTTCCCTCCTCCTCACCCCAGGAGGGGGTCATGGGGCCCCCACCCCCACCCCCCAGGACTCCTGCCCCATTCAACCCATGTGACTCCAAACTGCAGATGGAATGTTCACAGTCACCTGTAATTTTCCACAGTGAGAACAATGGGTTTCTCTTCATTGAGAGAAGCTACAAAAGGCCCTGGAAAAATCCCCATTTGGCCTCTTTCCTGCTCAGACCTCTGAACTTATATCAATGGGACCATTCTAACCAAAGGACTGAGGACCTTCCAGTGATTTGGAAGCAATCAGAGACTTAGGCTATGTCTACACTACACAGCTGTTAGCGACATGGTTGTGTTGCTACAGCCGTGCCGCTAAAAGTCGTGCAGCGTAGATGCCATTTGTCAGTTCTCCTGCCAACAAAAAACTTCCACCCCCAACGAGTGGCATTTGCATTGTTGGCAGGAGAGCCTTCTGCCGACAATGCGCTGTTCACGCTGGCACTTGTCATGGCAAAACTTTTGTCTTTCACAGGGAGAGGGGGGAGGTAACACCTCTGAAAGCAGGGCCAGCTCTAGGATTTTTGCCGCCCAAAGCAAAAACAATTTTGGCCGCCCCCCCCTCCCGTTTTTTAATTACCCCACCCCCGGCCCCTCCTCAACTCCCAGGCTCTCAAGCCTAGGAGGGAGGGAGGGAGGGGGAGAAGCGGTTGAGAACCCCCAGCCAGCCCTGGGTACTTAGGTTTGAGAGCCTGGGAGGGAGGGGGAGACCCCGAGCGGCCGCGGCGCGCGAAACAGCTGATTCGCGCGCCGCTGCTCCCCCTCCCTCCCAGGCTTGAGAGCCTGGGAGGGAGGGCGAGTAGCGGCGCGCGAGCGGCAGCAGCAGCGGAGGGGAGCTAGGGCGGCCGGGGCACATTTTTAGGGGCGGCATTCTGGCACCGGCCATGCCGCCCCTAAAAATGTGCCGCCCCAAGCACCAGCTTGTTTTGCTGGTGCCTAGAGCCGGCCCTGTCTGAAAGACAAAAGTTTTGTCATTCAATTGCCCGTGTAGACATAGACTTAACAAGCCAGCAGTTTATTCCTTTACTGCTACAAGCCTGAACCAAGAACTTTACAATTATTGTATGTATATGCTTCCTTTAACCAATTTTAACTCTCACCTTTCTTTCTTTTTATAAATAAACCTTTAGATTTTAGATACTAAAGGATTGTCAACAGCATGATTATTGGGTAATATCTGAGTTGTATATTGATCTGGGTATGTGGCTGGTCCTTTGGGATCAGAAAACCCCTTTTGTTTGATGGAATTGGTTTTAAGTAACCACTCAACTTTAAGTCTAGTGTCTGAGTGTTGAATCCAAGACTGGAATGCCTAAGGAGACTGTTTTTCTGACTTCTGACAGTGTGGTGAAACAGAAGTTTACTTTTGGAATATCTTATGGGAGAAAAACCACCAGTTTTGGGGGGTGTCTGCCCTATTTCTCATCAGTTTGTCCTGCATTTGGTATCCTCAGTTGTGATTCATGGAGGCATGGAGACAGTGGCCAAAAAATGAAGGGACATATGAATGTTTAGCATATCTGGCACATAAATACCTTGCAATGCCAGCTACAAAACTGCCGTGCAAATGCCTGTTCTCACTTTCTGGTGACACTGTTAATACGAAAAAGGCAGCATTAGTTCTTGTAAATGTAAACAAACTTGTTTGTCTTAGCCATTGGCTGAACAAGAAGTAGGACTGATTGGACTTGTAGGCTCTGAAGTTTGACATTGTTTTGGTTTTGAGTGAAGTTATATAACAAAAAAAAATCTACATGTGTAAGTTGCACTTTCATGATAAAGAGATTGCACTACAATACTTGTATGAGGTAAATCGAAAAATACTATTTTTTTGTTTATCATTTTTACAGTGCAAATATTTGTAATCAAAAATAATATACACTTTGATTTCAATTACAACACAGAATACAATATACATGAAAATGTAGAAAAACATCCAAAATATTTAATACATTTCAATTGGTATTCTATTGTTTAACAATGTGATTAAAACTGCAATTAATCACGATTAATTTTTTTAAACGCGATTAATTGTTTTGAGTTATTCGCGTGAGTTAACTGCGATTAATTGACAGCCCTAAATAAAACCCATGTCCACTGAAGATTCTTGGTCTGTCACTTATAGTTAATGGGTCTTTAACATATCCAGGCCTCGGCCATTCAGGAACAGACATGGTGGCATCTCCTTGGACCTGGCATCTCATCAAACTGAGGAGCCAATCTTCCAGGCTATGGGAACCGGCAACAGCTGATTTGGCTCCCAGAGCTCAGTGGTCTTTATTTAGTTACCTCCTAAAAGTGACTAACCCCTCAACTGTCCTCTTGAAAAAGAAAGAGGGTGATCTGTAAGGACCAAATCTAGAACCAGCTAGTTGGGTGCTCAGCATGAAGGGAACAGAATTAAACTTTGGGAAAGAACATACCTCAGTATCAGGGCCGGCTCCAGGCACCAGACGAGAAAGCATGTGCCTAGGGCGGCACATTGTAAGGGGCGGCATTCCGGCCAATCTTGGGGCGGCACATTCTGGCCGCCTTGCCGTGGTTCTTTTTTTTTTTTTTTTGCTTTGGCAGCTCCGCAGCTCCGGAGCCCCCAGCCGGCTCCCCGCACTCCGCCAGTCCCAGCCCAGCCGGGGCATGGACCCCGGCCCGGGGGGGCAGGAACTAGCGATCCCTGCCACTCACTGTGCCGCCGGGCTCCCTGGGACGCGCCACGCCCCCGCCGCCTGCACCGGCCTCCACCTCCCGCACCCAGCTAAGCCCCTTTAAAGGAGCAGCTGAGCCAGCACCTCCTGCAGCTCCTGGGGGCTCCGCCTGCCCGGCCGGGAGAGGCACCCCAAGGCCGGAGAGGGGAGCCCCTCTCGCCCGGCTGCGAGGCGCCACCCTTCACCCCCCTGCGAGCCGCCTTGACTGCCCTCCACGCACTCCCTGCGGCTGCCGTTTTTCTTTTGCTTCGGCAGTCTGGCCGCCCTTTTTTTTTTTTTTTTTTTTTCTTGCTTGGGGCGGCAAAAATGCTAGAGCCGGCCCTGCTCAGTGTTTGGGAGTATTTTAAACTGAAAAGGCCTTTGGTGTCAGTTTAATTAAGTGTGAGCCTCTGGCTGCCTGGGCTGAAGGCAAGAGGCAGGCCTGCATGAGGTGAGGGCCTCCTATCCCAGTCTGAGGCAGCAGTGCTTCCTTGTCCCCTTTCCCACCCACACTGGCAGGCGGCTGCTGCGGGAGCGCACGAGGGAGGCTCTCGGGACGCTAGGCAGCTGTGTGTGGCTGTCAGGGGAAAGAGCCAAGGCTCCCGACTTGACCTGCCATTGACTCACGTGGCTCTGCGCTCCGTCAGCTGGGTCGGGCCAGGCTGCGGACGTGACTCAGGCTTGGGCAGCATGGCCGCTCTTCCCTGATGAGGCATAAGGTAGGCCAAGAGCTTTGCGCAGTCAACAGGGAAGTGGGAGGGAGGCAGTCTTAGAGCCGGCATCTCTCGTCCGTTTCTCCCTTGCTGTTTGGGCTTTCGCTTGGCCTTGAGGATTAAGTCCGGGGCGTGGCTGCTGGGAGATGTATTACATTAACTTGCTCTGTTAATGTATGTGTGGGTGTGTGGGTGTTCATCCGGTTCTGGGGCTGGAGTAACCCAGCCCTAGGGAGCCTAGGTCCTGCAGGATAGCTCCACTGGGAGGGGACTTGCAGAAGGGAGAAGTAGAGCTTCATATGAAAACACAAGTGACACAAGCAGTACATTGATAGAATTACAGAACCCCCTTCCCCAGAAGAGTAACCCGAATAAATGAGCATACCCCAAAGAAATGGGCACATCTGGTAACACCCCCTCCTTGTAGGGTGAGCTCCTGCCACCTCCCCCTCAGTGCCCTTGACAGCTGATCCACCTCCAAACCATAGCTCAAGTTCTCAGAACCCTCTCCTCCAGCCCCACCCAGGTAGGGCAGGGAGGGGACTCTTGCAGGGGGGGCAGGAGGGATTCTGGCAGCAGTGAAGTGGGTTGCAGGGAGGTTGAGATCTTGCCCCAAGTCATCCCAGACACTAATGCTAAGCCACAGGATCGCAGCATCTAGTGTCAGTGGGGTTCACGTGGCTCAGACCAGACACCTGGGCTGGGGACCCGCCCCCATAGTACTGGTCGAGTGCGTGGCCCAGGGTGTTCACAGCCCCCTCCTCACCCCTCCCTGAGCCCAGCCTGGCTCCTCACCTGGAACAAAGCAGCAGCGCCCATCGGCCTCACTGCTGCCTGAGTCCCAGGTGCTGCTGCTGTCCCCTGGGGAGTGGGCCGAGCTGCTGGTGCTGCGACAGGGTTCCTCCACCTCCTGCCCTGGGGAGGCTGGAAGGTCCTCAGGGACTAGGCAGGGCGATGCCTCCTGCTGAGAATCAGGGCTGGGCTCTTGGGGCCGGTGCTTCCCACACAACAAGCCCCAGAGCCACCCTGCCCGGCTCCCCTTCTGGGCTGGGTCCTGCCTGGCCAGCCGCATCCTGGGCCAGCTCCATTTCGGCCTGGCTGGTGGCTCTCTCACCTCAGCGCCTGCGCCAGGAGCGGCTTTCCTCTACCAGAAGGCTGGGCACTTCCACCTCCTCGCTCGGCCGGGAGCTCCTTCCCCGCCAGCAGGGACGGAGAAGCCGCTTTGCTCCTGCGGAAGATGGCAGCTGCTTCCCTCAGGCTCTGGGGCCACCTGCAGAGCCTTCTTCCTGAACCTCCTCAGGAGCCTGGACAGCCTGGAACCGAGCGGGGAGCAGGCGTGAGTCTGGGGTCAAGGCAGCCTCTCACTAACCAGCCTTTTTGGTCCCTCCCCATCCCTGCCGAATCCAGAGCCTGAATAAAGTGCTCTCAAATGAGCTCCAGACCAACAACAGTTCATGAACTGCGCAGAGACAATTAATGTAGAGAAGCAGCAAAATTTGTCAAACAGATGACTGGTTATGACTTATTTACTTGTTCTTAAAAGAGAACAAAAAGGACCTGAGTCTCCTCCCTGTCAATAACCCCCTGCTCAACCAATCAGGGTAGAGACTGAGGGGCGGGAGGCTGAGAGTTCTCACCAGAGAGCCCAAAGGAAGGCCCAGGTCACCGGTAGGGATCACTGTCCGAGGACTATTTCAGCCCCACTTTCTTGGGTGGACCTCCCACAATGGGAGATGCAGAGCACCCCCCGCAACACGCAACACACACACTCACACACACACACTCACACCTCCTGGTGGTGGGAGGGGAACAGGAGAAAGGACAAAAGAAGTAAGAGATGAAGCGAAAGGAAGGAGGGATGGAGGAAAAGGTAAAACGAAAAGGACAAACCCTAATGTCCCCAGTGATTCCACGGGACAAAATCCCAGGTGGGCTATAAAATTCTGCCACCTTGAACTAGTGTTTTCCATGCCTAGAATTCAGCTGACACCAGGTGGATCAGACTGAACAGGTTACAAACCTCTCCGAGGCTCTTACCTTCTCAACAGGGACATCTGTTTTCTAGTAAAATCAGTAAAAGGAAAGGAGAAAACTCGAAAGAGGTTCCTCCTCGCACTCACCTACGTGAACCCTAATACTCTCTCAAAGAGAGACCTCGAGAAGGAGAATTGCTGAAGCTAAGCCACAGGGGTCTCCGAGGTTTTCCTGGCTCTGCGCCCCTATCCTGCCTGGCTCATGTCAGCATCTCTCTGTGAGGTCACCACCTCCCCACCACCTTTGACCAATAGGCTGAGGTCCTGCAAAAGGCCTTTGTGATGTCACTGCCACACACACCCCGCCCCTGAAGTGCTATTGTCCTGCCGCTGACCAGACACTTTGAAGGTTTGAGCTACTCCCTGTGGATCACCCCACTCAATGCCTGTTCATTCTAGGAAGCAAGCCGGCTAGACAGTAAAACATCAGAGGCTGCTCCCAACGCTACACTCAGTTTTAACAAAATTAGTAGACTTTATGGCCAGAAGAGACCTTTAGAGCATCTCATCTAACCCCCTGCATATCATGGGCTTCCTGTATAGCACAACAGTTACTTTTTTGGAAAACACATTCCAGAAAGGCATCTAGTCTTCATTCAATGACATCAAGAGATGGAGAATCCACCACTTTCCCTTTTAGTGAGTGCCAGGGGGCTCCATTTCCCCTTCCACTAGCTCCCCATTTACAGTGAGCCAGAGCAGTACCTGCAGCAGGGAGCGGGAGTTGCTGGTGGCCTCAGAGGCACAGCCCCTGCAGTGTCTCAGGCACCTGGCGCAAGTGCCGGATGATGCGGAGCTGGTGCATCACTTTGGCCGTGACGTCCTCCTGCTGCAAGGGAATGAGAACCTGTCAGAGACTCAAACGCCCCGAGGAATCAGGGGGAATTAAGGGCACCTGGAACCAGCAGCATTTCCACCCACCACCTGCCCACCACTGAGGGATGAATTCACCTCCTGAACCCCAGAATGGAGTCTTCTTGTCCTTTCTAGTAACCTCCAGTGCCAACCCCCCTCCTTGTAGGGTGAGCTCCTGCTACCTCCCCCTCAGTGCCCTTGACAGCTGTTCCACCTCCAAACCACAGCTCAAGTTATCAGAACCCTCTTCTCCACCCCCACCCAGGTTGGGCAGGGAGGCGGCTCTAGCAGGGGGGGCAGGAGGGATTCTGGCAGCAGTGAAGTGGGTTGCGGGGAGGTTGAGATCTTGCCCCAAGTCATCCCAGACACTAATGCTAAGCCACAGGATGGCAGCATCTAGTGTCAGTGGAGTCCAAGCACTATTTCAATCCCACAGTTTTGGATGAACTTCCCACAAGGGGAGGTGAAGAGCACGCCCAGCAACACACACACACACACACACTCACACCTCCTGGTGGTGGGAGGGGAACAGGATAAAGGACAAAAGAAGTAAGAGATGAAGAGAAAGGAAGGAGGGATGGAGGAAAAGGTAAAATGAAAAGGACAAACCCTAATGTCCCCAGTGATTCTACGGGAAAAAATCCCAGGGAGGGAATAAAATTCTGCCACCTTAAACTAGTGTTTTCCATTCCTAGAATTCAGCTGCCACCAGATGGATCAGACTGAGCAGGTTCCAAAACCTCTTGGAGGCTCTTACCTTCTCAACAGGGACGTCTGTTTTCTAGTAAAATCAGTAAAAGGAAAGGAGAAAACTCGAAAGAGGCTCCTGCTCGCACTCACATACGTGAACCCTAATACTCTCTCAGTCCTCAAAGAGAGACCTCGAGAAGGAGACTTGCTGAAGCTAAGCCACAGGGGTCTACAAGGTTTCCCTGGCCCTGCACCCCTGTCCTGCCTGGCTGATGTCAGCATCTCTCTGTGAGGTCACCACCTCCCTAACACCTTTGACCAATAGGCTGAGGTCCTGCAAAAGGCCTTTGTGATGTCACTGCCACACCCACCCATCCCCTGAAGTGCTAATGTCCTGCTGCTGGCCTAACACTTTGAAGGTTTGAGCTACTCTCTGTGGATTACCCCACTCAATGCGTCTTCATTCTAGGAAGCAAGCCGGCTAGACAGTAAAACATCAGAGGCTGCTCCCAATGCTACACTCAGTGTTTCCAAAATTAGTAGACTTTATGGCCAGAAGAGACCTTTAGAGCATCTCATCTAACCCCCTGCATATCATGGGCTTCCTTTATAGCACAACAGTTACTTTTTTGGAAAACACATTCCAGACCTCCAGGATAAAATGATAAGGCATATCATTGAACAGAGCGAGCAGCCCAGCTAAACTGGCTGTGTGCTCCAGGAAATAACAATTCCAGTGGCAGGAAATTGAAGCCAGACAAAATATGGTGCAAATTTTTCACAATGTGTGTACTTAAATCACTGGAACAAGGGACATGGTGGAGTCTCCATCTCCTGTAGTCCTTCAATCAGAATGGTAAGTCTCTTCCTTAAAAATAAATAAATTAATAAAGAATTGCTCTAGCTCACCCATAAGTTACTGGGCTGGATGCAGGAATCACTGGGAGAAATTCTCTGGCCTGTGTCATACAGAGGGTCAGATTAGATGATCATAAAAGTGCCTTCTGGCCTTAACATCTATGACTCTATGGAATGTATGAGGGGCTGAGGATTAGAAACCTTAAGTGCCAAGGTGCAGTAGCAGGTGAGCAGTTACTCCACAGCCTTAGTAAGGAAGGGGAGCACATGTGGCCTATTGCCTCCCCCCCGCGCTCTCTCTCTCACACACACATTTGCGACCAGGATTCGTATGACAATTGTCTACAGAGATGACATAAATAAATAAAAATAAAATAAATTAATGGAGATATACTATCTCCTAGAACTGGAAGGGACCTTAAAAGGTCATTGAGTCCAGCCCCCTGCCTTCACTAGCAGGACCAAGTACTGACTTTGCCCCAGATCCCTAAGTGGCCCCCTCAAGGATTGAACTCATAACCCTGGGTTAGCAGGCCAATGCTCAAACCACTGAGCTATCCCTTCCCCCATACAGAGATGACAGATTGCGCCACTGGTAAAAATAAGTGCCAGCAGGTTAAGCGTTAACAGTCTCAGACCCACACAGATGAAGATTTAACAGCAATCAGTGCTGTAATTCTCTACTCATGCCTCTGGCCTGTTTGTTTGAGAAGTTCAGTTATTTATTGGGACAAGTTTAAAGAATGAAGCAAGGGTGATGCAGCAGTATATTGTATTTATAGTCTCTTTAAAATTAGTTGTTTAATCACCAGAAGGCCTCCCATTATCAGGGGCCTCTCACATGAAGTAGATACACGCAGAGGCTGTATGCTGAAAGTTTGTAGGAGCCATCTTGTCATGTTATAACGAGAGTTCTGGTTTAAACTTTATATCCCTGGTCCTGCTCTGTTTCCTGAATTCTGTAGCACACTCATAAGGAAGATACTCTCAGTTGCCTGGCAATGCTAGAAAGCAAGATACCCCTAGTGTAAATACGGTTATACTGGCAAAGCTGTGACCATTCCCCGTAAAACTTGATTTGCTCAGGGTGGGTGAAATAAGGTGGTACAAAGTCACTTTGCTGGTATAAACCACCAGGACCGTTTTGCTGGTATAGTTTATGTAGTAGGAAGAGGGCCTGAAACATAAGCCCTTGTATCAGAGGCCTGGTGTGAGGCCTGAGGCCTGAACTAGGGTGACCAGATGTCCCGATTTTATAGGGACAGTCCCGATTTTTGGGTCTTTTTCTTATATAGGCTCCTATTACATCCCACCCCCGTCCCGATTTTTCACTGTCTGGTCACCCTAGCCTGAACTAAAGTAGTTTTGTTGATATAAAGCAAAGAAGCAAAGTCGGGTTTTGCCTGCTTGCAAGCAGACAGAATCTGGCAAGAATAGGGCTGATATTGCAGAAACACACATTCCTAAGTAGTGTTAGGCACAAATATATGCAAACACATTCCAGAAAGGTGGCACCAGAACACCTGGATAGCAAACACGTTCCCCAAAGAGAACAGGAACACGCTGACCCATCTTAAGGAAAAAGTCAAGATGACAGCATGATGGATAGAGATTTTTTGATCGAACCAACATGTACAAGGTAATGGGTGGCTCCTGGATACATCAATGGGTGGCACCCTAATACGTCAGAGGGTGGCACCCTGGTACATCAGGAGTAATGAGTAACTTGTTTGTATCTGTGTATAAAGATGTATCTCAGAGAGGGTGTCTTTGTCTGGCCGAGGGGAAAATGGAAAGTCGGGGCCATTCACTGAGCTGGTCCATTGCCACAGGCATACATGTGTTAGTGTACCTGTAACCATTGAGCCAGGGCATTAGTACCATGCCTCGTCAGCAATAAACCTGACCAAGTACCTTTGCTGAAAACCGAGTCTGTGAATTTATTGGGTGGTTCAATCACAGCCTGCTGTCTCTGCTATCTGCGCAGAGCTGGAAAGCACGCTGAAAGAACACACACACAGCCAAATATCTATCAACATCTGAAGACAGTGTACTCTGGCATAGCTACTAGGAACAAACTCCTAGGGTAGACCTGGGCTGTAGCACCATGGGCTGCTGCAGGTTTTCGTGACTACGTTGCTAAACAAAGACCTTGTGAAGCTGCAGTGATTTAACACAAGGTGTAAGTTGAAAACCATCTAGTTAAACTGGTGCAAAAAGCCACATGAAACTGATTTTTGTGTAAGAGAGGCCTTTTGTTTTATTGTTTATTTTAACTCAGTTTGGAACAGGTTTAACTAAACCAGTGATAGCTGCCTTTAAACCAGGGGTCTCAAGGTCCCGGCCTGCGGGCCATCTGTGGCCCAAGAACCTCCCCACTGCGGCCTGCGGAGGAGAAACGCATGCAGACACGCTGCCAGCAATGTTTGCTGCAGGCGCGGCCCCTGCAGCTTCCATTGGCTGGGGGAGAGGGACAGAGATACCATCACTAATGGCTGGGCAGAGTCAGCCATGGAGGCAGCATCATTAGTTGCCGGGCAGAATCAGCCATGGAGGCAGCATCACGTTTTTCCACAATGAATATAAACAAGTCAAAATACCGAACACAACTATCTGATGCACACCTTGCTGCAATCCTGAAGGTTTCAACTGCACAGTCACTGAGGCCAAACATCAACAAACTGACAGAACTGAAGCATTGCCAGGTGTCTGGCAAACACTATAAACTCTCTGGCAGGCGAAGAATTGTATAAAGTTGCATAACAGTTTTATTATTTCTAAGAAATTCAAAATAAAAAAATACAATATAAACGTTTTCTTTTCTGAACACCATCTTCAGTGACACTAGTGGCCCACTGGGAGGATTTGAGGACTGGCACTGGCCCTAAGGTAAATTGAGTTTGAGACCCCTGCTTTAAACGGATGTAGGAGCGTCCACATAGGAGTTCGCACTCATCTAAATAAACTGGATTAAAAACCAATTTAATTTAAACTGATACAACTCTCCCATGCAGAGAAGGCCAGAGGCTCTAAGGCCTGGTCTACACTTAAAATGTAGATTGACACAGCTATGTCACTCAGGGGTGTGAAGAATTACACTAGAGTGCTTCTATTGAGCTAGCTCCTGTTGCTTGGGAAGGTGGATTACCTACAGCAATGGGAAACCCTGCCATCGCTTTAGTCTGCATCTGCACTATGGGGTTGCAGCGGCATAGCTAGAGTGCCACTGTAGCCCCCCTAGTGTAGGAAAGCCCTAAGTCACCTTCTGGCCGCCTCGTTGTGAAAAGGCACCAGGAGCTGCTTGGCAGCTCTGCCTGGGGAGATCATGGTGTATTTATTACCTAACTGAATATTATCTCATTCTTTGCTGAGCAGTGGAAGCTGAGACCAAAAGGGTGAAATCCAACAAGGTTTATTACGACAACAATGAAGCAACACCCATATTTACACTTCCTGTTTCCTGTTGGCTTCTAAACAAAGACTACAGCTCTCAGCAATCAATGCTGGATCTAGCAACACCACATTTCCCTCGTCTTAGAACAAACTCAATCTTACGGCAGTAATACTAATCCAATAACCTGCTACTATAATAAACATAAATTATGTAATTAGCAAATAAACAATAACTAAGAAGTAGTTATGTAACTGTAATTAGAATTCTAGTTATAATAGAAGACTGTTCCTTTAATAATTACAGAACACAGTCTCTAGCCAATACAGTTGGCTGTCAGACTCTGACAGCATATTCGTCAGGCCCAATATCCTGTCAGTTATCCTGTATTGTCAGCAGCAAAGGGCTAGTTAGATAGTCTGAAACATTGCACTATGTCTTAGTAAGCAGGGGCAAGATGAATAGTGCTCCAGACTGACCATCTGACAGCTTGTAAGAGTGAGGTCCTTGTGACGGGGTCCCTGGGATGCAACATGGACTGTGGGACCACTAAGCCCTCTGTCCCTCCAACATGGGGTGCCCCTCACACTGTGATGCTGTGTCAAGCCACATACCCCTGGCAGGCACTACCCTTACACAGCCATCCATAGACAGCAACACACCCAGCTGAGTTACATGAATGCTTCTCCCAGTCATTCATGAACCAACAATAGGGAGGCTCCAGCCAATTCCCCCCCAGCTCCCCAGCCAATTCCCCCCAGCTCCCCAGCCTTGCACCCCATCTTGCCCTGGTCAGAAGCCTAACCAGAATAAGTTCATTACCCAGACTGCCCCTGCTTCGATGTAAACTGAGCTGAGATTTCCCAAGCACTTCAACCAAACCACACTGTTTTAGGTAAAATATAAACTACAGAAAGATAGATTTTAAGTGATTATAGGTAGCGAATGTAGAGATCAAAGTTGGTTACCTAAGAAATAAAAGTAAATTCACAATCTGAGTTCTATAAACTAAACAGGATAGTATAGTTCCTCAATACACAGGCGGGGACTCTTTTCCTGCCTGAAACCGCCCTCCCACATACAAAGTCTTTGTCCTCCAAACATGTTTCCAGGTGTTGAGTTGTGGGGGGGAGTGAGGCCAAGTGATGATGTCACTTCCCCTCTTTTATAGTTTCTTCCAGCTTGTTGGAAAAATTCTTTGCTGTGGTGTGGGGATCAGGTAGTCTCCATTGGTCAAGCAGTCTCCATTGTCTACGTGTTCTCTCTGAGAGGTTTCCATTGTATACAGTTTCTGAGATCCTTTCCTTGATGGGTGTTGATGAGCCATTAACCCCTGTCTGCCTCCTCCATTGTTGCACCTGAAAGGTTGGTTGTGGGTGTTCCCAACCTCACAACATATTTCAGTAACACATACATAGCAAAACTTCATAACTTCCTATACCATGATAGCACATACAATCCAACAGGATATTAATGTTCAACAGATCAAGACTTTTAAAATGATACCTCTCAAGGCAAACTTTGTACAAAACATATCATAATTCTATGACAGTGATGAATATGGGAGTTCCAGAGTGCTACTCTCAGGTACAGAGTGTCATAGTCCTTTTTAGAAACAATTTTCAGTGGGGAAGTGAACCTGGGTTCTCCTTTTCCTAACATTCCAGGTTTTCATACTTCTATAAACAAGCCACATTTGAATTTCAGTTCCCTGACCCCACAGCATTTATCTGCATCTTATATTTTTGTGGTTTTCATTGAACTGTTTGTCTGATATCCGGCAGCAATGATATATCAGATATAGGCCCGTGTAATCCAGCAATGTTTAATTTAGTATGCATCTCTCTACCGTGCAATAATTCAGCAGGTGACTTTTGTGTTGTGGCATGGCGTGTAGCCCTGTAGATTTAAAAGTAATCGTAGTGAAGGTTGTCCACACTTTTCTTTCCAGCATAGCTGTCTCCAGACTGTCTTTCAAACTTCTATGGAATTGTTCAATTTCTCAATCAATTTGATTGTAATACGTGATTATTTTCTACATGTAATGTTAAAGTGTCATAGAATCGTAGAAGATTAGAGTTGGAAGAGTCTTCAGAAGGTCATCTAGTCCAACCCCCTGCTCAAAGCAGGACCAATCCCCAACTAAATCATCCCAGCCAGGGCTTTGTCAAGCCGGGCCTTACAAACCTCTATGGATGGAGATTCTACCACCTCCCTAGGGAACCCAGTCCAGTGCTTCACCACCCTCCTAGTGAAATAGTGTTTCCTAATATCCAACCTAGACCTCCCCACTGCAACATGAGATGATTGCTCCTTGTTCTGTCACATGCCACCACTGAGAACAGCCGAGCTCCATCCTCTTTGGAACCCCCCTTCAGGAAGTTGAAGGCTGCTATAAAATCCTCCTTCACTCGTCTCTTCTGCAGACTAAATAACCCCAGTTCCCTCAGCCGCTCCTCGTAAGTCATGCGCCCTATCCCCCTAATCATTTTTGTTGCCCTCCGCTGGACTCTCTCCAATTTGTCCACATCCTTTCTGTAGTGGGGGTGCCCAAAACTGGACCGACCCCTGGGGCACTCCGCTTGTTGCCGGGTGCCAACTAGACATCAAGCCGTTGATCACTACCCATTGAGCCCGACGATCTAGCCAGCTTTCTATCCACCTTATAGTCTATTCATCCAATCCATACTTCTTTAACTTGCTGGCAAGAATGTGTGAGACTGCTTTGCTAAAGTCAAGCTATATCACGTCCACGACTTTCCCCATATCCACAGAGCCACTTATGTTCCCTTCTGCCAGAAAGGTTTCAAATTCCAGTGAGGAAAATTGTGTTCCATTGTCCAACACAAATTTTTCAGGTTCCCTTCCCTGCTAAAGACAATCGACACGAACTTGATGAGTGTAGCAGAGATGACATATAAATATAATAATGGACATATAATATCAATGGCAAGCTTTTCCCATGTGGCATCTGGAAGAAGAACAGGCTGTAATGGTGGCACATGATCACCGCCATTTTGTCATGTAACTGGCTAGTAATGCACATTTTTACAGCTGCTTCAACCTGAGCATGCATTCTTGGCCCCAATACAGGTCACATAGACACTCTTTCATTCTGTCAGTCCCTTGATGTGTATCATGTGCCAGATGTATGAATTTTGTCTGCAGTGTGTCGGGTACAATCAACCAGTCAGTACCTCATAATACCCATCTGTCTAGTACAGAATTGTTTTGAGTACGCTACAGTAAAGGGGCAAAGCTGGATCAAGCATTTGGGGTTGTGTAGCCATTTTGTTATCAGCTGTTCCTGCAATCTTTGTTGAATGGGGCATGCTAAGTAAGCAGCTTTGAATTATTCTTGTGTAACGGATGTGGGGGTGCCTGCTATAAGTGCAACTACATTGTCACCATCTGTCGGCAAGGGCAGGCAGGACAAGCTTCACATTTTGAATTCCCAGCCTTTATTCTGTGACATACATGAAAGACAGTAGTCTTGCTGACCATCTAGCAATCTGGCCTCCCACTCATCCAAGTCCTTTAGAAATTAACAGTGTTGTCAAAGACCTATGATCTGTATGTGACTTGAAAGTCTGGCCCCAGAGCTAAGTTCTCCATTTTTCCATAGTCCATAGCAAGCAAGTGCTTTCTTTTCAACAGATGAATACTTCCTCTCAGCTTCTGTAAGTGTTCTTCAAGCAAATGCAACAGTGTCCTCCATGTTGTCATCCTGGATTTGAGTAAGTGTTGCTCCCAGTCTGTAGTCTGAGGCAGGGTCAAACAATGCAAGTGCTGGACTATTTTCAATCAAATCTTTCACTGTTTCAAAACAACTTGTGCAACAGTCATCCAGGCCAAGCTCGAGATTCCCTGGAGTATGTTTGTAACGGTGACTGAAGTGTTGTTCAGAATAAACTTGGCATACCATGACATAAAAACTAAGAAAGCATGTAAGGTTTGTGTGTCTCTTGGAGGTGGTGGTTTTTAACCACCATGATGTGGTCCAGGTCAGGTTTCAATCCAGTCTCCAAAATTATGTGCCCCAGAAATAACAACTCTGTTTGTCAGAATTGGCATTTGGCGAAATTCAGTTTCAGCCCTGCAGTTTTGATGTGGTTTAGTACTAGGGTGACCAGATGTCCCGATTTTATAGGGACCGTCCCGATTTTTGGGCCTTTTTCTTATATAGGCTCCTATTAACCCCCACCCCCTGTCCTGATTTTTCACACTTGCTGTCTGGTCACCCTATTTAGTACTGCATGGAAATGTTTTTCATGTTCCTCGCAAGTCTTCCCAAACACAATAATTTCATCCAAATAATACTGGACTCCAGGCTGATTCTTCAGAATCACTGACATTATTCTTTGGAAAATGCTGGGTGCCAATACAAGTCCGTATGGTGCATGTTTCAAGTGGAATAGATCCTCAAGCGTAATAATGCTGTGAGATCTCTCTGTCCTCCTGTAGTATAACTTGGTGATATGCATTCTGTAGATTGAGAGTAGAAAATGTCTTTGTGTCACAAAGATCCACCAATGCTTCTTCTATGTGTGAGTGGATAGCTGTCAATCACAATGGCTTTATTAGGCTCCCTTAAATCTATGCTAAGACAAATACCTCCAGTCTTTCTCTTTATCACTACTATTGGTGAGACTCATTCAGATGATGCAATCTCTTCAATAACACCATTTTGTACTAATTTTTTAACCTCTTGTGCTACAGCATCCCTGACGGAGAATGGTAGAGAGGGAAATTCTGTCATACAGCTGTCACTTGAGGTCAAAATTTAATTTCGTGAGCAAATCCAAATGCACAGCCACTGGGGCTCCTCTGTACCATCCTCGTTAAGAGCAGAGACCAGAGTTTGTGCTGTAGTGGTGCCAGGTGGGGTGAAAGCAATGTGCCCATTGCCTGCCTACATGTTTAGTGAGGGAAACAAATCGCTGTTTAGGATAGCAGTACCCCTAGGCATAGGACAGAATTCTGCCGGTACACATTATGTATCAAATGTCAGGGTTGCAGGTAGTCAACCAAGCACAGGGACGTGGTTCATCAAGTAGCACACTAGGTGTAAGCTCAGTTCAGTAACTGATACATGTCCAAAGTATTGCAAGCAAATCAATTCAGGTAGTATAGAAACTGCTGAGCCAGTGTTCAACACTCATTCCACCACCTGGGGCTTCACTCCTGCTGCAGCAGAGACATGAACAGCACACGTTATTTTATCCACAGTGTCTGTGGAGCTGTTTCCATCCACACCCAATGCAGTAAGTTACCTCTGGCATGGTAACCGCACGTACTTGTTGATTAGGATGGGTTGCTTTAGCATACCTTAGGGAAATGTCCGCTCTTTTTGCAGGCCACTGAGCTCCCTCTGCAAGCTTTCCAGTATAGTCCAGGGATCGGCAACCTTTGGCACACAGCCTGCCAGGGTAAGCCCCTGGCGGGCCTGGCTGGGCTGGTTTGTTTACCTGCCGCGTCCACAGGTTCGGCTGATCGCGGCTCCCACTGGCTGCGGTTCACTGTCCCAGGCCAATGGGGGCTGCAGGAAGCGGCGCAGCCCGAGGGATATGCTGGCCACCCTTCCCGCAGCCCCCATTGGCCTTGGACGGTGAACCGCGGCCAGTGGGAGCTGCGATCGGCCAAAGCAGCGGACGCGGCAGGTAAACAAACTGGCCCAGCCTGCTAGGGGCTTTCCCTGGCAGGCCACGTGCCAAAAGTTGCCGATCCCTGTGTAGTCTGTAGTGGGGTGTTACATTCACAGTGGTGACATTCTTTTCCTTGTGTGTTTTGAAATCACTGGGCATGTTACTTCTCATTTACATTGCCCTTGTAATTTTTCAGCTGCCTTGTTGTAGTCCAGATGTAGTGGTTGCACGGCTTGCATCGCACCTGCTGTTCCTGAGCTCATTATATTCACCTCCACCATTGCTGACTCGATGTGATTAGCAATGGTTACAGCTTTCTGCAACTTCAATTCTGGTTCAAGCAGTAGATGTTCTCTAATACGAGGCACAGCTGTTTTCTCCATGAGCCGATCTCAAATAATTTCATCTGCCATGTTGCCAAAAATCACATGTGACAATCAGTTCCCTTAAAGCAGCAATATACTGATCTGTCAATTCCCCTGGTTTCCACGCTGGTGGAATTTATAGCATGCAGCTACCACATTCACTTTAGACACACACAAAAATTAATGCAGAGAGTGCTGTATCATATTTATTATTCAGAAGGGAAGAGTGTAACATATAGCTGCCCTTCTGCTCCAAGGCACTTAAATAAGCAAAGCACATTTTCTTACTTCAGAGAGTTCTCTGTCATTAGCTGCAAGGACATCGTACTCAGATACTCTTATCCAAGCATTAAAAGCAATTGGAAGCTCTCCTAGGCTTTGAAGAAAGGGTGCAGGTGGATTCAGGGGCAGGAGAGCCATCCTAGTCACCACTTTGTTGAGCAGTGGAGGCCGAGACCAAAAAAGTGAAATCCAACATCAAACAGCTCCAGAAGCAGCTGCTGCAGCAGCCCCTGGCCTCAGCACATACAGATGCGCTTACCCTTCCTGCTAGTTCTCTAACCTCAAAGACTACAGCTCCCAGAAATCAATACTGTATCTAGCAATATCACACGGGGCTCTGCTAGGCCTTGTTTGCACACTGGGGGGAGTTGGATTGGGGACTCTCAAGTATTCATAGAATGTCCCCACAAAGCATGGCAGGGAGGCAACTGACAATTCATTCTCTAATCAAAGAATCTGCATTGCCTTTGTTGTAATAACCTGGAGCTACCCCCTCTCTGAGCCCTGAGTATTTTTCCAGGGGAAACCCCTCACTTCACACGAGTCCCAAAGTGGATTTGGATCTCAGTCAGTGTAGGTCAAAGACAAAGAAACATAATCAAAAGAAGAAATAAAAGATCTGGTCCTGCTGGTGTAGATGCTGCTCTCTCTAGTTTCCAGCCCTTTCTAGGATGGACACTTCAAGTCATCAGAAAAGGATGTTTCTCTTTCTCCTGCACACACCCTTAGGGCAGGTCTACACTAACCCCCCAAGTCGAAATAAGGTACGTAACTTCAGCTACGTGAATAACGTAGCTGAAGTTCGAAGTACCTTAGTTCGAACTTACCTCGGTCCACACGCGGCAGGCAGGCTCCCCCGTCGACTCCGCGGTACTCCTCTCGCCGAGCAGGAGTACCGCAGTCGACGGCGAGCACTTCCTGGTTCGACTTATCGCGTCCAGACAAGACGCGATAAGTCGAACCCAGAAGTTCGAGCGCTCGCCGCCGAACTACCGGGTAAGTGTAGACCTACCCTTAGAAGTTGTGTGGCAAGAAACAAGAGCTGATTTTCAAGCATTTTTCTTCACCTTTTTATCTCCTCTTGCTGTTTTCTCCAAAATTAAAGGTCTAATAGTCTTTAAAAGTCTTTCATAGGTTCATTCACAGATTCATAGATTCCAAGGCCAGAAGGGACCATTATGATTCTGACAGCAGATCTTTTAGAAAAACAGCCAATCTTGATTTTAAAATTGCCAGTGAAGGAGACACCACCACAACCCTTGGTAAGTTGTTCCAATAGTTCTCAAACTTTTTTGTTTGGGGACCACTTGAAAATTGCTGAGGGTCTCAGCGGACCACTTAACGATCTTTCCAAAAGTTGTTGTACCATTAACTAACTATTGTAAAGCGCGTTGGATAAAAAAACACCTTAATAATAATTAACATTTTTTTTGTTCTACAAATAAAAGCACACAACTCATATTTTAATATCAGTATTCTTACCTTTCTAATGCGATGGATGTGCCTCTCTCCCCCACCACAGCCGACACAGAGCTGGGACTGGGAAGGAGGGGGGTCTCTCCCCAGCCCCAGCAGCCAGAGAGCTGAGGCTGGGAAGGAGGGCCTTCCCTCCCCAGCAGCCGCAGCCCTGGAGCTGGGGAAAGTCGCCTTTCTCTGGCTGCTGCAGCCCTGTACGTCCCAAATTCCCCCCACCTCCTCTTCTCACCCCACTGCCCCCTCCCACTTACCCCCTATTCCCCCCAAGGCCACAACCTCACCTTACATGTGTGTCTTCTCCAGGGTCCAGGCACCTAATTAGTGGAGCCACGCCTGGGTGGGTGGCCCTTCATTCTCTCATGTGCGGCCTTAGAGGGAACTATCTGCGGACCACCTGAATGGAGCTCGCGGACCACAATTTGAGAACCACTGCAATAGTTAATTACTCTCACTATTAAAAAATTATGCCTTATTTCCAGTCTGAATTTCTCTAGCTTCGACTTCCTGCCATTAGCTTGTGTTACACCTTTCTCTGCTAGACTGAAGAGCCATTATCAAATATTTGTTCCCATGTAGGTACTTATAGATTTTCTCACAGTTCTTGCACAACAAAGATGTGAAAAGAACACCCAGAGTGTGGAGAGACACACATTGAAATCTGTTCGCTTATGCCCAGGGCATAGGCTCCTGAACAACTGATGGGAAATACCTGGCAGATAGAAGGGAATTCTGGATACTCGCATGAAAATGAGACACATCAAGTTCCACATCAAAATAAATTATTATTCTGCTGGGAATTCAAATTAGCAGCCCAAGTTACTGACCTGTCACCTTCAGTTCCAGAGTGGCTTCCGCATAAAATCTGCTTGATCGGAAGAAACAGATAAACTGCCCATGGTCAGAGGGGGTGATGTTGCGTATACGCAGGACAACGCTTCCATCCACAATACCATCCTTCAGCAGCTCTGTTCTGCCCTGAGAATTTGGTATTTGCTGCTCAGCCTGATCTTTTTCATTCTGATACAGATGGACAGGTTCAGAGAACTTGGATCGGTACCAGCGCACCTCCATCTTCTGAGCACTTGTGTTACGGAAGAGGTGACAGGTTAACAGGGCATCTTCACCTGCAGAGCCCATGATGGGATGATCAGGTCCAATCACCTTGAAATTCACTGTTAAAGGAACCAAGACACACAGACAATTAGACCAGAGGGGAGCTGGATTGCTTTCATAGGTAATGAATGGTGATCTCTCACAACTGCCTAGGCTGCAACTTGACCAGCTAAAACTGAGCTAATGGTGTCTCACTGTATCTGCACTGGAAAACAGGTCAAGTTAGGACAGGCTTAGCTAGCACATGTTAGCTAACCCTTGAGCTAAACTCAGCCACTTTTCCTAGTCAATACCAATCCAGAGAGAATTAAAAAATGGGTGATCTCTGTCTCTAAATGTTGTGAGCTGGTTAATTTGTGAAACCAGAACAATTAACCTGTGGAAGACTGTTTGCTAGACTGGAACTGAGGCAGGTGGCCTCTAGAGAGAAGGATGATACAGAACACCTGAAAGGAGAGGCTGTGTCTGTGACATGCTGTGGAGCTTAAGGCCTGGTCTACATGGGAAAGTTTTACTGGTTATGCAGGTGTAATTATACTGGTATAACTCCTATGTGGACCCCCTTATTCTGGTATAATAGTGACCTTTTTCAGTTTGCCTTAAACCCCTTCTCCAGTGACATAAGCTAAACTGGAAAAAAAAGTACTTTGTTTTATATTTGTAACTTGCTATGTATCCTTTCAAATATAGATATTTGAAAAACAATAAAATGTAGTACAAAATCCTTCTTTACCCCTTCCACTTATGACATTCTCTGCTTGGTAGCACATCACACAAAATGAATTTACAGCATGTGTCAGTCACATTCAGTTCAAATCACTCTGTTTCATATATTTGACTTATTTGTGTAATGTGCAATTCAAACTTTTGCAGCATAGATTCATAGATTCCAAGGCCAGAAGTGCTCATCTAGTCTGATCTCCTGTGTAACACAGGTCACAGAACTTCCTTGTATTTCACACTGGTGACACCCCTGCTGGAATTCTGTGTCCAGTCCTGGTTCTCACAATTCAAGAAGGATGTTGATAAATTGGAGCGGGTTCAGAGAAGAGCTATGAGAAGATTAAGGAATGACTTGATAATGAGCTCAATTTAGCAGAGAAAGCTATAACACAATCCAATGGCTGGTACAGAAGCCAGCAAAAATAAGTAAATAAATAAATAAGAGGTGAAAGCAGGGGAGTTTGAGTGGGAGTTCAGTGGGAGGAGAAGGAAGGAGGCAAGCACCTATTCCATAGGGGACAGTGAGTGAGTTTTTGTAGTTTTGTGTGGGTTTTTTTCTTTTTTTTTTTCTTCTTTTTTCTTCAGTTTGCAGAGGCTGGTAGGGCATAGTTTTTTGTGAGAGAAGCAGAGTTCAGATTAGGGGGCAGGGCTTCCCTGATTAGGCAGTGGGGCTTCTCTGATTGGGGGTCTATAAAGGCAGCCAAGCAGCCATCCAGTGGCACAGGAACCAGCAAACAGAGCTGAAAACAGGGGCGTTTGAGTGGGAGGTTGGGGAAGGGAGTGTGTAGTGGTCTGTTTCTGCTTTGGTGTTCATTGGGGGGGCGGGATTTTGTTTGGGGATTTGTTATTTTCTCCATGACAGGAGCTTAGGCGGGAAGGCTGTGACAGATACAGAGGCAGCAGTGGTAGTGAGACAAGGAATGGGTGAGACAATGAAGACAATCAGATGTGGAAGCTGCAGGATGTAAATTATCCGGAAGCGGGTACACAAAAAGAGCTTGGTTTGTATGAAGTGCCGCCTGTTAGACTAGATGGAAGAGAAGATCAGAGACTTGGAGATGCAAGTGGAAACTATGGTTGTTTAGTTTTGATGGGGATTCAAGCAGATGATAGAGGGAAGACAAGAGAAGGCTGAAGGGAAAAGTCAAGACTGGTAGATGCAAGCTGCACTGATGAACTCTGAGGGGAGACTGCTGGATGAGGAATGCGGCCACTGGAAGCATGTGACTATGAGAACCAGGCAGAGGGAAAGACTGGCTAACGAAGGAGAAATAGAGCTCAGGAATAGGTTTGCTGAGTTGGAAAATGAAGAAGGGGCACAGCAGGCAGTCACAGAAGGTGGGAGGTCAAGGAAGAAGAGAAGAATGGCTAGTCCTATAAGAAGAGGGGAAGGATACAGGATGACTCACAAAAGATTGCAAGTGTGAACAAAAGACAAGAGGACTTGCAATCAGAAGGAACAGGAGGAAGCAGGGCCGGCTCCAGGCACCAGCACAGCAAGCTGGTGCTTGGGGCGGCTCATGGAAGGGGGTGGCACGTCCGGCTCTTCAGCGGCAATTCGGCGGCAGGTCCCTCAGTCCCTCTCGGAGGAAAGGACCTGCCGCCGAATTGCCGCAGAAGAATGAAGCGGCGCGGTGGGGCTGCCGCCCTAGTGCCGCCGATCGCGATCGCGGCTTTTTTTTTTTTTTTTCCGCCGCTTGGGGTGGCAAAAACCCTGGAGCTGGCCCTGGGAGGAAGGCCAGAAAATCACAACAAAACCAAGAAAAGGAAGGTCTACATGATTGGGGACTCCCTACTAAGAAGAACAGACAGGCCTGTCACCAGAGCTGATCCGGAGAACAGACGAATGTGCTGTCTGCCAGGAGTTAAGATACAGAATGTGGACCGGAGGCTGAAAAGAATTCTAATGGAAGCAGTAAAGAATTAACTGATTGTCCTTCACATGGGGAACAAATGATACTGCTAGATTCTCACTGAAATGCACCAAAGGAGACTATGCCAAGCTGGGGAAGACACTTAAAGAAATGGAGGCTCAGGTGATCTTCAGTGGGATTCTGCCTGGCCCTAGAGGAGGAGAGTGAAGGCAAGACAAGATTATGATGATCAACAGATGGCTCAGGCAGTGGTGCTACAAGGAGGGTTTTGGGATATTTCATGACTGGGATGCATACACGGACAGAGGACTGTTCTCATGGGATGGACTCCACCTGAATAGGGAGGGAAATAGACTGCTGGGGTGGAGGACGGCACAACTGATTAAAAGAGCTTTAAACTAGGAACTCGGGGGGAGACTGCTGGGAGATGCTCATGTAATCCTCCTATCTATCCTATCTCCTAGAACTGGAAGGGACCTTGAAAGGTCATCGAGTCCAGCCCCCTGCCTTCACTAGCAGGACCAAGTACTGATTTTGCCCCAGATCCCTAAGTGGCCCCCTCAAGGATTGAACTCATAACCCTGGGTTAGCAGGCCAATGCTCAAACCACTGAGCTATCCCTCCCGCTCTCTTGACTTTCCTGCCTTATTCTAATATTGACCGGCAGGAAAGTCAAGAGAGAATACTCCAATGGGGAAAGGAAGAGCAGTATGTAGGAGAATGGACAGTAAGAGGAAAGATAGTGCCAATACCAATGAAGCTAAAGTCAAGTAGGCAATACTGTAAGTAGAATAACTGTACTCAATCGGGTGAGGAATCTGAGTGAAGCCAAGCAGCAACAGTTAAGATGTTTGTACACCAATGCAAGGAGCCTGGGTAACAAAATAGAGGAACTAGAACTACCAGTGCAGGACGTGAAACCAGATATTATAGGGTTAACAGAAACATGATGGAATAGTAGTCATGAGTGGAGTACAGGAACTGAAGGGTACGTGCCGTTCAGAACAGACAGAAATAAAGGCAAAGGTGGTGGAGTAGAATCGTATATTAATAAGGAGTTAAACTGTAAAGAAATCAGAAGTGATGGAATGGATAAAACAGAGTCTGTTTGGGTCAAAATCACTTTGGAGAAGAAAGCTACCAGAGGCTCCCCTGGATAGTGCTTGGGGTATGCTAGAGACCCCCTCCCCCCACACATCTGATTTGGATATGGATAGAGACCTTTTTATGATTATGGGAGACTTTAACTTCCCAGATATAGATTGGAGGACAAGTGCTACTAATAATAGTAGGGCCCAGATTTTCCTGGATGTGATAGCTTACAGATTTCTTCACCAAATAGCCCCAAACCAAAAGAGCTGATGCTATTTTAGATTTGGCATTCATGAGTAGTGAGGACCTCTTAGAACAGCTAGTTGTAGGAGACAACCTTGGTTCAAGTGATCATGAGCTAATTCAGTTTAAACTAAATGGAAAGATAAAAAATAGATCTGCAATTAGGGTTCTTAATTTCAAAAGAGCAAATTAAAAAAAGTAAGGGAATTAGGGAACTGGACTAGACTGAGGGTGGCCCTTCCCTGAACAGAGTGTGCTCAGAACAACACCTGCCACGGGTGGGGGGAGCCGTCAGCAGCAGTTCCAAACTAGGGTGTGGTGGAGGGTAGAAGGACTTGTGTTCCTCACTGGATGGTCCAGCTCAGCACCCCCTCCCCAGGGCTGTGGTGTTAAAGGCCCCGGGTGGCCCAGTGCCCAGGTACCGCAGCTCTGCTCTAGCTGAAATGGTGACTGAGCTGCCGAAGGAGACTTGATTCAGGGAAATAGTTTACACCCTCCCCCGACCCCCCTGGGCTCTGCTGGCATCAGCTCCTGAGCCAGAGACTGCAGGTGATACGAGAGATCTGGGGTAAGTGCTGGGCCCAGGCTGGAAAGTGACTCTGCAGAAATGGCTCCTGCTCGCCCCATCCCTGCCCCAGAGTTTCTGCACGGCTCAGAGCTGCTGCCCAACACACCCAGGCTCACCCCGTTAGCAGTGGCTGTAGCTATTGGCGAGGAAACGCCCACGGGAATGCAGGACAGTGACCGGCTCTTCGTGCAGGAGGGAGAGGGGAGAGACTGGGCGGGGCAGCTGGAGCAATCAGTGGGGAGGGAGGTTCCGGGCACCCAGCCTTGCCCAGCTCCATTCCCTGCAGCCCCCCGGGGCAGTGACTTTCCTGGGAGAGGGGAGGGGCAGAGAGAGGAAAAGCCAGTTCCTGCCTGTGCCTGGTCCCTGCGCTGCTGAGGGAATGGGCTGTTCTGGGGACAGTATCGGGGATCCCCCAAAGGGGCTCCTTTGATTCTGCTCTTTTCTGGCGTTTGGCTCAGAGACTCTGTTCCTGGGAGAGTGTAATAGCGTCTGGTGGGTTTAGTCCTGGGGGAGAGGTCGGGTCTGTGCTGTAATAGCGTCACTGAGGCGTCTCCCAGCATGGCAGAGTCTAGAGTGTCTGTCTGCAAGGACAGAGCCTGGGGGAATTGGGGTGTGAAATGGACTAACACTAATTCAGAAACCTCCCGAATTTCCCTTCTCACCCTGACAGGCTACAGAATAACGACCCCGTTTTGCTCCAGACCGTCCCATCTTCCTAGGGGCTGGGGAAGGGAAATGGCTGTGGTGGATCCAGCTCAGGTAGGGGATTTTGGGGGAGGTGCTGGGGAGGGTTGTTGTAGAGGGGGAGGGTCATGAAATCATAGAGTTCACAGTTCTAAGGAAGGGTAGAAGGGAATACAGCAAAATAGAGACAATGGATTTCAGGAAGGCGGATTTTGGTAAGCTCAGAGAGCTGATAGGTAAGGTCCCAGGGGAATCCAAACTGAGGGGAAAAACAACTGAGGAGAGTTGGCAGTTTTTCAAAGGGACACTATTAAGGGCCTGAAAGCAAGCTATTCCGCTGAGTAGGAAAGATAGGAAATGTGGCAAAAGACCTCCTTGGCTTAACCACGAGATCTTGCATGATCTAAAAAATAAAAGGAATCATATAAAAAATGGAAACTAGGACAGATTACAAAGGATAAATATAGGCAAACAACACAGGAATGCAGGGGCAAGATTAGAAAGGCAAAGGCACAAAATGAGCTCAAACTGGCTACGGGAATAAAGGGAAACAAGAAGCCTTTTTATCAATACTGTCGGAGAAAAACACAGTTCTCACTCTTTGGTTGGGTACAGCAAAGTCAGATACTTTATTCTCTCTCTATCAATTGCATAGAGGGAGAGAGTGCACTAGGACACAGGGTCTCCCCCTCCTAGGCAGGTCTCCCCCAGGTAAACAATTACAGCAAGCATTTATACCTTTTGTTACAGACAATAATGAGCAACAGCTGCATTTTGTTTATACATAGGTCATCCTGATATCTTATTTTCCTCACTTGTTTAGACTCTAGTCTACATACAATATTATCTACACAAGGTCGCAACAACTTCTCACACAGTTCTTTCCCACTCGCCTCACACAATCCTCGCTTCTACAAATCTCGCGTTATTAGGGTTACAGTTAGCCTAACTCTTGCTAACAAACTGTCATGCATTGCAATCCCCTTCCTGTCCGTTCTTTCTCTGCTTCCACAATACATTAGAAGCAAGAGGAAGACCAAGGACAGGGTAGGCCCACTGCTCAGTGAGGAGGGAGAAACAGTAACAGGAAACTTGGAAATGGCAGAGATGCTTAATGACTTCTTTGTTTTGGTCTTCACCGAGAAGTCTGAAGGAATGACTAACATAGTGAATGCTAATGGGAAGGGGGTAGGTTTAGAAGATAAAATAAAAAAAGAACAAGTTAAAAATCACTTAGAAAAGTTAGATGCCTGCAAGTCACCAGGGCCTGAAGAAATGCATCCTAGAATACTCAAGGAGCTAATAGAGGAGGTATCTGAGCCTCTAGCTATTATCTTTGGAAAATCATGGGAGACAGGAGAGATTCCAGAGGACTGGAAAAGGGCAAATATAGTGCCCATCTATAAAAAGGGAAATAAAAACAAGCCAGGAAACTACAGACCAGTTAGTTTAACTTCTGTGCCAGGGAAGATAATGGAGCAAGGAATCAAGGAAATCATCTGCAAACACTTGGAAGGTGGTAAGGTGATAGGGAATAGCCAGCATGGATTTGTAAAGAACAAATCATGTCAAACCAATCTGATAGCTTTCTTTGCTAGGATAACGAGTCTTGTGGATAAGGGAGAAGCGGTGGATGTGGTATACCTAGACTTCAGTAAGGCATTTGATAGGGTCTCGCATGATATTCTTATCGATAAACTAGGGAAATACAACTTAGATGGGGCTACTATAAGGTGGGTGCATAACTGGCTGGATAACCGTACTCAGAGAGTAGTTATTAATGGTTCCCAATCCTGCTGGAAAGGTATAACAAGTGGGGTTCCTCAGGGGTCTGTTTTGGGACCGGCTCTGTTCAATATCTTCATCAACGACTTAGATATTGGTCTAGACAGTATTTGGTCCTGCCATGAGGGCAGGGGACTGGACTCAATGACCTCTCGAGGTCCCTTCCAGTCCTAGAATCTATGAATCTATGAAGGAGGCAACAACCTGTCATGTGTGATCTAAGGAGCAGGAAAAGAATCTGGGAATTACCTTTTGTAAAATCTCATCTTCTTTCAAAAACCCGTGGAAATAGTTGATTCAAGAAGTTGTTGACAGATGGATAGTACACGTCTATCAGCTCCTGGGTTCACCAGCCATTGTCAACCAAGCAAGTTGGCAGACTGAAGGCAGGGCAAGAATGCTGAACCAGAACGGTCTTTGCTCTTGTCACACATGACATCACAATAAACTTATGCATACACACACACACACACACACATAGACATTCAGACAGAGGCTGGTACCATTAGCAACACTGAGAGACTCGGCCAAAATCTCTAGGAATTTTGATTTCTGGGAGGGGCTGCACAAAGGAGTGATACTTTGCATGTACAGAATATATCACATAGTACCTGGGGAGTCACAAAGTAGTTTACAAACTAGAATTCAAGGAGCCTGACAGCTGCCCTGAGCAGGACCAGGTGATGGTGGGGGCTGTACTGAGGGGTCTGCGAGCTGCAGCGGGACGTGCTGGACTGGGTTTCACTCTGGTGGAGCAGGTGAGAGGGTCTGGGGGCCAGTGCATTGGAGGAGGGGCTATCACCCCAGTGGCTGAAGCCCGGAGCACTGACCCCCTCACCCCTCTTGTGGCTGAAGTCCAGAGCCCCAACATCCCTCCCTGCCCTCCTGTGGATGAGTCGCAGAGCCCAGACCCCTCCACCTCCCCAGCGGCTGAAGCTTGGAGCCCTGATCCCCCCCCCATGGCAGCCGAAGACCAGGTCTCTTCCCTTCATCTCTCTTGGTGGCTTGAGCCTGGACACAAGCCCGGAGTCCTCCCTCCCCGCCTCCGCCCTGGGTGCTATAGCCCGCATCCTGGAGTCTCTACCCAGTTGTGGGAGACCAGAGCCCCAATCCCAGAGCTTCCCCCTCCATCGATCAAGCCTGGAGCCCTGAGCCCATCCCCACCCCCGGGAGTTGTTTCGGAAGATGGTACACACCTATGTAGGGCCCTATGAAATCTCTTTTATTATTGGGGATTTTCCAATTTAGTATTTTCTGAGTTTTGTCCTTTCCATTTCTTAAAAAGTAATTCCGTCTTTATGGTTTTTGTGTTAATCACAATTGTTTGATACACTGACCACAGTTAAGTAGCTTTACTATAAATGCACACAAATGTTCAGAAATGGCTTGCAAGGGGAGAAACTGATTTTACTAATAGAATCCTACAATTTAAACAAAACTTCCTGCAGATGCCCAGTGTACGGTAAAAGTGACATTTTGTGTGTGTGCATGGGGGAGGGAGGTTGTGGGGGGAGTGGAGTGTGTGTGTGTGTGTTGGGGGAGAGTATGTATGGGTGTGTTGGGGAGTGGGGGAGGAGTGTGAGTGTGTGGGTGGAAGTTTGTGGGGGGCAGTGGAGGTGAGTGTGTGGGTGGGGTGGCCGTGGGTGGAAGTTTGTGGGGGCAGTGGAGGTGAGTGTGTGTGTGTGGGGGGGTGTGGGTGGAAGTTTGTGGGGGCAGTGGAGGTGAGTGTGTGGGTGGGGTGGCCGTGGGTGGAAGTTTGTGGGGGCAGTGGAGGTGAGTGTGTGTGTGTGGGGGTGTGTGGGTGGAAGTTTGTGGGGGCAGTGGAGGTGAGTGTGTGGGTGAGGGTGGGGGTGGGTGGAAGTTTGTGGGGGCAGTGGAGGTGAGTGTGTGGGTGGGGTGGGCGTGGGTGGAAGTTTGTGGGGGCAGTGGAGGTGAGTGTGTGGGTGGGGGTGTGTGTGGGTGGAAGTTTGTGGGGGCAGTGGAGGTGAGTGTGTGGGTGGGGGTGTGTGTGGGTGGAAGTTTGTGGGGGCAGTGGAGGTGAATGTGTGGTTGGGGGTGTGTGGAAGTTTGTGGGGGCAGTGGAGGTGAGTGTGTGGGTGGGGTGGGAGTGGGTGGAAGTTTGTGGGGGCAGTGGAGGTGAGTGTGGGTGGGGGTGTGTGTGGGTGGAAGTTTGTGGGCGCAGTGGAGGTGAGTGTGACTGTGTGTGTTGGGGCAGTCAGGAGGCCGGGGGAGCTGGAGCTGCCTGAGCAGGGCTGAGCTGAGGGGAGAGGAGCAGCCCAGGGAGCCGCGTGGGGGGCAGAGCAGCAGCAGCCGTGTGGGGGCAGAGTGGGGCTGGGGCTGGAGCCCTCTGGAGCCAGGTGCGGGGAGCAGCTGGGCATAGTGTGGGGGTCCCTGGGCAGCGGGCCCAGCACAGGGAGACCCCACCAGTCAAGAGGCCTTGCAGGCCGCACTGGGAGGGGTATTGTAACCCCCAGGGGGGGGAGGGGCCCTGCCACCTAGACCCTGAGGGCGTGTGGCCACTGCCAGAGCGAGTGTCCGACCCGCGGCGTCCCTGCAGCACAGCCATGGCCTGGCCAGGGGCCTGGGACGTGTGAGGAACAGACTGTGAACTGCCCTGACATTTCAGCCACAGCTGTTTGGGGTCCCCCGTGCCACAGAGCGGGGTGACGGCTTTTCCTTTCACCTTCCCCAGTTTCTCCTTGTTTTTAATGACTTGCTGTTTAATAACTTGTGTTTGCTTTGAACTATATGCGATGATCAATGGGTCAGGGAAGCGTCCGGAGCAGAGAGAGTACCCCGGAGTGGAGACACCCGAGCCCTGTCCTAAGTACAACAACCAGATTGGGGGATGAGCCCCAGGAACCCTGGGCCCAGCCTTGTCTGGGTTACGAGGACTCTGCCACACGAGAGTAGAAGGGGTGTCCTGGAGTCAGGCGGGCCTCTGGGTGAAGGGAGTGGGAGCGAGGACTCAGATCCTTTCGCCAGCCAGTTCCACAGGGGTAGTGTATGAGCCAGGAAAGGTCCCCACAATAGCGGGACCATTCCCCCGCTTACATAGGCCTGGACACAGAATGCCTTTAGCTGTGGATTGCACTGCAGATCTGATTGGCTGTAAATCCTGGATACCTCTGGCAACATGAGACCGCATGAACTGGTCCTTTCCTATGGTCTGGCTCTGGTGAGGTAAGACTAAAAGGTCTTTTCACGGTTGGACCAGGACAGACTCTGGGGAGTGCATTATTCTCCTCAGCACTTCCATTCTGTAGTGCCCTGACAGCAAGATCCCAGGTGAATGTGTGGGTTACTCTCCCTGGCAGGGTCAGGTTTTCTGTTCAGTTTTTAATGACTGAAATGCTTTTCTCTTCTTTGTAACCTAGGCACATGGTTGGACTCCAATCGCAGAGCGGAAGCAGAAAATAGTCACCATTCCCCGGAGATGCCCAGCTAAAGAGGGAACTTTTCAGTAAGAACTCCCTGCTGGTTCACACATGCATGTAGACAGCGTCCATGCGGGTGTCTGTCAGTGAGGTTTCTCTGTCTGTTCTGTCAAATGTTTGCCTACTTGTTTTCTGGCTGGTGCCGGCTGAAAGGATTTCGTATCCGAGGAAGGACGTATCCTCCTGCTTAGCAAACAAACAAAGCAGCACATTTCATGTCCAGATTATATTTAGTCGTAAATCGACATTGTGATGGTTCCCCACCAAGGAAAGTTACCCCGTCTTTAGGAAAATGACTGAAGTACGAATGCCAAACACAATTCCAATAGAGGATTCAAAGCAAGGTTTTCTGCATGGTGATTAAAGGCTTTAATTTAAATCAGTCCACCCTGAGGTGAGCAATTAAGAGTTGTTATCTTCACTGAAGGCAGTTGAGGTCTAAGCCCTTGGTTCTGTCTGAATGGAAATTCGTTCCATTTACTAATCCGGTTTCAGGAGCATTGTGTAGGGTGCAAGGAGAGGCCAGTGCCATGAGGACAGATGGCTTTGGATGTAAAGGTCACCGGTAGCACCTGTAACACCTCCCCCCCAACGTGCCCTCGCTTGTCCTGGCTCTGGAGCTGCGGCTGGAGCGGGGCTCGGGTCAAACCCTTTGGTGCTGAAGCCCAGTGTTGACATCTCGCTCTCGGGGGCCCAGACTGACCCAGCCACAATCCCCGCGCGGGGGGGGGGGGGGGCGAGCTCTGTCTCCCGTGGCCGTGGGGAGCGTCTCGGGGAGAAGCGGATGCTTGCATTGGGATTTTACACAAAGACCTTTCAGAAGAGCCCTAGACGGTGTCTGAGCTGGCTCGGATGAGGCAGCAAGGGGCAACGCAGCCTGAGCCAGTGAAACTGCCAATCCCCCAGGGAGCAGTGGAAGCAGGTCCAAGCCATAGCAAAGAGCGGTTCCTGCCGGGAGACGGGAAGCAGGCAGATTGCAGCTCTGTGGGACAGAGAGTGTCTGTTTGTTCTGTATGTGGACGGCACCTGGCACAATGGGGCTGGTCCCTGAGTGGGGCCTGTACACAATGCTAATAAAAGAAGGGGATTTGTTGGATTACTCTAAATCCCGAGTGGAAAGGTGGAGGTGACAGGGGCAAGCCCTGGACAGATGGGATCTGCCCAACCAGGGCAGCATGTGCAGGATGGGGAAGGGGAAAGGCCATTGGAAGTGTTTCCACAGAAGCAAAAAAATCGGGGAACCAGCCCAACCATGGTGGAGTGAGGCTGTTCCCTGGGCTAGATCTCCACAGACAGCAGTCATGGGCAGGCTGGGAGGGATGGCCTGGATTCACTTTGGATTGGCTCCAGTGTAAATGAGACGAGAATTGTCCCAGAAGGGCCCAGGTACAAGAGTGACAGACACTGTAGGTGGAGCCTGTGAATAAAAAAATTAGGTGCATTATAAAACAGTAGTAAAATAATCCCCCTGCTCCCCTTCTCCTGATGGGTGACCCCAAGTCTGACCTTGTACCTGTCCATGGGGCATCATCACTGAATGGGGGAGCTGTTAACGAGGCACCACAGGGATTGGCTGTAGCCCCCTCACTATTCAACTTTGTAATTAACCATCTGGAAGTAAATATAAAATCACTGCTGATAAAGTCTGTGGCTAACACAGCTTGGAGGAGTGGTAAATAATGCTAATGATGGGGCAGTTGTACAGAGCAGCCTGGATAGTTTGATAAAATGGGATTAGTAAAACAAATGCAGTTTAATACAGCCAAAAGCCAGGCCCTATAGCTGGGAACGGAGGCTGGTGGCCACACCTAGAGCCTAGGGAACCGTAGCCTGGAAAGCAGGGACTATGAAAAGGATTTAGGGTCATAGAGGACAAACAGCTGAACCTGAGCTTCTGTGGGCTGCTTTCAGGTTAAGCCTGCAGCTTTGGGCAAGTAATTCAGACCCTGCGTCTGTGTTGGAGCAGACGGGCGTGTCTGGCTCAACAAGACAGGGTTCTGGGGTCCTGAGCTGCCAGGGCAGGAAAGCAGGGGCAGAAGTAGTCTTGGCACATCAGTTGGCACCTCCCAAGGGGCTTTCTGTGATCCAACCCGTCACAAGGGACAAAACACTCCAATCCCTCCTGGTGGGAGGAGCCAGGTTTGCTCTTCAAATTCTGTCCTTGGTAGATGTCCAGGTCTGGGAATGTCCCACAACAGCATTTCTAATGGGAAGCTGGCTGCAGAACAATTAAACTGCTGAGAGCTCCTATGCAGGTGGGGTGGGAATTCAGTCTCTGTGTTCTGTCAGTGCAGCTAGAGCAATAGGAAAACCTCACCAGTCACTGTAGCAACTGTCTACTCCAAAGTACTACAGGAGCATTTTAAGTGTAGACAGCCTGAGAGTGAGACCAGATCTACCTCCAGTTGGCACTAGGGATGCGCCAGCACTGAGACTACAGCAATGACAACAGTTCAATGCTTCCGGAGTTGGCACGGAGATTCAAATCTACGTGGGAAGGCCCCAAGGGATTTCTAGTCCAGCACCTTAACCCCTCAGCCACAGCTACCTGATGGCCACTGGCTTCCCTACACTATGATTCTCTTAGTGTAAAAAATGTGAGGAAACACTGCTCCTGACTTTCAACCTATCTGAGACATCTTGAATTTCATACAGTGACTGATCAGAATAAAGTGCTCTCAAGTGAGCTACAGACCAACAGTGGTTCATAGGAATTATTCAGCAAGTATTTTAGAAGACCTAGACCATTAGAGGAAATCATGACCTGCTAAGAGACAATTAATGGAGAGAAGCAGCAAGATTAATCCCATACATTGGATTGGTTGTGACTTATTTGCCTGGTTTGAAAAGAGGCCAAAAGGACCTGAGTCTCCTCGCTGGCGATAGCCCCCTGCTCGGCCAATCAGCACTGAGACTCTGAGGGGCGGGAGGCTGAGAGGTCTCACCAGATGTCCCAAAGGACGGCCCAGGTCACCATCAGAGGGGATCACTCTCAGATCCAGCCTCACCTCTTTGTGAGGACCTCCCGCAATGAGAGCACCCCCCACCCCATCCACACTCCACACACACCCCTTCTTGGTAGAGGGAGGGAAGCCGGGGAAAGGGGGAAAAGAAGCAAGAGAAGAGGAGAAAGGAGGGAGGAAAGAGGAAAAGGGAAACCAAAAAGGATAAACCCCAATGTCCCCAGGGATTCTAAGCGTCAAAGTCCTAGGCAGGAAATCAAATTCGGCCACCTTAAGCCAGTGTTTTCTGGGCCTAGAATGCTGCCTGCACCAGGGGGATCAGACTGAACAGGTTCCAAACCTCTCTGGGCCTCTTACCTTGGAAAAGGGAAGTTTGTTTTCGGCACAATCAGTGGTAGGAAAGGAGAAAACTCCACAGAGGTTCCTCCTCATGCTCACATCCATGAATGCTAATTCTCTCTCAGTCCTCGAGGAGAGACCTCGCGAAGGAGATTTGCGGCAGCAAAGCCGGGGGGGGGGGGTGGTCTCAGAGACTGGCCTGGCCCTGCACCTCTGTCCTGCCCGGCTGATGTCAGGGTCTCTCTGTGAGGTCACCCCCTCCCCACGACCTTTGCCCAATAGGCCGAGTTCCTGCAACAGGCCTTTGTGATGTCACTGCCACCCCCACCCCTCCCCTCCAAGCTGATGTCCTGCCCCTGGCCAGCCTCGTTGGGTGTTTGTTTCCCCTGGATCTAGGGTTGCCAACTTTCTGACCCAACAAAACTGACCACCCTTGCCCCGCCTCATCAAGGACGGAATGCAAGGCTGAGGAGGAGGAGACACCAACCTGTCATGTGCGATCTAGTGAGCAGGAAAAGAATCTGGGAGCCTAGAGCACCCACAAGGAAAAATTAGTGGGTGTTTAGCACCCACTGGCAGCCAAGCTCTGCCCTGCCCGCAGTGCATCTCGCCCGCCGGCGAGCAACTCCTCCCGCTCCCTCCCAGCACTTCCTGCCCACTGCAAAACAGCTCTTTCATGGAATTCAGGATGCTCCGGGAGGGTAGGGGAGGAGCAGGGACATGGCATACTTGGGGGAGGAGATGGGGAAGAGGCGGGGTGAGGGTTGGGGGAAGGGGTGGGATAGAAGCGGGACGGGGGTGGAGCAGGGGCAAGAAGAGAGGGGGCCGGGGGTTAGAGGAAGGGGTTGATTTGGGGGTGCGGCCGGGGCAGAGCAGGGGTGGGAAAAGGTGGGGCGGAGCTTTGGGGAAGGGGTGGAGTGGGGTTCGGGGCCTGGGGCAGAGCGGGAGTTGAGCACCCACTGGCCAGAGGGGAATTCGGTGCCTACTGAGGGGATGGACAAAGGACTGCTAGAATCATAGAATATCAGGGTTGGAAGGGACCTCAGGAGGTATCTAGTCCAACCCCATGCTCATGGCAGGACCAATCCCCAACTAAATCATCCCAGCCAGGGCTTTGTCAAGCCTGACCTTAAAAACCTCTAAGGATGGAGATTCCACCACCTCCCTAGGGAACCCAGTCCAGTGCTTCACCACGCTCCTAGTGAAATAGTGTTTCCTAATATCCAACCTAGACCTCCCCCACTGCAACTTGAGACCATTGCTCCTTGTTCTGTCATCTGCCACCACTGAGAACAGCCGAGCTCCATCCTCTTTGGAACCCCCCTTTCAGGTAGTTGAAAGCAGCTATCAAATCCCCCCTCACTCTTCTCTTCTGTAGACTAAATAAGCCCAGTTCCCTCAGCCAATCCTCATACATCATATGCCCCAGCCCCCTAATCATTTTCCTTCCCCTCCGCTGGACTCTCTCCAATTTGTCCACATCCTTTCTGTAGTGAGGGGCCCCAAACTGGACACAATACTCCAGGTGTGGCCTCACCAGTGCCGAATAGAGGGGAATGATCACCTCCCTCGATCTGCTGGCAATGCTCCTACTAATGCAGCCCAATATGCCGTTAGCCTTCCTGGCAACAAGGGCACACTGCTGACTCAAATCCAGCTTCTTGTGCATTGTAATCCTCAGGTCCCTTTCTGCAGAACTGCTGCTTAGCCAGTCAGTCCCCAGCCTGTAGCGGGGCATGGGATTCTTCCGTCCAAAATGCAGGACTCTGCACTTGTTCTTGTTGAACCTCATCAGATTTTTTTTGGCCCAATCCCAATTTGTGTAGGTCACTCTGGACCCTATCCCTACCCTCCAGGGTATCTACCTCTCCCCCCAGCTTAGTGTCATCTGCGAACTTGCTGAGGGTGCAATCCATCCCATCATCCAGATCATTAATGAAGATGTTGAATAAAACCAGCCCCAGGACTGACCCATGGGAAAGCGGGGGAGGGAGTGGAGGAGAGGAGGCACACGGTGAGCGGAAGGGACCCCACAGAGCGGGGGTGTAGTGCAGGAGAGGGGGAACTCAGCCAGGCAGCGGTGGGCGATGGGGGCTGGGAGAAGGGGCTAAGCAGATACAGGAAGAGATGGAGCACAGGAGGGGCCACCGGGGCCCAGGCATCCGGGGCCTGGTCGGCAGCTGTGCCAGGGGAGGCTTAGCCTCCCCGCCTATTATACCCATGGCCTGTGCTTCCTCTGAGGGATCTCCAGTGTCAATGTTCCCCGGAGCTCGCCTTCCCTGACAGGCCTGAGCAACCAGAGCTTGTAACTAGACCACTCACAGCCTCCCCGCGGGGAGCGTATGGACACAAACAGGCTGGAGACAAGTGATGGCAGAAATCACTGGGGATTCGGGGAGCTGAGGAGGGGGCCACACCCCACAGGAGCTGAATTTCTGACTCGGGGCTGAGTAGTGCAGGTTGGATGCGCAGCACAGCTGTGAGGCTGTCTGCTGCGATCGATCCCCCGGGGGTCGATTTAGTGGGGGTCTAGTGAAGACCCACTAAATCGACAGTGGAGCGCTCTCCGGGCGACTCTGGGACTACACCGGGAACGCCAGGTGTAAGGTAAGTCTCCCGTCGGCCCAGCACAGAGTAGACACAGCAGTAAGTCGACCTAAGCTACGTCGAATCCAGCTGTCTTATTCACGTAGCTGGAGCAGCGTCACTTAGGACGACTTACTGCGGTAGGATAGACACTGCCTGAGGCCTGAGTTTCCACTGCAGTCTGGATGCTCAAACACCGGATTGGCAACACAAGTCACCAAGCCCAGGCCACACAGAGACAGGCTCAGTGTGCAGTGTGGACACCCCCTCACACAAGCCCAGGATTGTCAAATGAGGAAATCATTCCTTTCGTTTGACTTGCTGGCAGAGGAGCCCAGTGATATTGGAGCTCCCCAAGCGTCAGTGACAAACGCAGCACTCCAGCCACTGAGCTCTAGGGCTCCCTGCTGAAAGAAACGCTTCATGAGGGACTGGTCAAAGAGAGGTGCTGGTCTTTGGCCAAGGGCAGGGAGTCCCACCCTCAAATTTCAGAGTAGCAGCCGTGTTAGTCTGTATCCGCAAAAATAACAGGAGTACTTATTTTTGCGGATACAGACTAACACGGCTGCTACTCTGAAACCTGTCATTATGCAAGGCACTGCATTTAGCCGTATGGAGTGGAAATCCACCCTCAAATATAGACCATTTCCCTCGTTGTCTGTCTGTGCTGGGGCAGGAGCAATAACACGGCCTCCTGCATTTGCTATTGCAGAGAGTGGTTTCTGACGGTCTCCTCAAACACAGGGTGCGAAACAGGCCTCAGACCTGACTGGGTGTAAACAAGAACTACGCAGCTAGACTGAGCCAGCTGAGAATTCAGATGTGCCCCTTGCCTAGAGCGATGGACTGACCTGTGAGGGGACGGGAACCTGAGCTCCCAATGTTTAACTGGCACTCGTTCAGCATCTTTCCTCCGAGTGCCGTCACTGTAGGTTAAATACTCCAGCACCGGACTCCCTGCCAGCTCTGGCCCCACAAGCTTTCCTTGTGACTGGATTCTGTACAGCAGGGGTGCAGGGAACCAGCAGGTGCATGTGACTCCTTGGTGAGGTTTTGCGTGCAAGGTGTGTGTGTGAATCTTTGTGTGTCAGAAGCAATGAGTGTGGCACTCTCACTGAACCGACAGAGGGCCACGGTGGTTGGAGCGAGACAGCAGAAGACTAAAGGGGCAACGATGGGCATAACGATGATGATTGTGTTGTGTTTCATTCCTTAGAGCTGGTGCCACCGCCCATCCCTTTAGCCTTGTAGTTTACCAAGGGTAAAACTAACCATCTGTTCAGATACAAGGGAGTGTTTGTGTTCATTTCCGCTAGCTACGCAGGGGTTTGATGTTGCTGCTTTCAATCCTCCAGCTCTGCCGGGATAAGGAACAATTCAGGCCGTCACTGAACTGAAGGAGGGAGATGATTTTCTGACAGGGAGGGACGCCTCCTCTTCAAGGTGTTTGGCAGGCAGCCTCCTTCCCAGCTCTGTCCTGACAACAGCCAGTTGAAAAGGGACCGTCCCCAGCCCTCCTCAGCCTGGTGAAAATGAGCCAGTGAGTGAGCGTGGGGGAGAGCAAGCGACGGAGGGAGAAGGAGTGAGCGGGCCGGGACCTCGGCGAAGGGGTGGGACATGGGTGGTCAGTTTTGTTGGGTCAGAAAGTTGGCAACCCTAGATCCAGGGGAATCATCCACTATGATTCTCTTCTCAGTGAATTATCACTTCACATTGTTTGCTCAGACCAGCCTCCCCGGCCCACTCACTGCTGTGCGGGGCTGTAAGTGTGTCCATTGCTGGACAGCAGGAATTCCTGCCCATTTCCCTTCCGGCTGGAGCAGGATTGGAGTGTGTTTGTGTTAATGACATTGCTGTAGATTGTTGTTCGTTCCCCATCTTGACAATTCAGACAGTCCCTTTCCCATTCAGATCTCCAGCATTTCATTCCAATAGCAGGTGTCCGGTTTTCTCTGGGGCACTGACATGTTTCAGGGGGTTGGTGAGTGAACTCAGCCTTGCATTCCATCCTTGATGGGGCGGGACAAGGGTGGTCAGTTTTGTTGGGCCAGCAAGTTGGCAACCCTAGATCCAGGGGAAACAAACACCCAACGAGGCTGGCCAGGGGCAGGACATCAGCTTGGAGGGGAGGGGTGGGGGTGGCAGTGACATCACAAAGGCCTGTTGCAGGAACTCGGCCTATTGGGCAAAGGTGGTGGGGAGGGGGTGACCTCACAGAGAGACCCTGACATCAGCCGGGCAGGGCCAGGCCAGTCTCTGAGACCCCCCCGGCTTTGCTGCCGCAAATCTCCTTCGCGAGGTCTCTCCTCGAGGACTGAGAGAGAATTAGGATTCACAGATGTGAGCATGAGGAGGAACCTCTGTGGAGTTTTCTCCTTTCCTACCACTGATTGTGCCGAAAACAAACTTCCCTTTTCCAAGGTAAGAGGCCCAGAGAGGTTTGGAACCTGTTCAGTCTGAGCCCCTGGTGCAGGCAGCATTCTAGGCCCAGAAAACACTTGCTTAAGGTGGCCGAATTTGATTTCCTGCCTAGGACTTTGACGCTTAGAATCCCTGGGGACATTGGGGTTTATCCTTTTTGGTTTCCCTATTCCTCTTTCCTCCCTCCTTTCTCCTCTTCTCTTGCTTCTTTTTCCCCTTTCCCCGGCTTCCCTCCCTCTACCAAGAAGGGGTGTGTGTGGAGTGTGGAGTGTGGATGGGGTGGGGGGTGCTCTCATTGCGGGAGGTCCTCACAAAGAGGTGAGGCTGGGTCTGAGAGTGATCCCCTCTGATGGTTACCTGGGCCGTCCTTTGGGACATCTGGTGAGACCTCTCAGCCTCCCGCCCCTCAGAGTCTCAGTGCTGATTGGCCGAGCAGGGGGCTATCGCCAGCGAGGAGACTCAGGTCCTTTTGGCCTCTTTTCAAATCAGGCAAATAAGTCACAACCAATCCACTGTATGGGATTAATCTTGCTGCTTCTCTCCATTAATTGTCTCTTAGCAGGTCATGATTTCCTCTAATGGTCTAGGTCTTCTAAAATACTTGCTGAATAATTCCTATGAACCACTGTTGGTCTGTAGCTCACTTGAGAGCACTTTATTCTGGTCAGTCACTGTACGAAATTCAAGATGTCTCAGATAGGTTGAAAGTCAGGAGCAGTGTTTCCTCACATTTTTTATGTCCGTGTGCAGAATGAATTTTGTGATGTGCACCAATATGTGCAATTTTGTTATGTGACACATCACCTGTATATTGCTGCACATCACAAAATTCATTCTGCACATGGACAGTGTGTGGCAGGGGTGAGGCTGAAGGGTTCAGAGTGTGGGAGGGGGCTGAAGTGGGGCAGAGGGTTGGGGTGTGGGCTCTGGGGTGGGGCTGGGAATGAGGGGCTCAGGGCTAGGGCAGAGGGTTGGGGTGCAGGGGGTGAGGGCTCTGGCTGGGGGTGCGGGCTTTGGGATGGGGCTAGGAATGAGGGGCTCAGGGCTAGGGCAGAGGGTTGTGGTGCAGGGGGAGGGGGCTCCGGCTGGGGTTGTGGGCTCTGCGGTAGGGCTGGGAATGAGGGGCTCAGGGCTAGGGCAGAGGGTTGGGGTGCGGGGGGCTGAGGGCTCTGGCTGGGGGTGTGGGCTCTGGGCTGGGGCTTGGAATTTGGGGTTTGGGGAGCAGGTTGCCCGAGGGAGAGAGGACTCCCCCCAGCCCTCTCTCACCACAGCAGCTCAGGGCCAGGTGAGAGAGCACCTGTCTCCTGGCCGCAGCAGCTCTGGTGGGGCTGGGCTGGGGCTGGGGGAGGGGACAGGATTTATTTTTCCTAAGTCAAAACGGGGAAGGGAAGGAGTTATGCTTCAGTTTTTGCCTTATAAACTTTGGTCCTGTCTAATATATAAGACACTATGGGAATAAGACACCATGTCATGTGGTGACATCACAAGAGCAGAGGGTGTGAGAACTGCAGCAACCGAGAGGGCAGGGGATTTAGAGTCAGATTGCTTCAATTGCTGCATTCGTCGGCTGACATTTAACAGCAATGCTTAGCTAACAGAATGGAGAAAGGAATTCTCTGCTAAAGATTCCACCTGCCCCTTTGGCCAACTCCACCCCTTCCCTGAAAAGAGTGTGCTCAGAACAACACCCCCCCCCCCACACACACACATACACAAGCCCACAGCTGGGCACCCAGCACAAAGCAAGGGAGGGGGTTGTTTGGTTTGTTTTATTTTTACTTTGCAAAAGGTTTTTTCAAAAGCATTTTCTGCCCCTCTTACCTATGGCAAGGAAGCAGATGGTTGGGGGGAAGGGAACCTGAGAGTGGTGGAGCCAGGGCAGTGGGGGGAAGTTGCCGGAGGCTGAAGAGGGTAACGGGGGGCTGAAGGTGACCAGGTGCGGTGAGGGGAAGGGAATAGTTGGGGGAGACTGAACGGGGCGATGGGGGGCAGTTGGAGGAGGCTGAAGAGGGCGATGGGAGGAAGGGGACTTTTGGGGGGAGACTGAAGGGGGCAATGGGTTGAAGGAGGCTGGGGCAGAGTGGCAGTTGTGGGGGCTGCTCATCCCCATGGGAGGGGAGGAGGAAGAGGAGCTGCCCTTGTATCAGAAGCTGTTTCCTATTAGAACTTGCAACTTCACTGTTCCTGAGCAGGGTCCTGTGATCAAAGGGGAACTAGATGGGTTCATGGAGGACAGGTCCAGCAATGGCTGTTAGCCGGGATGGGCAGGGATGGTGTCCCTAACCTCTGTCTGTCAGAAGCTGGGAATTGGGCAACAGGGGATGGGTCACTGGATGATTCCTGTCTGTTCATTCCCTCTGGGGCACCTGGCACTGGCCACTGTTGGCAGACAGGACACTGGGCTAGATGGACCTTTGGTCTGACCCAGTCTGGCCGTCCTTATCTTCTAATGTTCTTCTCACATGCTCAGTAACATCTGCAAGTTGCTGCCCTCACGCGCCATCAGAATCTACTCCCTGCAATCAAAGGCAGGGAATATCCCCCTGAAGGGGAGAAATCGGAGGGGAGGGATGGGCAGAGGGACAAAACTGGGACAAGCTCAGGGGTTCAGACTGGGGTGGGGGGCGGCCTGCCCTGCCAGGTAGGTGCAGAAGGGAAAACCCCCAGATAGAGGGAGGCAGAGGGGATAAAAATTACCACAGATGGGGGGAGCCGTCAGCAGCAGTTCCAAACTAGGCTGTGGTGGAGGGTAGAAGGACTTGTGTTCCTCACTGAATGGTCCAGCTCAGCACCCCCTCCCCAGGGCTGTGGTGTTAAAGGCCCCGGGTGGCCCAGTGCCCAGGTACCGCAGCTCTGCTCTAGCTGAAATGGTGACTGAGCTGCCGAAGGAGACGTGATTCAGGGAAATAGTTTACACCCTCCCCCGACCCCCCTGGGCTCTGCTGGCATCAGCTCCTGAGCCAGAGACTGCAGGTGATACGAGAGATCTGGGGTAAGTGCTGGGCCCAGGCTGGAAAGTGACTCTGCAGAAATGGCTCCTCCTCGCCCCATCCCTGCCCCAGAGTTTCTGCGCGGCTCAGAACTGCTCCCCAACACACCCAGGCTCACCCCGTTAGCCGTGGCTGTAGCTATTGGCGAGGAAACGCCCACGGGAATGCAGGACAGTGACCGGCTCTTCGTGCAGGAGGGAGAGGGGAGAGACTGGGCGGGGCAGCTGGAGCAATCAGTGGGGAGGGAGGTTCCGGGCACCCAGCCTTGCCCAGCTCCATTCCCTGCAGCCCCCCGGGGCAGTGACTTTCCTGGGAGAGGGGAGGGGCAGAGAGAGGAAAAGCCAGTTCCTGCCTCTGCCTGGTCCCTGCGCTGCTGAGGGAATGGGCTGTTCTGGGGACAGTGTCGGGGGATCCCCCAAAGGGGCTCCTTTGATTCTGCTCTTTTCTGGCGTTTGGCTCAGAGACTCTGTTCCTGGGAGAGTGTAATAGCGTCTGGTGGGTTTAGTCCCGGGGGAGAGGTCGGGTCTGTGCTGTAATAGCGTCACTGAGGCGTCTCCCAGCATGGCAGAGTCTAGAGTGTCTGTCTGCAAGGACAGAGCCTGGGGGAATCGGGGTGTGAAATGGACTAACACTAATTCAGAAACCTCCCGAATTTCCCTTCTCACCCTGACAGGCTGCAGAATAACGACCCCGTTTTGCTCCAGACCGTCCCATCTTCCTAGGGGCCGGGGAAGGGAAATGGCTGTGGTGGATCCAGCTCAGGTAGGGGATTTTGGGGGAGGTGCTGGGGAGGGTTGTTGTAGAGGGGGAATCATAGAGTTCACAGTTCTAAGGAAGGGTAGAAGGGAATACAGCAAAATAGAGACAATGGATTTCAGGAAGGCGGATTTTGGTAAGCTCAGAGAGCTGATAGGTAAGGTCCCAGGGGAATCCAAACTGAGGGGAAAAACAACTGAGGAGAGTTGGCAGTTTTTCAAAGGGACACTATTAAGGGCCTGAAAGCAAGCTATTCCGCTGAGTAGGAAAGATAGGAAATGTGGCAAAAGACCTCCTTGGCTTAACCACGAGATCTTGCATGATCTAAAAAATAAAAGGAATCATATAAAAAATGGAAACTAGGACAGATTACAAAGGATAAATATAGGCAAACAACACAGGAATGCAGGGGCAAGATTAGAAAGGCAAAGGCACAAAATGAGCTCAAACTGGCTACGGGAATAAAGGGAAACAAGAAGCCTTTTTATCAATACTGTCGGAGAAAAACACAGTTCTGACTCTTTGGTTGGGTACAGCAAAATCAGATACTTTATTCTCTCTCTATCAATTGCATAGAGGGAGAGAGTGCACTAGGACACAGGGTCTCCCCCTCCTAGGCAGGTCTCTCCCAGGTAAACAATTACAGCAAGCATTTATACCTTTTGTTACAGACAATAATGAGCAACAGCTGCATTTTGTTTATACATAGGTCATCCTGATATCTTATTTTCCTCACTTGTTTAGACTCTAGTCTACATACAATATTATCTACACAAGGTCGCAACAACTTCTCACACAGTTCTTTCCCACTCGCCTCACACAATCCTCGCTTCTACAAATCTCGCGTTATTAGGGTTACAGTTAGCCTAACTCTTGCTAACAAACTGTCATGCATTGCAATCCCCTTCCTGTCCGTTCTTTCTCTGCTTCCACAATACATTAGAAGCAAGAGGAAGACCAAGGACAGGGTAGGCCCACTGCTCAGTGAGGAGGGAGAAACAGTAACAGGAAACTTGGAAATGGCAGAGATGCTTAATGACTTCTTTGTTTTGGTCTTCACCGAGAAGTCTGAAGGAATGACTAACATAGTGAATGCTAATGGGAAGGGGGTAGGTTAAAAATCACTTAGAAAAGTTAGATGCCTGCAAGTCACCAGGGCCTGATGAAATGCATCCTAGAATACTCAAGGAGCTAATAGAGGAGGTATCTGAGCCTCTAGCTATTATCTTTGGAAAATCATGGGAGACAGGAGAGATTCCAGAGGACTGGAAAAGGGCAAATATAGTGCCCATCTATAAAAAGGGAAATAAAAACAAGCCAGGAAACTACAGACCAGTTAGTTTAACTTCTGTGCCAGGGAAGATAATGGAGCAAGGAATCAAGGAAATCATCTGCAAACACTTGGAAGGTGGTAAGGTGATAGGGAATAGCCAGCATGGATTTGTAAAGAACAAATCATGTCAAACCAATCTGATAGCTTTCTTTACTAGGATAACGAGTCTTGTGGATAAGGGAGAAGCGGTGGATGTGGTATACCTAGACTTCAGTAAGGCATTTGATAGGGTCTCGCATGATATTCTTATCGATAAACTAGGGAAATACAACTTAGATGGGGCTACTATAAGGTGGGTGCATAACTGGCTGGATAACCGTACTCAGAGAGTAGTTATTAATGGTTCCCAATCCTGCTGGAAAGGTATAACAAGTGGGGCTCCGCAGGGGTCTGTTTTGGGACCGGCTCTGTTCAATATCTTCATCAACGACTTAGATATTGGCATAGAAAGTACGGTTATTAAATTTGCAGATGATACCAAACTGGGAGGGATTGCAACTGCTTTGGAGGATAGGGTCATAATTCAAAATGATCTGGACAAATTGGAGAAATGGTCTGAGGTAAACAGGATGAAGTTTAACAAAGACAAATGCAAAGTGCTCCACTTAGGAAGGAACAATCAGTTTCACACATACAGAATGGGAAGAGACTGTCTAGGAAGGAGTACGGCAAAAAGGGATCTAGGCGTTATAGTGGACCACAAGCTAAATATGAGTCAACAGTGTGATGCTGTTGCAAAAAAAGCAAACATGATTCTGGGATGCATTAACAGGTGTGTTGTGAGCAAGACATAAGAAGTCATTCTTGCGCTCTACTCTGCGCTGGTTAGGCCTCAACTGGAGTATTGTGTCCAGTTCTGGGCACCACATTTCAAGGAAGATGTGGAGAAATTGGAGAGGGTCCAGCATGGTCTAGACAGTATTTGGTCCTGCCATGAGGGCAGGGGACTGGACTCAATGACCTATCGAGGTCCCTTCCTGTCCTAGAATCTATGAATCTATGAAGGAGGCAACAATCTGTCATGTGTGATCTAAGGAGCAGGAAAAGAATCTGGGAATTACCTTTTGTAAAATCTCATCTTCTTCCAAAAACCTGTGGAAATAGCTGATTCAAGAAGTTGTTGACAGATGGATAGTACGCGTCTATCAGCTCCTGGGTTCACTAGCCGTTGTCAACCAAGCAAGTTGGCAGACTGAAGGCAGGGCAAGAATGCTGAACCAGAACCGTCTTTGCTCTTGTCACACATGACATCACAATAAACTTATGCATACACACACACACACACACAGACATACAGACAGAGGCTGGTACCATTAGCAACAGGAATTTTGATTTCTGGGAGGGGCTGCACAAAGGACTGATACTTTGCATGTACAGAGTATATCACATTGTACCTGGGGAGTCACAAAGTAGTTTACAAACTTGAATTCAAGGAGCCTGACAGCTGCCCTGAGCAGGACCAGGTGAAGGTGGGGCTGAACTGAGGGGTCTGCGAGCTGCAGCGGGACGAGCTGGACTGGGTTTCGCTCTGGTGGAGCAGGTGAGAGGGTCTGGGGGCCAGTGCATTGGGGGAGGGGCTGTCACCCCAGTGGCCGAAGCCCGGAGCACTGACCCCCTCACCCCTCTTGTGGCTGAAGTCCAGAGCCCCAACATCCCTCCCTGCCCTCCTGTGGATGAGTCGCAGAGCCCAGAGCCCCCACTCCCCTCCACCTCCCGAGCGGCTGAAGCTTGGAGCCCTGATCTCTCCCCCCCCCCATGGCAGCCGAAGACCAGGTCTCTTCCCTTCATCTCTCTTGGTGGCTTGAGCTTGGACCACAAGCCCGGAGTCCTCCCTCCCCCCCTCCGCCCTGGGTGCTATAGCCCCCATCCTGGAGTCTCTACCCAGTTGTGGGAGACCAGAGCCGCAAACCCAGAGCTTCCCCCTCCATCGATCATGCCTGGAGCCCTGAGCCCATCCCCACCCCCGGGAGTTGTTTCAGAAGATGGTACACACCTATGTAGGGCCCTGTGAAATCTCTTTTATTATTGGGGATTTTCCAATTTAGTATTTTCTGAGTTTTGTCCTTTCCATTTCTTAAAAATTAATTCTGTCTTTATGGTTTTTGTGTTAATCATAATTGTTTGATACACTGACCACAGTTAAGTAGCTTTACTATAAATGCACACAAATGTTCAGAAATGGCTTGCAATGGGAGAAACGGATTTTACTAAAAGAATCCTACAATTAAAACAAAACTTCCTGCAGATGCCCAATGTACGGTAAAAGTGACATTTTTAACTCACCTTTTAAAGTAGCCGTCAGTAACACAACCAACTGACATTGCTGAACAGTGACACTACAGTCCACAGCAGTGTGTGTGTGCATGGGGGAGGGAGGTTGTGGGGGGAGTGGAGTGTGTGTCTGTGTGTGTGTGTGTGTGTGTTGGGGGAGAGTATGTATGGGTGTGTTGGGGAGTGGGGGAGGAGTGTGAGTGTGTGGGTGGAAGTTTGTGGGGGCAGTGGAGGCGAATGTGTGGGTGGGCGTGGAAGTTTGTGGGGGCAGTGGAGGTGAGTGTGTGGGTGGGGGATGGTGGAAGTTTGTGGGGGGCAGTGGAGGTGAGTGTGAGTTGGGGGTGTGTGTGGGTGGAAGTTTGTGGGGGCTGTGGAAGTGAGTGTGTGTGTTGGGGAAGTGTGTCGGTGGAAGTTGGTGGGGGCAGTGTAGGTGAGTGTGTGGGTGGGGGTGGGTGGACGTTTGTGGGGCCAGTGGAGGTGAGTGTGACTGTGTGTCTTGGGGCAGTCAGGAGGCCGGGGGTCCCGTCCTCCGTGTGAGCTGGAGCTGCCTGAGCAGGGCTGAGCTGAGGGGAGAGAAGCAGCCCAGGGAGCTCTGTCGCCCGTGACCGTGGGGAGCGTCTCGGGGAGAAGCGGATGTTCCGCCCCCCGTGAGCGCACCGGCCCCGGGTGCAGCGGGGGGACCGGGACCGAGCACAGCGACGCCCCGGGGCCGGGCGGCGATGTCCTGGGGCTGAAAGTGCCACTTAGACCTGACCGGGCACCGCGGCTGAGCACCCCGGGGCCCCCGAGCCGGGCGGGGCGGTGCGATGCGGTGCGCCCCGGGGTGCGCGGGCCCGAACCAACCTCCGCGGGGGACGGGCACCCCGCTCTGTCCCGGCCCCGCCCCCAGCCCCGCCCCGCTCTGCCCCGGCCCCGCCCCCAGCCCCCCTGTGCACCGGCCCCGCCCCCAGCCCCTCCCTGCTCCAGCCCCGCCCCGCTGTGCCCCGGCCCCGCCCCCTGCCCCGGCCCTGCTCCAGCCCCAGCCCCGCCCTGCCCCGGCCCCGCCCCTGCTCCAGCCCCTCCCCCAGCCCCGCCCCGCCGTGCCCCGGCCCCGCCCCCTGCCCCGTCCCTGCTCCGGCCCAATCCCGCCCCTGCCCGCCTCCAGCCCCGCCCCTACCCGCCTAGCTCTGCCCCTCCCCCGCCTCCACTCCAGTCCCTGCTCCTACCCCGCCCCCAGCCCCGCCCCTGCTCCAGCCCCGCCCCGCCTCTGCTCCAGCCCCGCCCCCAGCCCCGCCCCGCTCTGCCCCGGCCCCGTCCCCTGGCCCGCCCCTGCTCCGGCCCAATCCCGACCCGACCCGGCCCGCCTAGTTCTGCTCCTGCCCCGCCTCCAGTCCAGTCCCTGCTCCGACCCCGCCCCCAGCCACGCCCCGCTCGGCCCCCGCCCCTAGACCCGCCCCTTCTCTGCCCCCAGCCCTCCCTGCTCTGCCCCGCCCCTACAACGCCCCCAGCCCCGACCCGCTCTGCCCCAGCCCCGCCTCCCCCGGGGCTTGGCCTCTGCCCTGATCGCTCTGTCCCACCCCGCAGCCGCCACATGCCCCGCCCACTGCCACCTCCTTTCGCCTCCCTAGCGCCGCCGCCCGAGAAACTCCTCTACCCAGGCAGAGGCCGGAAGCGGAAGTGAGTGCGGAGCTCAGGACGCCATTAGGAGAAGGTCAGACGCGCCAGAGGGTGGGGTGGGGCCGTTGCGCGCTGCTTCTGCAACCCTCGGTGCATTGTGGGATTCCTCCTCCCTCCCAGCGAGTGTCTCCTGTTCCACCCACCCCCACCCTCACCTCCACTGCCCCCACAAACTTCCACCCACCCCCCCACACACTCACCTCCACTGCCCCCACAAACTTCCACCCACGCCCACCCACACACTCACCTCCACTGCCCCCACAAACTTCCACCCACCCCCACCCTCATCTCCACTGTCCCCACAAACTTCCACCCACACACACCCCCACACTCACCTCCACTGCACCCCATAAACTTCCACCCACACACTCACACTCCTCCCCCACTCCCCAACACACCCATACATACTCTCCCCCAACACACACACACACACACACTCCACTCCCCGCACAACCTCCCTCCCCCATGCACACACTCACTGCTGTGGACTGTAGTGTCACTGTTCAGCAATGTCAGTTGGTTGTGTTACTGACGGCTACTTTAAAAGGTGAGTTAAAAATGTCACTTTTACCGTACATTGGGCATCTGCAGGAAGTTTTGTTTAAATTGTAGGATTCTTTTAGTAAAATCAGTTTCTCCCCTTGCAAGCCATTTCTGAACATTTGTGTGCATTTATAGTAAAGCTACTTAACTGTGGTTTCAGAGTAGCAGCCGTGTTAGTCTGTATCCGCAAAAATAACAGGAGTACTTGTGGCACCTTGTGTGCTACTCTGAAACCTGTCATTATGCAAGGCACTGCATTTAGCCGTATGGAGTGGAAAATTTGTTAGTCTCTAAGGTGCCACAAGTACTCCTGTTATTTTTACTTAACTGAGGTCAGTGTATCAAACAATTGTGATTAACACAAAAACCATAAAGACGGAATTAATTTTTAAGAAATGGAAAGGACAAAACTCAGAAAATACTAAATTGGAAAATCCCCAATAATAAAAGAGATTTCATAGGGCCCTACATAGGCGTGTACCATCTTCCGAAACAACTCCCAGGGGTGGGGATGGGCTCAGGGCTCCAGGCTTGATCGATGGAGGGGGAGCTCTGGGTTTGCGGCTCTGGTCTCCCACAACTGGGTAGAGACTCCAGGATCCAGCCCTGAGCCCCTCATTCCCAGCCCCACCCCAGAGCCCACACCTCCAGCCGGAGCCCTCAGCCCCCTGCACCCTAACCCTCTGCCCTAGCCCTGAGCCCCTCATTCCCAGCCCCACCCCAGAGCCCGCACCCCCAGCCAGAGCCCTCACCACCCTGCACCCCAACCCTCTGCCCTAGCCCTAAGCCCCTCATTCCCAGCCCCACCCCAGAGTCCGCACCCCCAGCTGGACCCCTCACCCCCCTGCACCCCAGCCCTCAACCCTAGCCCTGAGCCCCTCATTCCCAGCCCCACCCCAGAGCCCACACCTCCAGCTGGAGCCCTCAGCCCCCTGCACCCTAACCCTCTGCCCTAGCCCTGAGCCCCTCATTCCCAGCCCCACCCCAGAGCCCGCACCCCCAGCCAGAGCCCTCACCACCCTGCACCCCAACCCTCTGCCCTAGCCCTAAGCCCCTCATTCCCAGCCCCACCCCAGAGCCCACACCCCCAGCCGGAGCCCTCACCACCCTGCACCCCAACTCTCTCCCCTAGCCCTGAGCCCCTCATTCCCAGCCCCACCCCAGAGCCCACACCTCCAGCCGGAGCCCTCAGCCCCCTGCACCCCAACCCTCTCCCCTAGCCCTGAGCCCCTCATTCCCAGCCCCACCCCAGAACCCACCCCCCAAACCTCTGCCCCACTTCAGCCCCCTCCCACACTCCGAACCCTTCAGCCTCAGCCCTGCCACACACCGTCCATGTGCAGAATGAATTTTGTGATGTGCAGCAATATACAGGTGATGTGTCACATAACAAAAATGCACATATTGGTGCACATCACAAAATTCATTCCGCACACGGACATAAAAAATGTGAGGAAACACTGCTCCTGACTTTCCACCTATCTGTGACATCTTGAATTTCATACAGTGACCAGAATAAAGTGCTCTCAAGTGAGCTACAGACCAACAGTGATTCATAGTAATTATTCAGCCAGTATTTTAGAAGACCTCGACCACTAGAGGAAATCCTGACCTGCTAAGAGACAATTAATGGAGAAAAGCAGCACGATTAATCCCATACATTGGATTGGTTGTGACTTATTTGCCTGATTTGAAAAGAGGCCAAAAGGACCTGAGTCTCCTCGCTGGCGATAGCCCCCTGCTCGGCCAATCAGCACTGAGACTCTGAGGGGCGGGAGGCTGAGAGGTCTCACCAGATGTCCCAAAGGACGGCCCAGGTAACCATCAGAGGGGATCACTCTCAGACCCAGCCTCACCTCTTTGTGAGGACCTCCCGCAATGAGAGCACCCCCCACCCCATCCACACTCCACACTCCACACACACCCCTTCTTGGTAGAGGGAGGGAAGCCGGGGAAAAGGGAAAAAGAAGCAAGAGAAGAGGAGAAAGGAGGGAGGAAAAGGAATAGGGAAACCAAAAAGGATAAACCCCAATGTCCCCAGGGATTCTAAGCGTCAAAGTCCTAGGCAGGAAATCAAATTCGGCCACCTTAAGCAAGTGTTTTCTGGGCCTAGAATGCTGCCTGCACCAGGGGGATCAGACTGAACAGGTTCCAAACCTCTCTGGGCCTCTTACCTTGGAAAAGGGAAGTTTGTTTTTGGCACAATCAGTGGTAGGAAAGGAGAAAACTCCACAGAGGTTCCTCCTCATGCTCACATCTGTGAATCCTAATTCTCTCTCAGTCCTCGAGGAGAGACCTCGCGAAGGAGATTTGCGGCAGCAAAGCCGGGGGGGTCTCAGAGACTGGCCTGGCCCTGCCCGGCTGATGTCAGGGTCTCTCTGTGAGGTCACCCCCTCCCCACCACCTTTGCCCAATAGGCCGAGTTCCTGCAACAGGCCTTTGTGATGTTACTGCCACCCCCACCCCTCCCCTCCAAGCTGATGTCCTGCCCCTGGCCAGCCTCGTTGGGTGTTTGTTTCCCCTGGATCTAGGGTTGCCAACTTGCTGGCCCAACAAAACTGACCACCCTTGTCCCGCCCCATCAAGGATGGAATGCAAGGCTGAGTTCACTCACCAACGCCCTGAAACATGTCAGTGCCCCAGAGAAAACCGGACCCCTGCTATTGGAACGAAATGCTGGAGATCTGAATGGGAAAGGGACTGTCTGAATTGTCAAGATGGGGAACGAACAACAATCTACAGCAATGTCATTAACACAAACACACTCCAATCCTGCTCCAGCCGGAAGGGAAATGGGCAGGAATTCCTGCTGTCCAGCAATGGACACACTTACAGCCCCGCACAGCAGTGAGTGGGCCGGGGAGGCTGGTCTGAGCAAACAATGTGAAGTGATAATTCACTGAGAAGAGAATCATAGTGGATGATTCCCCTGGATCTAGGGTTGCCAACTTTCTGACCCAACAAAACTGACCACCCATGTCCCGCCCCTTCGCCGAGGTCCCGGCCCGCTCACTCCTTCTCCCTCCGTCGCTTGCTCTCCCCCACGCTCACTCACTGGCTCATTTTCACCAGGCTGAGGAGGGCTGGGGACGGTCCCTTTTCAACTGGCTGTTGTCAGGACAGAGCTGGGAAGGAGGCTGCCTGCCAAACACCTTGAAGAGGAGGCGTCCCTCCCTGTCAGAAAATCATCTCCCTCCTTCAGTTCAGTGACGGCCTGAATTGTTCCTTATCCCGGCAGAGCTGGAGGATTGAAAGCAGCAACATCAAACCCCTGCGTAGCTAGCGGAAATGAACACAAACACTCCCTTGTATCTGAACAGATGGTTAGTTTTACCCTTGGTAAACTACAAGGCTAAAGAGATGGGCGGTGGCACCAGCTCTAAGGAATGAAACACAACACAATCATCATCGTTATGCCCATCGTTGCCCCTTTAGTCTTCTGCTGTCTCGCTCCAACCACCGTGGCCCTCTGTCGGTTCAGTGAGAGTGCCACACTCATTGCTTCTGACACACAAAGATTCACACACACACCTTGCACGCAAAACCTCACCAAGGAGTCACATGCACCTGCTGGTTCCCTGCACCCCTGCTGTACAGAATCCAGTCACAAGGAAAGCTTGTGGGGCCCAGAGCTGGCAGGGAGTCCGGTGCTGGAGTATTTAACCTACAGTGACGGCACTCGGAGGAAAGATGCTGAACGAGTGCCAGTTAAACATTGGGAGCTCAGGTTCCCGTCCCCTCACAGGTCAGTCCATCGCTCTAGGCAAGGGGCACATCTGAATTCTCAGCTGGCTCAGTCTAGCTGCGTAGTTCTTGTTTACACCCAGTCAGGTCTGAGGCCTGTTTCGCACCCTGTGTTTGAGGAGACCGTCAGAAACCACTCTCTGCAATAGCAAATGCAGGAGGCCGTGTTATTGCTCCTGCCCCAGCACAGACAGACAACGAGGGAAATGGTCTATATTTGAGGGTGGGACTCCCTGCCCTTGGCCAAAGACCAGCACCTCTCTTTGACCTGTCCCGCAGGAAGCGTTTCTTTCAGTAGGGAGCCCTAGAGCTCAGTGGCTGGAGTGCTGCGTTTGTCACTGACGCTTGGGGAGCTCCAATATCACTGGGCTCCTCTGCCAGCAAGTCAAACGAAAGGAATGATTTCCTCATTTGACAATCCTGGGCTTGTGTGAGGGGGTGTCCACACTGCACACTGAGCCTGTCTCTGTGTGGCCTGGGCTTGGTGACTTGTGTTGCCAATCCGGTGTTTGAGCATCCAGACTGCAGTGGAAACTCAGGCCTCAGGCAGTGTCTATCCTACCGCAGTAAGTCGTCCTAAGTGACGCTGCTCCAGCTACGTGAATAAGACAGCTGGATTCGACGTAGCTTAGGTCGACTTACTGCTGTGTCTACTCTGTGCTGGGCCGACGGGAGACTTACCTTACTCCTGGCGTTCCCGGTGTAGTCCCAGAGTCGCCCGGAGAGCGCTCCACTGTCGATTTAGTGGGTCTTCACTAGACCCCCACTAAATCGACCCCCGGGGGATCGATCGCCGCAGACAGCCTCACAGCTGTGCTGCGCATCCAACCTGCACTACTCAGCCCCGAGTCAGAAATTCAGCTCCTGTGGGGTGTGGCCCCCTCCTCAGCTCCCCGAGTCCCCAGTGATTTCTGCCATCACTTGTCTCCAGCCTGTTTGTGTCCATACGCTCCCCGCGGGGAGGCTGTGAGTGGTCTAGTTACAAGCTCTGGTTGCTCAGGCCTGTCAGGGAAGGCGAGCTCCGGGGAACATTGACACTGGGGATCCCTCAGAGGAAGCACAGGCCGTGGGTATAATAGGCGGGGAGGCTAAGCCTCCCCTGGCACAGCCGCCGACCAGGCCCCGGATGCCTGGGCCCCGGTGGCCCCTCCTGTGCTCCATCTCTTCCTGTATCTGCTTAGCCCCTTCTCCCAGCCCCCATCGCCCACCGCTGCCTGGCTGAGTTCCCCCTCTCCTGCACTACACCCCCGCTCTGTGGGGTCCCTTCCGCTCACCGTGTGCCTCCTCTCCTCCACTCCCTCCCCCGCTTTCCCATGGGTCAGTCCTGGGGCTGGTTTTATTCAACATCTTCATTAATGATCTGGATGATGGGATGGATTGCACCCTCAGCAAGTTCGCAGATGACACTAAGCTGGGGGGAGAGGTAGATACCCTGGAGGGTAGGGATAGGGTCCAGAGTGACCTACACAAATTGGGATTGGGCCAAAAAAAATCTGATGAGGTTCAACAAGAACAAGTGCAGAGTCCTGCATTTTGGACGGAAGAATCCCATGCCCCGCTACAGGCTGGGGACTGACTGGCTAAGCAGCAGTTCTGCAGAAAGGGACCTGAGGATTACAATGCACAAGAAGCTGGATTTGAGTCAGCAGTGTGCCCTTGTTGCCAGGAAGGCTAACGGCATATTGGGCTGCATTAGTAGGAGCATTGCCAGCAGATCGAGGGAGGTGATCATTCCCCTCTATTCGGCACTGGTGAGGCCACACCTGGAGTATTGTGTCCAGTTTGGGGCCCCTCACTACAGAAAGGATGTGGACAAATTGGAGAGAGTCCAGCGGAGGGGAAGGAAAATGATTAGGGGGCTGGGGCATATGATGTATGAGGATTGGCTGAGGGAACTGGGCTTATTTAGTCTACAGAAGAGAAGAGTGAGGGGGGATTTGATAGCTGCTTTCAACTACCTGAAAGGGGGGTTCCAAAGAGGATGGAGCTCGGCTGTTCTCAGTGGTGGCAGATGACAGAACAAGGAGCAATGGTCTCAAGTTGCAGTGGGGGAGGTCTAGGTTGGATATTAGGAAACACTATTTCACTAGGAGCGTGGTGAAGCACTGGACTGGGTTCCCTAGGGAGGTGGTGGAATCTCCATCCTTAGAGGTTTTTAAGGTCAGGCTTGACAAAGCCCTGGCTGGGATGATTTAGTTGGGGATTGGTCCTGCCATGAGCAGGGGGTTGGACTAGATACCTCCTGAGGTCCCTTCCAACCCTGATATTCTATGATTCTAGCAGTCCTTTGTCCATCCCCTCAGTAGGCACCGACTTCCCCTCTGGCCAGTGGGTGCTCAACTCCCGCTCTGCCCCAGGCCCCGAACCCCACTCCACCCCTTCCCCAAAGCTCCGCCCCACCTTTTCCCACCCCTGCTCTGCCCCGGCCGCACCCCCAAATCAACCCCTTCCTCTAACCCCCGGCCCCCTCTCTTCTTGCCCCTGCTCCACCCCCGTCCCGCTTCTATCCCACCCCTTCCCCCAACCCCCACCCCGCCTCTTCCCCATCTCCTCCCCCAAGTATGCCATGTCCCCGCTCCTCCCCTACCCTCCCGGAGCATCCTGAATTCCATGAAATAGCTGTTTTGCAGTGGGCAGGAAGTGCTGGGAGGGAGCGGGAGGAGTTGCTCGCCGGCGGGCGAGATGCACTGCGGGCAGGGCAGAGCTTGGCTGCCAGTGGGTGCTAAACACCCACTAATTTTTCCTTGTGGGTGCTCTAGGCTCCCAGATTCTTTTCCTGCTCACTAGATCGCACATGACAGGTTGGTGTCTCCTCCTCCTCAGCCTTGCATTCCGTCCTTGATGAGGCGGGGCAAGGGTGGTCAGTTTTGTTGGGTCAGAAAGTTGGCAACCCTAGATCCAGGGGAAACAAACACCCAACGAGGCTGGCCAGGGGCAGGACATCAGCTTGGAGGGGAGGGGTGGGGGTGGCAGTGACATCACAAAGGCCTGTTGCAGGAACTCGGCCTATTGGGCAAAGGTGGTGGGGAGGGGGTGACCTCACAGAGAGACCCTGACATCAGCCGGGCAGGACAGAGGTGCAGGGCCAGGCCAGTCTCTCAGACCACCCCCCCCCCCCGGCTTTGCTGCCGCAAATCTCCTTCGCGAGGTCTCTCCTCGAGGACTGAGAGAGAATTAGCATTCATGGATGTGAGCATGAGGAGGAACCTCTGTGGAGTTTTCTCCTTTCCTACCACTGATTGTGCCGAAAACAAACTTCCCTTTTCCAAGGTTTGGAAACCTGTTCAGTCTGATCCCCCTGGTGCAGGCAGCATTCTAGGCCCAGAAAACACTGGCTTAAGGTGGCTGAATTTGATTTCCTGCCTAGGACTTTGACGCTTAGAATCCCTGGGGACATTGGGGTTTATCCTTTTTGGTTTCCCTTTTCCTCTTTCCTCCCTCCTTTCTCCTCTTCTCTTGCTTCTTTTCCCCCTTTCCCCGGCTTCCCTCCCTCTACCAAGAAGGGGTGTGTGTGGAGTGTGGATGGGGTGGGGGGTGCTCTCATTGCGGGAGGTCCTCACAAAGAGGTGAGGCTGGATCTGAGAGTGATCCCCTCTGATGGTGACCTGGGCCGTCCTTTGGGACATCTGGTGAGACCTCTCAGCCTCCCGCCCCTCAGAGTCTCAGTGCTGATTGGCCGAGCAGGGGGCTATCGCCAGCGAGGAGACTCAGGTCCTTTTGGCCTCTTTTCAAACCAGGCAAATAAGTCACAACCAATCCAATGTATGGGATTAATCTTGCTGCTTCTCTCCATTAATTGTCTCTTAGCAGGTCATGATTTCCTCTAATGGTCTAGGTCTTCTAAAATACTTGCTGAATAATTCCTATGAACCACTGTTGGTCTGTAGCTCACTTGAGAGCACTTTATTCTGATCAGTCACTGTATGAAATTCAAGATGTCTCAGATAGGTTGAAAGTCAGGAGCAGTGTTTCCTCACATTTTTTACACTAAGAGAATCATAGTGTAGGGAAGCCAGTGGCCATCAGGTAGCTGTGGCTGAGGGGTTAAGGTGCTGGACTAGAAATCCCTTGGGGCCTTCCCACGTAGATTTGAATCTCCGTGCCAACTCCGGAAGCATTGAACTGTTGTCATTGCTGTAGTCTCAGTGCTGGCGCATCCCTAGTGCCAACTGGAGGTAGATCTGGTCTCACTCTCAGGCTGTCTACACTTAAAATGCTCCTGTAGTACTTTGGAGTAGACAGTTGCTACAGTGACTGGTGAGGTTTTCCTATTGCTCTAGCTGCACTGACAGAACACAGAGACTGAATTCCCACCCCACCTGCATAGGAGCTCTCAGCAGTTTAATTGTTCTGCAGCCAGCTTCCCATTAGAAATGCTGTTGTGGGACATTCCCAGACCTGGACATCTACCAAGGACAGAATTTGAAGAGCAAACCTGGCTCCTCCCACCAGGAGGGATTGGAGTGTTTTGTCCCTTGTGACGGGTTGGATCACAGAAAGCCCCTTGGGAGCTGCCAACTGATGTGCCAAGACTACTTCTGCCCCTGCTTTCCTGCCCTGGCAGCTCAGGACCCCAGAACCCTGTCTTGTTGAGCCAGACACGCCCGTCTGCTCCAACACAGACGCAGGGTCTGAATTACTTGCCCAAAGCTGCAGGCTTAACCTGAAAGCAGCCCACAGAAGCTCAGGTTCAGCTGTTTGTCCTCTATGACCCTAAATCCTTTTCATAGTCCCTGCTTTCCAGGCTACGGTTCCCTAGGCTCTAGGTGTGGCCACCAGCCTCCGTTCCCAGCTATAGGGCCTGGCTTTTGGCTGTATTAAACTGCATTTGTTTTACTAATCCCATTTTATCAAACTATCCAGGCTGCTCTGTACAACTGCCCCATCATTAGCATTATTTACCACTCCTCCAAGCTGTGTTAGCCACAGACTTTATCAGCAGTGATTTTATATTTACTTCCAGATGGTTAATTACAAAGTTGAATAGTGAGGGGGCTACAGCCAATCCCTGTGGTGCCTCGTTAACAGCTCCCCCATTCAGTGATGATGCCCCATGGACAGGTACAAGGTCAGACTTGGGGTCACCCATCAGGAGAAGGGGAGCAGGGGGATTATTTTACTACTGTTTTATAATGCACCTAATTTTTTTATTCACAGGCTCCACCTACAGTGTCTGTCACTCTTGTACCTGGGCCCTTCTGGGACAATTCTCGTCTCATTTACACTGGAGCCAATCCAAAGTGAATCCAGGCCATCCCTCCCAGCCTGCCCATGACTGCTGTCTGTGGAGATCTAGCCCAGGGAACAGCCTCACTCCACCATGGTTGGGCTGGTTCCCCGATTTTTTTGCTTCTGTGGAAACACTTCCAATGGCCTTTCCCCTTCCCCGTCCTGCACATGCTGCCCTGGTTGGGCAGATCCCATCTGTCCAGGGCTTGCCCCTGTCACCTCCACCTTTCCACTCGGGATTTAGAGTAATCTAACAAATCCCCTTCTTTTATTAGCATTGTGTACAGGCCCCACTCAGGGACCAGCCCCATTGTGCCAGGTGCCGTCCACATACAGAACAAACAGACACTCTCTGTCCCACAGAGCTGCAATCTGCCTGCTTCCCGTCTCCCGGCAGGAACCGCTCTTTGCTATGGCTTGGACCTGCTTCCACTGCTCCCTGGGGGATTGGCAGTTTCACTGGCTCAGGCTGCGTTGCCCCTTGCTGCCTCATCTGAGCCAGCTCAGACACCGTCTAGGGCTCTTCTGAAAGGTCTTTGTGTAAAATCCCAATGCAAGCATCCGCTTCTCCCCGAGACGCTCCCCACGGCCAAGGGAGACAGAGCTCGCCCCCCCCCCCCCCGCGCGGGGATTGTGGCTGGGTCAGTCTGGGCCCCCGAGAGCGAGATGTCAACACTGGGCTTCAGCACCAAAGGGTTTGACCCGAGCCCCGCTCCAGCCGCAGCTCCAGAGCCAGGACAAGCGAGGGCACGTTGGGGGGGAGGTGTTACAGGTGCTGCCGGTGACCTTTACATCCAAAGCCATCTGTCCTCATGGCACTGGCCTCTCCTTGCACCCCACACAATGCTCCTGAAACCGGATTAGTAAATGGAACGAATTTCCATTCAGACAGAACCAAGGGCTTAGACCTCAACTGCCTTCAGTGAAAATAACAACTCTTAATTGCTCACCTCAGGGTGGACTGATTTAAATTAAAGCCTTTAATCACCATGCAGAAAACCTTGCTTTGAATCCTCTATTGGAATTGTGTTTGGCATTCGTACTTCAGTCATTTTCCTAAAGACGGGGTAACTTTCCTTGGTGGGGAACCATCACAATGTCGATTTACGACTAAATATAATCTGGACATGAAATGTGCTGCTTTGTTTGTTTGCTAAGCAGGAGGATACGTCCTTCCTCGGATACGAAATCCTTTCAGCCGGCACCAGCCAGAAAACAAGTAGGCAAACATTTGACAGAACAGACAGAGAAACCTCACTGACAGACACCCGCATGGACGCTGTCTACATGCATGTGTGAACCAGCAGGGAGCTCTTACTGAAAAGTTCCCTCTTTAGCTGGGCATCTCCGGGGAATGGTGACTATTTTCTGCTTCCGCTCTGCGATTGGAGTCCAACCATGTGCCTAGGTTACAAAGAAGAGAAAAGCATTTCAGTCATTAAAAACTGAACAGAAAACCTGACCCTGCCAGGGAGAGTAACCCACACATTCACCTGGGATCTTGCTGTCAGGGCACTACAGAATGGAAGTGCTGAGGAGAATAATGCACTCCCCAGAGTCTGTCCTGGTCCAACCGTGAAAAGACCTTTTAGTCTTACCTCACCAGAGCCAGACCATAGGAAAGGACCAGTTCATGCGGTCTCATGTTGCCAGAGGTATCCAGGATTTACAGCCAATCAGATCTGCAGTGCAATCCACAGCTAAAGGCATTCTGTGTCCAGGCCTATGTAAGCGGGGGAATGGTCCCGCTATCGTGGGGACCTTTCCTGGCTCATACACTACCCCTGTGGAATTGGCTGGCGAAAGGATCTGAGTCCTCGCTCCCACTCCCTTCACCCAGAGGCCCGCCTGACTCCAGGACACCCCTTCTACTCTCGTGTGGCAGAGTCCTCGTAACCCAGACAAGGCTGGGCCCAGGGTTCCTGGGGCTCGACCCCCAATCTGGTTGTTGTACTTAGGACAGGGCTCGGGTGTCTCCACTCCGGGGTACTCTCTCTGCTCCGGACGCTTCCCTGACCCATTGATCATCGCATATAGTTCAAAGCAAACACAAGTTATTAAACAGCAAGTCATTAAAAACAAGGAGAAACTGGGGAAGGTGAAAGGAAAAGCCGTCACCCCGCTCTGTGGCACGGGGGACCCCAAACAGCTGTGGCTGGAATGTCAGGGCAGTTCACAGTCTGTTCCTCACACGTCCCAGGCCCCTGGCCAGGCCATGGCTGTGCTGCAGGGACGCCGCGGGTCGGACACTCGCTCTGGCAGTGGCCACACGCCCTCAGGGTCTAGGTGGCAGGGCCCCTCCCCCCCCGGGGGTTACAATACCCCTCCCAGTGCGGCCTGCAAGGCCTCTTGACTGGTGGGGTCTCCCTGTGCTGGGCCCGCTGCCCAGGGACCCCCACACTATGCCCAGCTGCTCCCCGCACCTGGCTCCAGAGGGCTCCAGCCCCAGCCCCACTCTACCCCCACACGGCTGCTGCTGCTCTGCCCCCCACGCGGCTCCCTGGGCTGCTCCTCTCCCCTCAGCTCAGCCCTGCTCAGGCAGCTCCAGCTCCCCCGGCCTCCTGACTGCCCCAACACACACAGTCACACTCACCTCCACTGCGCCCACAAACTTCCACCCACTCCCACCCCACCCACACACTCACCTCCACTGCCCCCACAAACTTCCACACACCCCCAACCACACATTCACCTCCACTACCCCCACAAACTTCCACCCACACACACCCCCACCCACACACTCACCTCCACCGCCCCCACAAACTTCCACCCACACACACCCCCACCCACACACTCACCTCCACTGCCCCCACAAACTTCCACCCACGCCCACCCCACCCACACACTCACCTCCACTGCCCCCACAAACTTCCACCCACCCCCACCCTCACCCACACACTCACCTCCACTGCCCCCACAAACTTCCACCCACCCCCCCCCACACACACACACTCACCTCCACTGCCCCCACAAACTTCCACCCACGGCCACCCCACCCACACACTCACCTCCACTGCCCCCACAAACTTCCACCCACACCCCCCCCACACACACTCACCTCCACTGCCCCCACAAACTTCCACCCACGGCCACCCCACCCACACACTCACCTCCACTGCCCCCCACAAACTTCCACCCACACACTCACACTCCTCCCCCACTCCCCAACACACCCATACATACTCTCCCCCAACACACACACACACACACTCCACTCCCCCCACAACCTCCCTCCCCCATGCACACACACAAAATGTCACTTTTACCGTACACTGGGCATCTGCAGGAAGTTTTGTTTAAATTGTAGGATTCTTTTAGTAAAATCAGTTTCTCCCCTTGCAAGCCATTTCTGAACATTTGTGTGCATTTATAGTAAAGCTACTTAACTGTGGTCAGTGTATCAAACAATTGTGATTAACACAAAAACCATAAAGACGGAATTACTTTTTAAGAAATGGAAAGGACAAAACTCAGAAAATACTAAATTGGAAAATCCCCAATAATAAAAGAGATTTCATAGGGCCCTACATAGGTGTGTACCATCTTCCGAAACAACTCCCGGGGGTGGGGATGGGCTCAGGGCTCCAGGCTTGATCGATGGAGGGGGAAGCTCTGGGATTGGGGCTCTGGTCTCCCACAACTGGGTAGAGACTCCAGGATGCGGGCTATAGCACCCAGGGCGGAGGCGGGGAGGGAGGACTCCGGGCTTGTGTCCAGGCTCAAGCCACCAAGAGAGATGAAGGGAAGAGACCTGGTCTTCGGCTGCCATGGGGGGGGGATCAGGGCTCCAAGCTTCAGCCGCTGGGGAGGTGGAGGGGTCTGGGCTCTGCGACTCATCCACAGGAGGGCAGGGAGGGATGTTGGGGCTCTGGACTTCAGCCACAAGAGGGGTGAGGGGGTCAGTGCTCCGGGCTTCAGCCACTGGGGTGATAGCCCCTCCTCCAATGCACTGGCCCCCAGACCCTCTCACCTGCTCCACCAGAGTGAAACCCAGTCCAGCACGTCCCGCTGCAGCTCGCAGACCCCTCAGTACAGCCCCCACCATCACCTGGTCCTGCTCAGGGCAGCTGTCAGGCTCCTTGAATTCTAGTTTGTAAACTACTTTGTGACTCCCCAAGTACAATGTGATATATTCTGTACATGCAAAGTATCAGTCCTTTGTGCAGCCCCTCCCAGAAATCAAAATTCCTAGAGATTTTGGCCGAGTCTCTCAGTGTTGCTAATGGTACCAGCCTCTGTCTGAATGTCTATGTGTGTGTGTGTGTGTGTGTATGCATAAGTTTATTGTGATGTCATGTGTGACAAGAGCAAAGACCGTTCTGGTTCAGCATTCTTGCCCTGCCTTCAGTCTGCCAACTTGCTTGGTTGACAATGGCTGGTGAACCCAGGAGCTGATAGACGTGTACTATCCATCTGTCAACAACTTCTTGAATCAACTATTTCCACAGGTTTTTGAAAGAAGATGAGATTTTACAAAAGGTAATTCCCAGATTCTTTTCCTGCTCCTTAGATCACACATGACAGGTTGTTGCCTCCTTCATAGATTCATAGATTCTAGGACTGGAAGGGACCTCGAGAGGTCATTGAGTCCAGTCCCCTGCCTTCATGGCAGGACCAAATACTGTCTAGACCAATATCTAAGTCGTTGATGAAGATATTGAACAGAGCCGGTCCCAAAACAGACCCCTGAGGAACCCCACTTGTTATACCTTTCCAGCAGGATTGGGAACCATTAATAACTACTCTCTGAGTACGGTTATCCAGCCAGTTATGCACCCACCTTATAGTAGCCCCATCTAAGTTGTATTTCCCTAGTTTATCGATAAGAATATCATGCGAGACCCTATCAAATGCCTTACTGAAGTCTAGGTATACCACATCCACCGCTTCTCCCTTATCCACAAGACTCGTTATCCTAGTAAAGAAAGCTATCAGATTGGTTTGACATGATTTGTTCTTTACAAATCCATGCTGGCTATTCCCTATCACCTTACCACCTTCCAAGTGTTTGCAGATGATTTCCTTGATTCCTTGCTCCATTATCTTCCCTGGCACAGAAGTTAAACTAACTGGTCTGTAGTTTCCTGGCTTGTTTTTATTTCCCTTTTTATAGATGGGCACTATATTTGCCCTTTTCCAGTCCTCTGGAATCTCTCCTGTCTCCCATGATTTTCCAAAGATAATAGCTAGAGGCTCAGATACCTCCTCTATTAGCTCCTTGAGTATTCTAGGATGCATTTCATCAGGCCCTGGTGACTTGCAGGCATCTAACTTTTCTAAGTGATTTTTAACCTACCCCCTTCCCATTAGCATTCACTATGTTAGTCATTCCTTCAGACTTCTCGGTGAAGACCAAAACAAAGAAGTCATTAAGCATCTCTGCCATTTCCAAGTTTCCTGTTACTGTTTCTCCCTCCTCACTGAGCAGTGGGCCTACCCTGTCCTTGGTCTTCCTCTTGCTTCTAATGTATTGTGGAAGCAGAGAAAGAACGGACAGGAAGGGGATTGCAATGCATGACAGTTTGTTAGCAAGAGTTAGGCTAACTGTAACCCTAATAACGCGAGATTTGTAGAAGCGAGGATTGTGTGAGGCGAGTGGGAAAGAACTGTGTGAGAAGTTGTTGCGACCTTGTGTAGATAATATTGTATGTAGACTAGAGTCTAAACAAGTGAGGAAAATAAGATATCAGGATGACCTATGTATAAACAAAATGCAGCTGTTGCTCATTATTGTCTGTAACAAAAGGTATAAATGCTTGCTGTAATTGTTTACCTGGGAGAGACCTGCCTAGGAGGGGGAGACCCTGTGTCCTAGTGCACTCTCTCCCTCTATGCAATTGATAGAGAGAGAATAAAGTATCTGATTTTGCTGTACCCAACCAAAGAGTCAGAACTGTGTTTTTCTCCGACAGTATTGATAAAAAGGCTTCTTGTTTCCCTTTATTCCCGTAGCCAGTTTGAGCTCATTTTGTGCCTTTGCCTTTCTAATCTTGCCCCTGCATTCCTGTGTTGTTTGCCTATATTTATCCTTTGTAATCTGTCCTAGTTTCCATTTTTTATATGATTCCTTTTATTTTTTAGATCATGCAAGATCTCGTGGTTAAGCCAAGGAGGTCTTTTGCCACATTTCCTATCTTTCCTACTCAGCGGAATAGCTTGCTTTCAGGCCCTTAATAGTGTCCCTTTGAAAAACTGCCAACTCTCCTCAGTTGTTTTTCCCCTCAGTTTGGATTCCCCTGGGACCTTACCTATCAGCTCTCTGAGCTTACCAAAATCCGCCTTCCTGAAATCCATTGTCTCTATTTTGCTGTACTCCCTTCTACCTTTCCTTAGAACTGTGAACTCTATGATTTCATGACCCTCCCCCTCTACAACAACCCTCCCCAGCACTCCCCCAAAATCCCCTACCTGAGCTGGATCCACCACAGCCATTTCCCTTCCCCAGCCCCTAGGAAGATGGGACGGTCTGGAGCAAAACGGGGTCGTTATTCTGCAGCCTGTCAGGGTGAGAAGGGAAATTCGGGAGGTTTCTGAATTAGTGTTAGTCCATTTCACACCCCTATTCCCCAAGGCTCTGTCCTTGCAGACAGACACTCTAGACTCTGCCATGCTGGGAGACGCCTCAGTGACGCTATTACAGCACAGACCCGACCTCTCCCCCAGGACTAAACCCACCAGACGCTATTACACTCTCCCAGGAACAGAGTCTCTGAGCCAAACGCCAGAAAAGAGCAGAATCAAAGGAGCCCCTTTGGGGGATCCCCGATACTGTCCCCAGAACAGCCCATTCCCTCAGCAGCGCAGGGACCAGGCAGAGGCAGGAACTGGCTTTTCCTGTCTCTGCCCCTCCCCTCTCCCAGGAAAGTCACTGCCCCGGGGGGCTGCAGGGAATGGAGCTGGGCAAGGCTGGGTGCCAGGAACCTCCCTCCCCACTGATTGCTCCAGGTGCCCCACCCAGTCTCTCCCCTCTCCCTCCTGCACGAAGAGCCGGTCACTGTCCTGCATTCCCGTGGGCGTTTCCTCGCCAATAGCTACAGCCACTGCTAACGGGGTGAGCCTGGGTGTGTTGGGCAGCAGCTCTGAGCCATGCAGAAACTCTGGGGCAGGGATGGGGCGAGCAGGAGCCATTTCTGCAGAGTCACTTTCCAGCCTGGGCCCAGCACTTACCCCAGATCTCTCGTATCACCTGCAGTCTCTGGCTCAGGAGCTGATGCCAGCAGAGCCCAGGGGGGTCGGGGGAGGGTGTAAACTATTTCCCTGAATCAAGTCTCCTTCGGCAGCTCAGTCACCATTTCAGCTAGAGCAGAGCTGCGGTACCTGGGCACTGGGCCACCCGGGGCCTTTAACACCACAGCCCTGGGGAGGGGGGTGCTGAGCTGGACCATTCAGTGAGGAACACAAGTCCTTCTACCCTCCACCACAGCCTAGTTTGGAACTGCTGCTGACGGCTCCCCCCATCTGTGGTAACTTTTATCCCCTCTGCCTCCCTCTATCTGGGGGTTTTCCCTTCTGCACCTACCTGGCAGGGCAGGCCGCCCCCCACCCCAGTCTGAACCCCTGAGCTTGTCCCAGTTTTGTCCCTCTGCCCATCCCTCCCCTCCGATTTCTCCCCTTCAGGGGGATATTCCCTGCGTTTGATTGCAGGGAGTAGATTCTGATGGCGCGTGAGGGCAGCAACTTGCAGATGTTACTGAGCATGTGAGAAGAACATTAGAAGATAAGGACGGCCAGACTGGGTCAGACCAAAGGTCCATCTAGCCCAGTGTCCTGTCTGCCAACAGTGGCCAGTGCCAGGTGCCCCAGAGGGAATGAACAGACAGGAGTCATCCAGTGACCCATCCCCTGTTGCCCAATTCCCAGCTTCTGACAGACAGAGGTTAGGGACACCATCCCTGCCCATCCCAGCTAACAGCCATTGCTGGACCTGTCCTCCATGAACCCATCTAGTTCCCCTTTGATCACAGGACCCTGCTCAGGAACAGTGAAGTTGCAAGTTCTAATAGGAAACAGCTTCTGATACAAGGGCAGCTCCTCTTCCTCCTCCCCTCCCATGGGGATGAGCAGCCCCCACAACTGCCACTCTGCCCCAGCCTCCTTCAACCCATTGCCCCCTTCAGCCTCCCCCCAAATGTCCCCTTCCCCCCAACTGCCCCCCATCGGCCCGTTCAGCCTCCCCCAACTGTTCCCTTCCCCTCACCGCACCTGGTCACCTTCAGCCCCCCGTTGCCCTCTTCAGCCTCTGGCAACTTCCCCCCACTGCCCTGGCTCCACCACTCTCAGGTTCCCTTCCCCCCAACCATCTGCTTCCTTGCCATGGGTAAGAGGGGCAGAAAATGCTTTTGAAAAAACCTTTTGCAAAGTAAAAATAAAACAAACCAAACAACCCCCTCCCTTGCTTTGTGCTGGGTGCCCAGCTGTGGGCTTGTGTGTGTGTGTGTGTGGGGGGGGTGTTGTTCTGAGCACACTCTGTTCAGGGAAGGGCCACCCTCAGTCTAGTCCAGTTCCCTAATTCCCTTACTTTTTTTAATTTGCTCTTTTGAAATTAAGAACCCTAATTGCAGATCTATTTTTTATCTTTCCATTTAGTTTAAACTGAATTAGCTCATGATCACTTGAACCAAGGTTGTCTCCTACAACTAGCTGTTCTAAGAGGTCCTCACTACTCATGAATGCCAAATCTAAAATAGCATCAGCTCTTTTGGTTTGGGGCTATTTGGTGAAGAAATCTGTAAGCTATCACATCCAGGAAAATCTGGGCCCTACTATTATTAGTAGCACTTGTCCTCCAATCTATATCTGGGAAGTTAAAGTCTCCCATAATCATAAAAAGGTCTCTATCCATATCCAAATCAGATGTGTGGGGGGAGGGGGTCTCTAGCATACCCCAAGCACTATCCAGGGGAGCCTCTGGTAGCTTTCTTCTCCAAAGTGATTTTGACCCAAACAGACTCTGTTTTATCCATTCCATCACTTCTGATTTCTTTACAGTTTAACTCCTTATTAATATACGATTCTACTCCACCACCTTTGTCTTTATTTCTGTCTGTTCTGAACGGCACGTACCCTTCAGTTCCTGTACTCCACTCATAACTACTATTCCATCATGTTTCTGTTAACCCTATAATATCTGGTTTCACGTCCTGCACTGGTAGTTCTAGTTCCTCTATTTTGTTACCCAGGCTCCTTGCATTGGTGTACAAACATCTTAACTGTTGCTGCTTGGCTTCACTCAGATTCCTCACCCGATTGAGTACAGTTATTCTACTTACAGTATTGCCTACTTGACTTTAGCTTCATTGGTATTGGCACTATCTTTCCTCTTACTGTCCATTCTCCTACATACTGCTCTTCCTTTCCCCATTGGAGTATTCTCTCTTGACTTTCCTGCCGGTCAATATTAGAATAAGGCATGAGGATTACATGAGCATCTCCCAGCAGTCTCCCCCCGAGTTCCTAGTTTAAAGCTCTTTTAATCAGTTGTGCCGTCCTCCACCCCAGCAGTCTATTTCCCTCCCTATTCAGGTGGAGTCCATCCCATGAGAACAGTCCTCTGTCCGTGAATGCATCCCAGTCATGAAATATCCCAAAACCCTCCTTGTAGCACCACTGCCTGAGCCATCTGTTGATCATCATAATCTTGTCTTGCCTTCACTCTCCTCCTCTAGGGCCAGGCAGAATCCCACTGAAGATCACCTGAGCCTCCATTTCTTTAAGTGTCTTCCCCAGCTTGGCATAGTCTCCTTTGGTGCATTTCAGTGAGAATCTAGCAGTATCATTTGTTCCCCATGTGAAGGACAATCAGTTAATTCTTTACTGCTTCCATTAGAATTCTTTTCAGCCTCCGGTCCACATTCTGTATCTTAACTCCTGGCAGACAGCACATTCGTCTGTTCTCCGGATCAGCTCTGGTGACAGGCCTGTCTGTTCTTCTTAGTAGGGAGTCCCCAATCATGTAGACCTTCCTTTTCTTGGTTTTGTTGTGATTTTCTGGCCTTCCTCCCAGGGCCAGCTCCAGGGTTTTTGCCACCCCAAGCGGCGGAAAAAAAAAAAAAAAAGCCGCGATCGCGATCGGCGGCACTAGGGCGGCAGCCCCACCGCGCCGCTTCATTCTTCTGCGGCAATTCGGCGGCAGGTCCTTTCCTCCGAGAGGGACTGAGGGACCTGCCGCCGAATTGCCGCTGAAGAGCCGGACGTGCCACCCCCTTCCATGAGCCGCCCCAAGCACCAGCTTGCTGTGCTGGTGCCTGGAGCCGGCCCTGCTTCCTCCTGTTCCTTCTGATTGCAAGTCCTCTTGTCTTTTGTTCACACTTGCAATCTTTTGTGAGTCATCCTGTATCCTTCCCCTCTTCTTATAGGACTAGCCATTCTTCTCTTCTTCCTTGACCTCCCACCTTCTGTGACTGCCTGCTGTGCCCCTTCTTCATTTTCCAACTCAGCAAACCTATTCCTGAGCTCTATTTCTCCTTCGTTAGCCAGTCTTTCCCTCTGCCTGGTTCTCATAGTCACATGCTTCCAGTGGCCGCATTCCTCATCCAGCAGTCTCCCCTCAGAGTTCATCAGTGCAGCTTGCATCTACCAGTCTTGACTTTTCCCTTCAGCCTTCTCTTGTCTTCCCTCTATCATCTGCTTGAATCCCCATCAAAACTAAACAACCATAGTTTCCACTTGCATCTCCAAGTCTCTGATCTTCTCTTCCATCTAGTCTAACAGGCGGCACTTCATACAAACCAAGCTCTTTTTGTGTACCCGCTTCCGGATAATTTACATCCTGCAGCTTCCACATCTGATTGTCTTCATTGTCTCACCCATTCCTTGTCTCACTACCACTGCTGCCTCTGTATCTGTCACAGCCTTCCCGCCTAAGCTCCTGTCATGGAGAAAATAACAAATCCCCAAACAAAATCCCGCCCCCCCAATGAACACCAAAGCAGAAACAGACCACTACACACTCCCTTCCCCAACCTCCCACTCAAACGCCCCTGTTTTCAGCTGTTTGCTGGTTCCTGTGCCACTGGATGGCTGCTTGGCTGCCTTTATAGACCCCCAATCAGAGAAGCCCCACTGCCTAATCAGGGAAGCCCTGCCCCCTAATCTGAACTCTGCTTCTCTCACAAAAAACTATGCCCTACCAGCCTCTGCAAACTGAAGAAAAAAGAAGAAAAAAAAAAAGAAAAAAACCCACACAAAACTACAAAAACTCACTCACTGTCCCCTATGGAATAGGTGCTTGCCTCCTTCCTTCTCCTCCCACTGAACTCCCACTCAAACTCCCCTGCTTTCACCTCTTATTTATTTATTTACTTATTTTTGCTGGCTTCTGTACCAGCCATTGGATTGTGTTATAGCTTTCTCTGCTAAATTGAGCTCATTATCAAGTCATTCCTTAATCTTCTCATAGCTCTTCTCTGAACCCGCTCCAATTTATCAACATCCTTCTTGAATTGTGAGAACCAGGACTGGACACAGAATTCCAGCAGGGGTGTCACCAGTGTGAAATACAAGGAAGTTCTGTGACCTGTGTTACACAGGAGATCAGACTAGATGAGCACTTCTGGCCTTGGAATCTATGAATCTATGCTGCAAAAGTTTGAATTGCACATTACACAAATAAGTCAAATATATGAAACAGAGTGATTTGAACTGAATGTGACTGACACATGCTGTAAATTCATTTTGTGTGATGTGCTACCAAGCAGAGAATGTCATAAGTGGAAGGGGTAAAGAAGGATTTTGTACTACATTTTATTGTTTTTCAAATATCTATATTTGAAAGGATACATAGCAAGTTACAAATATAAAACAAAGTACTTTTTTTTCCAGTTTAGCTTATGTCACTGGAGAAGGGGTTTAAGGCAAACTGAAAAAGGTCACTATTATACCAGAATAAGGGGGTCCACATAGGAGTTATACCAGTATAATTACACCTGCATAACCAGTAAAACTTTCCCATGTAGACCAGGCCTTAAGCTCCACAGCATGTCACAGACACAGCCTCTCCTTTCAGGTGTTCTGTATCATCCTTCTCTCTAGAGGCCACCTGCCTCAGTTCCAGTCTAGCAAACAGTCTTCCACAGGTTAATTGTTCTGGTTTCACAAATTAACCAGCTCACAACATTTAGAGACAGAGATCACCCATTTTTTAATTCTCTCTGGATTGGTATTGACTAGGAAAAGTGGCTGAGTTTAGCTCAAGGGTTAGCTAACATGTGCTAGCTAAGCCTGTCCTAACTTGACCTGTTTTCCAGTGCAGATACAGTGAGACACCATTAGCTCAGTTTTAGCTGGTCAAGTTGCAGCCTAGGCAGTTGTGAGAGATCACCATTCATTACCTATGAAAGCAATCCAGCTCCCCTCTGGTCTAATTGTCTGTGTGTCTTGGTTCCTTTAACAGTGAATTTCAAGGTGATTGGACCTGATCATCCCATCATGGGCTCTGCAGGTGAAGATGCCCTGTTAACCTGTCACCTCTTCCGTAACACAAGTGCTCAGAAGATGGAGGTGCGCTGGTACCGATCCAAGTTCTCTGAACCTGTCCATCTGTATCAGAATGAAAAAGATCAGGCTGAGCAGCAAATACCAAATTCTCAGGGCAGAACAGAGCTGCTGAAGGATGGTATTGTGGATGGAAGCGTTGTCCTGCGTATACGCAACATCACCCCCTCTGACCATGGGCAGTTTATCTGTTTCTTCCGATCAAGCAGATTTTATGCGGAAGCCACTCTGGAACTGAAGGTGACAGGTCAGTAACTTGGGCTGCTAATTTGAATTCCCAGCAGAATAATAATTTATTTTGATGTGGAACTTGATGTGTCTCATTTTCATGCGAGTATCCAGAATTCCCTTCTATCTGCCAGGTATTTCCCATCAGTTGTTCAGGAGCCTATGCCCTGGGCATAAGCGAACAGATTTCAATGTGTGTCTCTCCACACTCTGGGTGTTCTTTTCACATCTTTGTTGTGCAAGAACTGTGAGAAAATCTATAAGTACCTACATGGGAACAAATATTTGATAATGGCTCTTCAGTCTAGCAGAGAAAGGTGTAACACAAGCTAATGGCAGGAAGTCGAAGCTAGAGAAATTCAGACTGGAAATAAGGCATAATTTTTTAATAGTGAGAGTAATTAACTATTGCAGTGGTTCTCAAATTGTGGTCCGCGAGCTCCATTCAGGTGGTCCGCAGATAGTTCCCTCTAAGGCCGCACATGAGAGAATGAAGGGCCACCCACCCAGGCGTGGCTCCACTAATTAGGTGCCTGGACCCTGGAGAAGACACACATGTAAGGTGAGGTTGTGGCCTTGGGGGGAATAGGGGGTAAGTGGGAGGGGGCAGTGGGGTGAGAAGAGGAGGTGGGGGGAATTTGGGACGTACAGGGCTGCAGCAGCCAGAGAAAGGCGACTTTCCCCAGCTCCAGGGCTGCGGCTGCTGGGGAGGGAAGGCCCTCCTTCCCAGCCTCAGCTCTCTGGCTGCTGGGGCTGGGGAGAGACCCCCCTCCTTCCCAGTCCCAGCTCTGTGTCGGCTGTGGTGGGGGAGAGAGGCACATCCATCGCATTAGAAAGGTAAGAATACTGATATTAAAATATGAGTTGTGTGCTTTTATTTGTAGAACAAAAAAAATGTTAATTATTATTAAGGTGTTTTTTTATCCAACGCGCTTTACAATAGTTAGTTAATGGTACAACAACTTTTGGAAAGATCGTTAAGTGGTCCGCTGAGACCCTCAGCAATTTTCAAGTGGTCCCCAAACAAAAAAGTTTGAGAACTATTGGAACAACTTACCAAGGGTTGTGGTGGTGTCTCCTTCACTGGCAATTTTAAAATCAAGATTGGCTGTTTTTCTAAAAGATCTGCTGTCAGAATCATAATGGTCCCTTCTGGCCTTGGAATCTATGAATCTGTGAATGAACCTATGAAAGACTTTTAAAGACTATTAGACCTTTAATTTTGGAGAAAACAGCAAGAGGAGATAAAAAGGTGAAGAAAAATGCTTGAAAATCAGCTCTTGTTTCTTGCCACACAACTTCTAAGGGTAGGTCTACACTTACCCGGTAGTTCGGCGGCGAGCGCTCGAACTTCTGGGTTCGACTTATCGCGTCTTGTCTGGACGCGATAAGTCGAACCAGGAAGTGCTCGCCGTCGACTGCGGTACTCCTGCTCGGCGAGAGGAGTACCGCGGAGTCGACGGGGGAGCCTGCCTGCCGCGTGTGGACCGAGGTAAGTTCGAACTAAGGTACTTCGAACTTCAGCTACGTTATTCACGTAGCTGAAGTTACGTACCTTATTTCGACTTGGGGGGTTAGTGTAGACCTGCCCTAAGGGTGTGTGCAGGAGAAAGAGAAACATCCTTTTCTGATGACTTGAAGTGTCCATCCTAGAAAGGGCTGGAAACTAGAGAGAGCAGCATCTACATCAGCAGGACCAGATCTTTTATTTCTTCTTTTGATTATGTTTCTTTGTCTTTGACCTACACTGACTGAGATCCAAATCCACTTTGGGACTCGTGTGAAGTGAGGGGTTTCCCCTGGAAAAATACTCAGGGCTCAGAGAGGGGGTAGCTCCAGGTTATTACAACAAAGGCAATGCAGATTCTTTGATTAGAGAATGAATTGTCAGTTGCCTCCCTGCCATGCTTTGTGGGGACATTCTATGAATACTTGAGAGTCCCCAACCCAACTCCCCCCAGTGTGCAAACAAGGCCTAGCAGAGCCCCGTGTGATATTGCTAGATACAGTATTGATTTCTGGGAGCTGTAGTCTTTGAGGTTAGAGAACTAGCAGGAAGGGTAAGCGCATCTGTATGTGCTGAGGCCAGGGGCTGCTGCAGCAGCTGCTTCTGGAGCTGTTTGATGTTGGATTTCACTTTTTTGGTCTCGGCCTCCACTGCTCAACAAAGTGGTGACTAGGATGGCTCTCCTGCCCCTGAATCCACCTGCACCCTTTCTTCAAAGCCTAGGAGAGCTTCCAATTGCTTTTAATGCTTGGATAAGAGTATCTGAGTACGATGTCCTTGCAGCTAATGACAGAGAACTCTCTGAAGTAAGAAAATGTGCTTTGCTTATTTAAGTGCCTTGGAGCAGAAGGGCAGCTATATGTTACACTCTTCCCTTCTGAATAATAAATATGATACAGCACTCTCTGCATTAATTTTTGTGTGTGTCTAAAGTGAATGTGGTAGCTGCATGCTATAAATTCCACCAGCGTGGAAACCAGGGGAATTGACAGATCAGTATATTGCTGCTTTAAGGGAACTGATTGTCACATGTGATTTTTGGCAACATGGCAGATGAAATTATTTGAGATCGGCTCATGGAGAAAACAGCTGTGCCTCGTATTAGAGAACATCTACTGCTTGAACCAGAATTGAAGTTGCAGAAAGCTGTAACCATTGCTAATCACATCGAGTCAGCAATGGTGGAGGTGAATATAATGAGCTCAGGAACAGCAGGTGCGATGCAAGCCGTGCAACCACTACATCTGGACTACAACAAGGCAGCTGAAAAATTACAAGGGCAATGTAAATGAGAAGTAACATGCCCAGTGATTTCAAAACACACAAGGAAAAGAATGTCACCACTGTGAATGTAACACCCCACTACAGACTACACAGGGATCGGCAACTTTTGGCACGTGGCCTGCCAGGGAAAGCCCCTAGCAGGCTGGGCCAGTTTGTTTACCTGCCGCGTCCGCTGCTTTGGCCGATCGCAGCTCCCACTGGCCGCGGTTCACCGTCCAAGGCCAATGGGGGCTGCGGGAAGGGTGGCCAGCATATCCCTCGGGCTGCGCCGCTTCCTGCAGCCCCCATTGGCCTGGGACAGTGAACCGCAGCCAGTGGGAGCCGCGATCAGCCGAACCTGTGGACGCGGCAGGTAAACAAACCAGCCCAGCCAGGCCCGCCAGGGGCTTACCCTGGCAGGCTGTGTGCCAAAGGTTGCCGATCCCTGGACTATACTGGAAAGCTTGCAGAGGGAGCTCAGTGGCCTGCAAAAAGAGCGGACATTTCCCTAAGGTATGCTAAAGCAACCCATCCTAATCAACAAGTACGTGCGGTTACCATGCCAGAGGTAACTTACTGCATTGGGTGTGGATGGAAACAGCTCCACAGACACTGTGGATAAAATAACGTGTGCTGTTCATGTCTCTGCTGCAGCAGGAGTGAAGCCCCAGGTGGTGGAATGAGTGTTGAACACTGGCTCAGCAGTTTCTATACTACCTGAATTGATTTGCTTGCAATACTTTGGACATGTATCAGTTACTGAACTGAGCTTACACCTAGTGTGCTACTTGATGAACCACGTCCCTGTGCTTGGTTGACTACCTGCAACCCTGACATTTGATACATAATGTGTACCGGCAGAATTCTGTCCTATGCCTAGGGGTACTGCTATCCTAAACAGCGATTTGTTTCCCTCACTAAACATGTAGGCAGGCAATGGGCACATTGCTTTCACCCCACCTGGCACCACTACAGCACAAACTCTGGTCTCTGCTCTTAACGAGGATGGTACAGAGGAGCCCCAGTGGCTGTGCATTTGGATTTGCTCACGAAATTAAATTTTGACCTCAAGTGACAGCTGTATGACAGAATTTCCCTCTCTACCATTCTCCGTCAGGGATGCTGTAGCACAAGAGGTTAAAAAATTAGTACAAAATGGTGTTATTGAAGAGATTGCATCATCTGAATGAGTCTCACCAATAGTAGTGATAAAGAGAAAGACTGGAGGTATTTGTCTTAGCATAGATTTAAGGGAGCCTAATAAAGCCATTGTGATTGACAGCTATCCACTCACACATAGAAGAAGCATTGGTGGATCTTTGTGACACAAAGACATTTTCTACTCTCAATCTACAGAATGCATATCACCAAGTTATACTACAGGAGGACAGAGAGATCTCACAGCATTATTACGCTTGAGGATCTATTCCACTTGAAACATGCACCATACGGACTTGTATTGGCACCCAGCATTTTCCAAAGAATAATGTCAGTGATTCTGAAGAATCAGCCTGGAGTCCAGTATTATTTGGATGAAATTATTGTGTTTGGGAAGACTTGCGAGGAACATGAAAAACATTTCCATGCAGTACTAAATAGGGTGACCAGACAGCAAGTGTGAAAAATCAGGACAGGGGGTGGGGGTTAATAGGAGCCTATATAAGAAAAAGGCCCAAAAATCGGGACGGTCCCTATAAAATCGGGACATCTGGTCACCCTAGTACTAAACCACATCAAAACTGCAGGGCTGAAACTGAATTTCGCCAAATGCCAATTCTGACAAACAGAGTTGTTATTTCTGGGGCACATAATTTTGGAGACTGGATTGAAACCTGACCTGGACCACATCATGGTGGTTAAAAACCACCACCTCCAAGAGACACACAAACCTTACATGCTTTCTTAGTTTTTATGTCATGGTATGCCAAGTTTATTCTGAACAACACTTCAGTCACCGTTACAAACATACTCCAGGGAATCTCGAGCTTGGCCTGGATGACTGTTGCACAAGTTGTTTTGAAACAGTGAAAGATTTGATTGAAAATAGTCCAGCACTTGCATTGTTTGACCCTGCCTCAGACTACAGACTGGGAGCAACACTTACTCAAATCCAGGATGACAACATGGAGGACACTGTTGCATTTGCTTGAAGAACACTTACAGAAGCTGAGAGGAAGTATTCATCTGTTGAAAAGAAAGCACTTGCTTGCTATGGACTATGGAAAAATGGAGAACTTAGCTCTGGGGCCAGACTTTCAAGTCACATACAGATCATAGGTCTTTGACAACACTGTTAATTTCTAAAGGACTTGGATGAGTGGGAGGCCAGATTGCTAGATGGTCAGCAAGACTACTGTCTTTCATGTATGTCACAGAATAAAGGCTGGGAATTCAAAATGTGAAGCTTGTCCTGCCTGCCCTTGCCGACAGATGGTGACAATGTAGTTGCACTTATAGCAGGCACCCCCACATCCGTTACACAAGAATAATTCAAAGCTGCTTACTTAGCATGCCCCATTCAACAAAGATTGCAGGAACAGCTGATAACAAAATGGCTACACAACCCCAAATGCTTGATCCAGCTTTGCCCCTTTACTGTAGCGTACTCAAAACAATTCTGTACTAGACAGATGGGTATTATGAGGTACTGACTGGTTGATTGTACCCGACACACTGCAGACAAAATTCATACATCTGGCACATGATACACATCAAGGGACTGACAGAATGAAAGAGTGTCTATGTGACCTGTATTGGGGCCAAGAATGCATGCTCAGGTTGAAGCAGCTGTAAAAATGTGCATTACTAGCCAGTTACATGACAAAATGGCGGTGATCATGTGCCACCATTACAGCCTGTTCTTCTTCCAGATGCCACATGGGAAAAGCTTGCCATTGATATTATATGTCCATTATTATATTTATATGTCATCTCTGCTACACTCATCAAGTTCGTGTCGATTGTCTTTAGCAGGGAAGGGAACCTGAAAAATTTGTGTTGGACAATGGAACACAATTTTCCTCACTGGAATTTGAAACCTTTCTGGCAGAAGGGAACATAAGTGGCTCTGTGGATATGGGGAAAGTCGTGGACGTGATATAGCTTGACTTTAGCAAAGCAGTCTCACACATTCTTGCCAGCAAGTTAAAGAAGTATGGATTGGATGAATAGACTATAAGGTGGATAGAAAGCTGGCTAGATCGTCGGGCTCAATGGGTAGTGATCAACGGCTTGATGTCTAGTTGGCACCCGGCAACAAGCGGAGTGCCCCAGGGGTCGGTCCAGTTTTGGGCACCCCCACTACAGAAAGGATGTGGACAAATTGGAGAGAGTCCAGCGGAGGGCAACAAAAATGATTAGGGGGATAGGGCGCATGACTTACGAGGAGCGGCTGAGGGAACTGGGGTTATTTAGTCTGCAGAAGAGACGAGTGAAGGAGGATTTTATAGCAGCCTTCAACTTCCTGAAGGGGGGTTCCAAAGAGGATGGAGCTCGGCTGTTCTCAGTGGTGGCATGTGACAGAACAAGGAGCAATCATCTCATGTTGCAGTGGGGAGGTCTAGGTTGGATATTAGGAAACACTATTTCACTAGGAGGGTGGTGAAGCACTGGACTGGGTTCCCTAGGGAGGTGGTAGAATCTCCATCCATAGAGGTTTGTAAGGCCCGGCTTGACAAAGCCCTGGCTGGGATGATTTAGTTGGGGATTGGTCCTGCTTTGAGCAGGGGGTTGGACTAGATGACCTTCTGAAGACTCTTCCAACTCTAATCTTCTACGATTCTATGACACTTTAACATTACATGTAGAAAATAATCACGTATTACAATCAAATTGATTGAGAAATTGAACAATTCCATAGAAGTTTGAAAGACAGTCTGGAGACAGCTATGCTGGAAAGAAAAGTGTGGACAACCTTCACTACGATTACTTTTAAATCTACAGGGCTACACGCCATGCCACAACACAAAAGTCACCTGCTGAATTATTGCACGGTAGAGAGATGCATACTAAATTAAACATTGCTGGATTACACGGGCCTATATCTGATATATCATTGCTGCCGGATATCAGACAAACAGTTCAATGAAAACCACAAAAATATAAGATGCAGATAAATGCTGTGGGGTCAGGGAACTGAAATTCAAATGTGGCTTGTTTATAGAAGTATGAAAACCTGGAATGTTAGGAAAAGGAGAACCCAGGTTCACTTCCCCACTGAAAATTGTTTCTAAAAAGGACTATGACACTCTGTACCTGAGAGTAGCACTCTGGAACTCCCATATTCATCACTGTCATAGAATTATGATATGTTTTGTACAAAGTTTGCCTTGAGAGGTATCATTTTAAAAGTCTTGATCTGTTGAACATTAATATCCTGTTGGATTGTATGTGCTATCATGGTATAGGAAGTTATGAAGTTTTGCTATGTATGTGTTACTGAAATATGTTGTGAGGTTGGGAACACCCACAACCAACCTTTCAGGTGCAACAATGGAGGAGGCAGACAGGGGTTAATGGCTCATCAACACCCATCAAGGAAAGGATCTCAGAAACTGTATACAATGGAAACCTCTCAGAGAGAACACGTAGACAATGGAGACTGCTTGACCAATGGAGACTACCTGATCCCCACACCACAGCAAAGAATTTTTCCAACAAGCTGGAAGAAACTATAAAAGAGGGGAAGTGACATCATCACTTGGCCTCACTCCCCCCCACAACTCAACACCTGGAAACATGTTTGGAGGACAAAGACTTTGTATGTGGGAGGGCGGTTTCAGGCAGGAAAAGAGTCCCCGCCTGTGTATTGAGGAACTATACTATCCTGTTTAGTTTATAGAACTCAGATTGTGAATTTACTTTTATTTCTTAGGTAACCAACTTTGATCTCTACATTCGCTACCTATAATCACTTAAAATCTATCTTTCTGTAGTTTATATTTTACCTAAAACAGTGTGGTTTGGTTGAAGTGCTTGGGAAATCTCAGCTCAGTTTACATCGAAGCAGGGGCAGTCTGGGTAATGAACTTATTCTGGTTAGGCTTCTGACCAGGGCAAGATGGGGTGCAAGGCTGGGGAGCTGGGGGGAATTGGCTGGGGAGCTGGGGGGGAATTGGCTGGAGCCTCCCTATTGTTGGTTCATGAATGACTGGGAGAAGCATTCATGTAACTCAGCTGGGTGTGTTGCTGTCTATGGATGGCTGTGTAAGGGTAGTGCCTGCCAGGGGTATGTGGCTTGACACAGCATCACAGTGTGAGGGGCACCCCATGTTGGAGGGACAGAGGGCTTAGTGGTCCCACAGTCCATGTTGCATCCCAGGGACCCCGTCACAAGGACCTCACTCTTACAAGCTGTCAGATGGTCAGTCTGGAGCACTATTCATCTTGCCCCTGCTTACTAAGACATAGTGCAATGTTTCAGACTATCTAACTAGCCCTTTGCTGCTGACAATACAGGATAACTGACAGGATATTGGGCCTGACGAATATGCTGTCAGAGTCTGACAGCCAACTGTATTGGCTAGAGACTGTGTTCTGTAATTATTAAAGGAACAGTCTTCTATTATAACTAGAATTCTAATTACAGTTACATAACTACTTCTTAGTTATTGTTTATTTGCTAATTACATAATTTATGTTTATTATAGTAGCAGGTTATTGGATTAGTATTACTGCCGTAAGATTGAGTTTGTTCTAAGACGAGGGAAATGTGGTGTTGCTAGATCCAGCATTGATTGCTGAGAGCTGTAGTCTTTGTTTAGAAGCCAACAGGAAACAGGAAGTGTAAATATGGGTGTTGCTTCATTGTTGTCGTAATAAACCTTGTTGGATTTCACCCTTTTGGTCTCAGCTTCCACTGCTCAGCAAAGAATGAGATAATATTCAGTTAGGTAATAAATACACCATGATCTCCCCAGGCAGAGCTGCCAAGCAGCTCCTGGTGCCTTTTCACAACGAGGCGGCCAGAAGGTGACTTAGGGCTTTCCTACACTAGGGGGGCTACAGTGGCACTCTAGCTATGCCGCTGCAACCCCATAGTGCAGATGCAGACTAAAGCGATGGCAGGGTTTCCCATTGCTGTAGGTAATCCACCTTCCCAAGCAACAGGAGCTAGCTCAATAGAAGCACTCTAGTGTAATTCTTCACACCCCTGAGTGACATAGCTGTGTCAATCTACATTTTAAGTGTAGACCAGGCCTTAGAGCCTCTGGCCTTCTCTGCATGGGAGAGTTGTATCAGTTTAAATTAAATTGGTTTTTAATCCAGTTTATTTAGATGAGTGCGAACTCCTATGTGGACGCTCCTACATCCGTTTAAAGCAGGGGTCTCAAACTCAATTTACCTTAGGGCCAGTGCCAGTCCTCAAATCCTCCCAGTGGGCCACTAGTGTCACTGAAGATGGTGTTCAGAAAAGAAAACGTTTATATTGTATTTTTTTATTTTGAATTTCTTAGAAATAATAAAACTGTTATGCAACTTTATACAATTCTTCGCCTGCCAGAGAGTTTATAGTGTTTGCCAGACACCTGGCAATGCTTCAGTTCTGTCAGTTTGTTGATGTTTGGCCTCAGTGACTGTGCAGTTGAAACCTTCAGGATTGCAGCAAGGTGTGCATCAGATAGTTGTGTTCGGTATTTTGACTTGTTTATATTCATTGTGGAAAAACGTGATGCTGCCTCCATGGCTGATTCTGCCCGGCAACTAATGATGCTGCCTCCATGGCTGACTCTGCCCAGCCATTAGTGATGGTATCTCTGTCCCTCTCCCCCAGCCAATGGAAGCTGCAGGGGCCGCGCCTGCAGCAAACATTGCTGGCAGCGTGTCTGCATGCGTTTCTCCTCCGCAGGCCGCAGTGGGGAGGTTCTTGGGCCACAGATGGCCCGCAGGCCGGGACCTTGAGACCCCTGGTTTAAAGGCAGCTATCACTGGTTTAGTTAAACCTGTTCCAAACTGAGTTAAAATAAACAATAAAACAAAAGGCCTCTCTTACACAAAAATCAGTTTCATGTGGCTTTTTGCACCAGTTTAACTAGATGGTTTTCAACTTACACCTTGTGTTAAATCACTGCAGCTTCACAAGGTCTTTGTTTAGCAACGTAGTCACGAAAACCTGCAGCAGCCCATGGTGCTACAGCCCAGGTCTACCCTAGGAGTTTGTTCCTAGTAGCTATGCCAGAGTACACTGTCTTCAGATGTTGATAGATATTTGGCTGTGTGTGTGTTCTTTCAGCGTGCTTTCCAGCTCTGCGCAGATAGCAGAGACAGCAGGCTGTGATTGAACCACCCAATAAATTCACAGACTCGGTTTTCAGCAAAGGTACTTGGTCAGGTTTATTGCTGACGAGGCATGGTACTAATGCCCTGGCTCAATGGTTACAGGTACACTAACACATGTATGCCTGTGGCAATGGACCAGCTCAGTGAATGGCCCCGACTTTCCATTTTCCCCTCGGCCAGACAAAGACACCCTCTCTGAGATACATCTTTATACACAGATACAAACAAGTTACTCATTACTCCTGATGTACCAGGGTGCCACCCTCTGACGTATTAGGGTGCCACCCATTGATGTATCCAGGAGCCACCCATTACCTTGTACATGTTGGTTCGATCAAAAAATCTCTATCCATCATGCTGTCATCTTGACTTTTTCCTTAAGATGGGTCAGCGTGTTCCTGTTCTCTTTGGGGAACGTGTTTGCTATCCAGGTGTTCTGGTGCCACCTTTCTGGAATGTGTTTGCATATATTTGTGCCTAACACTACTTAGGAATGTGTGTTTCTGCAATATCAGCCCTATTCTTGCCAGATTCTGTCTGCTTGCAAGCAGGCAAAACCCGACTTTGCTTCTTTGCTTTATATCAACAAAACTACTTTAGTTCAGGCTAGGGTGACCAGACAGTGAAAAATCGGGACGGGGGTGGGATGTAATAGGAGCCTATATAAGAAAAAGACCCAAAAATCGGGACTGTCCCTATAAAATCGGGACATCTGGTCACCCTAGTTCAGGCCTCAGGCCTCACACCAGGCCTCTGATACAAGGGCTTATGTTTCAGGCCCTCTTCCTACTACATAAACTATACCAGCAAAACGGTCCTGGTGGTTTATACCAGCAAAGTGACTTTGTACCACCTTATTTCACCCACCCTGAGCAAATCAAGTTTTACGGGGAATGGTCACAGCTTTGCCAGTATAACCGTATTTACACTAGGGGTATCTTGCTTTCTAGCATTGCCAGGCAACTGAGAGTATCTTCCTTATGAGTGTGCTACAGAATTCAGGAAACAGAGCAGGACCAGGGATATAAAGTTTAAACCAGAACTCTCGTTATAACATGACAAGATGGCTCCTACAAACTTTCAGCATACAGCCTCTGCGTGTATCTACTTCATGTGAGAGGCCCCTGATAATGGGAGGCCTTCTGGTGATTAAACAACTAATTTTAAAGAGACTATAAATACAATATACTGCTGCATCACCCTTGCTTCATTCTTTAAACTTGTCCCAATAAATAACTGAACTTCTCAAACAAACAGGCCAGAGGCATGAGTAGAGAATTACAGCACTGATTGCTGTTAAATCTTCATCTGTGTGGGTCTGAGACTGTTAACGCTTAACCTGCTGGCACTTATTTTTACCAGTGGCGCAATCTGTCATCTCTGTATGGGGGAAGGGATAGCTCAGTGGTTTGAGCATTGGCCTGCTAACCCAGGGTTATGAGTTCAATCCTTGAGGGGGCCACTTAGGGATCTGGGGCAAAGTCAGTACTTGGTCCTGCTAGTGAAGGCAGGGGGCTGGACTCAATGACCTTTTAAGGTCCCTTCCAGTTCTAGGAGATAGTATATCTCCATTAATTTATTTTATTTTTATTTATTTATGTCATCTCTGTAGACAATTGTCATACGAATCCTGGTCGCAAATGTGTGTGTGAGAGAGAGAGCGCGGGGGGGAGGCAATAGGCCACATGTGCTCCCCTTCCTTACTAAGGCTGTGGAGTAACTGCTCACCTGCTACTGCACCTTGGCACTTAAGGTTTCTAATCCTCAGCCCCTCATACATTCCATAGAGTCATAGATGTTAAGGCCAGAAGGCACTTTTATGATCATCTAATCTGACCCTCTGTATGACACAGGCCAGAGAATTTCTCCCAGTGATTCCTGCATCCAGCCCAGTAACTTATGGGTGAGCTAGAGCAATTCTTTATTAATTTATTTATTTTTAAGGAAGAGACTTACCATTCTGATTGAAGGACTACAGGAGATGGAGACTCCACCATGTCCCTTGTTCCAGTGATTTAAGTACACACATTGTGAAAAATTTGCACCATATTTTGTCTGGCTTCAATTTCCTGCCACTGGAATTGTTATTTCCTGGAGCACACAGCCAGTTTAGCTGGGCTGCTCGCTCTGTTCAATGATATGCCTTATCATTTTATCCTGGAGGTCTGGAATGTGTTTTCCAAAAAAGTAACTGTTGTGCTATAAAGGAAGCCCATGATATGCAGGGGGTTAGATGAGATGCTCTAAAGGTCTCTTCTGGCCATAAAGTCTACTAATTTTGGAAACACTGAGTGTAGCATTGGGAGCAGCCTCTGATGTTTTACTGTCTAGCCGGCTTGCTTCCTAGAATGAAGACGCATTGAGTGGGGTAATCCACAGAGAGTAGCTCAAACCTTCAAAGTGTTAGGCCAGCAGCAGGACATTAGCACTTCAGGGGATGGGTGGGTGTGGCAGTGACATCACAAAGGCCTTTTGCAGGACCTCAGCCTATTGGTCAAAGGTGTTAGGGAGGTGGTGACCTCACAGAGAGATGCTGACATCAGCCAGGCAGGACAGGGGTGCAGGGCCAGGGAAACCTTGTAGACCCCTGTGGCTTAGCTTCAGCAAGTCTCCTTCTCGAGGTCTCTCTTTGAGGACTGAGAGAGTATTAGGGTTCACGTATGTGAGTGCGAGCAGGAGCCTCTTTCGAGTTTTCTCCTTTCCTTTTACTGATTTTACTAGAAAACAGACGTCCCTGTTGAGAAGGTAAGAGCCTCCAAGAGGTTTTGGAACCTGCTCAGTCTGATCCATCTGGTGGCAGCTGAATTCTAGGAATGGAAAACACTAGTTTAAGGTGGCAGAATTTTATTCCCTCCCTGGGATTTTTTCCCGTAGAATCACTGGGGACATTAGGGTTTGTCCTTTTCATTTTACCTTTTCCTCCATCCCTCCTTCCTTTCTCTTCATCTCTTACTTCTTTTGTCCTTTATCCTGTTCCCCTCCCACCACCAGGAGGTGTGAGTGTGTGTGTGTGTGTGTGTTGCTGGGCGTGCTCTTCACCTCCCCTTGTGGGAAGTTCATCCAAAACTGTGGGATTGAAATAGTGCTTGGACTCCACTGACACTAGATGCTGCCATCCTGTGGCTTAGCATTAGTGTCTGGGATGACTTGGGGCAAGATCTCAACCTCCCCGCAACCCACTTCACTGCTGCCAGAATCCCTCCTGCCCCCCCTGCTAGAGCCGCCTCCCTGCCCAACCTGGGTGGGGGTGGAGAAGAGGGTTCTGATAACTTGAGCTGTGGTTTGGAGGTGGAACAGCTGTCAAGGGCACTGAGGGGGAGGTAGCAGGAGCTCACCCTACAAGGAGGGGGGTTGGCACTGGAGGTTACTAGAAAGGACAAGAAGACTCCATTCTGGGGTTCAGGAGGTGAATTCATCCCTCAGTGGTGGGCAGGTGGTGGGTGGAAATGCTGCTGGTTCCAGGTGCCCTTAATTCCCCCTGATTCCTCGGGGCGTTTGAGTCTCTGACAGGTTCTCATTCCCTTGCAGCAGGAGGACGTCACGGCCAAAGTGATGCACCAGCTCCGCATCATCCGGCACTTGCGCCAGGTGCCTGAGACACTGCAGGGGCTGTGCCTCTGAGGCCACCAGCAACTCCCGCTCCCTGCTGCAGGTACTGCTCTGGCTCACTGTAAATGGGGAGCTAGTGGAAGGGGAAATGGAGCCCCCTGGCACTCACTAAAAGGGAAAGTGGTGGATTCTCCATCTCTTGATGTCATTGAATGAAGACTAGATGCCTTTCTGGAATGTGTTTTCCAAAAAAGTAACTGTTGTGCTATACAGGAAGCCCATGATATGCAGGGGGTTAGATGAGATGCTCTAAAGGTCTCTTCTGGCCATAAAGTCTACTAATTTTGTTAAAACTGAGTGTAGCGTTGGGAGCAGCCTCTGATGTTTTACTGTCTAGCCGGCTTGCTTCCTAGAATGAACAGGCATTGAGTGGGGTGATCCACAGGGAGTAGCTCAAACCTTCAAAGTGTCTGGTCAGCGGCAGGACAATAGCACTTCAGGGGCGGGGTGTGTGTGGCAGTGACATCACAAAGGCCTTTTGCAGGACCTCAGCCTATTGGTCAAAGGTGGTGGGGAGGTGGTGACCTCACAGAGAGATGCTGACATGAGCCAGGCAGGATAGGGGCGCAGAGCCAGGAAAACCTCGGAGACCCCTGTGGCTTAGCTTCAGCAATTCTCCTTCTCGAGGTCTCTCTTTGAGAGAGTATTAGGGTTCACGTAGGTGAGTGCGAGGAGGAACCTCTTTCGAGTTTTCTCCTTTCCTTTTACTGATTTTACTAGAAAACAGATGTCCCTGTTGAGAAGGTAAGAGCCTCGGAGAGGTTTGTAACCTGTTCAGTCTGATCCACCTGGTGTCAGCTGAATTCTAGGCATGGAAAACACTAGTTCAAGGTGGCAGAATTTTATAGCCCACCTGGGATTTTGTCCCGTGGAATCACTGGGGACATTAGGGTTTGTCCTTTTCGTTTTACCTTTTCCTCCATCCCTCCTTCCTTTCGCTTCATCTCTTACTTCTTTTGTCCTTTCTCCTGTTCCCCTCCCACCACCAGGAGGTGTGAGTGTGTGTGTGTGAGTGTGTGTGTTGCGTGTTGCGGGGGGTGCTCTGCATCTCCCATTGTGGGAGGTCCACCCAAGAAAGTGGGGCTGAAATAGTCCTCGGACAGTGATCCCTACCGGTGACCTGGGCCTTCCTTTGGGCTCTCTGGTGAGAACTCTCAGCCTCCCGCCCCTCAGTCTCTACCCTGATTGGTTGAGCAGGGGGTTATTGACAGGGAGGAGACTCAGGTCCTTTTTGTTCTCTTTTAAGAACAAGTAAATAAGTCATAACCAGTCATCTGTTTGACAAATTTTGCTGCTTCTCTACATTAATTGTCTCTGCGCAGTTCATGAACTGTTGTTGGTCTGGAGCTCATTTGAGAGCACTTTATTCAGGCTCTGGATTCGGCAGGGATGGGGAGGGACCAAAAAGGCTGGTTAGTGAGAGGCTGCCTTGACCCCAGACTCACGCCTGCTCCCCGCTCGGTTCCAGGCTGTCCAGGCTCCTGAGGAGGTTCAGGAAGAAGGCTCTGCAGGTGGCCCCAGAGCCTGAGGGAAGCAGCTGCCATCTTCCGCAGGAGCAAAGCGGCTTCTCCGTCCCTGCTGGCGGGGAAGGAGCTCCCGGCCGAGCGAGGAGGTGGAAGTGCCCAGCCTTCTGGTAGAGGAAAGCCGCTCCTGGCGCAGGCGCTGAGGTGAGAGAGCCACCAGCCAGGCCGAAATGGAGCTGGCCCAGGATGCGGCTGGCCAGGCAGGACCCAGCCCAGAAGGGGAGCCGGGCAGGGTGGCTCTGGGGCTTGTTGTGTGGGAAGCACTGGCCCCAAGAGCCCAGCCCTGATTCTCAGCAGGAGGCATCGCCCTGCCTAGTCCCTGAGGACCTTCCAGCCTCCCCAGGGCAGGAGGTGGAGGAACCCTGTCGCAGCACCAGCAGCTCGGCCCACTCCCCAGGGGACAGCAGCAGCACCTGGGACTCAGGCAGCAGTGAGGCCGATGGGCGCTGCTGCTTTGTTCCAGGTGAGGAGCCAGGCTGGGCTCAGGGAGGGGTGAGGAGGGGGCTGTGAACACCCTGGGCCACGCACTCGACCAGTACTATGGGGGCGGGTCCCCAGCCCAGGTGTCTGGTCTGAGCCACGTGAACCCCACTGACACTAGATGCTGCGATCCTGTGGCTTAGCATTAGTGTCTGGGATGACTTGGGGCAAGATCTCAACCTCCCTGCAACCCACTTCACTGCTGCCAGAATCCCTCCTGCCCCCCCTGCAAGAGTCCCCTCCCTGCCCTACCTGGGTGGGGCTGGAGGAGAGGGTTCTGAGAACTTGAGCTATGGTTTGGAGGTGGATCAGCTGTCAAGGGCACTGAGGGGGAGGTGGCAGGAGCTCACCCTACAAGGAGGGGGTGTTACCAGATGTGCCCATTTCTTTGGGGTATGCTCATTTATTCGGGTTACTCTTCTGGGGAAGGGGGTTCTGTAATTCTATCAATGTACTGCTTGTGTCACTTGTGTTTTCATATGAAGCTCTACTTCTCCCTTCTGCAAGTCCCCTCCCAGTGGAGCTATCCTGCAGGACCTAGGCTCCCTAGGGCTGGGTTACTCCAGCCCCAGAACCGGATGAACACCCACACACCCACACATACATTAACAGAGCAAGTTAATGTAATACATCTCCCAGCAGCCACGCCCCGGACTTAATCCTCAAGGCCAAGCGAAAGCCCAAACAGCAAGGGAGAAACGGACGAGAGATGCCGGCTCTAAGACTGCCTCCCTCCCACTTCCCTGTTGACTGCGCAAAGCTCTTGGCCTACCTTATGCCTCATCAGGGAAGAGCGGCCATGCTGCCCAAGCCTGAGTCACGTCCGCAGCCTGGCCCGACCCAGCTGACGGAGCGCAGAGCCACGTGAGTCAATGGCAGGTCAAGTCGGGAGCCTTGGCTCTTTCCCCTGACAGCCACACACAGCTGCCTAGCGTCCCGAGAGCCTCCCTCGTGCGCTCCCGCAGCAGCCGCCTGCCAGTGTGGGTGGGAAAGGGGACAAGGAAGCACTGCTGCCTCAGACTGGGATAGGAGGCCCTCACCTCATGCAGGCCTGCCTCTTGCCTTCAGCCCAGGCAGCCAGAGGCTCACACTTAATTAAACTGACACCAAAGGCCTTTTCAGTTTAAAATACTCCCAAACACTGAGCAGGGCCGGCTCTAGCATTTTTGCCGCCCCAAGCAAGAAAAAAAAAAAAAAAAAAAAAGGGCGGCCAGACTGCCGAAGCAAAAGAAAAACGGCAGCCGCAGGGAGTGCGTGGAGGGCAGTCAAGGCGGCTCGCAGGGGGGTGAAGGGTGGCGCCTCGCAGCCGGGCGAGAGGGGCTCCCCTCTCCGGCCTTGGGGTGCCTCTCCCGGCCGGGCAGGCGGAGCCCCCAGGAGCTGCAGGAGGTGCTGGCTCAGCTGCTCCTTTAAAGGGGCTTAGCTGGGTGCGGGAGGTGGAGGCCGGTGCAGGCGGCGGGGGCGTGGCGCGTCCCAGGGAGCCCGGCGGCACAGTGAGTGGCAGGGATCGCTAGTTCCTGCCCCCCCGGGCCGGGGTCCATGCCCCGGCTGGGCTGGGACTGGCGGAGTGCGGGGAGCCGGCTGGGGGCTCCGGAGCTGCGGAGCTGCCAAAGCAAAAAAAAAAAAAAAAGAACCACGGCAAGGCGGCCAGAATGTGCCGCCCCAAGATTGGCCGGAATGCCGCCCCTTACAATGTGCCGCCCTAGGCACATGCTTTCTCGTCTGGTGCCTGGAGCCGGCCCTGATACTGAGGTATGTTCTTTCCCAAAGTTTAATTCTGTTCCCTTCATGCTGAGCACCCAACTAGCTGGTTCTAGATTTGGTCCTTACAGATCACCCTCTTTCTTTTTCAAGAGGACAGTTGAGGGGTTAGTCACTTTTAGGAGGTAACTAAATAAAGACCACTGAGCTCTGGGAGCCAAATCAGCTGTTGCCGGTTCCCATAGCCTGGAAGATTGGCTCCTCAGTTTGATGAGATGCCAGGTCCAAGGAGATGCCACCATGTCTGTTCCTGAATGGCCGAGGCCTGGATATGTTAAAGACCCATTAACTATAAGTGACAGACCAAGAATCTTCAGTGGACATGGGTTTTATTTAGGGCTGTCAATTAATCGCAGTTAACTCACGCGAATAACTCAAAACAATTAATCGCGTTTAAAAAAATTAATCGTGATTAATTGCAGTTTTAATCACATTGTTAAACAATAGAATACCAATTGAAATGTATTAAATATTTTGGATGTTTTTCTACATTTTCATGTATATTGTATTCTGTGTTGTAATTGAAATCAAAGTGTATATTATTTTTGATTACAAATATTTGCACTGTAAAAATGATAAACAAAAAAATAGTATTTTTCGATTTACCTCATACAAGTATTGTAGTGCAATCTCTTTATCATGAAAGTGCAACTTACACATGTAGATTTTTTTTTGTTATATAACTTCACTCAAAACCAAAACAATGTCAAACTTCAGAGCCTACAAGTCCAATCAGTCCTACTTCTTGTTCAGCCAATGGCTAAGACAAACAAGTTTGTTTACATTTACAAGAACTAATGCTGCCTTTTTCGTATTAACAGTGTCACCAGAAAGTGAGAACAGGCATTTGCACGGCAGTTTTGTAGCTGGCATTGCAAGGTATTTATGTGCCAGATATGCTAAACATTCATATGTCCCTTCATTTTTTGGCCACTGTCTCCATGCCTCCATGAATCACAACTGAGGATACCAAATGCAGGACAAACTGATGAGAAATAGGGCAGACACCCCCCAAAACTGGTGGTTTTTCTCCCATAAGATATTCCAAAAGTAAACTTCTGTTTCACCACACTGTCAGAAGTCAGAAAAACAGTCTCCTTAGGCATTCCAGTCTTGGATTCAACACTCAGACACTAGACTTAAAGTTGAGTGGTTACTTAAAACCAATTCCATCAAACAAAAGGGGTTTTCTGATCCCAAAGGACCAGCCACATACCCAGATCAATATACAACTCAGATATTACCCAATAATCATGCTGTTGACAATCCTTTAGTATCTAAAATCTAAAGGTTTATTTATAAAAAGAAAGAAAGGTGAGAGTTAAAATTGGTTAAAGGAAGCATATACATACAATAATTGTAAAGTTCTTGGTTCAGGCTTGTAGCAGTAAAGGAATAAACTGCTGGCTTGTTAAGTCTATGTCTACACGGGCAATTGAATGACAAAACTTTTGTCTTTCAGACAGGGCCGGCTCTAGGCACCAGCAAAACAAGCTGGTGCTTGGGGCGGCACATTTTTAGGGGCGGCATGGCCGGTGCCAGAATGCCGCCCCTAAAAATGTGCCCCGGCCGCCCTAGCTCCCCTCCGCTGCTGCTGCCGCTCGCGCGCCGCTACTCGCCCTCCCTCCCAGGCTCTCAAGCCTGGGAGGGAGGGGGAGCAGCGGCGCGCGAATCAGCTGTTTCGCACGCCGCGGCCGCTCGGGGTCTCCCCCTCCCTCCCAGGCTCTCAAACCTAAGTACCCAGGGCTGGCTGGGGGTTCTCAACCGCTTCTCCCCCTCCCTCCCTCCCTCCTAGGCTTGAGAGCCTGGGGGGAGGAGGCAGGGAAGGGGCGGAGTTGAGGAGGGGCCGGGGGTGGGGTAATTAAAAAACGGGAGGGGGGGGGCGGCCAAAATTGTTTTTGCTTTGGGCGGCAAAAATCCTAGAGCTGGCCCTGCTTTCAGAGGTGTTACCTCCCCCCTCTCCCTGTGAAAGACAAAAGTTTTGCCATGACAAGTGCCAGCGTGAACAGCGCATTGTCGGCAGAAGGCTCTCCTGCCAACAATGCAAATGCCACTCGTTGGGGGTGGAAGTTTTTTGTTGGCAGGAGAACTGACAAATGGCATCTACGCTGCACGACTTTTAGCGGCACGGCTGTAGCAACACAACCATGTCGCTAAAAGCTGTGTAGTGTAGACATAGCCTAAGTCTCTGATTGCTTCCAAATCACTGGAAGGTCCTCAGTCCTTTGGTTAGAATGGTCCCATTGATATAAGTTCAGAGGTCTGAGCAGGAAAGAGGCCAAATGGGGATTTTTCCAGGGCCTTTTGTAGCTTCTCTCAATGAAGAGAAACCCGTTGTTCTCACTGTGGAAAATTACAGGTGACTGTGAACATTCCATCTGCAGTTTGGAGTCACATGGGTTGAATGGGGCAGGAGTCCTGGGGGGTGGGGGTGGGGGCCCCATGACCCCCTCCTGGGGTGAGGAGGAGGGAACTGTTGGTTAATTTTTTGGCAGCTCATCACTGGCTACAGCACTCGACCCAAGGTTTAAGAATCTGAAGTGCCTTTCAAAATCTGAGAGGGATGTGGTGTGGAGCATGCTTTCAGAAGTCTTAAAAGAGCAACACTCCAATGCGGAAACTACAGAACCCAAACCACCAAAAAAGAAAATCAATCTTCTGCTGGTGGTATCTGATTCAGATAATGAAAATGAACATGTTTCAGTCTGCACTGCTTTGGATCATTATCAAGCAGAACCCGTCATCGACATGGACGCATTTCCCCTGGAATGGTGGTTGAAGCATGAAGGGACATATGAATCTTTAGCGCATCTGGCACGTAAATATCTTGTGATGCCGGCTACAACAGTGCCGTGCGAATGCCTGTTCTCACTTTCAGGTGACATTGTAAACAAGAAGCAGGCAGCATTATCTCCTGCAAATGTAAACAAACTTGCTTGTCTGAGTGATTGGCTGAACAAGAAGTAGGACTGAGTGGACTTGTAGGCTCTAAACTTTTATTGTTTTATTTTTGAATGCATTTTTGTACATAATTCTACATTTGTATGTTCAACTTTCATGACAAAGAGATTGCACTCCAGTACTTGTATTAGGTGAATTGAAAAATACTAGTAATTTTGGGTTTTTTTACAGTGCAAATACTTGTAATAAAAAATAAATATTAAGTGAGCACTGTACACTTTGTACTCTGTGTTGTAATTGAAATCAATATTTGAAAATGTAGAAAACATCCAAAATTCTATTATTGTTTAACACTGCGATTAATTGCTATAAATTTTTTTTAATCACTTGACAGCCCTAGTTTTATTATGTAAACCTGAAACCTGACATCTTTTGAAATGGAGATTGCCCTTGTCTGAGCAGGTTCCAGCTGAGCCTTCCCCTTTGTCTCAGTGCTGTACAAAATGGCCGTTCCTGTTACTGTGTACGTCACAGAAGTGTGGTCCCACTGGAGAAAGGTCTTTATCTGAGAGACATGCTGGTGCTGTGGAGATGGAAATAGGAACTCCCCTGATCCCTCAGGGAACATGGGAGGGGGCCAAATGTGGAGATCTCACAGAGTGCTTTCAAGTCTGACTTAGCCAGAGGTTTGCTCTATATAGCTACCAGCACGGAGTCCCAGCACACGAGGGCTGAAGCCTAGGGGTGCTGCCACGGGGCCACTGGGCTTTTCCACATGCCACAGGGACAGGAGCTCGGATGGATGAAATGAACCTATCGCCCAGCTCCCGGCAGATGGAGACCCTCTGTTCATCGTACTAGGAAGAAGATTGGCTTCTGGGCCCCAGTGCCGCAGCATTTCCTTAACGTGACCCCAAATGGGCAGCCCTTTCTTTCTGCCCCCTGTTCTAGCTGCCAATGTACAGCTCCTCTGCACAGCTGTTTCCTCCTCTGAGCTCGGCTCAGGGTTGCCTGGCTGGGGTGTGCTGCACCTCATCCCCGGTATAGTGTTTGGGAATTTATAGTGATGCCACTGAGCTGAGGGAGGCCCTGGCCAGAACCAACCCAATGAGTTTCAGCCCTTGGAGCGGCGGGGAGAGTGGCAGGGTCCAGAGCTGCATGAGCTGGCACCAGGAGGGCAGCGGACAGCGCAACAGTCCAGTGGGGGACCCAGCCAACATGAAAGTGTGGAGAGCAGACTGCAGTGTTTGTAGTGGTGGTGGATTCTGGTGGAGTGGCCAGCGTTAAATGGAAGCGAGAAAGCTGGCATAGTGTGTATGGTGTGGACGGTGGCTTGGGGCAGGCTCTCCCCCAGCCAATGGAACTGCAGTTGTGCTGCAGGTGGGGCCCTCTGCACTGCTGGCGCTAAGTGAAGGATTTGCCCTTTTAAAGTAGTTCTGTTCCGTGGTTTGTGTCCCATTGCTGTAGCCCCATAGCACCACTGAGGAGAGACTCAACACAGGCTCTGATTCAGGGAGTGATTTTTATTCATCCATATTCATGACAGATGCACAGAGAGGTGCCAGAGTGCTCAGCAGATGCTGCCGCTTGATTCTTTCACACCTCCACGCAGGGTTCTCACCAGGGCAGGGTATTTCCTTCCCAGCTCACCAGGACACCATGGTGTTTCTCAGAGAGGTCACAAATCACCTTCATGAGCCCGCTCACACTCTCGTCCACCGTCAGGACTGCCTGCAACATTCACGCCAGAGTGTGAGACGGAATACAGCTGCACTTTCCTCTCCAAGCACTAAGTACCCAGGGCTGGCTGGGGGTTCTCAACCTCTTCCATATGGTGACCCCCATGTTCCAACAGAAAGATGGCCAGATAGCCTGGATTTCTATCTGGCCATTGATTGTTTGAAAAGTGTGAATTGGGAGTGCTTTGTTCCAGGTGGGCCTGATTGTTATAAAAAGGCAGCCAGTTGCGAACCAGCTGAGCGGCAAACAGCGGAGAGACTAACAGAGGGAGTTCACCTGGGGAGAGCCCACTGAGACTTTCATCTTGCAGGCTTCTCTGAGTAGTTACTGCAACAGCTGAGGAAGCTCTTAGAAGGAAGGTAATATGGATGGTGAGCGATCAGCTGTTGTGACCTGCACAGGATGGGCCACATTTGTCTTTCTTCCACAGGACAGAAGCGACTTTGTCTGTACAAAGTGCAAGCTGGTCTCCATATTGGAAGAGAAGGTTCAAGGTCTGGAGAAACAAGTATCAACCCTGCGTTGCATAAAAGAAAATGAAGATTTCCTGGACAGATGTCAGAATATGCTTCTACGGGCACAACATTCTGAAGAATCAGAGCAGGTTGCTCAGCGGGGACAGAAGGACGGTGAAGAAAATTGGCAGCATGTGACCTCCAGAAGAAGAAAGAGGAGCATCCATGTACCAGCAATGCAGATACAGGTGAGTAATCTTTTCATGTTCTCTCCACAGGTACTAATGCGGAGAGTGGACTAGATGATACATCTGAGGGAAGGGAGCAGAAGAAGACTCCACCGATTGGAAGGCATGAGATGCACTGTCCTAGAGATGGGGGTTCCACGACCACCGCTCCCAAGAGAAGGAGGCGAGTGGTGGTGGTCGGGGACTCCCTCCTAAGGGGGACTGAGTCATCTATCTGCCATCCCGACCGGGAAACCAGAGAAGTGTGCTGCTTGCCAGGAGCTAGGATTCACGATGTGACGGAGAGACTGCTGAGACTCATCAAGCCCTCGGATTGCTACACGTTCCTGCTTCTCCATGTGGGACCAATGATACTGCCAAGAATGACCTTGAGCGGATCACTGCAGACTACGTGGCTCTGGGAGGAAGGATAAAGGAGTTTGAGGCACAAGTGGTGTTCTCGTCCATCCTCCCTGTGGAAGGAAAAGGTCCAGGTGGTGTCAGAGAGAAGGCTTTGGATTCTTTGACCATGGGATGGTGTTCCAAGAAGAAGGATTGCTAGGCAGAGACGGGCTCCACCAAACGAAGAGAGGGAAGAGCATCTTCGCAAGCAGGCTGGCTAGCCTAGTGAGGAGGGCTTTAAACTAGGTTCACCGGGGGAAGGAGACCAAAGCCCTGAGGTAAGTGGAGAAGTGGGATACCAGGAGGAAGCATGAGCAGGAGAGCGCAAGAAGGGAGGACTCCTGCCTCATACTGAGAAAGCAGGACAATCAGTGAGTTATCTTAAGTGCCTATACACAAATGCAAGAAGCCTGGGAAACAAGCAGGTAGAAATGAAAGTCCTGGCACAGTCAAGGAATTATGATGTGATTGGAATAACAGAGACTTGGTGGGATAACTCACATGACTGGAGTACTGTCATGGATGGATATAAATTGTTCAGGAAGGACAGGCAGGGCAGAAAAGGTGAGGGAGTTGTATTGTATGTAAGAGAGCAGTATGACTTTTCAGAGCTCCAGTATGAAACTGAAGAAAAACCTGAGAGTCTCTGGATTAAGTTTAGAAGTGTGAGCAACAAGGGTGATGTCATGGTGGGAGTCTGCTAGAGACCACCAGACCAGGGGGATGAGGTGGACGAGGCTTTCTTCAGGCAACTAACAGAAGTTACTAGATCACAGGCCCTGGTTCTCATGGGGGACTTCAATCACCCCGATATCTGCTGGGAGAGAAATACAGCAGTGCACAGACAATCCAGGAAGATTTTCGAAAGTGTAGGGGACAATTTCCTGGTGCAAGTGCTGGAGGAACCAACTAGGGGCAGAGCTCTTCTTGACCTGCTGCTCACAAACAGAGAAGAATTAGTAGGGGAAGCAAAAGTGGATGGGAACCTGGGAGGCAGTGACCATGAGATGGCCGAGTTCAGGATCCTGACACAAGGAAGAAAGGAGAGCAGCAGAATACCGACCCTTGACTTCCGAAAAGCAGACTTTGACTCCCTCAGGGAACTGATGGGCAGGATCCCCTGGGAGAATAACATGAGAGGGAAAGGAGTCCAGGCTGTATTTTAAAGAATCCTTACTGAGGTTTCAGGAACAAACCATCCCGATGTGTAGAAAGAATAGTAAATATGGCAGGCGACTGACTTGGCTTAACAGTGAAATCCTTGCTGATCTTAAACACAAAAAAGAAGCTTACAAGAAGTGGAAGATTGGACAAATGACCAGGGAGGAGTATAAAAATATTGCTCAAGCATGCAGGAGTGAAATCAGGAAGGCCAAATCACACTTGGAGTTGCAGCTAGCAAGGGATGTGTAGGGTAACAAGAAGGATCTCTACAGGTATGTTAGCAACAAGAAGAGGGTCAAGGACAGTGTGGGCCCCTTACTGAATGGGGGAGGCAACCTAGTGACAGAGGATGTGGAAAAAGCTAATGTACTCAATGCTTTTTTTGCCTCTGTCTTCACGAACAAGGTAAGCTCCCAGTCTACTGCACTGGGCAGCACAGCATGGGGAGGAGGTGACTATCCCTCAGTGGAGAAAGAAGTGGTTCAGGACTATTTAGAAAAGCTGGACGAGCACAAGTCCATGGGACTGGATGCACTGCATCCGAGGGTGCTAAAGGAGTTGGCAGATGTGATTGCAGAGCCATTGGCCTTTATCTTTGAAAACTCATGGCGATCGGGGGAGGTCCCGGATGACTGGAAAAGGGCTAATGTAGTGCCCATCTTTAAAAAAGGGAAGAAGGAGGATCCGGGGAACTACAGGCCAGTCAGCCTCACCTCAGTCCCTGGAAAAATCATGGAGCAGGTCCTCAAGGAATCAATTCTGATGCACTTAGAGGAGAGGAAAGTGATCAGAACAGTCAGCATGGATTCACCAAGGGCAAGTCATGCCTGACTAACCTAATTGTCTTCTATGACAAGGTAACTGGCTCTGTGGATGAGGGGAAAGCAGTGGACGTGTTATTCCTTGACTTTAGCAAAGCTTTTGATACGGTCTCCCACAGTATTCTTGCCAGCAAGTTAAAGAAGTATGGGCTGGATGAATGGACTATAAGGTGGATAGAAAGCTGGCTAGATCATTGGGCTCAAGGGGTAGTGATCAATGGCTCCATGTCTAGTTGGCAGCCGGTATCGAGTGGCGTGCCCCAAGGGTCGGTCCTGGGGCCGGCTTTGTTCAATATCTTCATTAATGATCTGGAGGATGGCATGGATTGCACCCTCAGCAAATTTGCAGATGACACTAAACTGGGAGGAGTGGTAGATATGCTGGAGGGTAGGGATAGGGACCTAGACAAATTGGAGGATTGGGCCAAAAGAAATCTGATGAGGTTCAACAAGGACAAGTGCAGACTCCTGCACTTAGGACAGCAGAATCCCATGCACTGCTACAGACTAGGGACTGAGTGGCTAGGCAGCAGTTCTGCAGAAAAGGACCTAGGGGTTACAGTGGATGAGAAGCTGGATATGAGTCAACAGTGTGCCCTTGTTGCCAAGAAGGCTAACGGCATTTGGGGCTGTATAAGTAGGGGCATTGCCAGCAGTTTGAGGGACATGACCATTCCCCTCTATTTGGCATTGGTGAGGCCTCAACTGGAGTACTGTGTCCAGTTTTGGGCCCCACACTACAAGAAGAATGTGGAAAAATTGGAAAGAGTCCAGCCGAGGGCAACAAAAATGATTAGGGGCTTGAGCACATGACTTATGAGGAGAGGCTGAGGGAACTGGGATTATTTAGTCTGCAGAAGAGAAGAATGAGGGGGAATTTGAAAGCTGCTTTCAACTACCTGAAAGGGGGTTTCAAAGAGAATGGATCTAGACTGTTCTCAGTGGTAGCAGATGACAGAACAAAGAGTAATGGTCTCAAGTTGCAGTGAGGGGGATTTAGGTTGGATATTAGGAAAAACTTTTTCACTAGGAGGGTGGTGAAGCATTGGAATGGGTTACCTAGGGAGGTGGTGGAATCTCCTTCCTTAGAGGTTTTTAAGGTCAGGCTTGACAAAGCCCTGGCTGGGATGATTTAGTTGGGGATTGGTCTTGCTTTGAGCAGGGGGTTGGACTAGAGGTCCCTTCCAACCCTGATATTCTATGATTCTAGCAAGGAAGGCGGTTGTGACCCTCTGAAACCAGTTTGGATCCCACTTGCCTGAAGGGGTCTGAGAACTCCTGGCCTAAAGAATCTTCTTTTCCATATAAAACTAGTGCAGCTCAATCAAGTGTCCCTTCCCCTTAGCCTGGAGTCTTCTGTAGGGGCCTGTCTAACTCCTGAAGGTTTCCATTCAACCAGCCACTTGCCAGAGAGTCATACCCTGCTCCCAGCAGCAATTTACCTTGAACTGGGGGCTTCCCACCAGTCTCCATACTCCTGGCAGCTCTCTACCTCAACTGAGCCTCTTGCTGGCTTTTCTAATCACCTGGTCCCTAGCTGATCAGTCTCAGCTGGGGGGTAACTGATCTACCACAGGTGAGGCTGAGCCCAACTCCCCTTAAAGAGCCAGCCATCCTTTGACACCATGGTTAACGTTTTCCAAATCCCAGTGTCTGGACAGACATGGGGAGCTCTGGACTTACATAGAAATGGAATGGGTATATCGTTGGAAAACACTGATTTCAAGACTGAGGATGACTCAGAGGCTGCATCTACACAAACCCATTTTGGGACATACACCATTGCACTAGGACCAGTTCAGCTTCCCCAGTGCTAACAAAGGTGAGCGCACCAGCGTGCGCTGGCAATTGGCCTTTTTAGCTTTCTATCATCTAACCCCATCCAGAGCAGGGCTACATACTACAGTCATAGAAACACCGGCAGCTGGGATAAACGGCCCTCATGCTGTTGCTTAGCTCTGGTGGAGATACGCTGGTCCTGTATTTCCTAACTATCATTGGGGTAGATGAGGCTCAGTAGTGTGTGCTGTAGAAGGCTTTCTCCACACACTGCTGTGTAGCATCAGAAGCCTGTTTTTGCTGAAAGTCCTTCAATTTTATTTCATGAATGATGTTGGCCTGAAGGCTGGTGGATCCTCTGTGAATGTTCCATTTTTCTCCTGAGCAAATGATTTAATTATGGCTTTATTAAGTATCTGGCTCTAGTTCGTTTTCCCTGCCAAAACAGATATCACAGTAGAGGCAGCAGAAGGATCTCTGAGTAAAATGAAATGCTGGTGCATCCCCACCTTTCCCCAGACAATCTCTCTGCTGGGAGCCATCATTACCTGCACATTAGGTTGAAAGTTTCCCAGCTCGGTTTTCACCCAGCCCGGGTGCAGCGCACTGCACAGGATCCCGTCTTGCTTGTATCCCATCGACTGGCACTTTGTGAGCATGTTTAGTGCCGCCTGGAGGCAAAGCACATGGTGAGCTGAGGCAGGGTCCCATCACCCCCCAGGCACAGAGCCACTGCACCCCCCAGGCACAGAGCCACTGCACTCCCCAGGCACAACCCACCAAACCCGGCTCATTCGCACGTGTGGGACGCTGCATCTGGGAATGATGAACATTCACCGCCTGAATAGCCAGGAACTGAGGGATTCAGCCAGGGTTGTGGGAGGGGAAAAGTGCTGCAGTAGCAGGGGGAAGAAGATCCTGGGGCAAGGGAAAGGCAGCAGAGGGAAGAAGAGAGGAAGGAGCCTTCTGTAAGGGAACTGTTGGCCCCTTACTGACACTCAGTGCAGTTTTGTACCAAAAGAAAAGGGAAGGGAAATCAGGACCCTGAGACTCACTGACTGAGGCCAACACTCCAGGTCAGCCTGATTGACAGGTCAGCCAGGCCAATGAGGGAGTCATGAGGCAGGGGGTCCCATCCTCTGTGTGAGCTGGAGCTGCTGGGCCTGAGCGGGGCCAAGCTAAGGAGAGCTGGAGCCACAACTGCGCTGGAGGCAGAGTGGAGCTGGAGCTGGAGCTGGAGCTGGACCTGGGGCTGGGGCTGGGGCTGGATCTGGAGCCATCTGAAGCCAGGTGCAGGGAGCAGCTAGGCAGAGTGAGGGGATCCCTGGGCATAGGGCCCAGCACAGGGAGACCCCACCAGTCAAGAGGCCTTGCAGGCCGCACTGGGAGGGGGATCGTAACTCCCATGGGGGGACAATGCTGGGGGGAAGGGCCCTGCCACCTAGAACTTGAAGGCGTGTGGCCACCGCTAGAGTGAGTGTCTGACCCGCGGCATCCCTGCAGCACAGCCAGGACCTGGGCAGGAGCCTCGGATGTGTGAGGAACAGACTGTGCACTTCTCTTACATTCCAGCCACAGCTGTTTGGGGTTTCCCTGTGCCACAGAGCGGGGTAGTGGCTTTTGCTTTCACCTTCCCCAGTTTCTCCTTATTTTTAATGACTTACTGTTTAATAAATTGTGTTTGCTTTGAACTATATGTGATGCTCAGTTGGTCAGGGAAGCGTCTGGAGCAGAAAGAGTACCCCGGAGTAGGGACACCCGAGCCCTGTCCTAAGTACGACAACAAGATTGGGGGTCGAGTCCCAGGAATCCTGGGCCCAGCCTTGTCAGGGTTACGAGGACTCTGCCACAGACAAGAGTAGAAGAGGTCTCCTCGAGTCAGGCGGGCCTCTGGGTAAAGGGAGTGAGAGCGAGGACTCAGGTTCTTTGACTAGCGAATTCCAATGGTGTAGTGTATAAGCCAGGAAAGTTCCCCATAATAGCGGGACCATTCCCCCGCTTACACTTCAATGGGAGGTGGGAGAGAGAGGCCACAGTGGTAAGAGGAGCATTTCCATGGGAGCCTGGAGGAGTGGAATTCTAGCCGTGTTCAGCAGAGCAGTGGAAATAAAGATCCTGTTTATCAGTTAAGATGACCCTTGAAGGATCTCACAATGCTGTACACTCCTGCCATCTGCAGGCACCTGTGTTGGGATGTCCAGGTGCCTAAGTCAGGCACCTGAGCTTTTGCGTGGACCTTACGCTCATCATTTTACTCCTGGGGGAATTCTGCACCACTGCGTGATGCAGAATTTCGCAGAATTCCCTGTTTCCCTCGCAAAATTGGGGCTGCAGAGCTGCTGGTCGCCACTAGGGGCCACTGGACTCTGCAGCAGAGTCCAGCTCACAGTGAGAGGAGCTGGAGTGCCCAGCCTGGCTGGGCTGGAGGCTGCATGCTCTGCTTGATACTCATTCTCCTGAGGACAGGAGAGGGCCTGGGAGATCCAGCCAGCTCTAGAAAAGGGCAAGGAAGGTCAGGGCTGCACCACACCACGTCCCCTGGCAGGACAGTAAAAAAGCTGGGGGGAGTAAAGGCTTTGGGGGTCCTGGTGTCTGGGCTGTGGGGTTCCCCACAGCTGGGCTCTGGGGTGAAGTGAGTGCAAGTGTCTGGGCTCTGGGGGCCCCACACAGCCTCCTCCATCACCCCCCAACTGGAACTGGGTTGACATAGGGGTTTCTTTAACTCTCTACTCCTGGGGGAATCTTTATTGCTGTTGTCTATATTGTTGACATACTTGTTGACAAGTATTTTGAAATAAATTACAAAAATAATTGAAACTGGAGTGATTATATTGTGTTATTTTAACAAATAAAATGCAGAATTTTGCAAAATTGTAAAATATTTTGCGCAGAATTTCTAAATGTTTGGCATAGACTTTTTATTTTTTTGGTGCAGAATTCCCCCAGGAGTAATCATTTGCAGGGTTTGCTCAGCACCTTGGGACCCTTCAGGTGAGCAATAGGGTGGCTGAAAAATATTGGTCTTAAAACAAAGCTTGGGCTGTTGGAGAGAGCAGCAGAATGCACATGCAGGAAGAAATTCCATCAAGATGGCCACTGGACGTGTGGTGAGAACATGCCCGTTGGGAGCTCAATGCACATGGGCATTTACAAGCTGTGGGGTGGAGGCAATAGGAGATTGTAAGATCAAGAGACTTAGCATCGTTGGAGCCAAGTGTGGTGGAACTTGTGAGGGCAGCAAACTTCCCAGGGAGAGTATGAAGGTTCCAACAGCTTTGTAGTTCCACATCCATCTCGCTTCAGAAGAAGTCTGGCCAGTATGGTGGATTATAACTGCCTGAGGATGGTCCCTGTTATGCCACCAAGGAAAAGGGGGCAATACTTTACATCCCATCCCAGAGTGAAATCGATAACTATGCACTCACAGTCAGTGCTTATAGCAGTCTGAAAAAAGTGTGTGTGGGGGGTCTATCATCACCCCCATCTCTGTAAAGCAATTAATTCTGCCCCCCAAGCCTGACATCAGTTCTGCTCCCCATCTGACCACTGCTCCATCTGCAGGGCCTGGGGTTCTTCGAGGGAGAAGGTTCAGGAATTCTTTGTCCCCCTCTGCCTCTTCTCTCACTGGGTGTTGCAGGGAAGGTTATTCTGTTATATGGACCAGTCACGAGAGGTGGACAAAGACCCACCTTTCCTATTGGGGGTTAAATACACTCCATTTGGGGGCATTGTGGGTGTAACTATTTCAGAATGGTCATTACCTTCACTCATTATCTTCAGGCTGAGAAATATGAGATTCAGTGACTATCCCATGACTGGTTAGCCTGGGGGAGACATACCTTGCTGCAGCGGTAGGAGACTACTGGCACGAAGGAGAACGTTTCCGGAGTTTTCTCAATGGATCCCAGAACAGTGGAGATGTTGACAATGGCTGCCTTGCTGCAGCTCATCCCTTTCTGGTTGCTTCCCTGGGCAGCCTTCTTCAGCAAGGGCAGGAACGCCTGGGGAGACACTGGGTCACTTTGTACTTGATAACAAACTTACCTGCTTCTCAGACCTAAATCTGCCTGCACCTGAGTCCCACTTCCTGTGCTCCCCCCAACTGGCTCCCCCCTTTGCTTCCTCCTCCCACTCCCCATTTCCCACCTGCCTTCACGGCACCTTTTTTGCTAGGAACAGCTTCCTAATTAGCTATCCTTGAGCATCTCCACCTTCAAGCCGCTCCTCAACCACTGCCTGCTCTGTTCCTTCTACCACCTAGAATGTCCCTAAAATGCCACTGTCTGTCCTGAATCTGTTTGTGTCTTCAGACTATAAACTCTTTAGGGTGAGAGCTGCATTCTATTCTGCTCTGCATGTTGCCAGCTGTAAAATGCCGGGTCCAATTACAATGCTGTATAAGTAATAATAATACTAATTGATAAATAATAATAAGCATCTAGATGAGGCTTGCAATGTCTGGATCACCAATGGCATAAAAAGTGGGTGCACTAAATTCTCTTCTCTGTTAGGCCTGTGTCACCCCATTATAGTGAATGGAGCGAGTCAGTGTTACCAGGGCAGCTGCACCTTTGACCTCTTCTCTGGTCTCTGAGTGCCCCCCATCAGGTGTTACACCTCGTGCCGTTACCTCCCCAGGGTGGAATCCTGAGATTCCCCAGGTCTCAGAGCGGGTCTGGTTTGGCACCTGCATGCAGAGCTGAGCAAAAGTTTTTGACCAAAACTTGTTTTCAGTGAAAAATGCAGATTCAGTGACACTGCAATATTTCACAAATTCAAGTTGATTTCACAGAATTGTTCTTTTTGGGGAAAAAATGCAAAGTTTCTGAAATTTTTCATTTCAAAATCACATTTTGGTTCAAACTTCCTTTCCTTTTCTGTTTAAGAAATCCAAAAATATTTTAAAATGTTCAAAACTGAACTGTTTTGTTTGACCAAATGATGAAGTAATAATAATAATAATTAGTGTTAGTTTTTACTTTGTGATTTGCCAGTAATTATCATTTTTGTACTGATCCAGAATGACTTTTTTTAACTTTTCAAAATTGCCAACGAACCAAGAAATCCGTATTTCACCCAGCTGTATCTGCAAGTCTTCTCTTTGGGAAGCAGTGGTCAATACAATGCCCCAAAAGAGCCTTCAGAAAAGGAAGGAGAGTTTAACTTTCGCAGCAGGAACATGGCAAAGCATAACTGAGAGGGTCTATGTGTAGGTCTGTATTATCTAAGCGTTCAGGGGAAGCCTTAGGAAGGCTCAACTGCTTCAGACTCTTCTGCAGGGTCTGTGTCTGTCTGTTCCTCTGAACACCTCCCCGACAACCACCCCCCACCTCTGTGTTTGTACAGCACTGAGCACAATAGAGCTCTGAGCCTGACTGGAACCTCTGGGCTTTACCAGAACACAGAGAAGTCTAGTGTAATGAAAACAAATGGGCCACTTCCTTTTAAAGCAGGGTGGGGTGAAATATTAGATCTCTCCAGCTAATTATCTTGTTTTAAACCAAAAATCCTGCCTAAGTATTCTCAGCCGAAGGTGGACTCTTACCTGGGTCACTAACAGTGGCCCAACAACGTTTGTGTTATAGACGCTTAACATATCTTCAGGAGTGGCTGACTCAAGTGTGCTTGGTGGCATAACGCCAGCATTATTTATCAGCAAATTTAGGCCAGTTCCTCCCAGATGGGCCTCAGCTTTCTTTGCAGCGCTCTTGATGCTCGCTGAGTCTGTAGCTTCTGGACAGAGAATACAGGACTGGTTATGAGCACGGTTTGGTTCCATTCCTGATACTATATGAAATAAATACAGCCACAATTATGGTAGCCTGGTTAAAAGCCCGTCTCTAGAGACAGCTGAGAGAGAATTCAGTTAAAATGTTGAGCAGAGGCTTGTCTCACTCCTAACTCTGATGGATTGCTCACAACCTGCAGCCCAATTTTAACCACATCACTGTTAGAATGTGCGCTCCATTCCTGAGGTCAGGGCAGGGAGCACAAATCCAGTCAGGGATTTCCTGTTTCAGGGGAAAAGTTCATAAAGTATTTCCAGGCATTTTTAATTGAGAACGAGTCAGTCCAGACCTGTGCCTTCCTGGCAACATCTCTAGGTTAATGAACTGGAGACTTCAGTGCAATAAGAGTTTATTGAGTAGATCTTAAGTTCAAAGTTAGACTCACATAATGCCACTTACACTTAGAAGTATGTGTTTGGATGCAAGCTAAGGAAGGATCTTCTGGAAAGGAAAGGGAACATTTGGAATGACTGCTTTCATGGCTGCACCAACCCTCACTAATGTTGTACTACATAACTTGAAGACGCGATGGTGATTTGTGCAGTAGAGAGGTGAATACGGTGTCTAATGACTCTTTGGGTCAACTTAAAGCTGTTTTATCAGAACTAGCTTTGTGCTAATTTACAAATTTACTCTAAGTTAATGAATGATAATCATGGACAACCTTAGCTGAGAACTTCCAAGTGTTTTCGTGTTTCAGTTTTATGCTACAAATGGTCAAATTTGAGTGGCTAAAGTTAGGCTTCTACAGCCATATTTTGGCACCTGAATATTAGTAGCCTGATCGACCACTGAAAGCCAGTAGTTCATGTCTATTCAGGTGCTTAAATATGGATTTAGGAGCTTAGAGTTTATGTCCTGTGATTAAAACACTGGGTTAGGAAACAGGTGATCGGGATCCCAACTCTGCCGTAGACTTCCTTTGTGATCTTGGCCAAAAGTGTCCACTAATTTTGGGTGCCTGTCTTGAGACACCATTGGGCCTGGTTTTCAGAGGTGCTGAGAAGTCTAGTTGAAGTCATTGATAGATGCATGTGCTCAGCTCCTTTCATGATCAGGTTCTCAAAAACTATAAATGGCCTCTTTGAAACTTAGACCAATTTAAACCAAAGACATTTTCTCAACCGAATTTGTTAAAACCAGGGTCACAATCTAAAGAAGAATCTGCATGCGTGTGAGGGTGAACAACAGACTAAAACCAAAACAAAACACAACAAACCACTTCTGTCTGGAGAATAATTTTGTGAATTTTCAGGCTAAGGGAGATTTATTTTTGAGAAAGTTAGAAGGGAGGGGGAAAAACTGTACTAAGACTGGAATGTGTCTGGAAACTGTAATCACCTAATCTCTGCTGAACGATTCTATAATATGTAACCTCATTCAACACCTTATATTGTATGGTCATGTATTAGTAGATAAGTTCTGTTGCTATGACAGCCTCACCCCACCTTAGGGCGTGTTGTATAAGGAACATTCAGGCATATTCTACCCTATTATTGTCAATCTAGACTGTTCTCGCAGACGCTAGGCTTGGCTGAGATTTAGTTTGTCATCTTCTCTCACTGCAGTTCTCACAAAGGTGAGCATGATCCAGTCCTGCTCCCGTGCTGGAATCAGCGGCAGAACACCTCTTTGATTTAAAGGGAGCAGAACCAGGTGCAGTGTTTGGCACAGATTACCAGACGAGGCAGGCAGCCTCTGTAACTGCGCTTTATGCATTATTCAGTGATGAGGAACTACGATCCACTGACACTAGCAGTGCACTAACAAGTTGTGGTCTGTTTAGCTGCACTAGTGATTACGATCTAGTCAGGTGCTAGGAAGCTGGAAAAGAATGGATGTGGAAAGGGTCATAGAGAACGTAGAGCAGAGACTGCGAATCAGAAAGCAGCTAACGGAGAGCTGGCCATGCAGTGTCTGCAGCGTGCTGGTTGGCAGGAGAGATGCACCGAGGACGTACCTAGCTGCAGAATCACAACGATTGGGTGCTTGGAAGCCAAATTTTTTAGTTCCTGGAAGCAAAAAAAAAAAAAAAAGCATTATGTGCATCACCCCATCAGACAGAGCCCTGGCACCAAGAACACCCACAGCCGTATGGCACAGATTCTGCTGTCACCCACATGCAATCCCGTTCATTTCAATGGGGGTATGTGAGCTTAACAGAGAGCAGAAGCTGACCCTGTGGCTGGCAGTTAGTAATGCCTGGGAGCGCCAAGACACTGCTCTGAGTGAAGACCATGGGAACAGCATGGGTCATCATGGAACCAAAAAATCAGAGTGGGTGCATATGAAGTCCCAGCTTTTCCCCTGTCTAGGGCCTTTACCCCATGTTGTTCCCCATCCATTCTGTCTTTCAGCTGGCTTTCCCTTTCCACACACCTTGCATGTTGTTCACTCCCTTTTTCTGTCTGTCACTCCTCTTCCCCCATCCATCCTCTCTTCTAACCTGCCTCCTGGTTCTTCTTCCTTCCCCATCCCCTCAGCCTCTCTCCATCAGTTCTCCTCTTTCCCCCATTCTCCCAACTCTGCCCCAGCCATCACTCACCTGGTCCCCCATACCCATCACTCACTCCTGTTGACAGATTTTTTCTCTTATTCCAGAGCCCCCAGGAGCAGGCACTGAGGATCAGCTCATGTTTTAGTAATTGCTCTGTGGAGCCCCTGAGAAACAGCTAAGGAACCTCCCAGATCTCCTACCTACGGGCTGCTGTGAAGTAGTAAAGGTGCATCTTTTAGCACCAGGTAGTGATAAAGTAGCAACGCAGAAACCTTTTTTGCCCCATTGGTGTCATATGGGGATTGGGGGACTGGTTGGGGATATCAGTAGATCTGGGTGAAAAATTTTGGCCAAAACTCCTTTGAGCAAAAGTTGCAGATTCGATAACACCAAACGAGCTTGGGAATTTGTGTTGATTTCTAGAGAAACCTGAAAAAAATCAAAATGTTTCAATATTTCTGTTCAAAATAACTTTTGTTTGGAAATTTCCTGTAATTTTATTTTTTAAAAAACCTTCCAAACCATTTAAAACTGCTCAGAATCAGAACATTTTGTTTCAGGTCGAAGCAAACATTTCATTTGACCTGAAATAGATTTTTTTTGTCAAATTTCTAACATTTTTGTAAAAATTGTTTTTAGTTTGACCCATAACAATGTTTTTGTTTGTCTGCTTTTTTGGAATTGCCAGCAAACCAAAATATCCATTATTCACCCAACTCTAGATATTGGCTTCTGGCCTGCCCCTCCATTACAAGCCATGGGCAGATTCGGAGAGGCGGGATCACTGGGAACCTCCCTGAAGACAGTTGCTGGAGAGCAGTAGCCATTTAGTACCAATATTCCCTCTAATTTTTTACGTCCATGTGCGGAATGAATTTTGTTATGTGCACCAATATGGAGGTGATGTGTGGCAGGGGTGGGGCTGAGGGGTTCAGAGTGCAGGAGGGGGCTCAGGGCTGGGGCAGAAGGTTGGGGTGTGTGTGGGGGGGTGCGGGCTCCAGCTGTGTGTGCGGGATCTGGGGTGGGGCTGGGGATGAGGGGTTTGGGATGTGGGCAGGGCTCAGGCAGAGGGTTGGGGTGCAGGGGTGAGGGCTGTGGGGTGGGGCTGGGGATGAGGGATTTGGGATTCAGGCTGCCCTGGGGCTGCATCGGGGAGAGAGGACTCCCCCCAGTTCTCTCTCGCCGCGGCAGCTCTGGGGACAGTGGACAGGGGAGAGGTGCCTCTCCCTGCTGGGGCAGCTATGGGGCCGGGGCCAGCTTAGAGGGAACTTAGTTTATTACCCTCGCAGGGTTTGTCTGCACTGCAATTAAACACCTCTGGCTGGCCCATTCCAGCAGGCTGCTTAATTCTGGTGTAGATGTTCATACTCGGACTGGAGCCTGGACTGTAGGACCCTGTGAGGTGGGAGGGTCCCAGAGCTCAAGTTGCAGCCCGAGCCCAAATGTCTATAGTGCAAGGAGCCAGAAAGGAAGAAGCATCACAGGGAGAGCTCCCACTATAGGAAGGATTATGGGACACCAGGCAAATCTCACTTCCCCCACAGCTACATCAACGGTTAACGGGTGGTCCCAGCACTGTTGGGGAAGGAGGGCTGGGGTCTCAGAGGAGGTGAGGTGGTCTGGCAGAAATCCTTCCCCACACCAAGCCTGAACATCAGCCAGGTCTGCCTTGGACCCCTGGCATAACAGGCCTATGGATCTGTAACAAATCGGGTATCTGATTGGGCAATGTGCCAGGCTCCCTGCCATCATTACAGGGTAACATAACTGTGACATTCTAGCTGCGGCTCTGCGAGGGGCCAATACTTTACACGATAATGGGGACAAGCGAGTGATACAACGCGCACTAGAGCTGCGTATAGTTAACGTGCAGCAGTAGAGTTGCATAAGTGTCAAGGGGAATGTAGGAGCAATGTCTGAGCAGCAATGACTGGGGGTGATCTGGGTACAGAGGGAGGGCAGAGGCGGACAGAATGTCTGTGTGTGTGTTGGGGGGGAGCTAACAGAATGGCAGCACCTCACACCCACTCTGCACAAGGCGCAGGGCAGTGGAGGATCTGGCCCAGTAGTGTTAGGGTTGGGAAAAATTGGGGTCAGTCCAAATCAGGCCTCCTACTGAAACTTGCAAGGTTCCCTGTTTTAAGAGGGCAGGAGGTTTCAGGGGTGGAGGGGAACATACAGCTGGGAAACTGTGTTACAGACTCAGTCCTGGGATCTGCCATCTAAACCTGCTTTTATTCCATGCCCTTTTGGGGAACATTTTCTAAAACAAAGTTCAGCTAAGCAAAAAAGCTGCTTCTCACCTGCGCTCGCACTCCCTCTGGGTCCCGGCAGGTGGCAAAGATCACTTCTGGTGGGTTCGGTTTCCCAATAAAACGCTTGATCAGTTCCAGGCCAATTCCCCGATTGGATCCAGTCACCAGGACACTACGGACATGAAACCCTGCCATGGTCTCTTCACAGCTGCCTCTAGTCTCTCTCTGTCTCGGTCTCTTTGCAAGTTCAGTTAAATATGGGCTGTGTCATTTCCCCTGAGCTGATTTCACTCAGTCGAGTCCCCGCCTACCTTTTTTGTTAGTTTCATTGGAGGCGTATGTTTGTTTTTTTTGAAAAACTTATGCCATGTTTGAGAAAATGACTCCGTTGATGAATATCCAGAATAAACAAGAGCTGAGTTGGTGGACATGAGGGTGAGACACGAGTTCACTGTCTGAACAGCTGCAAGTCATTGGGACAGAAAAGCCCTGTTATTTTTCTTATCATTCTTAAGGTCTTAGGATACCCCAAAGCCTTTTCTTTCATCACTAACTTCTTTGTGGGGTTCTCTCTTGCTTTAGCTGTATGCTCAGTTGAGTACATCGGCATAGGTTCCCTGAAACTGCAGATCCAGTGTGCTACGTAGCTTAGCGGACTTACATAGATCTAGAAAGGGTAGGAGGGGAAATGTTTGTTAAACAAAACAGTAATCAGAGAACTGGAAAGGAGAGTCAGTGCAAAAAACTGTCCTAGGGTTGTGTTAGCTAGAGAAGGGGCTAAAACACAACAGCCAGGTCCATTCTGAGTGCCCCAGACAGAGCCGTAACTAGGTATTTTTGCGCCTGAGGCAAGAATATAAAATTGTGCCCTCCCCCAGGGCCGGCTCTTCGGCGGCAATTCGGCGGTGGGTCCCTCAGTCCCTCTCGGAGGGAAGGGCCTGCCGCCAAATTGCCGCTGAAGAATGAATGAAGCGGCGGCGGTAGAGCCTGTGATTTTGGGGGGTCAACTCATGATTTTTGACTGCTTGGGCTGGTAATGTTGCTTCCAAGATGGTCTGTCAAGGTTCCTTCCCCACTCTGAACTTTAGGGTACAGATGTGGGGACCTGCATGAGAACCTCTAAGCTTAACTACCAGCTTAGATCTGGTTTTGCTGCCACCACTCCCAATGTGCTAATTCCCTTCCCTGGGTAGCCTTGAGAGACTTCTTCACCAATTTCCTGGTGAACACTGATTCAAACCCTTGGATCTTAACACAAGGAGAATTTAACCATCCCCCCTCCTTTCCCCCACCAATTCCTGGTGAGTTCAGATCCAATCCCCTTGGATCTTAACACAAGGAAAAATCAATCCAGTTCTTAAAAAGAAGGCTTTTAATTAAAGAAAGAAAGGTAAAAATCATCTCTGTAAAATCAGGATGGAAAATAACTTTACAGGGTAATCAGATTCAAAGAGCCCAGAGGAACCCCCTCTAGCCCTAGGTTCAAAGTTACAGCAAACAGAGGTAAACCCTCTAGCAAAAGGAACATTTACAAGTTGAGAAAACAAAGCCAAAACTAACACGCCTTGCCTGGCTGTTACTTACAAGTTTGAAATATGAGAGACTTGTTCAGAAAGATTTGGAGAGCATGAATTGATGTCTGGTCCCTCTTAGTCCCAAGAGCAAACAACCCCCAAAACAAAGAGCACAAACAAAAGCCTTCCCCCCACCAAGATTTGAAAGTATCTTGTCCCCTTATTGGTCCTTTGGGTCAGGTGTCAGCCAGGTTACCTGAGCTTCTTAACCCTTTACAGGTAAAAGGATTTTGGTGTGTCTGGCCAGGAGGAATTTTATAGTATTGTACACAGGAGGGCTGTTACCCTTCCCTTTATAGTTATGACATGGTCTTTGGTTCCACTCCAGTTCCAATCCAGAGAGGGACTCACAGGTTAAGAGAGGAGGGAGGTGCTGGATATCAGCAGTGGCCACTAGGGATCAGCATGTGTCCTGAGAATGCTGGGAGTTCAGGTTTGCAGGGCAGGATCAGGGGTGGCAGGTTTGTAGAAATTTGGTGGTGCCCAGAACCCGCCCCTGCCCAAACTCCGCCCCCCCCCCACCCGCCCAAGGCTCTGGGAGGGAGTTTGGGTGAGGGAGGAGGTCTGGGGTGCAGGCCCTAGGCTGGGGCAGGGATTGGGGTGCAGATTCTGGGAGGGAGTTTGGGGATGGGAGGGGTGCAGAGGGATGGGGTGCAGGGGTGAGGGCTGTAGGTTGTGGCTGCAGATGAGGTGTTTGGAGTGTGGGAGGGGCTCAGGGCGAGAGTAGGGGTGAGAGCTCTGGCTGGGGCTGGGAATGGGAGATTTGGGGTGTGGGAGGGGCTCAGGGCTCGGGCAGAGGGTCAGGATGCGGGGGGTGAGGGCTCTGGCTGGGACTGGGGATGAGGTATTTGGGGTGCTGGAGGGGCTCAGGGCTTGGGCAGAGGGTCAGGGGGTGGGGGGATGAGGGCTCTGGCTGGGACTGGGGATGAGGTGTTTGGGGTGCTGGAGGGGCTCAGGGCTTGGGCAGAGGGTCAGGGGGTGGGGGGATGAGGGCTCTGGCTGGGACTGGGGATGAGGTGTTTGGGGTGCTGGAGGGGCTCAGGGCTCGGGCAGAGGGTCAGGATGCGGGGGGTGAGGGCTCTGGCTGGGACTGGGGATAAGCTGTTTGGGGTGCTGGAGGGGCTCAGGGCTGGGGCAGAGGGTTGGTGTGTGGGGGGGTGAGGGCTCTGGCTGGGACTGGGGATGAGGTGTTTGGGGTGCTGGAGGGGCTCAGGGCTCGGGCAGAGGGTTGAGGGTGCAGTGGGGGGGTGAAAGCTCTGACTGGGGGTGTGGGCTCTGGGGTGGGGCAGGGCTGGGGATGAGTTTGGGGTGCAGGCAGGCTGCTCCGGGACAGGGCCAGAGAGGAGGACTCCCCCCAGCCCTTTCCCTGCCGGCAGCAGCAAGCTCTGGGGGAGGAGCCCCCCTTTCCTGCCCCCCCCAGCAGCACACTCACCCCCACCACTGTCACTGCATGTGCTCCTTGGGCCCCTCTCAGGTCCAGGAATCTCCCTCACCTCCCCTGTGGTGGGTGGCGGGGGGTGCTGCGTGCGCCTCCTCCCCTCCTGTTGCCCCTGACTGTAGATTCACTGGGGGTGAGGGATGGGGCTGCCTCCTTGCCCAGTGTGGGGCAGGAGCGGTGACTGTGGGCGGGGGGGCCCCCTGTGCTGCTGGAGGGTCCTGCCGGAAAAGGGAAGGGTCTGAGGGGGAAGGGCAGGCTCAGAGTCAGTCTGCCCTGGAAGTGGAGATGGGGGGCATTAGGACCCTGCGGCAGCAGTTGCTGCAGGGAGGCAACATGGAGCTGCTCTGCTCCGGGCTGGGAAGGGAGGGGGGAAGCAAGTCGGGCCGGGAGACACTCGGGGGAGGCACAGGGGGGTGGCAGCTGGGGCTGGGAGGGGGAGATCACCTGGGTTATAAATATCTCCGTGCCAGCAGCTTTTTTTTCTCTCTCTCCACCACTTTCTGCACCCCCCCCCCCCCAGCTTTATGTGCCTGAGGCAAGTGCCTCACTCCCCTCGCCCTTGTTACGGCACTGGCCCCAGAGTACAGGTCATGGCAGTGGTTTGGCCCATCGATAATTGTGATTGAAATATGTAAAAGTCATGAAGCTCAAAGAGACGGGGGTCTGATTCTGCTCTTATTTATGCTGGTGTAAATTAGGAGCAACTCCATTAGCTTTGGAGATGTGGCACCAGATTAAATCTGCCATGGGTCAGAATCCACCCCAGGGGTTTCACAGCAGATAGAAAGCTGCCCTCTTTGCTCTGCTTTGTGAAGGTTAAAGGGCTTGTGCCAGTGAGCAATTGCACATGTTTGATTTGCTCACAACACATGTTGTGGCCTTTCCTGCTCAGTATTAAGCACCAGTGTGTTCCTTGTGGGAGACCTTAATGGGTTGCACAGTGAACATAAGAACGGCCATACTGGGTCAGACCAATGGTCCATCTAACCCAGTGTCCTGTCTTTCAATAGTGGCCACTGCCAGGTGCTTCAGAGGGAATGAACAGAACAGGGCAATTGATCTTGTCATCCAGTCTCAGCTTCTGGCAGTCAGAGGTTTAGGGACACCCAGAGCATGGGGTTACATCCCTGACGATCTTGACTAATGGCCATTGATGGTCCATGAATTTATCTAATTCCTTTTTTTAATCCAGTTATACTTTTGACCTTCACAGCATCCCCTGGCAACGAGTTCTACAGGGTGACTGTGCATTGCACAAAGTACTTCCTTATTTAGGTGTATTCTTATCACTAATCTAGTTATAGAGGTATAAAAGAAAGAATCAAAATCACTGTCTGCCTGTGTAAGGGCCTTTTCTCACTGTGACAGTCTGAGGCCCTGTTCTTAGGCTAAGCCTTTGGCGAAGCAGCAGAGGCAGCCATAAACTGGGAAGTGTATGGTCACATCCTTACATTCCAAACTAGTCACATTGAAATAAGGTGCTATGGGGCTGTTAGGAAGGTGATCCGATCTATCACCTCCAGAGAAAGGGAAGAGCCTAGAAGATGTAAAAGGAAACTTAGTTTGATAGCATCTTGTCTGGCAAGAACTCACTTATCAATAGCTGGGATGTGAAATCCTCATTTCTGTATTGTTCTATCACTGTAGTCTCTACTTCCCTATTGTTTGTCTGTATAATCTCTGTCTGGTTCTGTGATGGTTTCTGTCTGCTGTATAATTAATTTTGTTGGGTGTAAACCAATTAAGGTGGTGGGATATAATTGGTTAAATAATCATGTTACAATATGTTAGGATTGGTTAGTTAAATTTCAGTAAAATGATTGGTTAAGGTATAGCTAAGCAGAACTCAAGTTTTACTATATAGTCAGCAGTCAATCAGTAAGTAAGGGGCGGGAATGGGAACAGGGACACAGGCAACGCTCTGTGGTGTCAGAGCTGGGAAAGGGGACACTGAGGAAGGAAACTGGAATCATGCTTGCTGAAAGTTCACCCCAATAAACATCGAATTGTTTGCACCTTCGGACTTCCTGTATTGTTGCTCTCTGTTCATGCGAGAAGGACCAGGGAAGTGAGAGGGTGAAGGAATATGCCCCCTAACACCTGAATCTGGTGTTACATGAAGGGGTAAATAACACTTCCCTATTCATGTCTCCACACTCATGATTTTATAGTCCTCTATCATCTCCCCCCTTAGTCGTCTCTTTTCTAAGATGAACAGTCTCAGTCTTTTTAATCTCTCCTCATATGGAAGCCCTTATAATTTTTGTTGCCCTTCTCTGTACCTTTTCCAATTCTAATATATCTCTTTATTAATAAAATAATAAAATAACAGTGGAGAGTGCTGGGGGTTCCCCACGTCACTCAGAGGAAGGAAGAAAGAGTTAGTGCCCCAAGCCCTAACCCACTTTCATACTCACACACGCACTACCCGGGGCTGGCCAAGCCCGGGTGTAACATATGAAGAATGGGGGGAAGACGTGGATGGGAGTTCTGTCCTGTGCACAGGTCGTCCAGGGTCTGCTGTTGATCTCCGAGTTGCTTTAGCTCCCGGGAGGGTTTTAAGTCCTGGAGTCTCTTGGGGACGTCTCGTTCAGGGACCTCTGTCCTCCATGCTCTTTGTACCAGTCCAAACCGGCCTTCCGTGGCTTGCTCAGCTTTCCCAAAACCCCAGCTTTCAGGGATGCAAAAACTTGTTTGGGACACCAAAACCGTTGTTTTCCCCCTCGCTGGCCTTCACTCTCTCCCTCGTTTTCGCAGCCCCTGCAGGTCTGTTCAGCTGAAGTCTCCTTTCTCACGGCTGGTTGAGGTTGGAATCCAGGCCCCCGTCTGTCTTGGCAGGCAGCTGACAGTCAGTTGTGTGCTGTGGCCTTGGGCTGAAGTCAGCGTCTTATCTCTGCTGGACCTAGCTGGAGTGTCGAGTTAACCCATTCCTGTCTCTCTCTTCCTCCCCCTTCGGCCTCTCACAACCTGCAAAGGAATATTTCACTCCACACTCACACCATTAACCCTTCCCAAAATGCCTTGCAATAGTGTTAGCAACATACAATCCTGATTTGCCTCCCCAGGAGACCCCCTGAGGGAGGGGGCCATTGAGTTGTGATATCATCCTATCAGATGAGCTGAAGGCCCATCACCAAAATTCCAGATCTTTTACCTCTGGGAACCATTCATTTTCTTCATTTAATGGCACTGGAAACCAGCCACAGGGAGTGCCAGCGACTAGCCCACCAACCACACTGGCTGGTAACACCACCCTGATGTACCCCATCGTCCCTGAAAACTTTGGCCAATTGCAGTAGCGGATTTACCATGGCGTGGGCCCCCTCTCCAAAGGGGCCCCGGCCCGGCCCACTCTTCTTCGCCCCCTGTCCCCCGTTCTCTCCTGCGGGGGCAGAAGCTTGGTGCCGCTGGCTCCTGGAGCTCCTGCTGCAGCAGGGCAGGCTCCGCCGGCAGCCAAGCTCCTCCCCTGCCTCTTTCCCCCACCCCTCCCACTCTCCCTGCCAACGAACAGCTGTTTGACAGCACGAGGGAGGGGGAGGAGCGGAGCCACAGCTCGCTTGCTGCTTGGGAGAGGAGGCGGAGAAGAGGCGGGAGCGGGGCCTTGGGGAAGGGGGTGGAATCAGGGCATACCCCCTCCAGCCCCCTGCCATGAGCTGCTCAGGACAGGGGCGTGGGAACACCCCCACGACCCCAGCCCACACCCCCAGCCCTCTGCCCTGACTCCTGCACCCCCTGACAGGCCCCCAGCCCCCAGTCCTGACTCCTGCACCCCCCCACATACCCCCCCCAGGCCCCAGGCCCTGACACTTGCACACCCCCCCACATCCCCACCGCCACCCTGAGCACCAAACGGGACCTCCTGCACACACACATCCACATTCCCACTTGCACCAAATGGGAACTGCCCCAGGTAAGCGCTCCACACCCCAACCCTGAGCCCCCTCCCTCACCCTAGCTCCTGGCCAGACCCTGCATCCCAACCCCCAGCCTGCTCCTGCACCCTAACTCCCTCCCAGACCCTGCACCCCCAGCCCTGCGCTTAGTGCACCCCCACCCTCAGCTCAGTGCAGAGAGAGAGACGAAGAGAATGGGCTAGAATCAGGGAGAAGGTAGGTACCTGCTCTATGTGGGCAGGGGCGGGGGGGGATCCTGTTTACCCCCTCCCCAGCCCTGCTGCACTTGCAGTTTACCCCAGCCCCTCCCTTGCTCCAGGGACCAACCCTAGCCCCCGCCCCGCTGTGCTTTTGCCCCCAGCCCCTGCCTTGCTCCAGTCAGCAGGGACTAATCCTCCCCCCATGCCCCACTGTGCTCATCTTGCCCCGGGCCCCTGCCTCGCTCCAGCTGGGGACCAATCCTTTCTCCCCCCCATGCCCCGCTGTGCTCTTGCCCCGGGCCCCTGCCTCCCTCCAGCTGGGAACCAATCCTCCCCCCCACCCCCACCATGCCCCGCTGTCAGGGTGGATAAAAATCAATGACTTTTTTTTTAAAAAATCAAAAAATCGGATTTTAAAAAAAAATGTATCGGATAATTAAGATACATTATATCTCATCATGGAATAGGGATTATAAATTCTAATTCTATAGTATGAGACAATATATTCATGTAATGTTTAAGAAAAGTTTTGTGAATGAGTTCTAATAGTTCATGGATTAGGGACCCAATTTTATGGGGTTCCACAGGCTTTGGTATAGATTATTTAGCTTAATCTTTCTATCTACCCAATAGGACTCAGTGCTCAGTCTAGAAGAAACCATCAGAGATGATTAGTTTTGCAGTTCTCAAACAGTGAATTTGTGTCTCCAGAGGTAACATGCTTGTTAACAGCAAAAATGTTTTTAAATAAATAAATAATATATAGACGTGAGAAATAACAGACCTCAACGCTATTATCCCTCTGCAAATTTGTGTATACAGGGTCAATCTCTCTTTAAAAGTGAAAAGTTTCAAAAAGTTCAATGAATAGAAGATTGGTGGGGGCGGAATAGATCTGGACAAGGAGAAGAAGTCTGGAGATAAATGTGAGAAGCGAGGGACATATGCTTTTTTGTTAAAATATTATGTTTGCTGTTGAAGAAAAAATCCAGAATACTTAACATTGTTGTTTTAGTTAAATAAAACAATTTAAATGTCTGTCTGGTGATGTTCTCCTTCTAATACAGCCTGGCAAGAAAATCCCACAAATATTAATGATTAACCTGTTGAATTGGAGATAGTTCACCTCCCAATGGCTTCATAAATATCTGCTTCAATTATCTTTGGTAAATGAAATAACCAAACAATCATTCATTTTCTGATACAGCTGTAAAACTCATCTGAAAAGTTTTCAAAATAAATCACTGTTTAAAAATGTATAGTGTGTACCTTCTAAAAATGAAACCTACATCTATCTCTGAGTTGTGAAGAATATGTATTAAGGTTATAACAACCAACAAGTATGCACTTTTATGTAGAAAATCATGATTAAATTGAGTCTTCCTGACTAGTGATTTAAATCATGATTTAAATCAAATCCACCCTGCCTGCTGTGCTCTTGCCCCTGGCCTAGGGTTACCATATTTTGAGTGTCCAAAAAGAGGACACTCCACTGGGCCCCGGCCCCGCCCCCGCCCCAACTCCGCCCCCTCCACTGCTTCCCGCGAACATTTGATTCGCGGGAAGCCTGAAGCAGGCAGCAGGTAAGCTGGGGGGGCGTGGGGGGAGGAGGCGCGGCCCAGTCTAGCCCCCCCAACCGAGCGGCTCCCTCTGGCAGCCGGCCCCAGCCCCGGCGTCTCCAGCCTGGCTCGGCTCGGGACCTGGGGTGCCAGCCCCGGTCCAGCCCCCGGCCGAGCACCCCCGGCCCGGCCCCCGGCCCAGCACCCAGCGGCGCCGGATTTTCCCGGACATGTTCGGCTTTTTGGGATTTCCCCCCAGACGGGGATTTGAGTCCCAAAAAGCCGGACATGTCCGGGAAAATCCGGACGTATGGTAACCCTACCCTGGCCCCTTCATTCCCTGGGGGGGGGGCACAAATATGTTTCGCACTGGGCCCACAAAAAGTTAATCCGGCCCTGGCCAATTGTAACAGAAGTCCCCTTGCTGGATCATTGAATATCTTGGTGACCTACTTTCCTTCTAGCCCTGTCCATGCAGGTTGAGTCTGCTCCCAGCCCTGGCCTGTCAGAGCAGAAGTGCAATGAGTTGATCCCACTGCATACCTCTTCTGGATGTGTTCTTTGGCCCTGAAGCCAGATGAGATCCAGCTGCTATCCTGCCTGCCCTCTTGTGGGCCCAATGCACTATGGAGTGCCCACAGATCCACATGGTGCATACACTCTGGGTAGCTCCTGAAACAAACAAGTGCTGTTACATTTTTGGCATTCCCTGTCCTCTTTTCCTCGGTGCGGCTGTCAGCCCTGTAACACCTTAATTTCCAGTGCCCTATGGCCTGCATTGCCATGTGCCAAACCCCCCTGCAGCCGCTCCAACCCTGAAAGAATAAGTACCAAATTTACCCAGGTAAAGGCCGCAGTAGTGCAAGGTTTTCCTCAGTACTGCACTAAATTGGTACCTTGTCAGGAAGCTGCCATCGCCGTGTGTGAACAACAGGTCTGACTGCAGGCCCTGGATTTTTAGTAAGGCTCTTATTGTCTTTACTGGGCACAAGCACTCATCTGCACATTCCTTCCACACCACCTCAGCCCCCATTTTCCTTCTGGTCTGCTTCGAATACTTTAAGTGCAAGGACAATGCCCCTGCAGATAGTTGCACGTCTGTTAGGTTGAGTGCACGCTGAGACCTGTCCACAGCTGCCTTAGGCACCAGCTCGCTGACTCTAAAAGCACCAAAGAAGGCAACAACAAATGCCACCTTAAATAAAATGCCCCCCCCCCCAGCTGCAGACTGAGCCCTTGATAACTCTGTCAGGGTTTCCAGTGTTACTCTGGTCGCTTAGGAGTGGGCTTTTTAAAGCCCTGGTCTCCCTGAGTAGCCCTGAGTAGCCCTGCCCCCTGGTTAAGAGATGCTAAAAGGCTTAGGGATCACAGCCTCGTTAAGAAGCTCTCAGCTCTCAGCCTTGCCTAGCAGGCCACTACATGGCTATGAAGAAATACATTACTTAGAGTAAATGGAATAAGTGAAATTGCTATAAAGGTTAGGCATGTCTTTCATTAGCGTCTGTCTACCATTTTTTAAAGATGACTGCTAAAGGCATTATGTAGAAAGAAATGAGGAACAGGTATGAAAGCTTTATTTAATCATATTATTCTAAGGCACCCAATAAATATCAATGAAACCAACATTTAAAAAATCTTTTTTTTTCAAAATGGCCAACAGCACCAAATATGCACATATCCAAAAATGAGACCTGGGGAGTGAGCCATAAAGCAAAAAGGGGGCATGGAAACATGTCAACATTTATATGAGAAAAGGTATAGAGATACAACTACCCTGGAAGGCCCTAATGGGCAGAAGCTGCTCTCTCTCTTCTGCCATTTTTCACCAGTTTAAGATGATGGAAGCTCCTGCTGGATCAGTTGGATGGTGGGGGGACCCGGCCTGCTTGAACACAGATGGTCCACAAGTTGTGGTGCAATCTAAGGCTTTAATGTGAATGCATAGTCTTTAGATAGCCAAGATTCAAACTGTACTAACTGCTATTCTAACACCCTGAACACCAGGTAGCTTGTACCAAACAGTGGAACGTCTAAATGTATCCTACATGTGTTATGCTGCATCCACAGGGCTGCCGTTATTACCCTTGTACCCCTCTCTACTTGTAGCTCAGGCTTGGGTTATCTTGGCCACTACAGACTCCTTACCAAGAGTCTGAAGGGAAGAAAAGCAGGCTGAAATGAGCTATGTATAGTAACATAAGAAACATAAGAACGGCCATGCTGGGTCAGACCAATGGTCCATCTAGCCCAGTATCCTGTCTTCCAACAGTGGCCAATGCCAGGTGCCCCAGAAGGACTGAACAGGACATTCATCAAGTGATCCATCCCCTGTTTCCCATTCCCAGCTTCTGGCAAACAAAGGCTGGGGACACCATCCCTAATAGCCATTGATGGACCTATCCCTCCATGAATTTAGTTAGTTCTTGTTTGAACCCTGTTATAGTCTTGGCCTTCACAACATTCTCTGGCAAAGAGGTCCACAGGTTGACTATGCATTCTGTGAAGAAATACTTCCTTTTGGTTTAAACCTGCTGCCTATTAATTTCATTTGGTGACCCCTAGTTCTTGTGTTATGAGAAGGAGTAAATAACACTTCCTTGTTCACTTTCTCCACACCAGTCATGATTTTATAGACCTCTATCGTATCCCCCCTTAGTCATCTCTTTTCCAAGCTGAACCGTCTGAGTCTTATTAATCTCTCTTCATATGGAAGCTGTTCCATATCCCTAATCATTTTTGTTGCCCTTTTCTGAACCTTTTCCAAGTCTAATATATCTTTTTTGAGATGGGGCAACCACATCTGCACACAGTATATGGAGATATACCTATCTCATAAGAACTGGAAGGGACCCTGAAAGGTCATTGAGTCCAGCCCGCTGCCTTCACTAGCAGGACCAAGTACTGATTTTGCCCCAGATCCCTAAGTGGCCCCCTCAAGGATTGAACTCACAAGCAGGCCAATGCTCAAACCACTGAGCTATCCCTCCCCCCATTCAAGATGTGGGTGTACAATGGATTTATATAGAGGTAATATGATATTTTCTGTCTTCTTATCAATCCCTTTCCTAATGATTCCCAACATTCTGTTAGCTTTTTGACTGCCACTGCACATTGAGTGGATGTTTTCAAAGAACTATCCAGAATGACTCCAAGATCTCTTTCTTGTGTGGGAACAGCTAATTTAGACCCCATCTTTTTATATGTATATTTGGGATTATGTTTTCGAATGTGTATTACTTTGCCTTTATCAACATTGAATCTCATCTGCCATTTTGTTGCCCAGGCACCCAGTTTTGTGGGATCCTTTTGTAACTCTTTGCAGTCTGCTTTGGAGTTAACTATCTTGTAACCGGTCCCCTTTCCCACTTATCTCCAATATCTGAACAGCACAGCCCATGTCCAAAATATGACTTGCTTGCATAAGTGACCTTGGATTTTGTGGGGTACAAATTCATTTGTTTAAAAAAGTCACTTGTGCCACGGGGCTTGGGTCAGGTACACTCAATATCGTAGAATCTTTTCTTTATGGGTGTCCCTAGAAACTGGCGTTCCAGACATCTGTGGTGCCCCCTGTGCTTGTGTTCCCACTCCCGTGTTTGGATTCCCTCAAGAGCAAGGATCATGCCCCAATGGAAGAGCTTACCAGAAAAGGCACCATGATATCCTGACATGAAAGCCGAGAATCTGCAGGTCTCACAGGAGGACAATCCAGGGGAGATAGATGAAGCTGGAGAGCAGGTGCCCTCACCTATGCAGCTGGTTTTGTTGAACCAGAAGTCCCCAAATCCAGAGGGCTGGAGAGGAAACTTTGTTGCCTGCTGCTGACTCTTCCTGTAGGGATGTGAAGGAAGCATGAGTGGGAGATGGGAGATGGTGCCAAAACGTTATAAAAGATCTCTTGGCTCACAGGAAAGCGCCGTGCTGCTTTCCATTGCCACTTGCTAGCAGAGGGGATCTTTGTGCTTTTGACTGTTAATAATTGCTGTGGTTTGGACTTGAATGAAACAAGCTCTTAGTTAAGGGCTAGAACAAACATGAGGATAAAATGGCTTAGAGCAACTAGAGGAGCTGGAAAACCTATTTTCTACCTAGCTAATCTTGTTAAGTAGCATTTTTTGTCTGTTTAGCTTGAATGGTTTGAATATGCATCTTCCTTACGGGGTTGGGTGTTGAATGATTGTAGTGAATGATTATAGTTATCTGAATTTGCTTGGGCACAGAAGTTTTCAGGGAGTGGTCTTAGCATATAAAGGTGACTCTGAAACCTGATCAAATACTGAGCTCAATGGGCAAGGCTGTTCATATCATGTTGGTGATAACAGAGCACTTGTATAGTTTCCTGCTGTCTTCAGTGGTCGCAGACCTTATTCTCCACACCCTGTTGAAACAGGGGAGACACCATTCTATCCCTCCTCTCCCACATACTAAACCCAACCCAAAAGGAGCAGCTTTGAGCTGATGTAGCAAATCCTTTATTAAAAAGGATTTCTCTTTCTTGCTCTGCCTTTTCCCTCCCCACCCTCATCAAATCTGCTTACTCAGCTGCTTCTTAATGTCCTTTTAAAGTAACCTAAACCAGTAGAAGAATCTCACAGTTAATCTTCAGCTGGTGCAAATGGGCATAGTGTCATTGAAATGAATCGGGCTAAGCTAATTTACACCATCTGAGAATTTGGCCCTCAGCCAGTATATAAAAACATTGGGGGGTGAGGGTAGAGATGGAGGGCGGTGGTGAGAGAGCGAGGAACTCCTTAACTGAAAGAGCTAATGGACCTAAACTCATGAGCAGCTGCGCCCCTGAAAGCTCTGCACCTTGCAGAATGGGACTCCATGTTTGCCAAGGCTCCAGGAGTCTCACTGCCTTCCCTAGTTTGAGTCTGATTCATTTTTAAAAGGATCCCAAGAGCCAATGAAGACAGGGCAAGAACAGGTCATGCCCAGGAGAAAGTAGCTCTTTGTCACCAACCTCTTATCAAAGGTCTGTGCAGCTGTTGCATGGGGCTGTTAAAATGACACAGGTTTGTTTTGGTGCAGTGCAGTTCCCACTGCATCATGGGGCAAAATGACCAAAAATGTGAGAGGACAGGTGCCGTCAGCTGACTGTTGAAGGTGCATTTCACCCTAGTCCAGAGGGCCTAATCAAAGGCGTAGGTGGAACAAAGAGCCTGGCAAGAGGCCTTCTGCACTGGAGTTATTTCATGTCTGGAGCAGAGGTTCATGGTCCTGCTGTTCATGTGTGCACATACTGTGTGCTGGTTTGATTCACATCAGCCTCCCTTTGTATTTCACTAATTACTATAGTCAATATGAATATATGTTTGTATAATGGACAACAATAATGTAAAGGTACATTTTATTTTTCTGCCGACACTTCTAATGCTGGTGTTGCTGTTTACCAATAAACTCTTTAACTATCGCTGTGAAACAGCCTGTTTACATCCTCTTTGTGGAGGGATAGGAGGGTGGATATTGGTGCTTCACATTCATGTGTTTCATGTTCCTTTTGTTTTCTTAGTGAGCTAATACAGATAGAGAATTAGACTAATTTCCTTGTTAAAGCCCAATTTCTGTTGTCTAGGGAAATCCACGCTACCTACCCCGTGCCTGGAGTCTGTTGTTCAAGTAAGCTCAGCTGGATCGTGCAGTTAATTTTGTATCTATAACAGCTATTGTAATACTTTGCTTTTAATATGTCTCATCAGAGGCTCTCCAACTGCTACACAAGGGTCAGGCAGCATTAGGGGAAACTAAGACTAAGTGATGTGCCCAAGGGCCCAGCAAGTCAGTGGCAGAGCTGTCTCCCCTCTAACTACGAGGCAATGCTTTCCTTTAAAGGAGGTATCCTGAATCCATAACCCAAAAGAGTCCTGTGAGGAGAGAGACTCAGTAACAGCGCTAGTTCAGACAGAGATGTTTATTCATGAGATGCAGACGGGTGCTGGAGTGTCCTGTGTACACTGCTGGTGAAATCATTCCTGTAGGCCAGGCTCTCACCATTGCACATTTCTTCCTGTCCAGTCCACTACAATCCCATGGTGTTTCTCAGAGAGGGTGGAGAGCACCTTCAGAATCCCCTGCACGCTGTCCTCCACCGTCAGCTCTGCCTGCAGCATGCACATGAAAGGGGGAGAATGAAACTCCACTTGTGTTTGAAGCACCCACCCCAGGGAAGTGGGCTCCTGGCCTCGGTGGCAGCTGGTCCACACCTTCCTGTGCTCGCTGCGTCCTTCTGGATCACAGCTAGCAAATCCAGGCTGTTGCTGGGGGGGAGTAGGGGTTGGGCAGTAGTTGCCTTTCTGGAAGGAAGGGGGAGCACAGATCTCGTGAACCTGTGTGTGTGTGTGAGGGGGAGATAGGGATTGGAAGAGAAGCTGCTGCTGGACCTCCTGAGCAGATTAAATTCTCGAGGCACAAATAAGAACAGCAGCTAGGTGGCACAGGAATATTGGGGAGGGAAAGGGGGGAATAATAGGACCTGGGGAGTGGGAGGGGGGATGCAGCTGGAGAATGAGTGATAGTGCCTAACCCCAACCACCATCTCACCCTCACGCTGCCAGGAGACTCTGGGCACATCTCCGGAAAGTCATTAGCTGCTGTACCTTGGCAGTTCCCAGCTCTGTTTTCACCCAGCCCGGATGCAGCGCAGTGCACAGGATCCCGTCTTCCTTGTATCTCACCGACTGGCACCTCGTGAGCATGTTCAGAGCAGTCTGGATGTGAAGCACGTCCAGAGCAGAGGCAGAGTCACGGGGGAAGAGAATTAAATTTATGAGTTCCAGAAGTGGCACTTTGACGCTCCTTCAACTGCACATAATTGACTTGTGCTGCTGAGAAACCTGCATAACTTGTAGGCTGCACAGGCCAACTAGCTTTGCCCCTTTTCCTTTCTCCTCCCTTCATAAAACAGGAAAATTAAATGCAAACTAAGGCGAATTAAAGCACTAGATCAGGTACTGACCAGTGAGGACGGTCCCAAAGCTACAGGTTACTCTGCTACATTAACTCAGCTGGGTCTCCTCGGGGTTATAGGTTTTATTCCTCTCCTCCTTGTTAACTGTGATCATGTGCATATTCCACTCCTTAAGGGAAGCAATTGGTTTGATTCCTAAATTTTGGAGCCAGAGGCCTGAGGTCCCTGAAAGCCACATCCTTCTTCCCCCAGGGTCTGGTGCCAATGCTAGGTTTGTCTTCACTGCAGACTTAACTCGTGTGTTGCCCCTAACCAGGGTCCCGTCGACACACTCACAGACCCTTCACTCAAGTGTGGGGAAGCTGTTAATGCTGGATGCCTGGCCCCTCATGGGGCACAGACCAAACCTCAAGTGAGCACGACTCGTCAGCTCTTAACGTGCCAGTTCTGCAGCTCGAGTGCTGCTAAGCCACCAATGCCTTCCCATAGTTTCCCCAGTATGCCAGCAAGGACAGACACCATCTCCCACAATCCCCTGGGCAAGTTCATAGAGCAGCGCGGCTTACAGCAGCACAAGGATGCACGGGCTATGCCCTCAGACATCTTAGAGCAGAGGTCCCCAAACTGTGGGGAATGTCTGCCTAGGGGGGTATGGGGAAATGTTCCAGAGAGTATGGTGGGGCCCGCACCAGCCACCAGTTCTGCTCCTGCCCCGCCCCCAGCTACGTCCCCAGCTTCTGGCCCCATGCCTAGCCCTGTCTCCAGCCTCGGCGCGGCTCCGCTCCCGGCCCTGTGCCAGCTTCCAGCCTCAGCCCCTGGCCTCAGCCCTGCTCCTGGCCCCATACCCACCCCCCAACTAGGGTTGCCAACTCTGACTGAAGCTATTCTGGGAGATTTTTTTTTCCAACATGCCATAATGTCATTGTCTTAAAATAGCCTATTAAAATCTCCCGGATTGCTTTCAATAGTCACTGGGAGATTGGGGACCACTGTCTTAGAGCCACACACAAGTGAGGGCAGCACCACTGGGGACACAGCAGCTTGAGTGTCACAGTTATTTTGCAGTGTGGCCATTCTCACTCGAGCTGGGCTAACTTGAGAGAAGTCACTTGAGTGCAGCTAACTCATGTCAATGGGGCAGTGAGGACAGACCCTCTCTGGTGCAGAACTGCCCAGTCTCGTGGTTTGTAATGGGCTGAGAACGATCCCTGGTATGTTATCAAGGAAAGAGAGGGGGAGTTTTATGGACACCTTAGCTACCTTTTACATCCCACGCCAGGGAGACAGCCAAACACACGCTGCCAGTGGAGGGCTCATTTCTGTCCCCTGCTCTTTGTGGGATGCTCTGAGTGCACATAGAGAATCCCCTGTAAAAGTGGCTCCAAATCGGACTCAGATCCCTTTATTGGGGCAGGGGGCAGAAATTAAGAGTATTTGGCTGTAAGGATAGTCAGGGCTTAAGTCTTTTATGAAGGGGAACACGCTCCGTTTGGGGGGCAAAATGGGCATAGATAGTTCAGAATGATTTCCCCATGTTAAGTATCCTCACACCTTTTTGTCAACTGTCTGAAATGGGCCATCTTGATTCTCACTACAAAAGTTTTTTTTTCTCCTGCTGACAATAGCTCATCTTATTTAATTAGCCTCTTAGAGTTGGTAGGGGAACTTCCAACCTTTTCATGTTTTCTGTATGTATATATATCTTCTTACTCTATGTTCCATGCTATGCATCTGATGAAGTGGGCTGTAGCCCACGAAAGCTTATGCTCAAATAAATTTGTTAGTCTCTAAGGTGCCACAAGTACTCCTGTTCTTTTTGCGGATACAGACTAACACGGCTGCCACTCTGAAACCTTTCCTTTCCTGGTGCATGAATCAGCACGGGACACGCCATCAGGGCATGTTTTGTTTCGGGGTAACTGCAGAATTGTCAGATAGGACATGCACCCCACCACCCCCGGATCCCATGACTTGTTAGCAGATGGGCCAGACCTTGCTGCAGCGGTAGGAGATGACTGGAAAGGTGGCCATGCTGGGGGTGTTCCCGATGGAGCCCCCTATACTGGACACGTTGATAATGGCTGCCTTGCCGCAACTGAGCCCTGTCTGGGTGCTCTCCTGCGCAGCCTTCTTCAACAAGGGCAGGAACGCCTGGAGGGAGACAGACTGTGTCCGTTTGTCCTTGCTAATAAATCTGTAATGACAACAAGGACAGATCTCCCACCCGTGGCTGCTTTTCCAGCCTCTGGCCCAGAGTAGCTGCTACAGCATAGCCGGGCTACCTGTGTGAGGTGCTGGGCCTCAAAACCTGCATACTCCTGGCCTCTCCTCCTCCCCAGTGTCACTCCAGAGACGCCCTCCATGGCATGTACAGTGTTGGGCCCCCCACGGCAGTTCGGGGGGGGGGGCAGGCATCGGAATCACTTCTTCCTTGTCCCATCCTAGCTTCTCTTCCTCACTGAGGCTCCACTCCTGCCTCTGGCTCAAACCTAATCTTGCTGCACACCTGTCCCACTTCCTGTGCTCCACCCCCCTGCTTGCCCTTTTTTTTCCTCCACCCCATCCCTATTTCCTACCTGCCTTCACTGCACCCCATCAGCTAGGAACAGCTTCCCAATTCGCTCTCCCTCATCGCCATCCCTCTCCTCCTTCAACCCACTTCTCAACCACCACCTGCTCTGCTCCACCTACCAGCTCTAATGTCCCAATGACACCTGAACCAGTTTGTGCCTTCAGACTACAATGCTCAGACCCACAAAAGTACCTTGGTACCTAAGTCCCAGTTGCTATCCATCAAACTCCCGCTGAACCCTGTAGGCACCTAAGTTTCTGCCTCTGGGCATGCGCATGGCTGCCTCACTCTAGGCATCAAAAAACCTATCTCCACCTAAGCCCCTCAGCATTTCATGAATTGGGGGAAGATAGGTGTTCATCTGCCTAGAGCACTTGCCAGGCCTGATCTGGTAGTCATGCTCAGAGGCTGCCTACTAGATTAGTCCTCTTCATAGTGGTTAGCATACACACCTGGGATGTGGGAGACCAGGGTGCAATTCCCACATCTGCCAGAGGGAGAGACAGGATTTAAACAGGGTCTGTCACTTCCTAGGCAAATGCTCTAACCACTGAGCTATGGGAGGGTTCTGATGAGACATTCTTCCCTGGTGAAGCTGTTCCACTGGGGCTAAATAATAAAAGAGTGATTGGAGAAGGGCGACCAGACCCTCAGGCTCCCACGTGGGTGCCCTAATCACTAGACAACACAGCCATTCTCTCTCTTCTCCCTCTCTGGCCACTGTGGATAAATACTCAAATAGCCATTGGGCCAGAGTGAGAGGGAGTGCATTTTATTCTCTGTATGTTCCCACCTGCAAAGCGCTGGGGCCATCTGTAATGCTGCATAAGCACCAATAAATGCTAGGAAACATCTGGATGAGTGTGTAATGCCCGGGCAGCCAACATCATCAAAGAATCTTGGGCTAAATTCTGTTCTCTGCTACACAAGTGCCACTCAATTAATGTCACGGGATGGCACAGGTGTAACTAAGGCAATATCGGGTCCCTTTGACTTAGAACAGAGATGAGTGAAATTCTAGATCTCGTCGGCTGCTTTTCTTCCCTGCAAACCGAAGTAGAAGCTACAAATTCTCAGCTGAAGCCCTGGGTCAGGCAGACTCTTACCTGGGTCACCAACATTGGTCCCACAACGTTGATTTTATACACGGCCAACATATCTGCAGCAGTCGCTGACTCCAGAGTGCTCTCTGGCATAACGCCAGCATTATTTATCAGCAAATTCAGGCCAGATCCTCCCAGATGGGCCTCAGCTTTCTTTGCAGCAGCCTGGATGCTCGCGGGGTCTGTAGCTTCTGGAGAGAGTGATGATGGGATTTATTATGAGCACGGGTTGGTTCCATTCCTGATACTGTGTGAAATAAATATGGCCGAGGTTACGGTGGTTTGTGTTGAGGAGAGAGAGATGTCATTCCTTACCAGCCGAGCTCTGGGGAGATACTTGTAGAGCTGTGGCTGGTTCCTTCAAGCTATCGCATTCAAAAAACTGCATACAAACAAAGTTATTTAGGTTGCAAAGTCAAGCCCTCAAAAGTAAGATTTGCAGTTTTATAATTGTCTGCACAACCTTAATTCTGTTCCCTTGCCCATCCAGCTGTGCACTGAAGGAGTCAGGCAGCCTGTGGAAAAAACACACTGTGATCATGTAACTAAAGACTGCATCATAATGTGTAAACACAAGGGGGCCAAACGGAGGTTGCACAGGTAATCTCTAATTCTGGCATCTCCTGACTTTCCACTAGCTGGTTTGCAATCTAATTAACATTCCTTTAATGCAGGTTTTTTTATCTGTAATTTCCCAGGTTGCTTTTTTTTAAAGGAAAAAGCTAAAAAAAATCAAACCCCATTATTTGCACTTGTAACCACCCCACTTCATGATCATCAGGAGGCTTTGAACTGTGAATCTTCAGCATGAACATCTACCACTTGGGCTACAAGACTAAATACATTTGCTAGCAGCAGGAGACGGTTGTTATACTGGAAGGGGATGAGTTGGTGTCACCACATTCTAGGGCCACAGAGTGGCCCAGGAAGCCTGGTTTGCTTTCTCTCCTCCCCCCACCCCCCGAAAGTGTGGGGCTCTTGCCACATGTGGTGTCCCCAGAGTGGGAGCTGCGCTGGTGCTATGTATCAGATCAGAGGGATGGTCAGACAGGGAGCCCAGCTGGCTCCCTCCTATCCCCTCCCCACCTCGCCCTGCTACAGCAGCTCAGGCATCTCCTGGTCATTTGGCTGTGAACCCCCACAGAGGGGAGATTGGGGGGCTGACTCTGAGAAGGGGATCCCACCCCCGAATGCCCTGGCTGATAGCCACAAGACGTGAGTGGAAGCTCTGACTCTAGGGACAGATTCCAGGAGTCAGACTGGGGCTGGGACCTGCCACTAATGGGCAGTTCTTTGGTGACTCCAGGAGCTGCAGTCAGTTGTGTCCCCTTGATCAACCGACAGGGAAAGCAGAGAACGTGCCCTGGGCTGGTTGTAAGGGGAGGGAGGTAACAGGCTGGGCTTCGCCCCAGATTCTCCATTCTTTCACCAGGTGGCACTTTTCTGCTAGCAAAGGGCGCTGTGGGATTTGCTGACTCACTGGTGCAGCGGGCGGTTTGCCCTGCCCATTGCCCACAGCCTGGCTCAGCCAGGTACAAAGGCACCTTTCAGTGATAACAGACAAGCCTGGACCTAGCACCATCTCTGGGCTGCATAACTCTGGGGCTTGGTACAATCAGGGGGAGTTTACCTTTGCCGCCTACGTGCAAAGCCAGAATGGGTGCGATCACTTACTCTGCAGGGCTTTGTATTCGCTGCTGCACAAATAACAGCTGCTGACAGCAGGGATTAGCACTGGGTGCAGCTGAACTGGGCTGGGCTCTGACTCAGCTGCAAGCGTAGGAAAGGAAAACTTCTGCCCCAGGTCAGATATTTTTGGGGGGACAGTGCAGGTTTAGATGCAAGATAAGAACGGTTCCCCTGGGAAGAGAACAAAAGAGGGAAGGGTTGGAGTGAAACTGTGCAGTGGCCACATGGGGGAGTCACAGCACAACACCTGGGTGTGCTCAGATGCACAGCCTGTAGTTTGAACTGCTGAGCCAGGTAGACATAGAATCACAAAGGGCCAGATTCCCTGCTGGTGGAAATTGGTTGATGTAAAAGCTCAACAGAGCTGAGTCAGTTTACACCAGCAGAGAATTGGGCAAAAGGACTGTGAAGGAGAGTTAGAATGTAGGGCATTTCCAGGGTGTTTGGAGAGGGAGACGTAGAAAGAACATACCTAGCTGCAATATCACAAGGTTTGGATGCTTGGAAGCCAAATTCTTTAATTCCTGGAAGGTGAAAGATATTGCATTATGGAGCCAAAGTGAAAACACTGTCAAAACTTAGGGGGGGGGGGAAATTACAGACAATTCAGTATTCCTGCCTCCCACTCCCTATTTAGCAGGCTTTGAAATGGAGTCATTTGAAATTGTTTTTAAATTTAATTTTCACTTCCCCCTATGTCTTCCCCCCTTTTTGCCACAGAATTCAATTCAATTAGTAATATGCAGGGGTTGGCTGGCTGGTTTTGTCCCTCTCTGTAACATTTCAAAAGGAAAAAGCTAACTGTGATATGCATCCGAAGAAGTGGGTTGTAGCCCACGAAAGCTTATGCTCTAATAAATTTGTTAGTCTCTAAGGTGCCACAAGTACTCCTGTTATTTTTGAGGATACAGACTAACACGGCTGCTACTCTGAAACCTGTGGGATTCTGGAACTTTTCAAAACTAACCTCAACTTTTAAAAAATTCCAGAGTGATAAAGTTCCAGGCTTTCCTTTTTCCACTCTGTAACTCTTCCAACGTTGAAAAAGATTTTAAAAGTTTCAGAGTGGAAAAGGGAAAAAAGAGAGAGAGAGAAAAAATGGATACCTCTGACCACCAGGGGGGAAAAGCAAAGAAAGGGGGGAACAGCAGAGGCTAACAGAGGGAGTTTGCCTGGGAGCTGTCCGAGAGGAGGTACGCTAAGTGCTGCATTAGGGGGGCTGTGTTGGTGAGTATCTGAGTGTCTGTTGCTGGGACAGTTTGTCAGTTTGACCGTGTGCTTGATTGCTTGCTTGTTTGTTTGAAAAGTGTGAATTGGGAGTGCTTTGTTCCAGGTGGGCCTTGAGTGGGCCTGACTGGTATATAAGGGCAGTTAGCAGAGAATCAGCTGAGCGGCGAACAGCAGAGGCTAACAGAGGGAGTTTGCCTGGGGAGAGCTCACTGAGGCTTTCATCTGCAGGTTTCTCTGAGTAGTTCTTGCAACAGCTGAGGAAGCTCTTAAGAAGAAGGTGATATGGAAGGTGAGCGATCAGCTGTTGTAACCTGCACAGGTTGTGCCATGTTTGTCTTTCTTCCACAGGACAGAAGCGACTTTGTCTGTACAAAGTGCAAGCTGGTCTCCATATTGGAAGAGAAGGTTCGAGGTCTGGAGAAACGAGTATCGACTCTGCGTTGCATAAGGGAAAATGAAGATTTCCTGGAGAGACGTCAGGAGATGTTTCTATGGCCACAATGTTCTGAAGATTCAGAGCAGGCGCAGCAGGGACAGACGGATGATGAAGAAGTTTGGCAGCATGTGACCTCCAGAAGGAGAAAGAGGAGCGTCCATGTACCAGCAATGGAGATACAGGTGAGCAATCGTTTCCATGTTCTCTCTACAGGTACTAATGCGGAGAGTGGAGTAGATGACCCATCTGAGGGAAGGGAGCAAAAGGAGACTCCACCGATTGGAAAGCAAAAGATGCACTGTCCTAGGGATGGGGGTTCCACGACCACCACTCCCAAGAGGAGGAGGAGGAGGGTGGTGGTGGTCGGGGACTCCCTCCTCAGGGGGACTGAGTCATCTATCTGCCGCCCCGACCGGGAAAACCGAGAGGTCTGCTGCTTGCCAGGAGCCAGGATACACGATGTGACAGAGAGACTGCCGAGACACATCAAGCCCTCGGATCGCTACCCCTTCCTGCTTCTCCACGTGGGCACCAATGATACTGCCAAGAATGACCTTGAGTGGATCACTGCAGACTACGTGGCTCTGGGAAGAAGGATAAAGGAGTTTGAGGCGCAAGTGGTGTTCTCGTCCATCCTCCCTGTGCAAGGAAAAGGCCTGGGTAGAGACCGTCGAATCGTGGAAGTCAACGAATGGCTACGCAGGTGGTGTCGGAGAGAAGGCTTTGGATTCTTCGACCATGGGATGGTGTTCCAAGAAGGAGGAGTGCTGGGCAGGGACGGGCTCCACCTAACGAAGAGAGGGAAGAGCATCTTCGCCAGCAGGCTGGCTAACCTAGTGAGGAGGGCTTTAAACTAGGTTCACCGGGGGAAGGAGACTAAAGCCCTGAGGTAAGTGGAGAAGTGGGATCCTGGGAGGAAGCACGAGCAGGAGAGCGCAAGAGGGGAGGACTCCTGTCTCATACTGAGAAAGAGGGACAATAAATGAGTTATCTTAAGTGCCTATACACAAATGCAAGAAGCCTGGGAAACAAGCAGGGAGAACTGGAAGTCCTGGCACAGTCAGGGAACTATGATGCGATTGGAATAACAGAGACTTGGTGGGATAACTCACATGACTGGAGTACTATCATGGATGGATATAAACTGTTCAGGAAGGACAGGCAGGGCAGAAAAGGTGGGGGAGTTGCGTTGTATGTAAGAGAGGAGTATGACTGCTCAGAGCTCCGGTATGAAACTGCAGAAAAACCTGAGTGTCTCTGGATAAAGTTGAGAAGTGTGAGCAACAAGGGTGATGTCGTGGTCGGAGTCTGCTATAGACCACCAGACCAGGGGGATGAGGTGGACGAGGCTTTCTTCTGGCAACTAGCAGAAGTTGCTAGATCGCAGGCCCTGGTTCTCATGGGAGACTTTAATCACCCTGATATCTGCTGGGAGAGCAATACAGCGGTGCACAGACAATCCAGGAAGTTTTTGGAAAGCGTAGGGGACAATTTCCTGGTGCAAGTGCTGGAGGAACCAACTAGGGGCAGAGCTTTTCTTGACCTGCTGCTCACAAACAGGGAAGAATTAGTAGGGGAAGCAAAAGTGGATGGGAACCTGGGAGGCAGTGACCATGAGATGGTCGAGTTCAGGATCCTGACACAAGGAAGAAAGGAGAGCAGCAGAATACGGACCCTGGACTTCAGAAAAGCAGACTTTGACTCCCTCAGGGAACAGATGGGCAGGATCCCCTGGGAGAATAACATGAAGGGCAAAGGGGTCCAGGAGAGCTGGCTGTATTTTAAAGAATCCTTATTGCAGTTGCAGGAACAAACCATCCCGATGTGTAGAAAGAATAGTAAATATGGCAGGCGACCAGCTTGGCTAAACAGTGAAATCCTTGCTGATCTTAAACGCAAAAAAGAAGCTTACAAGAAGTGGAAGATTGGACAAATGACCAGGGAGGAGTATAAAAATATTGCTCAGGCATGCAGGAGTGAAATCAGGAAGGCCAAATCACACTTGGAGTTGCAGCTAGCAAGAGATGTTAAGAGTAACAAGAAGGGTTTCTTCAGGTATGTTAGCAACAAGAAGAAAGTCAAGGAAAGTGTGGGCCCCTTACTGAATGAGGGAGGCAACCTAGTGACCGAGGATGTGGAAAAAGCTAATGTACTCAATGATTTTTTTGCCTCTGTCTTCACAAACAAGGTCAGCTCCCAGACTGCTGCACTGGGCAGCACAATATGGGGAGAAGGTGACCAGCCCTCTGTGGAGAAAGAAGTGGTTCGGGACTATTTAGAGAAACTGGACGTGCACAAGTCCATGGGGCCTGATGCGCTGCATCCGAGGGTGCTAAAGGAGTTGGCGGATGAGATTGCAGAGCCATTAGCCATTATTTTTGAAAACTCATGGCGATCGGGGGAGGTCCCGGATGACTGGAAAAAGGCTAATGTAGTGCCCATCTTTAAAAAAGGGAAGAAGGAGGATCCGGGGAACTATAGGCCAGTCAGCCTCACCTCAGTCCCTGGAAAAATCATGGAGCAGGTCCTCAAGGAATCAATTATGAAACACTTAGAGGAGAGGAAAGTGATCAGGAACAGTCAGCATGGATTCACCAAGGGGAAGTCGTGCCTGACTAACCTAATTGCCTTCTATGATGAGATAACTGGCTCTGTGGATGAGGGGAAAGCAGTGGATGTGTTATTCCTTGACTTTAGCAAAGCTTTTGATACGGTCTCCCACAGTATTCTTGCTGCCAAGTTAAAGAAGTATGGGCTGGATGAATGGACTGTAAGGTGGATAGAAAGCTGGCTAGATCGTCGGGCTCAACGGGTAGTGATCTAGTTGGCAGCCAGTTTCAAGCGGAGTGCCCCAAGGGTCGGTCCTGGGGCCGGTTTTGTTTAATATCTTTATTAATGATCTGGAGGATGGTGTGGACTGCACTCTCAGCAAGTTTGCCGATGACACTAAACTAGGAGGCGTGGTAGATACACTAGAGGGTAGGGATCGGATACAGAGGGACCTAGACCAATTAGAGGATTGGGCCAAAATAAACCTGATGAGGTTCAACAAGGACAAGTGCAGAGTCCTGCACTTAGGACGGAAGAATCCCATGCACAGCTACAGACTAGGGACCGAATGGCTAGGTAGCAGTTCTGCAGAAAAGGACCTAGGGGTCACAGTGGACGAGAAGCTGGATATGAGTCAACAGTGTGCTCTTGTTGCCAAGAAGGCTAACGGCATTTTGGGCTGTATAAGTAGGGGCATTGCCAGCAGATCGAGGGACGTGATCGTTCCCCTTTATTCGACATTGGTGAGGCCTCATCTGGAGTACTGTGTCCAGTTTTGGGCCCCACACTACAAGAAGGATGTGGAAAAATTGGAAAGAGTCCAGCGGAGGGCAACAAAAATGATTAGGGGTCTGGAGCGCATGACTTATGAGGAGAGGCTGAGGGAACTGGGATTGTTTAGTCTCCAGAAGAGAAGAATGAGGGGGGATTTGATAGCAGCCTTCAACTACCTGAAGAGGGGTTCCAAAGAGGATGGAACTCGGCTGTTCTCAATGGTGGCAGATGACAGAACAAGGAGCAATGGTCTCAAGTTGCAGTGGGGGAGGTCTAGGTTGGATATTAGGAAAAACTATTTCACTATGAGGGTGGTGAAGCACTGGAATGCGTTACCTAGGGAGGTGGTGGAGTCTCCTTCCTTGGAGGTTTTTAAGGCCCGGCTCGACAAAGCCCTGGCTGGAATGATTTAGTTGGGAATTGGTCCTGCTTTGAGCAGGGGGTTGGAATGGATGACCTCCTGAGGTCCCTTCCAACCCTGATATTCTATGATTCTATGATTCTATGAAAATATAAATATAAAATTTCCAGCTTGTTGGGGTTTTTTTGAAAACCGAAAGGAAATTTTTCATTTTGTTTCAAAAATTTCTGACAAAAAATGGCATTTTTACTATGAAAAGATTCATTCCCTATGAAAATCCCCCTTTTTTGTTGGGAAGATATTTTGGTTGAAAAATTTTGACCAGGTCTAATGGGGAGAGAGCCTCACTGTCCTATGACGCTGATTCTGCTGTTATACATGTTTGATCCTCTTCATTTGAATGGGGTCACATGAGGGTAAGTGAGAGCCCACGTTGACCCTGGGTCCAGTGATGTCTGGGAGCTCCAACCTAAATGCCAAATTTGCACAAGCTCTTTAGAGCACCTCCCTACGGGGTTGTGTAGCTGTTGGTACCCGATCCCAGTTTGCCAGGCTGCTACAGTATATCGCAATAAACAGATATGTGCTTGGGGACTGATGTGGAATGAGTCAGTATTTTGGACTTTAATGGGGGTGAGTTAATAAAACAACAGGGATTAAGGCTACAGAATCCTTGCCGTGGGAGCCAGAGTTGCATAAGAGCAGGGGGTGGGGGAGCAGCATCCGAGCAGCAGGGTCTGGAGGCGCTGGAATTGGCAGAGGACAGAATGTCTCTGGGGCGTGGGGAGTCACCAGAGCAGAATGGCAGCACCTTGCACCCACTCCGCACAAGGCGCAGGGCAGTGGAGAATCAGGCCCAACACAGAGTTGGGTAAAAGTGGGGTCAGCCCAAATCTGACGTTCTATTGTGACAGGCGAGGCTCCTGGATTTAACAGGGCCAGGGTTTCTGGGGTGGAGGGGAACATGCAGCTGGCAAACTCTGTTACAGATGAGCTCAGTTCTCATGGACTCCTGGTTTTCTTCTGTTGATTCTTTCAGAACATTTTCTAAAACAAAAGGCAGCTAAGCAAAAAAAGGCTGCTTCTCACCTGTGCTCGTGCACCCTCCGGATCCCGGCATGTGGCAAAGATCCATCCTGGTGGGTTGGGTTTCCTCACAAGCTGCTTCACCAGCTCCAGGCCAATTCCACGATTGGCTCCAGTCACTAGAACACTCTGGACGTTCCCACCAGATGCCATGTTCTCTGTGTTTCCCTGACTGAGTTCAGGTTACAGGGACTGTGTCATTTTGCTTGGGCTATCCCATATCCCCGCCTCCTTCTGTGCTAATCACATGGGAGGCTGACAGCCTTGTGGTCCTCCTTACAAAGGTTCATGCTTATACAAAGTCTGAGGCAGCCCAGAAACATCTGCTTGAAATAAACAGCGGAGTGTTCGAGTGAAACCCGAATCCACAGGCTGAGCAGCCCCAAAATGAAACATGGCCCAAAGAGCTTATTATCCTAAGATATTCAGATCCCCTGGAGCCTTTCCTCCCCCTGTATCTCTGTGCTCTATCTCTGGGGTGCAGTATGGGGTCCTGCTATGGTCCTCATGCAGCTGCAGTGGCAGCATACAAGGGCTGTATTATCCCCTGAGCCAGCCTGGGAAAAAGAGACAGGCTCAGGTTGCCCTACATGCCCATCCCTGCCCCCTAGACCCAGGTGCAGGGTGCATGCTGGGAGTGTGTGGAGGAGCCAGAGGTGAGCTGGGGGAGAAGGAGTAAGCAGCAGCACTGTCATCCATCGGGCAGAGCAAGGGGGCTGCTGGTTGCCTCTGGTGCTGCATGGGCTGGTTCAGCCCTGGACTGCGACGGTATAAAGGTGACATAAAACCACCTTCCTCCACCCCTGCCCCCTTCAGTAGATCGGTGAGGTTTATGTTAGATCACCTGTGACAGGTTCCCTGGGGTGCAATCTGGAACTGGGGTACCGCTTGTGGATTGCCACGGGCACGCAGGGGCGAAAGAAAATGCAGGCCTGTTATTTACCAGGCTGCACGTGGCAATAGACTATATTGGTAAGGGATGCAAGGAGAGTATGGGTCACGCTGCAAACTGCAGACACACACACACACAACTAAAATTAATCAATTTAAAGTTTTATTGGGGATAATTACAAGGGGTAAGGGAGCAGCGTTTGATTAGCTAATAGAGTTAATGAAACTTAAAACACACAATGACTAAAATATCTACTAACAATATTTATAAACAAAGATGCAGCAATTAGTAATAACTGATACTTACAAATACAAACCAACGCATAACGACCGGCAAACGTAGAAGCTCTGTTTGAAACACGTGAGCTGAGAGAGAGGCTTCGAGGTGATCAGGCTCGGTTACGGGTGTACACAGGATTCGTTTTTCTTTCTCCTCTCCCTGCCTGCACATGGCAGGCAGCCCATAAAGTACCAACTATGACATCATAGAAGTGTCATAGGGGACGGGGCCCAAAACCTGTTTGTGTTCGTTTCTGATTGGCACAAGCAAAGTTTACACCAAGTAGGGGAGCAGGTGCCTCAAAGTCTGGCTTCGCCCCCAAAAGGTGAGGAAATGCATATCGCTTTAGAATGCGTGCAACACTGAATGACAAAAGAAGAGGCCAGGGCAATACCGGTATGGGCAAGTTTTACAGGATGCAGACAGGAACTCATCTCAACATGCCCCCGTGCCCTGGCCGAAATAGTTAGGCCGAAAACCTAAACTTCCGAGTCCGACTCCTCATCCCCACCTACGAGGGGATGCGCTTCGGGGGTGGAAGCGATGTAGGCCGAGGCAACAAACTTGTGAATGCAGGCTTTAATGAAGGCACATCCGAGACAGAGAAGAGCGAGCCCAACTAGAAGGGACACAAACAGGGATTGGAAATAGGATTTGTAGGGTGCAAGGCCAAGCCAATCGAGCCATGACCAAAACTGGAAGGACTCTCGTGACTCTCGGACAGTAGAGCTCAACGTTTGCAGGTCTTTAACAATTGAGGACAAATTAGGAGAAATAGAAGGCAAAGAAACGCAGCATTTATCAGCAAAGTCGGGATATACTTCAGCAAATTTAGTACAAAATGAGGAAGATTGTAACAAATATTGAATCATTTATCTATTTTGAATACTATACTGAACAAGGGAATTTAACTGCTGATTAATTAAGGAGAGGCCCTTGCCCGTAGTATTAGCAAGCATTTCAATAGCAAGGGATTGAAACAGCACTTGATCACGTAACATCATATAACCAACAGGGTTAAAACTAACAATAGAGGAGGCGAGGGAGGAAGCTGCTGTTTGCAAACGAGTCCAAAAAGAGTGGGTACTACGATGGTGTCGGTGGCTAGATGGCAAGGTATAAATACCTCCACCCTGTAGATACAGGGTGCCAATGGTGCATATACCCCGGGGATTGGGAGGAAGCACAGCAAATGCAACATTACCACAAATCCAAAAATGACCGGGTCTTAAGGAAGAAACTGTGGTATGGCTCCACCCATTATTGGTTACAGAATAAAAGCTGGATGCACGATTGATACATGCAGCCTCAGCATGATGCATATGCTGGGCATGAAACAGATACGTATGTGTTATGGAGGTATAGAAGGTTCCAAAAAAAATATTATAATTAAGACGATAAGAACAATTAATGGGAGGGGGATAGGTAAAATTAAGAGTGGGTTTAGTTAGGGAGGTATTAGCATAAGAGAAACTCCACATAGAACAATTAGAATAAGTACCAACCCAAGTAGGGGCTGGGGTTAAACTATTACCAACAAAAACCCAACAATGAGATGCTGGAACTCTAATACTCTCAATTAAAGGAAAGCTATGATCACTTCGACCTGAAGCATTAAGAACTGGAAACACATAAGAATTAAATTGTGAAGAACAATTATTCCAAACACTAGAAGCAGCCCACTGCACATAGGGGGAAGAACAATTCACACTAGAAATATTAAATGAAGAAAAATTATAAACTATTGGTACAAATTGAAAGGGTAATGGATATTTAGGTGAGAGCTGAGTGGAGCAAACAAGACAATCTTCTGGACTCAGCGCTGACAGGGACTGGTTTCCGCTGACCTCCTGCACCCAGTAGGCGGCGAACCAGGTTTGTAGTCCACCTTCTCCTAAGGGCTCCGTGGGCAAAGATGTTGTGAGGGAGAGCAGCATAACCTGTAAAACAGAATAATACAAGCCCTGCTCAGGGGCATTAGTTTGTTTATTAAGAACTACATTTGCTGAGCCAGTTATGATGAACTAGCTTGTCACCGGGGGTACTTGTAGCCACTAAGTAGGTGTTAGGGTACTTGCCGGCCCGGAGAATGGTGGCTTTTATAGGTTCTCGATGGCCAGAGGCTTGGGGTTCTGTAAGCCAAACCAGTTGGCCGGTGTTAAACACGGGGGACCAAGGCGGCTTAGGTGTAGGTGAAATGTGAGGCCAGCGAGAGTAACTTTTGTTGAGTGCGATAAGTACCTGGGGTAAAAATGAGCTCCAGTTTTTAAAATCAGGGTTGGGGTTTGCTGTTCGCAGCATAGTCTTAAGGACTGCGATTTTTCGCTCCACCACACCATTGCTTTGAGGATGATATTTAGTATGGATGTGAAGGGAAGCCCCCCATCCAAAAATGAGCTGTTCAATGCTTTTGCTGGTAAAGGGTGGCCCACCATCTGCTTGGACTTCAGTGGGAGTGCCCAATTGGCCGTTTTGGCTAAGATGCCAGCCTCCTCACGGTCCACCCATTCTGCTCCGTGTTCTAAGGCTAGCCGCCCGACCCAAACCATTGGTGCTTCATCGGCTTTTCGTTGCGTTTCCTTTAAAAACTCTTTAAGTTCGGCCTTAGTACGTGTTCGCAGTTCAGTAACCTGCGTGGTGTTGCCTGTTTGTGCATCTGTTTTAGTTTTAGTTATCGCAATAGGCAAAGCTTCTGCTACAGTTTCAGATTCAGTAAATTCTGGGGCTGTTGGCAGAGCTGGACACAGAGGAGTTTTAGGAGCTTCATATGGGGGTGGCAAAATTTTCTGAGAGGGACTTGGGGAGGGGGAGGTAGTGATGGGCTCTACCTTTTCTGTCTTCTCCTCATTATCATCTTTAGGAGAGCCTGGGGCTGCCTGTTTAGCTGCAAACATTGTGCCCCCGTGGAGGACAGAGCACAGATCGAGGGCCTTACATATCATGCTAAACAGGACGGTGGAAACATCCTCAGATTTATATTCATCGGGTCGCAATTTTTTGGTTTTCTTAATTAAATTTAATTCTTTTATCATCTGGCATAATAATTTGTGTGCCGGATCAGCAGGTATTACCCGAGGTGGGGGAATCAAGTTGGAAACGGTACCTCCGGATTTTCTAACAATGCGGCTACACTCTCTCCAAAGCTGAGAGGGATCTGCAGCACCGAGGTTCTCCACAGCCTCCGTGCACTGAGGCCGTAGGGAACAATCGGCTGGCTGACACCTAAAGCTTGGGTGGCACCGAAGGAGGCATCCCATATCTGCCAGGGTTAATGGTACAGTATAGCCTTTTAGAGTTTTACCCGAGCCAAGGGAACAGATCCATTCTATTTTTGGATCAGTCGAATTTTGGCTAGTAAAAAGGTGAAACTGCAAATGTTGGAACTGTTCAGTTTCATCATCTGCGCGGTCTGCAGCGTGCCACGGGCATGGCCCAACTCCCTTGCATCCTGTTCGTGACGCCATGTGGATTGCCACGGGCACGCAGGGGCAAAAGAAAATGCAGGCCTGTTATTTACCAGGCTGCACGTGGCAATAGACTATATTGGTAAGGGATGCAAGGAGAGTATGGGTCACGCTGCAAACTGCAGACACACACAACTAAAATTAATCAATTTAAAGTTTTATTGGGGATAATTACAAGGGGTAAGGGAGCAGCGTTTGATTAGCTAATAGAGTTAATGAAACTTAAAACACACAATGACTAAAATATCTACTAACAATATTTATAAACAAAGATGCAGCAATTAGTAATAACTGATACTTACAAATACAAACCAACGCATAACGACCGGCAAACGTAGAAGCTCTGTTTGAAACACGTGAGCTGAGAGAGAGGCTTCGAGGTGATCAGGCTCGGTTACGGGTGTACACAGGATACACAGGATTCGTTTTTCTTTCTCCTCTCCCTGCCTGCACATGGCAGGCAGCCCATAAAGTACCAACTATGACATCATAGAAGTGTCATAGGGGACGGGGCCCAAAACCTGTTTGTGTTCGTTTCTGATTGGCACAAGCAAAGTTTACACCAAGTAGGGGAGCAGGTGCCTCAAAGTCTGGCTTCGCCCCCAAAAGGTGAGGAAATGCATATCGCTTTAGAATGCGTGCAACACTGAATGACAAAAGAAGAGGCCAGGGCAATACCGGTATGGGCAAGTTTTACAGGATGCAGACAGGAACTCATCTCAACACCGCTGAGCCCTCTGGCTTACCAACCTGGGCACACTCTCACACTGTGATGCTGTGACCAGCTGCAAACCACTCCAGATCCTGCACTCACACAGCCATCCACAGGCAGGGACACACCCAGCTGAGTTACATGAATGCTTTTCCTAGTCACTCATGAACTAAGGGCTCCAGCCAATTCCTCCAGCTCCCCAGTGTTGCACCCCAGAGCTCTCCCGTCTTGCCCTGGTCAAAAGCCTGACCAGTGTACGTTTATTACCCAGTCCGCCCCTCCCTCAATGTGGAGAGGACGTGCACCAGCTTTTGTACACTGAACAAATTTCCCAAGCACCTCAACCAAAACACCCTGTTTAAGGTAAAATATAAAACCGATTGATTAACTCCAGAAAGACAGATGGTAAGTGATAAGCCTGCAGATCAGCCTTGGTTACCTAAGAAATAAAAGTAAAATTGCAATCTGAGTTCTATAAACTAGACAGGATTTAAATCAAGCCGTGGCTCACCCTGATAGACAATACGAGCAGGTCACAGATCTTCCATACACGTTTGGTCTTTGTCCTCCAGATGTGTTTCCAGGTGTTGAGTTGTGGGTGGAGTGAGGACAAATGATGATGTCACTTCCCCTCTTTTATACTTTCTTCCAGCTTGGTGGAAAGACCCTTTGCTATGACATGAGTCAAGCAGTCTCCATTGTCTACGTGCTCTCTCTGAGACGTCTCCATTGTATACAGTTCCTGGGGCAGCCCTTGTGAGTGTGGATTCCCCTTAGTGGGCCATCGTCAGTGTCTGGCTGCTCCATTGTGCACCGGAAAGGTGGTTGTGGATGTTCCCAACCGCACAATATATTTCAGTAACACACACATAGCAAAACTTCATAACTTCCCATACAATGATAGCACATACAATCCAACAGGACATTAACGTTCAACAGATCAAGCCTTTTAAAATGATGCCTCACAAGGCATACTTTGTACACAACATAGCATAATTATATGACAGTGTTGAGTACGGGGGTTCCAGGGTGCTGCTTTGAGGTACAGAGTGTCAAACCATCTCAACGAGCACAGCAAAAAACAGCACCCCCTTAATCTCCATCCTTGTCTAGATGAGAGAGGTCAATCATCTGAATTGTCCTCTAATGAGTAGGAAATGCTTTTACACCCACACACAAACCTCGTGCAATCGGTGTTTTACTGGCCATCAGTTACCCCAATAGTTTGCAGGGGTCACCTTCAGCTGATGCTAGCTCAAGCCGCAGAATGACCATGTGGACGTATCTCCCTATCAAGATAACGCTATTGACGCACATGCCAGCCACCTGCATCAACAGGTGGGGGAACTTGATGGGGCTGGCGGTGATAGCAGGACAGTCCCAGCAGCAAGGGAGACACTTGCCAAGGAACCATAGGTAGCCCCTCCCACTGGGAGTCTCTGGCACCCATTGGCCATCTGGGGGAGAGGGGTGCTGATTGGCTAGCATTCCCCAGATTTAACTCGGGGGGCGGGGGAGAAAGTGGAGAAAGGGTTACTCACCAGCTTGAAGCTACAGCAGTCCTCAGGATGCAGAGGAAGGCACTTAAGGATTCTGGGGATCCTCATACCTCTGTCCCCCAGGATGGGGTCTCTGCCCATTATCAAAGCAGGTGCCCCCTTGGGGATGGATACCATATAGGCTTCCCACCTACCATCTCTGCTTGGGGAAGCTGCTGGGGCCGCCAGGTTCCAAAGCGGTGCAGCCCAGATCTGGTCTGAAACCAAGGCCCCCACTGCTTGAGGGGCAGGAGACCAGAGGCCACACAGTGCTGCTACAGCAGCTGGGAGTGGCCCTGCTGGAGCCAGATTTCTTGCCATGGTGCCCCTCCCCCCCCCCCCCCACTCTCCCTGCTTGACAGGACTTGCTCTACCCCCCACCCCCTGTCCCCTGGTGGGCACTCTGGGGATCACACAGTGCATTTTCAACTGTAGGGAGGGGTATTGGGTCCCCGGGCAGCCATGCAGAGGAGAATTGGCCCCGTGTATGCACTGCTTCTTCTGTTCTGGTTCACCCCAGCCCCTGCTTCTGGTGGGGGGGGAGGGGAAGGGCTCGTGGGGTGTTGGGCATGCAGAATGATCCGACCAGCCCCTTCCCCCCCCATCACTCGGGGCAAGGCAGCAAGAATCGGGGTGTAGGTAGCAGGAGTGTCCTCCCGCAGGTCTGGGAGGGACATCCTGCCCTGATGGAGGCACTGAGAGCAGTGGCCTTGGAGGTGGGTGAGGGCTCCTTCAGGCAGTTTTGCTAGGGGATTGTGGGCTCTGGAGCACAGCCCCATGGGGAAAGATGTGCTCTGTCTTCACAGGACTGGAGAACAGGCGTGGACCACCAGCCTGCAACAGGCACAGAGGGGAGCAGCTGGGCAGGAGCTGGGGCCTCAGAGTGGGGACTGTTCATTTGGCAGATGGGGTGAGTCTGAGTGCATTCCTCCCACTGGGACCTAGAGCCCCTCATACAGGAGATGCCCAGGGTGGATTAAGGGTCTGAGTTTGAGGATAGTGAGGGTCCAAGCCTCGCTGAGGTGGATGAAGATGAGGAGGAGAGGGTGAGTGGCCCTGGGCCTGGGCCTCCCATAACCTGCCAGGAGTCCAGCAGACATCCTCAGGATGCAGTGGTGGGGCTCGTCAGCAGCCCTCAGACATTGAAGGAGGGTCTCAGGGGTGAGGGTGCCAGCCCAAGTCCTTCTTCCCTCGGACTCCCCCACCCACGGGATATAGGGGGTGTGATGCATTGGATCTCAAAGTAGCGCCTTGTAAGCCCCATATTCATCATTTGTATATGGCTGTCATATTTCATACAAAAATGCCATGTAACAGGAGTGGCAAAACTTGCTGACCCTCTGAGCCACATATGACAACCTTCAGAAATTCGAGACCCAGGGCACACCTGCTGGAGCTCGGGGCTTCAGCCCCGTGGGAGGCACTTGACGGAGCTTGGGGCTTCAGCCCAGCTCCTGCTGAAGCCCTGAGCCCCAGCAGATGCACCCCGCAGGGCTGAAACCCCGAGACTCCCCTCCCCACTGGGCAGAAGCCTCTACCCCACCACCCTGTTGCAAGTCAGAAGTCCCAAACTCCCGCCCACCAAGTCTGAAGGTGAAGAATGGGTTGGAGGGGGGGGGCTCTGCGAGCCGCACTTTAATGGTAGAAGACAGTTTGGTCACCCCTGCCAGGTCAGAGACCATATGGAAGATCCTGATCTGCTGAAACTCATTGTTCTGTCAAAATATGGATATCGTTAGTGTCTATGAAATTATGAGATTTTGCTACATGGTTGTTATTGAAATATCTTGTGAGTTTGGGAGATGCCCGCAGCTAGCTCTCCAGTGATTAAGAGGATGGTGACCCACACCCAGGTGGGTGTTAAGGAACCATTGATCAGCAGGGGAATTGTAAACAAGAGATTTACAATTCTATAAGAGACAGCTGTGCAAGCACCACACAATGAGGATTGCTCAACTCTGTGACTCAGCAAGGCCCACCAGGACATGCCTGGGACAGTATCTTTCCAGGGACACGGAAAATATAAAATAAAGGACACATCATGAGATGAGCAGGTCCTCAAGGAATCAATTCTGATGCACTTCCACTTATAATCACTTAAAATCTATCTTTCTGTTAAAACTTATTTTAATGTTTTATCCTTACCAATGAGTTTGTCTAAAGTGCTTGGGGAATCTGCTCAGATTACAAAAGCTGGTGCATGTCCACTACATATACCGTCACCAGGCTCTGAAGGCAGAGTGGAGAGCGGCAGCTGCTGGCTGGGCACCCAGCTCCGAAGGCAGCAGCGCCGAAGTAAGGGTGGCAATGTGAAAAGTGATATTTGTCAATATCACTTTTCATAGCAGACTTAGTGCCTCCCCTGCCGCTCTTACTTCTGTGCTGCTGCTGCCATCCCCCTTCCCCCGTCCCCCAGCTGACAGCTGGAGCCCTGTCACCACCACCCAGTGAGGGAATGGTGGGGGGAGGGCAGCCCAAGCCCAGGCTGCCTCACGGTGAGGAATTGAGGGGCAGCAGGGCTCTGTCAGTCAGCCCCAGGGCGGCAGGGGAAGAGACAACCGTTGGGGGCCCTGTGGGGTCAACCACAGAGTCCTGCACTGGGAACATAATAAATAAATGGAGATACCCCATCTCCTAGAACTGGAAGGGGCCTTGAAAGGTCATTGAGTCCAGCCCCCTGCCTTCACTAGCAGGACCAAGTACTCATTTTGCCCCAGATCCCTAAGTGGCCTCCTCAAAAATTGAACTCACAACCCTGGGTTTAGCAGGCCAATGCTCAAACCACTGAGCTATCCCTCCCACTATCTCCTGGGCAGCTGAAAGGAAGGGAGGGGTTGAAACCCCCAGCCCCCCCATCACCTTGGCAACCCTCAACCAATGGAAGGAGAAGAGACAACAGCAGCCAATTAAGAGGACAGAAGACTCAGCACTGGGTCCAATTCAGGTAGAGATTTTTATTCATGATGCATGCACAGAGAGGTGCCAGAGTGCTCCGCAGATGCTGCCGCTTGATTCCTTCCTCCTGCATGCCAGGTTCTCACCAGGGCAGGGTGTTTCCTTCCCAGCTCATCAGGACACCATGGTGTTTCTCAGAGAGTTCACAAATCACCTTCATGAGCCCACTCATGCTCTCGTCCACCGTCAGGTCTGCCTGCAACATTCATGCCAGAGTGTGAGACGGAATACAGCTGCACTTTCCTCTCCAAGCACAAAGTACCCAAGGCTGGCTGGGAGTTCTCAGCCTCTTCCATATGGTGACCCCATGTTCCAACAGAAAGAAATCCAGGGTATCTGGCCATCTAGGATGGGAGGGTGGTTGTGACCCTCTGAAACTGGTTTGGATCTTCCTCGCCTGAAGGGGTCTGAGAACTCCTGCCCTAAAGAATCTTCTTTTCCATCTCTAATGTCCATGTGTATATAGGTTGCTGTCCAGGAAGGCCTGACCCATGCCCACAGTCTGTAATTTGGCCCTTTTCTATGAGCTTCAGCTTTGACTTCCACATAAAACTAGTGCCACTCATCAGCGAATTATCTTAAGTGCCTATACACAAATGCAAGAAGCCTGGGAAACAAGCAGGGAGAACTGGAAGTCCTGGCACAGTCAAGGAATTATGATGTGATTGGAATAACAGAGACCTGGTGGGATAAATCACATGACTGCAGTACTGTCATGGATGGATATAAACTGTTCAGGAAGGACAGGCAGGGCAGAAAAGGTGGAGGAGATGCATTGTATGTAAGAAAGCAGTATGACTGCTTAGAGCTCCAGTATGAAACTGCAGAAAACCTGAGAGTCTCTGGATTAAGTTTAGAAGTGTGAGCAACCCTTCAAGTTCAGAAGGGTGATGTCATGGTGGGAGTCTGCTAGAGACCACCAGACCAGGGGGATGAGGTGGACGAGGCTTTCTTCCGGCAACTAACAGAAGTTACTAGTTTTCATGAGGGACTTCAATCACCCCGATATCTGCTGGGAGAGAAATACAGCAGTGCACAGACAATCCAGGAAGTTTTTGGAAAGTGTAGGGGACAATTTCCTGATGCAAGTGCTGGAGGAACCATAGGGGCAGAGCTCTTCTTGACCTGCTGCTCACAAACAGGGAAGAATTAGTAGGGGAAGCAAAAGTGGATGGGAACCTGGGAGGCAGTGACCTTGAGATGGTTGAGTTCAGGATCCTGACACAAGGAAAAAAGAAGAGCAGCAAAATACGGACCCTGGACTTCAGAAAAGCAGACTTTGACTCCCTCAGGGAACTGATGGGTGTTGTCAGATGCTACCGGTGTGGTGCTCTGCTTTCTCCTGTGTTGATATCACTCGGCTGCGTGCGTGTATTCCCTCTGTGTGCTGCCCCAGCTCTGCGCAGATAGCTGACCCAGCAAACCCGAAGAGAACCCCCAATAACCACAGAGTCTAGTAAGATGCAAAGTCACGTCGACTAGGTTTATTGCGATCTCGGACACAATGACAGTTCCCCGTAGATTACTTAGTCTACCGGGCATACTACGAGAAAGTGCCTCTTGGCAAGGACCTGGCTCAGTGGCGGGACTTTCCACTGCCCCCGTGGCCGGACAAAGACACCACCCCAGGGATACATTTTTATACACAGGTATACACAAGTTACACATCACTCCTGACGTATTGAGGTGCAGCCCCTCTACGCAGCAAGGTACAACCTCCCTACGTAGTAAGGTGCCGCCTCGCACCTTGTACATGTTGGTTCGATCAAAACAACTCTATCCATCATTTTACCCTTTTGCCCCTGTCATTGGGATGGGTCGGCCTGTTCCATGTTATCTGTGGAATGTTCCAGTATAGTATGTGTTCTGATATCTGGTGTTCAGTACCTTTTAGGTATGTCTCTTTTTGCAGCATCAGCCCTTTCCCTGCCAGCTTCTGTGAGCAGGGCCTGCCTTTGGCTCACAGCTTAACTTTGCTTTATGCTAGCACAGTCTTGACCATTTCTTTAGTTCAGGCCTCAGGCCTCATACTGGGCCTTTACTTTACTGGGCCTTCACTTACTACAATGGGCAGGATCCTCTGGGAGAATAACATGAGGGGGAAAGGAGTCCAGGAGAGCTGGCTGTATTTTAAAGAATCCTTATTGAGGTTGCAGGAACAAACCATCCCGATGTGTAGAAAGAATAGTAAATATGGCAGGCAACCAGCTTGGCTTAACAGTGAAATCCTTGCTGATCTTAAACACAAAAAAGAAGCTTACAAGAAGTGGAAGATTGGATAAATGACCAGGAAGGAGTATAAAAATATTGCTCAGGTATGCAAGAGTGAAATCAGGAAGGCCAAATCACACTTGGAGTTGCAGCTAGCAAGAGATGTTAAGAGTAACAAGAAGGGTTTCAAGTATGTTAGCAACAAGAAGAAGGTCAAGGAAAGTGTGGGCCCCTTACTGAATGAAGGAGGTAACCTAGTGACCGAGGATGTGGAAAAAACTAATGTACTCAATGCTTTTTTCGCCTCTGTCTTCACGAACAAGATCAGCTCCCAGACTACTGCACTGAGCAGCACAGCATGGGGAGGAGGTGACCAGCCCTTTGTGGAGAAAGAAGTGGTTCAGGACTATTTAGAAAAACTGGACGAGCATAGGTCCATGGGGCCGGATGCACTACATCCGGGGGTGCTAAAGGAGTTAGCGGATGTGATTGAAGCGCCATTGGCCATTATCTTTGAAAACTCATGGCGATCGGAAGGGGGGGGGGGGGTCCCGGATGACTGGAAAAAGGCTAATGTAGTGCCCATCTTTAAAAAAGGGAAGAAGGAGGATCCGGGGAACTACAGGCCAGTCAGCCTCACCTCAGTCCCTGGAAAAATCATTGAGCAGGTCCTCAAGGAATCAATTCTGATGCACTTAGAGAAGAGGAAAGTGATCAGGAACAGTCACCAAGGGCAAGTCATGCCTGACTAACCTAATTGCCTTCTATGACAAGATAACTGGCTCTGTGGATGAGGGGAAAGCAGTGGACGTGTTATTCCTTGACTTTAGCAAAGCTTTTGATACGGTCTCCCACAGTATTCTTGCCAGCAAGTTAAAGAAGTATGGGCTGGATGAATGGACTATAAGGTGGTTAGAAAGCTGGCTAGATCGTCGGGCTCAATGAGTAATGATCAATGGGGATCCATGTCTAGTTGGCAGCCGGTATCAAGCAGAGTGCCCCAAGGGTCAGTCCTGAGGCTGGTTTTGTTCAATATCTTCATTAATGATCTAGAGGATGGCATGGACTGCACCCTCAGCAAGTTTGCAGATGACACTAACCTGGGAGGAGACGTAGATATGCTGGAGGGTAGGGATAGGATACAGAGGAACCTAGACAAATTAGAGGATTGGGCGAAAAGAAATCTGATGAGGTTCAACAAGGACAAGTGCAGAGTCCTGCACTTAGGACGGAAGAATCCCATTCACTGTTACAGACTAGGGACCGAATGGCTAGGCAGCAGTTCTGCAGAAAAGGACCTAGGGGTTACAGGGGATGAGAAGCTGGATATGAGTCAACAGTATGCTCTTGTAGCCAAGAAGGCTAATGGCATTTTGGGCTATATAAGTAGGAGCATTGCCAGCAGATCGAGGGACATGATCAATCCCCTCTATTTGGCATTGATGAGGCCTCATCTGGAGTACTGTGTCCAGTTTTGGGCCCCACACTACAAAAAGAATGTGGAAAAATTGGAAAAAGTCCAGCCGAGGGCAACAAAAATGATTAGGGGGCTGGAGCACATGACTTATGAGGAGAGGTTGAGGGAACTGGGATTATTTAGTCTGCAGAAGAGAGGAATGAGGGGGGATTTGATAGCTGCTTTCAACTACCTGAAAAGAGGATGGATCTAGACTGCTCTCAGTGGTACCAGATGACAGAACAAGGAGCAATGGTCTCAAGTTGCAGTGGAGGAGGTCTAGGTTGGATATTAGGAAAAACTTTTTCACTAGAAGGGTGGTGAAGCATTGGAATGGGTTACCTAGGGAGGAGGTGGAATCTCCTTCCTTAGAGGTTTTTAAGGTCAGGCTTGACGAAGTCCTGGCTGGGATGATTTAGTTGGGGATTGGTCTGCTTTGAGCAGGGGGTTGGACTAGATGTCCTCCTGAGGTCCCTTCCAACCCTGATATTCTATGAAGTGTCCTTTCCTCATAACTTGAGGTCTTCTGTACGGGGCCTGTCTATTCCCTAAAGGTTTCCTTTCAACAGGCCCCTTGCCAGTGAGTTAGACCCTGCTCCCAGCAGCAATTCACCTTGATCCAGGGGTTCCCCCCAGTCTCCCTGCACCTAGCAGCTCTCCACCCCAACTGGGCTACCTGCTGGCTTTTCTAATCACCGGTCCCTAGCTGATCAATTTCAGCTGGTGTGTAACTGCTCTGCCACAGGTGAGGCTGGGTCCAGCTCCCCTTAAAGGCCCAGCCAGCCAGTGACACCCATGGTTAACATTTTCGAAATCCCAGTGGCTAGACAGACAAACAGACGGGGGGAGCTCTGCAAATACAGAGAAATGGTGGGCCCATACTGTTGGAAAACACTGATTTCAAGACAGAGTAAGGATGACTCTGAGGCTGCATTTTGAGACATGCACCATTGCACGAGGGCCAGTTCAGCTTCTCCAGTGCTAAGAATTGTGAGCACCCCAGCATGCGCTGGCCCACAAGAGCAGCCTGCTGACGGGCAGGGGGGACAATGGGGGCAATTGCCCAGAGGCCCGGGAGCCCCCAGCTGCCGCTGGCAGCGCAGAGGGGCTAAGGCAGGCTTCCTGCTCGCGCTTGTTGTGCATCACTGCTGGAAGCAGCCAGCACGTCCCTGGGGAGGGGATCTCCATGTGCTGCTGCCCCCACCCCAAATGCCAACTCCTCAGCTCCCACTGGCCGGGAAGTGTGGCCAATGGAAGCTGTGGGGGTGGTGCCTGAGGGCAGCGGTGCACAGAGACCCCCTGTCCCCCCGTCTAGGAGCTGCTGCCAGAGGAGTGTGTCGGTTGCTTTCGGGAGCCGCCCAAGGTAAGCGCTAACCCTCTGGCCCCCTCCTGCACCCCAACCCCCTGCCCCAGCCTAGAGCCTGCACTGAAACTTCCTCCCAGAGCCCAACCCCTCACCCCCTCCTGACCCAAACTCCCTCCCAGAGCCCGGCCCCGCACTCCCTCCCATGCCCAAACTACCTCTCAGAGCCTGCACCCCAACCCCCTGCCCCAGCCTGCTGAAAGTGAGTGAGGGTGCCCTGGGGCCCGGAATTGCTGTCAGCTGGCCTGCACAAGAGAGACAAGCTAGGGGAAGTAATCTCTTTTCTCAGACTAACTTCTGTTGGTGGAAGCTACAAGCCGAGTGGCCCATGGTATTTTTACCATCCTTTTGTCTAACCCTGCCCAGAGCAGGTCTCCATGATACAGCCGTAGAAACACTGGCAGTGGGGTGTGTTAGCCGCACACTGTTGCTTAGGTCGGGTGGAGATGCACTTGTCCTGGATTTCCTGAATAGCCTCAGGAATACTGTGTCCTGCAGAAGGCTCTTTCTCCCTGCATCAGAAGCCTGTTTTTGTGAATGATGTGGCCTGGAGGCTGCTGGTACCTCTGTGAATGTTGCATTTTTCTCCTAGGCATTTCATTACTGCTGTATTAAGTATCTGTGTCTAGCCAGATTTTCCTGCTAACAAACTCGTCAAAGGCGCAGCAGCAAGAGGATTGAGATGCGTTGGTTTTGTGAGGCTGAGTAACAGGAAATGCAGGAGCATCCCCATCGTTCCCAACACAATCTCTCTGCTCGGAGGTGTCGTTACCAGCATGTTGACCTGGAAGGTCATTAGCCCACCTACCTCAGCACTTCCCAGCTCGGTTTTCACCCAGCCCAGGTGCAGCGCACTACACAGGATCCCGTCTTGCTTGTATCCCATCGACTGGCACTTTGTGAGCATGTTTAGCGCTGCCTGGAGGCGAAGCACATGGTGAGCCGAGGCAGAACCACAGCACCCACCAGGCACAGAGCCACTGCACTCCCCAGGCACAACCCACCAAACCCGGCTCATTTGCATGTGTGGGACGCTGCATCTGGGAATGATGAACATTCACCGCCTGAATAACCAGGAACTGAGGGATTCAGCCAGGGTTGGGGGAGGGGGGAAGTGCTGCAATGGCAGGGGAAGAAGATCCTGGGGCACGGGAAAGGCAGGGGAGGGGAGAAGAGAAGAAGGAGCCTTCCATGGGAGGTGGGTCAGAGCAGGGAGAGGGAGGCCCAGTGGTAAGAGGGGCATTTCCATGGGAGTTCGGCAGGAGGAGGGTGTGGAATCCTAGCCATGTTCAGCAGAGCAGTGGAAATAAAGATCCTGTTTCTCAGTTGAGATGACCCTTGAAAGATTCCAACATGCTGTACACACAAGCCATCTGCAGGCACCTGTGTTGGGGTGTATGGGTGCCTAAGTCAGGTGCTTGAGCTTTTGCATGCACCCAGACATAATGTGCATCATTTGCAGGGTTTGCTCAGCACCTTGGGACCCTTCAGGTGAGCAATAGGGTGGCTGAAAAATATTGGTCTTAATACAAAGCTCGGGTTGTTGGAGAGAGCAGCAGCGTGCAAATGTGGGAGGAAATTTCCACCAAGCTGGGCACTGGGCTTGTGGTAAGAACATGCCTGTCGGGAGCGCAACACCCGGCTGTTTGGTGATGGGCATTTACAAGTTCTGGGGCAGAGGCAGGAGGAGATTGTAAGATCAAGAGACTTAGCAGCGTTGGAGCCAAGTGTGGTGGAACCTGTGAGGGCAGCAAACGTCCCAAAGAGAGACTAAAAGACTCCCAACACCTTTGTAGCTTCTCATCCACCTTACCTAAGAATGAGCCTGGTCAATGTGATGGATTGTAACTGGCTGAGGACGGTCCCTGTTATGCTACCAAGGAAAAAGTGGGTGAATGTAATGGTAACTTTAGTGATATTGTACATGCTGTCCCAGAGTGAAATAGACGAACATGCATGTAGAGTCAGTGCTTAATGGAGTCTGAAAAAAGTGTGGTATCTCCCACACACACATCTGCCCATTCACCTGCCTGCAATGAATTCTGCCCCCACATCAATTATGCCCCTACTATACCCCTGCAGCTCCTGGGTTTCTTCACCTCCCCCCCCCCCAGGCTGAAGGGGGGTAGCTCCAACAGCTCTTCATCCCCCTCTGCCTCTTCCTCGCTGGGTGTTGCAGGGAGGTAGGGTTATTCTCTTATTATGGAGCAGTAATGAGAGGTGGACAAAGACCCAGCCTCTCCCAGGGGGGTTAAATACACTCTGTTTCAGGGGATAGTAGATAGAGCTATTTTAGAAGGGTCATTACCTTGATTTCCAATATTGCTGGGTCAGTTCATATGTCCTGGCACTTTGTGATTGGTTTTTGTGTTGGGGTTACTTAAGCAGCTGAGAAATATGAGATTCAGTGACTATCCCATGACTGGTTAGCCTGGGGGAGACATACCTTGCTGCAGCGGTAGGAGACTACTGGCACGAAGGAGAACGTTTCCGGAGTTTTCTCAATGGATCCCAGAACAGTGGAGATGTTGACAATGGCTGCCTTGCTGCAGCTCATCCCTTTCTGGTTGCTTCCCTGGGCAGCCTTCTTCAGCAAGGGAAGGAACGCCTGGGGAGACACTGGGTCACTTTGTCCTTGATAACAAACTTGCCTGCTTCTCAGACCTAAATCTGCCTGCACCTGAGTCCCACTTCCTGTGCTCCCCCCAACTGGCTCCCCCCTTTGCTTCCTCCTCCCACTCCCCATTTCCCACCTGCCTTCACGGCACCCCTTTTGCTAGGAACAGCTTCCCAGTTACCTATTCCTGAGCCTTCTTGCTCCATTCCTTCTATCACCTAGAATGTCCTAGTGACACCTGCCACTGTCTGTCCTGAACCTGTTTGTGCCTTCAAACACTATATATCTAAGCTGTTTAGGGCAAGGACTCCATTCTATTCTGCCTTGGATGTTACCAGCTGTAGAATGCCAGGTCCATCTACAATAAGCAATAATAATACTAACTGATAAATAATAAGCATCTAGATGAGGCTTGCAATGTCTGGATCACCAATGACATAAAAAGTGGGTGCACTAAATTCTCTTCTCTGTTAGGCCTGTGTCACCCCATTAAAGTGAATGGAGCGAGTCAGTTGTTACCAGGGCAGCTGCACCTTCTCTGGTCTCTGAGTGCCCCCCATCAGGTGTTACACCTTGTGCCGTTACCTCCCCAGGGTGGAATCCTGAGATTCCCCAGCTCTCAGAGCAAGGCTCAGGCTACAGCCCCCTGGGCACCAACTGTGATCTCCCACGTCACCACCTGCAAGTAGAGCTGAGCAAAATTTTACGACCAAAACTTGTTTTCAGTGCTACATGCAAATGTGGTGACAATGAAACAATTCACAAAGTCATGCTGATGTCACAGAATTGTTCTTTTTGGAAAGAATCCCTAAAACATTCTGGAAAAAAAAGAAACATTTTGCTTTTTTCTTTTCAAAATCACTTTGGATCAAAATTTCCTTGAATTTTATGTTTAAAAAATTTAAAAATATTTTAAAAGCTTAACATTGTAATGTTTCATTCAACCAGAAATGCCTTTTTAAAAGTTTTTGATTTGTCAAAAATTGCCATTTTTGGTCGGCGGCAAAATGTTTTTTGACTTTTCAAAATTGTCAATGAACCAAGAAATCTGTAATTCACCCAGCTGCATCTGCAAGTCTTCCCTTCGGGAGCTGAGAGCAGTGGTGAATCCAGTGCCCCAAAAGAGCCTTCTGAAAAGGCTTCGCAGCAGGAACATGGCAAAGCATAACAGAGAGGGTATTTAACACCACAGGTCTACGTGCAGGTCTGTATTATCTAAGCGTTCAGGGGAAGCCTTAGGAAGGCTCAACTGCTTCAGACTCTTCTGCAGGGTCTGTGTCTGTCTGTTCCTCTGAACACCTCCCCGACAACTGCCCCCCACCTCTGTGTCTGTACAGCACTGAGCACAATAGAGCTCTGAGCCTGACTGGAACCTCTGGGCTTTACCAGAACACAGAGAAGTCTAGTGTAATGAAAACAAATGGGCCACTTCCTTTTAAAGCAGGGTGGGGTGAAATATTAGATCTCTCCAGCTAATTATCTTGTTTTAAACCAAAAATCCTGCCTAAGTATTCTCAGCCGAAGGTGGACTCTTACCTGGGTCACTAACAGTGGCCCAACAACGTTTGTGTTATAGACGCTTAACATATCTTCAGGAGTGGCTGACTCAAGTGTGCTTGGTGGCATAACGCCAGCATTATTTATCAGCAAATTTAGGCCAGTTCCTCCCAGATGGGCCTCAGCTTTTATTGCAGCGCTCTTGATGCTCGCTGAGTCTGTAGTTTCTGGAGAGAGAATACAGGACTGGTTATGAGCACGGGTTGGTTCCATTCCTGACACTATGTGAAATAAATACACCAAAGTTATGGTAGTTGTGGGTTATGGATAGAGATGCTTGACCCCTTACCAACCTGGTTCAGAGAGGAGGTGTTTATTGTTCTTCAAACTTTTCATATTATGCATTCAGGGCTGGATCCAATTCTCACTGACTTCAATGGGAGTTGGGTCAGCCCCTTAATGTTACTTGAGAAACAAAGCCTACAAGTTAGACCACAGTAGCTAGGAAAGAAGCAAAGAAAACAGAAGGGCAAGAAAATCACCATGTCCTTTCTAGTCTGCAAGATCTAAACAGCCCACAGTTTTGTAACTGGAAGTGGGAGCAGGTCTGGGAATGTGGCAGAGGGCCAAGAATGACATTGAGAGAGACAAAGTCAAAGCAGCATTACCTGCATTTCCATGTACTGCCAGCTGTAACTGACGTTAACACGCTGCTCTGCTCTGAAAACTGCCGTTGGTGCAATGGTTCAATGGGGCTCCTTGCTTGTTGCTTTCTGACGTCAGAGCAAATGTGCTCTGTTTACAAGTAATAAAAAACAATACAGGACTTGAGTCTTGTTTTACCCTAGTACCCCTGGATGCTGCCAGAGCGCTGGAAAGGGGCCTTAGTGTCAATGAGAGTCAAGCCCATTTATTCTAGCTGCTAGCCTTGGATCTGAGAGTCAGGCTGGCTCCTTCCCTCTCACACTTCATCATCGCTCTGTGTGTGTAAAGTTCGACTGACCAGATCTTGCCCTCCTTTCCGCTTGTGCTACCCCATTAACCCGCAGTGCTGGTGCTTGGCTCTCAGGCCCCAGAGTGACTGGTGAGACTGGCAGCTAGAAAATCAAATCCTGAGCACAGTTGATCTGGAATTGCTGAGTGCTGTGGGGCCCTTGCTACAGGGACGTTGTTCAGAGTGAACATACAGGGGAAGCTGCCAGTCATTTGGGGCTTCCTTCTAGGACCATTACAGCCAATGTGTGTTTTTTGCCTTTGACTTCAATGGCCGCAAGTTCAGGGCTTTTCTGCCAGAGTAACAGCAAAAGGAAAATATCCCAAAGTCCAAACCCAGACAGCTGGGTTTAGCAGCCCTTAATCCCATTCGCCCAAAGGATTCTGCTCAGCTGGTGATTCCTTTGCAGGAGACTTGCCCGTGCACCTCTCATCTGACTTCTGCTAGAACAGGAAAAGATGGAGCCGAAGCTGCATGGTATAATCTGTAATGAATCCTCTAGCCCCAGCCTGGATTTCCCTACCCAAACATGTAGCCAATCAAGCATGCAATTGAGAGAGTGGGTTTCCATGGCATATTAAAGAAAATAATGACACAGACCCACATGATGGAGATGGCTGAGAATCTGAGCATGCTGATTTGGGACCATGGAGCTATGGGAGGCATGTCAGACAAAAGATCATCCTGATTAAACCAGACATTAGCATAGTCCAGCAACAATTGGTGATCTTTCAAGAACATCCTCTAATAGTTCAAGGATCTTCCACCTGGTCTTTCTCCTAACAAGGGTTCAGCTCTATAAGCATGGTTCAAACCCTGTCTCTAGAAACAGCTGACAGCGAATTCAGTTAGTGTGTTGAGCAGAGGCCTGGCTCACTCCTAACACTGATGGATCGCCCAGAACCTGAAGCCCAATTTTAGCCACCTTACTGTTAGAATGTGCCCTCCATTGCTGAGGTGATGGCAGGGAGCACAAATCCTGCCAGGGATTTCCTGTTGCAGGTGAAAAGTTCATAAAGTATTTCCAGGAAGGTCATCTTTCTAATGCCAAGGCTCTTTTAACTGACAACAAGCCAGTCCTGACCTGTGCCTTCCTGGCAACATCTCTAGGTTACTGAACTGGGGACTTCAGTGCAATAATAGTTTATTGAGTAGATCTTAAGTGCAAAGTTAGAGTCAGATAATGCCACTTACATCTAACAGTGCAGATCTGGATGCAAGCTAAGGAAGGATCTTCTGGGAAGAGAAGGGAAAAGGGAAGATTTGGAGTGTCTGCTTTCATGGCTGCATCTATCCTCATTAACTCTGCGTTATATTATTACACATTCTATAACTGAGGATGTGATGGTGGTTTGTGCAGGCGAGATGAAAAGGGTTGCTGTTGACTCTTGGCCAACTTGAAGCTGTTTTTCAGAACTAGCTTTGTGTTAATTTACAAATGAACTCTAAGTTCATGAATGTTAATCATGGACAATCTCAGCTGAGAACTTCCAAGTGTTCTTGTGTTTCAGTTTTATGCTACATATGGTCAAACTTGAGTGGCTAAAGTTAGGCTCCTACAGACATATTTTGGCACCTGAATATTAATAGCTTGATTGACTACTGAAAGCCAGATCACGTCTATTCAGGTGCCTAAATATGGATTTAGGAGCAAAATGTTAGGGTTTGAAAAAGCTAGCCTGTAGCTGCAGCATTCGTTTAGAATTGATGGCTTGTGGTTAAAACACTGGGTTAGGAACCAGGTGGTCAGGATCCCAACTCTGCCTTAGACTTCCTGTATGATCTTGGCCAAAAGTGTCCACTAATTTTGGGTGCCTCTCTTGAGACACCATTGAGCCTGGTTTTCAGAGGTGCTGAGAACTCTAGCTAAAGTCACCAATAGATGTAGGTGCTCAGCTCCTCTCCTGAGCAGGCTTTCAGTGACTCCAAATGGCCTCTTTGAAATTCAGAACCATTTTAGCCAAAGACATTTTTTCAACCCGGGCCACAACCTAAAAACAAATCCGTATGTGCATGAAGATGAACAACAGACCAAAAAAATCAAACCACTTCTGCATGGAGACTAATGTTGAGAATATTCAGGCCAAAGGAGATTTATTTTTGAGAAGATTAAAAGACAGGGAAACTGCACTAAGACTGGAGTGGGTCTGACAAGCATAATCGCCTAATCTCTATTGAGTAATTCCATATATTCAACACCTTGGTCTATTGTATGGTCATGTATTAGTAGATGAGTTCTGTTGCTATGACAGCCTCACCCCACCTTAGGGCATGTTGTATAAGGAACATTCAGGCATATTCTACCCTATTATTGTCAATCTAGACTGTTCTCGCAGACGCTAGGCTTGGCTGAGATTTAGTTTGTCATCTTCTCTCACTGCAGTTCTCACAAAGGTGAGCATGATCCAGTCCTGCTCCCGTGCTGGAATGAACGGCAGAACACCTCTTTGATTTAAAGGGAGCAGAACCAGGTGCAGTGTTTGGCACAGATTACCAGACGAGGCAGGCAGCCTCTGTAACTGCGCTTTATGCATTGTTCAGCGATGAGGAACTACGATCCACTGACACTAGCAGTGCACTAACAAGTTGTGGTCTGTTTAGCTGCACTAGTGATTACGATCTAGTCAGGCGCTAGGAATCTGGAAAAAAATGGATGTGGAAAGGGTCATAGAGAACGTAGAGCAGAGACTGCGAATCAGAAAGCAGCTAACGGAGAGCTGGCCATGCAGTGTCTGCAGCGTGCTGGTTGGCAGGAGAGATGCACCGAGGACGTACCTAGCTGCAGAATCACAATGTTTGGGTGCTTGGAAGCCAAATTTTTTAGTTCCTGGAAGCAAAAATAAAATAAAAAAAAATTGCATTATGGAACCTAAGTGAAAACACAGGCACAAATGCTGCATCACCCCATCAGACAAAGCCCTGGCACCGAGAACACCCACAGCCCTATGGCACAGATTCTGCTGTCACCCACATGCAATCCCGTTCATTTAAATGGGGGTATGTGAGCTTAACAGAGAGCAGAAGCTGACCCTGTGGCTGGCAGTCAGTAGTGCCTGGGAGCTCCAGGACACTGCTCTGAGTGAAGTCCGTGGGAACAGCATGAGTCATCATGGAACCAAAAAATCAGAGTGGGTGCATATGAAGACCAAATTTTTCCCCTCCCCAGAACCTCTACCCCACACTTTCTTGCCCTGCTGCTGCCATATGGGGATCCGGGGTCAGATTGGGGATATTGGAAGAGCTGGGGGGGAAAAGGCCAAAACTGTTTTTTTGTTGCTAAAATGCATATTCAGTGACACCAAAACATTTTTTCGAATTTGTGTTGGTTTTGTTGAATTGTGTATCTAGAAAAAAATAAAAATATTTCATTTTTCAGTTCAAAAACTACTTTAGAAATTTCCTTTAATTTTATTTTTTTTTTAAAAACCTCAAAACCACTGAAAAATGCCAAGAATCAAAATATTTTGTTTCAGGTCAACCAAAACATTTCATTTGATCTTCAATGTTTTTCTTCTCATTTACTAGAAAAAAAATTGAAATTATTTTTGGTTTGATCCAAAACAATTTATTTAGTTTGGTTTGGTTTAGGAATTGCCTGCAAACCAAAATGTCAATTATTCACCGAGCCATAGATATTGGCTGCTGGCCTGCCCCTCCAGGAAAAGCCTCTTGCAGATTTGGGGAGGCAGGATCATACTGGGCTCCTCCCTCAAGATAGCTGACCTGATGCCCTCTAAGGAGCCAGAAAGGAAGAAGCATCACAGGGAGAGCTCCCACTATAGGAAGGATTATGGGACACCAGGCAAATCTCACTTCCCCCACAGCTACATCAAGGGTTAACGGGTGGTCCCAGCACTATTGGGGAAGGAGGGCTGGGGTCTCAGAGGAGGTGAGGTGGTCTGGCAGAAATCCTTCCCCACGCCAAGCCTGAACATCAGCCAGGTCTGCCTTGGACCCCTGGCATAACAGGCCTATGGATCTGTAACAAATCGGGTATCTGATTGGGCAATGTGCCAGGCTCCCTGCCATCATTACAGGGTAACATAACTGTGACATTCTAGCTGCGGCTCTGCGAGGGGCCAATACTTTACACGATAATGGGGACAAGCGAGTGATACAACGCGCACTAGAGCTGCGTATAGTTAACGTGCAGCAGTAGAGTTGCATAAGTGTCAAGGGGAATGTAGGAGCAATGTCTGAGCAGCAATGACTGGGGGTGATCTGGGTACAGAGGGAGGGCAGAGGCGGACAGAATGTCTGTGTGTGTGTTGGGGGGGAGCTAACAGAATGGCAGCACCTCACACCCACTCTGCACAAGGCGCAGGGCAGTGGAGGATCTGGCCCAGTAGTGTTAGGGTTGGGAAAAATTGGGGTCAGTCCAAATCAGGCCTCCTACTGAAACTTGCAAGGTTCCCTGTTTTAAGAGGGCAGGAGGTTTCAGGGGTGGAGGGGAACATACAGCTGGGAAACTGTGTTACAGACTCAGTCCTGGGATCTGCCATCTAAACCTGCTTTTATTCCATGCCCTTTTGGGGAACATTTTCTAAAACAAAGTTCAGCTAAGCAAAAAAGCTGCTTCTCACCTGCGCTCGCACTCCCTCTGGGTCCCGGCAGGTGGCAAAGATCACTTCTGGTGGGTTCGGTTTCCCAATAAAACGCTTGATCAGTTCCAGGCCAATTCCCCGATTGGATCCAGTCACCAGGACACTACGGACATGAAACCCTGCCATGGTCTCTTCACAGCTGCCTCTAGTCTCTGTCTCTGTAAAGTCAATTTAACATCTGCTGTGTCATTTCCTCTGAACTGATTTTGCTGTGATGAATCCCCGCCTACTTTTTTGCTAGTTTCCCTGGAGGCGTATGTTTGTTACAAAAGTTTATGTCATGTTTGATAAAATGCCTCAGTTGATGCATCTCTGGAATAAACAGGAGCTAAGTTGGTGGAATGACAGTGAAACACAAGTCCTCTATCTGAACAGCTCCTGTAAGTCACTGTGACAGAGAATGCCTGATTTTTTCTTACCACAAGCTTTTAAACTGCCCTGAAGCCTTTCCTTTCATTACTAACTTGTTCATGGGGCTACCTCTAGTTTCAGCTGTGTTAGTGTAAATTGGCATAATTTCCCTGAAGATGCAGATTTAGTCTTCTACATGTCTCAGCAGATCTCCAGTTGCTAGATCTAGAAAGGGTAGGAGGGGAAACGGAGCAAAGTTAGTTAAAGAAAACATTGATCAGAGAACTGGAAAGGAGAGTCTGAAAAAAACTGCCCTTGGGTAGCGTTAGCTAGAGAAGGGATTAAGTCACAATAGCCAGGTCCATTCTGAGCATCCCAGAGTACAGGTCATGGCTTTGGTTTGGGTCCGTCAAACATTGTGGCTGAAATGTGTAAGGGTATGTCTGCTCTACAAAATTAGGTTGAATTTATAGAAGTCGATTTTTTAGGAAGCAATTTTATACAGTCGATTGTGTGTGTCCCCACTAAGCGCATTAAGTTGGCGGAGTGTGTCCACAGTACCGTGGCTAGCATCGACTTCCAGAGTGTTGCACTGTGGGTAGCTATCCCACAGTTCCCGCAGTCTCTGCCACCCATTGGAATTCTGGGTTGAGCTCACAATGCCTGATGGGGCAAAAACATTGTCGCGTGTGGTTTTGGGTACATGTCGTCAGTCGCCCCTCCCTCTGTGAAAGCAATGGCAGACAATCGTTTGTGCCTTTTTTCCATGGGGGCGCCATATTGCTTTCAGCAGACGGTGCAGTAGTACTGCTAACTGTCGTCATCGAACGACTGCTTCCACTGCCACTCTGCTCTCCTGCTCTGGCCGCAGACGGTGCAATAGGTCGGAAAAACTGGCATTCCAACCACCGCTTCCGCTGCCACTCTGCTCTCCTGTCTCGATCGATAGCGAATTTCTCCATGTTGGCTGTCATGGGCTCCCGCTTGTGCTGCAACTCTGCTCTCCTGCTCTCATGAATTCACCTCGCAGGTCCTCTCGTCATTCTCTATAAATATCTGTTCTCGTGGCATCTCTCCATAAATATCCATTCCGTCATCCACCGCTTCCGCTGCAACTCTGCTCTCCTGCAGACACCATACCATGGCAAGCATGGAGCCCCCTCAGATCACCGTGGCAGTTATCACCATTGTAAACACCTAGCATGTTATCCTGCAGTATATGCAGAACCAGAACCTGCAAAAGCAAAACCAGGCGAGGAGGCGACGGCAGCGCGGTGATGAGAGTGATGAGGACATGGACATAGACTTCTCTTAAAGCATGGGCCCTGACAATGTGCACATCATGGTGGTAATGGGGCAGGTTCATGCCATGGAATGCTGATTCTGGGCCCGGGAAACAAGCACAGACTGGTGAGACCGCATAGTGTTGCAGGTCTGGGATGAATCCAATGGCTGCGAAACTTTCGCATGCGTAAGGGTACTTTCATGGAACTTTGTGACTTGCTTTCCCCTGCCCTGAAGCGCCAGAATACCAAGATGAGAGCAGCCCTCACAGTTCACAAGCGAGTGGCGATAGCCCTCTGGAAGCTTGCAACGCCAGACAGCTACCGGTCAGTCGGGAATCAATTTGGAGTGGGCAAATCTACTGTGGGGGCTGCTGTGATCCAAGTTGCCAGGGCAATGAGAGACCTGGTGATATCAAGGGTAGTGACTCTGGGAAACGTGCAGGACATAGTGGATGGCTTTGCTGCAATGGGATTCCCTAACTGCAGTGGGGTGATAGACGGAACCCATATCCCTATCTTGGGACTGGAGCACCAAGGCAGCGAGTACATAAACCGAAAGGGGTACTTTTCAATGGTGCTGCAAGCACTGGTGGATCACAAGGGACGAACCGGGTGGAGTGGGGTGGGGGAGGAGGAGAGGAGGGAGGGACAAGGCCACACTGCACTTCACAACTTATTGAATGCCAGCCTTCTGTTGCTTGGGCAGTCCTCTGGGGTGGAGTGGTTGGGTGCCCGGAGCCCCACTCCCCGTGTTTTTGGGCGTCTGGGTGAGGAGGCTATGGAACTTGGGGAGGAGGGCAGTCAGTTACACAGGAGCTGAAGCGGCAGTCTGTACTCCTGCTGCCTTTCCTGCAGCTCAACCATACACCAGAGCATATCAGTTTGATCCTCCAGTAGCCTCAGCATTGCCTTCTGCCTCCTCTCATCACGCTGCCACCACCTCTCCTCTTGCTCCAGCCATCTATCCTCTCGCGCGTCCCTCCTGTCCTCACGTTCATTTTGTGCTTTCCTGAACTCTGATATTGTCTGCCTCCACGCATTTTGCTGGGCTCTTTCAGGGCGGGAGGACTGCATGAACTCAGAGAACATTTCATCGTGAGTGCATTTTTTTCGCCTTCTTATCTGCGCTAGCCTCTGGGATGGAGATGATAGCGGGAGCGTTGAAACATTTGCAACTATGGTAGGAAAAAAAAGGGAGAGTAGTATTTAAAAAGACACATTTTAGAGTACAAGATCTCGTTTTACCTCTTATATTGAGGGCCTGCCGGTTTGGTGTAAGAGATCACACACACACAGGGACGGGCAACAGAATTTGGCTTGCAGACAGCCATGGTAAGCCACAGTCTTTTGACTTCTTTAAGTCTTCAGGTCAAATTAATCATTAAACACGCTTGCTTTTAAACCATGTATTATATTTGCAGAGGTACACTCACCAGAGGTCCCTTCTCCGCATTCAAGGTCCGCGAGCCCGCCTTGGGAGGGTTGGGAGGGTATTGGCTCCAGGGTGATAAACAGTTCCTGGCTGTCGGGGAGAATGGTTTCTCCGCTTGCTTGCTGTGCGCTATCTTCAACCTCCTCCTCATCATCCTCGTCCCCAAAATCCTCATCCCTGTTGCATGAGACTCCCCCCTTGCAGGAGTCCACAAACAGGGGTGCAGTAGTGGTGGGGGCACCCCCTAGAATTGCATGCGGCTCATCATAGAATCGGCATGTCTGGGGGTCTGACCCGGAGTGGCCGTTTGCCTCTTTGGTTTTTTGGTAGGCTTGCCTCAGCTCCTTAAGTTTCATGTGGCACTGCTGCAAGTCCCTGTTATAGCCTCTGTCTTTCAGGTCCTTGGAGATTTTTTCAAATATTTTGGCATTTCATCTTTTGGAACGGAGTTCGGATAGCACGGAACTGGTGCTCCCCATACAGCGTCTAACATGCAGACAGCGTGTCTCCCCATACAGCGATCAGATCCAGTACCTCCCGTTCGGTCCATGCAGGAGCGCTTTTGCGATTCTGGGACTCCGTGGTCACCTCTGCTGATGAGATCTGCACAGTCACCTGTGCTGATCAGCTCGCCACGCTGACCAAACAGGAAATGAAATTCAAAAGTTCCCGGGGCTTTTTCTGTGTACCTGGCCAGTGCATCTGAGTTGAAAGTGCTGTCCAGAGTGGTCACAATGGAGCACTCTGGGATAGCTCCTGGAGGCCAATACCGTTGAATTGCGTCCACACTACCCCAAATTCGACCCGGTGATGTCGATTTCAGCGCTAATCCCCTCATCGGGGAGGAGTACAGAAATCAATTTTAAGCACCCTTTAAGTCGACAAAAATGGTTTCGTCGTGTGGACGGGTGCAGGGTTAAATCAATCTAAGGCTGCTAAATTCAACCTAAACTCGTAGTGTAGACCAGAGCTAAGAGTCAGGAAGCTCAAAGAGACGGGATCTGATTCTGCTGTTACTTGTGCAGGTGTAAATTAGGAGCAACTCCATTAACTTTGGAGAAGTGGCACCAGTTTAAATCTGCAATGGGTCAGAATCCACCCCAGGGGTTCCACAGCAGATAGAAAGCTGCCCTCTTTGCTCTGCTTTGTGAAGGTTAAAGGGCTTGTGCCAGTGAGCAATTGCACATGTTTGATTTGTGCACAACACATGTTGTGGCCTTTCCTGCTCAGCAGTAAGCACCGGTGTGCTTCTTGTGGGGAAGGGGCGGGGACTTTAGTGGGTTGCACAGTGAGTGTAGAAGAAAGTTGGCATCACTGGAACATTTGTTTGTTTTCTCTACAATCCATAGTCCTGCCTATCAGATCCTCTGCCAAGAACCCTCCCCCCACTGCTGGGTTTGTTTGGTTTGTTTCTGTAGATTTCTAGGGTGTGCCTGTCAGTGGGATTAATCCCAACTCCCTAAATGCATGGTAAGGCTTTGAGTCCAGTGACTCAGGGATTCAGGGGTTAAATAAATAAATCAGTTTAAACGTCCCTGAATGTTGGTGACTGAGTTTTCAGCTGCAGGAGAAAGTAGCTCATCAGCATAAGACAAAAGTTTGCATTTATGTAGCCCATTTATCTAAAGATCACAAAGTGCTTTACAAGTGATAGGTAATTAATCCTCAGAATTCCCCTTGGAGATAGCGAAGGTCAAGTCTAAATGGGAAAGTGTTCCTAGTTTTACTGGTATAGTTATAGCACTATAGCCCCCTGGGTGGGTGCACTCATTCTGGAATAAGCTTGGCTTTTTCTGGGTTAGCTCAAACCCCTTCTCCAGCAACACAGGTTAAACTGAAAAAGCCACTCTCCTACCAGAATTAGAATGTCCACACTGTAACTATAACTGTATTGGTTTAAACTCAGGTTATTCTGGTATAACTCTCCTACATAGACAATCCTTAAATGTTATCGCCATCTTAGCCCTGGTCTACACTACAAGTTTAGGTCGACTTTAGCCGCGTTAAATCGAATTAAGCCTGGACACGTTTACACGACGAAGCCCTTTCTTTCGACTTAAAGGGCCCTTTAAACCGGTTTCTTTACACACCTCCGACGAGGGGATTAGCGATAAAATCGGCCTTAGGGGGTCGGAATTGGGTTAGTGTGGACGGAATTCGACGTTATTGGCCTCCGGGAGCTATCCCACAGTGCTTCATTGTGACCGCTCTGGACAGCACTCTCAACTCAGATGCACTGGCCAGGTAGACAGGAAAAGCCCTGCGAAGGTTTGAATTTCATTTCCTGTTTGCCCAGCGTGGAGAGCACAGGTGACCATGCAGAGCTCATCAGCACAGGTAACCGTGATGGAGTCCCAGTCCCAGTCCCAGTCCCAGGATCGCAAAAGAGCTCCAGCCTGGACCGAACGGGAGGTACGGGATCTGATCGCCATCTGGGGAGATGAATCAGTGCTGGCCGAACTCCGAAGCAGTAAAAGAAATGGCAAAATAATAGAAAAGGTCTCCAAGGCCATGAAGGACAGAGGCCATAACAGGGACGCACAGCAGTGCCGCGTGAAAATTAAGGAGCTAAGGCAAGCCTACCACAAATCCAGAGAAGCAAACGGAAGGTCCGGGGCTGAGCCGCAAACATGCCGCTTCTACGCTGAGCTGCATGCCATTCTAGGGGGTGCAGCCACCACTACCCCAACCGTGTGCTATGAGTCCCTCACTGGAGAAAGACACAGGGAAGCGGGTTCGGCGGACGAGGAAGATGAGGATGGAGAGAACATAGATAGCTCACAGCAGCAAGGAAGCGGAGAAACCGGTTTCCCCAACAGCCAGGATATGTTTATCACCCTGGACCTGGAACCAGTAACCCCTGACCTCACCCAAGACCCTGTGGGCACACAGGGGACCTCTGGTGAGTGTACCGTTGTAAATATTACACATGGTTTAAAAGCAAGCGTGTTTAATGATTAATGATTAATTTGCCCTGGCAATCGCGGCCAGTACAGCTACTGGAAAAGTCTGTTAATGTGTATGGGGATGGAGCGGAAATCCTCCAGGGACATCTCCAGAAAGCTCTCCTTCATGTACTCCCAAAGCCTTTGCAAAAGGTTTCTGGGGAGGGCTGCCTTATCCCGTCCGCCATGGTAGGACACTTTACCACGCCAGGCCAGTAGCACGTAGTCTGGAATCATTGCATAACAAAGCATGGCAGCGTATGGTCCCGGTGTTTGCTGGCATGCAGACAACATCCATTCCTTATCGCTCTTTGTTATCCTCAGGAGAGTGATATCATTCACGGTCACCTGGTTGAAATGGGGCGATTTTATTAAGGGGACATTCAGAGGTGCCCCTTCCTGCTCTGCTGAAATATTCCCCGCTGTTAGCCACGCGGTGGGGGGGAGGGGTGAAGTGACCATCCCAGAGAATTGGGTGTGTGGGGGAGGGGAGTTAGTTGGGTTTGTGCTGCATGTTAGACCTGAAACCGCAGCCCCTCCTTTTACATTGCAAACCCATTTTAAATGGCCAACCCAACGGGTGCTTGGTATGGTTAATGAGAGCAGTACTGTTTTAAACCATCCCCACTTGTTAACAAGGTTAAAAAAGCCAAAAGACTGTGTCTTACCATGGCTGCCTGCAAGCTGAAATCTGTGGCCTGGCACTGCGTGAGTGATCTCTCACACCAAACCTGCAGGCTCTCAATATAAGAGGAAAAATGCGACCTTGTAACGAAAGCACATGTGCTGTGTGATGTGAACAGCAAAATCTAACGTGAAAGACTGTACCCATTGTTCTCTAAAATGTATCTTTTTTAATCACCTCTCCCTTCTCCTCCACCAGCTGCAAATGTTTCACCTTCACAGAGGCTAGTGAATATTCGAAAACGGAAGCGAAGGACGCGTGACGAAATGTTCACTGAACTACAGACTGCCTCCCACGCTGACAGAGCACAGCAGAATGCGTGGAGGCAGTCAATGACTGATTTTAGAAAAGCCCAATATGAGCGAGAGGAGAGGTGGCGTGCTGAATCGCGGGCTGAAGAGGAGAAGTTGCGTGCTGAAACGCGGGCTGAAGAGGAGAAGTGGCGTCAGCTTGTAAACAGAAAGCAAGAGTCGATGCTCCGGCTGCTGGAGCATCAAACTGATATGCTCCTGCGTATGGTTGAGCTGCAGGAAAGGCAGCAGGAGCAGAGACAGCCGCTACAGCCCCTCTGTAACCAACAGCCCTCCTCCCCAAGTCCCATTGCCTCCTCACCCAGACACCCAAGAACACGGTGGGGGGGCCTCCGGCCACCCAGTCACTCCAGCCTAGATGATTTCCAGAGCAATAAGTTTTAAAGTTTTAAAGTGCAGTGTGTCCTTTTCCTTCCCTCCTCCCCCACCCATCCCGGGCTACCTTTGCAATTATCCCCCTAGTTGTGTGCTGAATTAATAAAGAATGCATGAATGTGAAGTAACAATGACTTTATTGCCTCTGCAAGTGGTGCTTGAAGAGGGGAGGGTGGGGTGCTTGGTTTACAGGGAAGTAGAGTTAACCGGGTGGGTGGGGGGTTGGAGATTTCATCAAGGAGAAACAAACAGAAGTTTCACACCGTAGCCTGGCCAGTCACAAAACTAGTTTTCAAAGCTTCTCTGATGTGCACCGCGCCCTGCTGTGCTGCTCTAACCGACCTGGTGTCTGGCTGCGCGTAATCAGCGGCCAGGCGATTTGCCTCTACCTCCCACCCCGCCATAAATGTCTCCCCCTTACTCTCACAGATATTGTGGAGCGCACAGCAAGCAGCAATAACAATGGGGATATTCTTTTCGCTAAGGTCTGAGCGAGTCAGTAAGCTGCGCCAGCGCGCTTTTAAACGCCCAAATGCACATTCCACCACCATTCGGCACTTGCTCAGCCTGTAGTTGAACAGGTCCTGACTCCTGTCCAGGCTGCCTGTGTATGGCTTCATGAGCCATGGCATTAAGGGGTAGGCTGGGTCCCCAAGGATCACGATAGGCATTTCAACATCCCCAACGGTTATTTTCTGGTCCGGGAAGAAAGTCCCTTCCTCCAGCTTTCGAAACAGAACAGAGTGCCTGAAGACGCGAGCATCATGTACCCTTCCCGGCCAGCCCACGTTGATGTCGGTGAAACGTCCCTTGTGATCCACCAGGGCTTGCAGCAGCATTGAAAAGTACCCCTTGCGGTTTATGTACTCGGTGGCTTGGTGCACCGGTGCCAAGATAGGGATATGGGTTCCGTCTATCGCCCCACCACAGTTTGGGAATCCCATTGCAGCAAAGCCATCCACTATGTCCTGCACGTTTCCCAGAGTCTCTACCCTTGATATCACCAGGTCTCTCATTGCCCTGGCAACTTGGATCACAGCAGCCCCCACAGTAGATTTGCCCACTCCAAATTGATTCCCGACTGACCAGTAGCTGTCTGGCGTTGCAAGCTTCCACAGGGCTATCGCCACTCGCTTCTCAACTGTGAGGGCTGCTCTCATCCTGGTATTCTGGCGCTTCAGGGCAGGGAAAGCAAGTCACAAAGTTCCATGAAAGTGCCCTTACGCATGCGAAAGTTTCGCAGCCACTGGGCATCGTCCCAGACCTGCAACACGATGCGGTCCCACCAGTCTGTGCTTGTTTCCCGGGCCCAGAATCGGCGTTCCACGGCATGAACCTGCCCCAGTAACACCATGATTTCCACATTGCTGGGGCCTGTGCCTTGTGAGAGGTCTATGTCCATGTCCATTTCCTCATCACTGTCGTCGCCGCGCTGCAATCGCCTCCTCCTCGGCTGGTCCCGATTTTGCTTTGGCATGTCCAGGCTCTGCATATACTCCAGGACAATGCGCATGGTGTTCATAGTGCTCATAATTGCCGCGGTGATCTGAGCGGGATCCATGATGCCAGTGATAGCTATGGCGTCTGGTCTGAAAAAAAGGCGCGAAACTAGTATCTAAAGACCAGGGTAAGAAGGGAGGGAGGGAGGGAGGGAGGGGCGAGTGACGACATGGCGTACAGGTACAGGGAATTAAAATCAAGAAAGGTGGCTGTGCATCAGGGAGAAATACAAACAACTGTCACACAGAATGCACCCCCCCACCCAGAGATTGAACTCCTAAGCCTGGGTTTAGCGGGCCGTTGATTTGACGGAGGGAGGGGGGAAGGAAATGAATACAGAACAAATCTATTTTTTACATCTTAAGATGACAGTGCAGCATGACTGATAGCCCTCGGCATTTTCTGGGTGCTTGGCAGCAAATACTGGGCGCGTACCAGTATGATGATGATGGATACCAATCATAATATACTATTTATTGCCAAAAGGCAAGGGGTTGCTGCTGTGTAGCAATGTAACCCTACGTGTGCCAGCCACATGTCTGCCAGCACCCAGATCGCCCTCGGCCTTTTCTGGGTGCTTAGCAGACAATACTTGGCAGAAAATAGTATACTACGACTGGTAGCCATCATTGTCCAACGAGGACAGTTAAAGGCAAGGGGTTGCTGCTGTGTAGCAATGTAACCCTACGTGTGCCAGCCACAGGTCTGCCAGCACCCAGATCGCCCTCGGCCTCTTCTGGGTGCTTAGCAGACAATACTTGGCAGAAAATAATATACTATGACTGATATCCATGATTGTCCGACGAGGACGGTTACCAGTCGTAATCAACCATATACTGCCAAAAGGCAAGGGGCTGGTGCAATGCAGCCCTACGGCTGCCAGCCCCACAGCTACCAGCATCCCGATCGCCGATGAAGGCTACCACTCATGCTGCACCATCTACCGCCAAAAGGCAGTTATCTGCTGCTGCTGTGTTAAGCAATGCAGTCCCACGTCTGCCGGCACCCGGAAGACATATGGTGACGGTGTGAGCTGAGCTGAGCGGGCTCCATGCTTGGCGTGGTATGTTGTCTGCACAGGTAACCCAGGTAAAAAGGCGCGAATCTATTGTCTGCCGTTGCTGTGACGGAGGGGGAGGGGCCTGACACAATGTACCCAGAACCCCCCGCGGCACTGTTTTGCATCATTCGGGCATTGCGATCTCAACCCATAATTCCAATGGGCGCCGGAGACTGCGGGAACTGTGGGATAGGTACCCATAGTGCAATGCGCCGGAAGTCGACGCTAGCCTCGGTACTGTGGACGCGGTCCGCCGACTTCATGCACTTAGAGCATTTTATGTGGGGACACACACAATCGGCTGCATACAACCGGTTTCTATAAAACCGGCTTCTATAAATTCGACCTAATTTTGTAGTCTAGACATAGCCTTACAGAGGGCAAAGTAAGGCAGGGAGAGGATGAGTAACCTTGCCCCAGGTCCCACAGAAAGTCTGTGGGAGAACCCAGGAGTCCTGACTCCCAGTGAGGTGCTCTAAGAACTTGAGGGCTGTAGCTTTATGGTATCCAAATGCAAATATCAAAGGTTTGCAGTTCCTGTTGGCTTTCAAGAAGTGCCAAACATGTCAGCTGCCAGTCCAAAGCTACTGTGAACTCTCTGATGTCTCCCCTCCCTACCAGTCCCACCCGGGAAAGGTCTTTGGAATGCCCTAACCCACAACCCCCAGCAAGCTCTCCACAACTAGTCACCTCCCCACTCCCCCCCCCCCCCTCTTCAAACAGCTCAACCCCTGTTCCCCAATACTCTGCCAGCTGTGGCGGTAAGAATGCAGGGGTACCGGGTTCTGGGAGCAGGATAGCAGGGCTCAGCTGAACCTGAAAAAAGTCTGCAGTTTGGGCATGGGTGAAGTTTTGGGCTGGTCTGTAGGGTTTTCTCAGACGACTGGGTCATCTCTAAAGTTTGATTGGACCCGTCTATAGCATCAGCTGGGACTGGGAGCATGGTTTGCGTCTGACTAGAACAACAAGAGGGAGGGGATTTATTGCTGGTCACCCTCCTTGTGGAATGCTGAATCTAGGTCTGGGCCAGTGTTTCAGGGTTTGGCTCACAATGAATTTGCGAATGGAGCACTGTGGGTTGGGTTTGAACCAAACCCTGTGGACTAAGCTGGAGGTTTGAGTTCACTGAACTCCAAGGGAAACCCTGTAAGACCCCGGGGTCTAGCCCCCAGGCCAGCAGAGCTGCCAGCATCTCCAGGCTGCTACACCCTGCTTGTGCTCCATGACCCCACAATCTGCTGTGGACATAAACCATGGGAAGTCCCGCCTCATTGCATCTGACAGGTAGCAGCCTCATGTTCCTGATTGGCTTCTCACCCTCTATAAACCCAAGAGGCATTCCAGGAAGTGTCTAGGCAACACTATGGGTCTTTTGTAGCTGCAACAACGATTTCTACTCATTGCTTCTGAACTCCTGGCTTTGACCTTGGCCTTTGTCTCCTGCCCCAGACCCCAAAACCTTATTTGGACTCTGATCTTTGGTATCAACCCAGGTCTGGAACCTATGAACTCCTCCACCACTCCCAGCCACAGGTTTGCCCCTCCTCTGACCCATGGTCATGACTGTCCCTTGTTGGGATCCTGACATGCTCCAGGGGTGGGAGACCCTGGACTTTGCACTAGTTTAACTTCAAGTTCTTGGATTCAATGTGGGAATCACCAGATGAAATTCCACAGCCTGGGTTCTGCAGGAAGTCAGTCTAGAGGATCATAATGATCCTTTCTGGCCTTACCCTCTGAATCTAGGACTCATGGGAGTGCAGGAGGCAGCCATGGGAGGGGCATGGATGGAGTCTTTCCAGAATCGGCAGGATGCAGCCCTTTAAACAACTTTAGCCCATATCTACAAACTGTAGAAGAACTTGGTCAGAGCCAACACATCAATCCCAAAACGGAGCCCAAGAGGGTGTCAGGTATCTTGCTCAGCTCAGCTTGGAATCTGTTCTTTATAGGTGACATGAGAGTGGTTTGAATATTTGTGGATTCACAGATATTCAGGCCAGAAGGGACCTTTACATAATCTAGGCTGAACTCCTGTGTAGCCCAGGCCAGAGAATTTCATCCAGTTATTGCTCTGTTGAGCCAGTAACTTGTGTTTAACTAAAGCATATAATTGAAAAAGCCAGCCCGTCTTGATGTGAAGACATCAAGAGATGGAGAATCCACTACTTCCCTAGGTAGTTTGGTCCAGAGTTTAATCATCCTGACTGTTAAAAAATTGTGCCTTATTTATTGTTTGAAATGGTCTGGCCTTAATTTCAAGCCATTAGTTCTTCTTCTTTCCCCCCTAGATTAAAGAGCCAGTATTTTTCTCCCCATGAAGGATTAATACACCGTAATCAAATCACCTCTTGATCTTTCTGATAAGCTAAAGAGATTGAGCTCCTTTTGTCTCTCACTGTGAGGCATTTTCTCCAGCCCTCAAATCATTTTGTGTCTCCAGTCTGCACCCACCATTTATTCAACATCCTTTTAAAAATGTGGACACGAGAACTGGCTGCAGTATTCCGGTATCGATCTCACAAATGGCATATACAGAGGTAAAATCACCTCTCTATTCCCCTGTTCATACATCCAAGGATCATTTTATTCCTTTTTGCCACAGCATCTAGTGGTTGGTTCTCTGCAGAGAAGCACTGAGATATGGTTCAAATCCAACTTTATTAATGATGTATGCAAGGGATGCTGTATCCATGCTGATGACTTGGGGAAATGCTCAGGCTGAGTCTGGCATGTTGCTGCCTCCCTCACCAAGGAACTACTTTTCCTTCCCAATTCACAAAGGTCCCATCTTGTGTCTCTGAGAGCATGGACAGCACCTGCAGTATCCCGTTTACGTTCTGATCCATAGTCAGGGGTGCCTGCAAAATTCAAACCATGTTAAAGGAGAAGATAAAACTGCTCTTGTCTCTAGAGGGAGTAAGAGTCATGGGGTGGTAGCTGCTCATGCCAAGTTAGAGACAGTTATGCTGCTGCTGCTGTCTACACAGGACCATGCTTTCTCCCCCCGACTCAGCTCTGACAGACGGGCTTAGGAGCAGGGGAGGCACGTTTCCATGAAGGCTGCTGGAGTAACTTGCTCTGCTGCATCTGGTGCAGGAAAAGGGACTAAAATCACCACTGCAGAACGAGCTGAGCACAAGCCAATCCAACTCCCATTTAAAACAATCTTGCCAGTGAATTGAATGGCAGTTGCCCGAAATGCACCCTCTATAATGTGACCATTTAACTGGCTAAACCGTTTCTAACATGGCTGCTTTTCCTGATCTGGCTTTTCTTATGTGTGATATGGCGAGGATCAGATTGAATACGTACCACGCCCCTAACTTCTGTGGTCATCTGCAAAATTGATCAATTATGAGTTTGTTTTCCTCTGCATGACTAACAAAAGAGTTAAATAGTGCAGGGCCAAGACCACATCCACGGGGGGCCTCATTAGAAGCACACCCATTTGATGATGATTCCCCATTTACAGTTAGATTTTGAGACCTGTCAGTTATCCAGCTTTTAATCCATGCAATGTGTGCCACATTAATTTATCTCATTCTAGTTTTTTAATTAAAATCTTGTGCACTACCAAGTCAAATGCCCTACAGAAGTCTAAGTATATTACATCAACCCTATTACCTTTATCAACCTAACTTGTAATCTCATCAAAAAATCAAGTTTATTTCCATAAAAACATGTTGATTGGCATTAATTATATTACCCCCCTTTAATTCTTTATTGGGTTACCTAGGAGTTACCTAGGGAGGTGGGTTACGTAGGGTTACCTAATAGGTTAGCTAGGGAGGTGGTGGAATCTCCATCTTTAGTGGTTTTTAAGGCCCGGCTTGACAAAGTCCTGGCTGGGATGATTTAGTTGGTGTTGGTCCTGCTTTGAGCAGGGGATTGGACTAGAACTAGATGACCTCCTGAGGTCTCTTCCAACCCTAATATTCAAAAATTCTATGATTCCAATGGAGTCTTGTATCAGCCGCTTCATTACCTTGCCCAGGATCGATATCAGACTGACAGGCCTATAATTACATAGGCCATCCCATTTACCCTTTTCAATTATTGGCACAACATTAGCTTTCTTCAAGTCTTCTGGAACTGCCCTAGTGTTCCAAGGCTTATTGAAAATCAACATTCATGGCCCAGGGAGCTCCTCAGCCAGCTCTTCTGAGTGCTCAAGACTGTACTAAACAAGCAAACCAACATGAGCTGCTGATTGGCTGAATTCTACATCTGATGGCATGACCCTACCACCCAACCATGAGCTGGTTACTCACAACTCAAAATGTTAGAGCAAAATATCTAGTTTCCTCCCAGCCCACCCCTCTGTAATAACTTCCTAATAACACAAGTCTTACAACATGAAAAACAAAGAAGAAGGCTCAAGGCAGGGGAATGCTTCAGAGAGTAATTTAACTTCACACATAAATAAAAAGATATTCTCTGTGTAGTGAAGACTCAGGAAGAGCTCACTTGGGTTTCCCTAGCAAAATGTTGAACTTCTATTGAGGAAAGGAAAGAAGATCCCAAAGAGTTGAGAGAGCAGAGCAGCCATTCTCATCTCACCGTCTTGGAAATCATCAATCTCCGGCCTAGGAGCTCTCACACTGCTCTTCTGCACAGTTCTGTCTCCAGAGTTAGGCTACGTCTACACTGAAAATGGAGGTATAACTGTAGTGCTGGGAGGCATACCTGTGCTAGCTTTAATCATGCTAGTGTGGGTAATAATAGCAGTTCTAGTGTTGATGTGTCTTCACTACAGTTTTTCCCTGTGCTACCTAGATTAAAATTGATGTGAGCATGTCTACACATGCTGCAACCACACCTCAATTTGCAGTAGAGACATACCTACCTTCTCATTTATTTTCATAGAAGCGGCAGGCTTGTGTTTCCAGGGACTGCCCTGGTTTTATGCTTAAACTGACAGCATTTCTAGTTGGATTTTTGTATGGCCTATAATCAGAATGCTTAAAACATCAAGCAAAGCAGTAGCAACCTTGTTAGTCTAGGCCAGGGGTTCTCAACCTTTTTCTTTCTGAGCCCCTTCCCCCCCCCCCCCCCCCCCCAACATGCTATAAAAACTCCACGGCCCACATGTGCCACAACAACTGTTTTCTGCATATAAAAGCCAGGGCCAATGTTAGGAGGTAGTAAGCAGGGCAATTACCTGGGGCCCCAAATCACAAGGGCCCCCATGAAGCTAAGTTGCTCAGGCTTCTGCTTTGGCCCCAGGTGGCGGGGCTCAGGGCCCCGGGCTTCAGCTCTGCGTGGTAGGGCTTAGGCTTTCTGCCCTGGGCCCCAGCGAATCTAATACTGGCCCTGAAACCTGCTCACTGCCCCCCAGGGGGCCCTAGACCCCTGGTTGAGAACCACTTGCCTGGGCTACTCATGATCTCTGTGAAACAGGTTTGTGGTCTCAGGCTAATTCCTATTAGACAAGAGGCTAAATGCTCAGCTGGTGCAAATCACTGTAGCTCAGCTGACTTCAGCGGCGCTACATCAGTTTACACTAGCAGAGTATCTGGCCACAGATATTCACATCCCCAAAGCCCACAGTCTTAACCGGTATTTGGTTGGCAGCCTCAGGAGAGAGGGGCCAAAGGCAGACGGGAGCGAGGGCTACGGTGGCCCAGAGGTGGCACCAGCAGCTCCAGCATGGTGCATGTTTGCCATGGAGGGACGCGAGAGGGGAGGTAGGGCCAGCCCGGCAGTGCTTTGTGGCTGCTGCCAATGCTCTGCTCTTTTTGTAGGCAGAACTTCAGTGCTCAGGACAGCCAGTGAGGCTCCCATCCCAACCCCTAACTCTAACAGGATCCAGGCCCTTCACCTCATCGCTAGTTGCATCTGTTTTCACCCAGCCAGGGCAGAGGGCAGCAAACAGAATCCCATCTTCTTTGTAATCCAAGGACTGGCACCTGGTGAGTATGTTCAGAGCAGCCTGCGGGCAAGACACCATGAGCAGAGACAGCAGCATGTGAGGAAAGGGGATCTCCCCTAGTGGAAATGAACCCAGATCCCACAGCACTGACAGACGGGGCGGTGGGAGGGGGAACGCACAGTTCTGCCGAGGCAATGCCCAGCATCCTTGGCCCCCTAGAATTCCCAGCTGAGACCAGGCTCCTTTCTGCTCACATTAGCATGGATGGTGAGCACTCACAGTCAGAAATTAGCAATGCAGCTGGCCTGTGGGGATCAGATGGGGCATGATTGCAGGGCAGGGAGTGGTTTGCCGGCAGTTTGGGGGCTTTTGGTGCCTGAGCTGGTGGTGCTCAGACAGAGGATGTGGGTAAGGTATAGGAGCAGCAGAGCCATAGATCAGCATGGCAATGGGGACTAAGGGAGGCCTCTCTGCAACCAAGCTGATAACATACTAGTGGGGGATGCCCAAGCTGCAATATCAGTTTAGAATAAAGATACAGAGGATGCTGACTAGCTTTTGCCCCTAAGGGCCAGCTTGACAGCTGAGCATACCCAGAGTGCAGGAGCCTCTACCCATGACCCCTATGATGAGGGCGGCACAGGAGCTGGCTATGCCAGTTCTCCATAACCACAGGATTCCCACTTGAAAAGATCTCCCAGCTTTCTGGCCCCTTTTCACCACCAATGCATCACAAAGGGGCTGTATCACAGGAGGAAATCTGGCCCCCCAGGCTTTCATTCAGTCTCTGCGAGGTGCAGTCCACAATGGCCCGTACCTTGCTGCAGCGGTAGGCAATCATTCATAAAAAGAACATTTCATGCACTTTCTCAAGTGACCCTAATGCACTGGAAATGTTAATGACAGCTGCAGCTCATCCCTTTCTGCTTGCTTCCCTGGGCAGCCTTCTTCAGCAAGGGCAGGAACGCCTGGGGAGAGCAAACAGTGACACGTTAGGGAAAACAGAACCGCGCTGGGGTGAGCAATCTCTAGTGAGCATTGTACATGAAAAGAAAACCCGAGCTCAGTGTAATACAAGTTACATGTGTTACTGATGTAGGCTGTAGTGGTGGGTAGCAGGGACAATCCAGCTCACCTTGTGAGTGGAAACGTGATCTAACCATTTCAGCAAACCATTATCATCAGCCCTTTCCTAGCAAAACAGTTCCATTGAACTCTGGGTATAACATCAGGGACGCTTTGCACTTCTCTAGTACTTTTCATCTGAACATCTCAAAGTGCTTTCAAAGGTAGGGGAGGACTATTGGCCCCATGTTACGGATGGGAAAGCTGGGCACAGAGAAGGGATGGGCCTTGCCCAGGGTCTCAGAATGAGCTGACAGCAGATTCATGAATAGGAGCCATATCTCTTGACTCCCAGTATGTGACATTAATCACTGGACCACAGATTTTAAACTTAACATTCCTACTGTAACTTATTTGGAAATGCTCAGAACTTCTTTCAATAACAGTAAAGATCAGCATCATTTTATAGATGGGGAAACTGAGGCACTGAGAGGTGATATGACTTGTGTAAGGTCAGCCCACAGGCCATTGGCACAGCCAGGAATAGAACCCAGCACTTCCAAGCCCTATTCTACTGCTTGAGCCACAACTGCTTTTCCCAGTAATGCTGCCTTACCTCACAGGGGTGTGTGAGGATGACTCTATTGGAGTGTGAGCTGCTCTGATGATACTATAGTGATGGGGCCAGATAAGTGCCATAGAATGGGAAAAGCCTAGTTGTGTTTTTGTGTATTTCTGCTAGATTTCTGGTGTACAGAAAATCCCACAAAAATCAAAAACTCTTTCCAGTTTTATGTCTGTGTAACTCCAGGACCTTAGCACCCAATGCTAGGTGAATGCTTACCTGAGTCACTAACATGGGCCCAATCAAGTTTGTGTTATACACCGCTAGCACATCTTCGGGATTTGCAGAGTCCACCATATGGGCCTTGGTCATGCCTGCATTGTTGATTAGCAGATTCAGCCCAGAACTTTTCAAATGGTCCCCAACTTTCTTTGCAGCTGCCTTGACACTTGTTGGATCAGTAACTTCTAAAAGCAAGATAATATGGTGCTTCCGTGAGATGGGATGGTCATGTGGTCAGCTGGGCCTCAGGAGAGCTGGGTTCTGTTCTCGACTCTGCCACAGCTTGTGTGATTTTATGCAAGTCACTTATCCCCTGTGGGCCTCAGTTCCCATCTATGAAATGGAGGGGTTAATCCTTAACATAGGTCTTTCACCCTTAAAGTCCACGTGGTGCCTTCAGAGAGCTCTGACTGGTGTTCTGAACTCAAGTTGTAACAGAACCAACACCCAGCACTGGGTCTAGGAAGGGGGGAAAACATGGGTGCACATGGACTCTCCTTGCATGATGGTGGCACTCTCGTGGGTCTCTGGGGCTGTGAGATGGATGGATGAAGGGTGGCAGGTTGTCACAATCTGCAGTACTCCCAACTTGCATAATTTTTTCACAAGTGAGGGGATTTCAGAGGGTGCTGGAGCTCGTCTGTTGGTGATGCGAGAAGCTCCGTTGCCCTCTCGAAGCTCAGCCCTGCTGGAAACCTGCTGGAGTCTCTCCCCTCTGCTTGCTATTCTCACAGGAGGGAAGGGAGGGAAAAGCAGAGAGCCCAACAGCTCAGCACAACTTTCCTCCCTCCTCCCCCCTCTCCTGTGAGCAATGGTGCCAGGATGGTGCATCATAAGAACATAAGAATGATCCTACTGGGTCAGACCAAAGGTCCTCTAGCCCAGTATCCTGTCTTCTGACAGTGGCCAGTGCCAGGTGCCCCAGAGGGAATGAACAAAACAGGTAATTATCAAGTGATCCATCCCCTGTTGCTCACTACCAGCTTCTGGCAAACAGAGACTGGGGACACCATTCCTGCCCATCCTGGCTAATAGCCATTGATGGACCATGAATTTAGCTAGTTCTTTTTTGAACCCTGTTATGGTCTTGGCCTTCACAACATCCTTTGGCAAGGAGTTCCACAGGTTGACTATGCACTGTGTGAAGAAATACTTCCTTTTATTTGTTTTAAACCTGCTGCCTATTAATTTCATTTGGTGACCCCTAGTTCTTGTGTTATGAGAAGTAGTAAACAACACTTCTTTATCTATTTTGTCCATACCAGTCATGATTTTATAGACCTCAATCATATCTCCCCTTAGCCATCTCTTTTCCAAGCTGAAAAGTCCCAGTTTTATTAATCTCTCCTCATACGGAAGACGTTCCATACCCCTAATCATTTTTGTTGTCCTTTTCTGAACCTTTTCCAATTCCAATGGGAATTTTGAGATGGGGCAACCACATCTGCACACAGTATTCAAGATGTGGGCGTACCATGGATTTATATAGAGGCAACATGATATTTTCTGTCCTATTATCTATCTCGTTCTTAATTATTCCCAGCATTCTGTTCGCTTTTTTGACTGCCGCTGCACATTGAGTGGATGTTTTCAGAGAATTATCGACAATGACTCCAAGATCTTTTTCTTGAGTGATAACAGCTAATTTAGACCCCATCATTTTATATGTATAGTTGGGATTATGCTTTCCAATGTGCATTACTTTGCATTTATCAACATTAAATTTCATCTGCCATTTTGTTGCCCAGTCACCCAGTTTTGAGAAATCCTTTTGTAGCTCTTCGCACTCTGCCTGGGTCTTAACTATCTTCAGTAATTTTGTATCATCTGCAAATTTTGCCACATCACTGTTTACCCCTTTTTCCAGATCATTTATGAATATGTTGAATAGGACTGGTCCCAGAACAGACCCCTGGGGGACACCACTATTTACCTCTCTCCATTCTGAAAACTGACCATTTATACCTACCCTTTGTTTCCTATCTTTTAACCAGTTACCAATCCATGAGAGCACCTTCCCTCTTATCTCGTGGCAGCTTACTTTGCATAAGAGCCTTTAGTGAGGGACCTTGTCAAAGGCTTTCTGAAAATCTAAGTACACTATATCCACTGGGTCCCCTTGGTCCACATGTTTGTTGACCCTCTCAAAGAATTCTAGTAGATTGGTGAGGCATGATTTCCCTTTACTAAAACCATGTTGATTAAGAACATAAGAACATAAGAAAGGCCGTACTGGGTCAGACCAAAGGTCCATCTAGCCCAGTATCTGTCTACCAACAGTGGCCAATGCCAGGTGCCCCAGAGGGAGTGAACCTAACAGGCAATGATCAAGTGATCTCTCTCCTGCCATCCATCTCCATCCTCTGACGAACAGAGGCTAGGGACACCATTCTTACCCATCCTGGCTAATAGCCATTTATGGACTTAGCCACCATGAATTTATCCAGTCCCCTTTTAAACATTGTTATAGTCCTAGCCTTCACAACCTCCTCAGGTAAGGAGTTCCACAAGTTGACTGTGCGCTGCGTGAAGAAGAACTTCCTTTTATTTGTTTTAAACCTGCTGCCTATTAATTTCATTTGGTGACCCCTAGTTCTTGTATTATGGGAATAAGTAAATAACTTTTCCTTATCCACTTTCTCAACATCACTCATGATTTTATATACCTCTATCATGTCCCCCCTTAGTCTTCTCTTTTCCAAACTGAAGAGTCCTAGCCTCTTTAATCTTTCCTCATATGGGACCCTCTCTAAACCCTTAATCATTTTAGTTGCTCTTTTCTGAACCTTTTCTAGTGCTAGAATATCTTTTTTGAGGTGAGGAGACCACATCTGTACACAGTATTCGAGATGTGGGCGTACCATGGATTTATATAAGGGCAATAATATATTCTCAGTCTTATTCTCTATCCCCTTTTTAATGATTCCTAACATCCTGTTTGCTTTTTTGACCGCCTCTGCACACTGCGTGGACATCTTTAGAGAACTATCCACGATGACGCCAAGATCTTTTTCCTGACTCGTTGTAGCTAAATTAGCCCCCATCATGTTGTATGTATAGTTGGGGTTAATTTTTTCCAATGTGCATTACTTTACATTTATCCACATTAAATTTCATTTGCCATTTTGCTGCCCAATCACTTAGTTTTGTGAGATCTTTTTGAAGTTCTTCACAATCTGCTTTGGTCTTAACTATCTTGAGTAGTTTAGTATCATCTGCAAACTTTGCCACCTCACTGTCTACCCCTTTCTCCAGATCATTTATGAATAAATTGAATAGGATTGGTCCTAGGACTGACCCTTGGGGAACACCACTAGTTACCCCTCTCCATTCTGAGAATTTACCATTAATTCCTACCCTTTGTTCCCTGTCCTTTAACCAGTTCTCAATCCATGAAAGGACCTTCCCTTTTATCCCATGACAGCTTAATTTACGTAAGAGCCTTTGGTGAGGGACCTTGTCAAAGGCTTTCTGGAAATCTAAGTACACTATGTCCACCGGATCCCCCTTGTCCACATGTTTGTTGACCCCTTCAAAGAACTCTAATAGATTAGTAAGACACGATTTCCCTTTACAGAAACCATGTTGACTATTGCTCAAGAGTTTATGTTTTTCTATGTGTCTGACAATTTTGTTCTTTACTATTGTTTCAACTAATTTGCCCGGTACCGACGTTAGACTTACCGGTCTGTAATTGCCGGGATCACCCCTAGAGCCCTTTTTAAATATTGGCGTTACATTAGCTAACTTCCAGTCATTGGGTACCGAAGCCAATTTAAAGGACAGGTTACAAACCTTAGTTAATAGTTCCGCAACTTCACATTTGAGTTCTTTCAGAACTCTTGGGTGAATGCCATCTGGTCCCGGTGACTTGTTAATGTTGAGTTTATCAATTAATTCCAAAACCTCCTCTAGTGATACTTCAATCTGTGACAGTTCCTCAGATTTGTCACCTACAAAAGCCAGCTCAGGTTTGGGAATCTCCCTAACATCCTCAGCCGTGAAGACTGAAGCAAAGAATCCATTTAGTTTCTCCGCAATGACTTTATCATCTTTAAGCGCTCCTTTTGTATTTTCATCGTCAAGGGGCCCCACTGGTTGTTTAGCAGGCTTCCTGCTTCTGATGTACTTAAAAAACATTTTGTTATTACCTTTGGAGTTTTTGGCTAGCCGTTCTTCAAACTCCTCTTTGGCTTTTCTTATTACACTCTTGCACTTAAGTTGGCAGTGTTTGTGCTCCTTTCTATTTGCCTCACTAGGATTTGACTTCCACTTTTTAAAGGAAGTCTTTTTATCTCTCACTGCTTCTTTTACATGGTTGTTAAGCCACGGTGGCTCTTCTTTAGTTCTTTTACTGTTTTTCTTAATGTAAGCAGAGTCAGGATGAGCTCTACCCTGACATCTGGTGGTGAATTATGGCGAGTGTGGAAAAGAACTCCAGGGGCTGATCTTGTTTGCATAGGCACACCCACTCGCCTGGCATGGAACAACAGCAACTGAAAGTGGTTACTTTGGCTGGTGTGGGATCCCCAGTTTCTCTATTATTGGGGCAGGAAGAATAAAGTTTTGTTACCCTGATTCTGTGAATCAAGGCCAGTGGAACTGTTGTATGACAGAAGGACTGAGTGAGTCCTTCACCATTACCTAAGTAGCACTTGCTTGACAAGGGGCATGGGTTACAAAACCCAGTGAATTGAGAGAGGATGGGGACAGGTATTTGTACCTGATGGTATAGGCCCCCCTCTGAGGGTTTGAAACACCAATTGCACCACCTCCTCTCTCCACTGTTGAATGTCAGAGCTAACTTTGATTCCATTAGGAGTCTAGTTACAGGCTGCTGAGCTGAATTCACTTTGGGTCAATGGTGCACCAGCACTGGGGCTCCCCTACTATGAGCTGAAATCGCTAAGAGCTGAAATCACAAAAGAGCTAAAGTTATTAAGAGCTGAGATCACTGAGTGCTGTGTTAACTAGTGGGGGAGCCTGAAGCTATATTGCTCAGCAGCTGGCGGAGCCGGTTGGAGTGGCCCAAGGAACGCTGAGCGGAGCTGTTTGTGGGGACGACTGGAACGGCTCACAGGTCGGGGAGCGGAGCGGAGCAGCTTGTAGAGCGGAGCAGTTCGTGGGATGGCAGGAAAGTGGACTGGCTCGTGGTGAAGGCTGCGGCGGAACCCCCACGGAGAAATAGACGGCTGGCCAGCCTCGGATCACGTAAGGTGCCCCTTAACACCCTGCGTGTCCCCCCTTTTTGCTCTGGGGCTGCACTGACCAGGGACAGAGACTTTGGGGGTTGTTGGACTTTTGGGACTTTGGGTGGTTGCTGGACCCAAGAGACTTTGGGGGTATTGGACTTTGGGGACTCTGGGTGATTTTTGGGTTGTTGGATTCAAGAGACAAAGGGAAAGGACACAGCCCAATTTGCTGGAGTGGGTTTTGCTCGTGGTTTGTGTTATGAATCCTGTTTGTGGTGTTTTTCCAATTTTATGCTGATGTCGTTTACCTCATGTTATTAAACATTTTCTGCTACACTCAGACTCCGTGCTTGCGAGAGGGGAAGTATTGCCTCTTAGAGGTACCCAGGGGGGTGGTATGTAATTGTCCCAGGTCACTGGGTGGGGGCTCGAGCCGGTTTTGCATTGCGTTATTGAAACGGAACCCCTAGATACAGAACCCGGCCCTTGTTGCTGCCAACTTAGATGGGCAGAAGGGTTACATTTTTGGGGGCTCGTCCGGGATTCCCTGGGTCAGTACCCCTCGCAAGCACCTGTTGAGTGTTCCACTGCATTGGGAAACAATTGTGGTTATATTTTGAGGAAATTACTGTTTGTATAATGGCTAATATGTCAGGTTTGTTGGGCCCCGGCCCTGCAGCCTCTAGCTCAGGGGCCGCAGCCTCAGCCAATGATTGGGCAAAAGCACTGGGGCAAATATTGGAAAAGGTTGTGCTGTCCCAGGCTATGTTAAACTCTTGTCGTGAGTTAAGATTATTTGCTGGGGCAGAGGAGTTTGAACCCTGGTTGGAGCATACCACTGAAATGCTGCAGGAGTGGGCCGTACCTGATGCAGAAAAGCGAAGATGTCTAATAGAGAGCCTTAGTGGCCCAGCATTAGATGTGATTCGCACCCTGAAGCTCATTGACCCTGGGGTCAGTGTGAAGGACTGCCTAGAGGCCCTTGATCATACCTTTGGGAGCGTAGAGGGCCCTGATGACAGTTACTGTAAGTTCCTTAATTCCCGACAGCAAATTGGCGAGAAGATTTCAGCCTATATACAGAGGCTGGAGAGACTACTTCAGAGAGCTGTCATGAGGGGAGCAGTAACTGCTGAACAGATGGATCGGACCAGACTGGCTCAAATTGTAAGAGGAGCTCAGTATCAGAACCCGATTCTACTCCATCTCCGGCTAAGAGAATGACGGGAACATCCCCCAAGTTATTCCCAGCTGATAAAGGAGGTCAGAGAAGAGGAAGGAAGGCAGGCTGCCAGCGAGTTTTGGGATGCCCAAACATTGGAGCCAGCCGGCACAACACCACTGCAAACGGCCAGTGTACTGATGGTGAGCACCACAGAGGAACTTGCCCAACAAATGCAGGTCCTGACAGAACGGATAGCTGAACTGCAAAGCACCATTGACCGAGCTAAGACTTCCAGGAATAAGGCGCCTCTGACTGTGGCGATGGAGAAGTCAGCATTTAGAGCCACCATCCCACCTGGGCGAAGGGGGAAAGGACAATTCTTCTGCTACCGATGTGGTCAGGATGGACACAGTGCTGGCAAGTGCCATAATGAAGAAAGCCCCTCCTTAGTGTATGGAAAGCTAAGGATCAGTTGGGAGAGATCCGGTAGCTGCCAGAGAGTCCGGGGACGAGGACCACCCAGGCCTGCAGGATTTGAAGATTCCCCCAGAAGCGACCGTCCAGCTGGGATCCCCGCAGGACTGATAGGGCCTCGAGCAGAGGTCATGGTGAAGATTGAAGGGGCGGAGTGTAAAGCCGTGCTTGACACTGGATCTCAAGTGACTATTATATTTCAGTCATTCTACCAACAGATGCTTAGGCACCTGCCTATACAGCCACTGACTGGCGTTGGTCTGTGTGGCCTCAGCATGGATGAATACCCCTACCAAGGGTATGTCATAGTGCACCTGGAATTCCCAGAGGAGGTTGCTGGGGTAAGAGAAGAGGTGGACACAGCTGCATTAATATGCCCTGACCCTAAAGGGACCTCTGATGTGTCTGTGCTGATAGGGACCAACTCCAGTCTCTTCAAGGTGCTCGCGGATTACTGCAGACAACGGGCTGGGGACCAGTACCTGAATACCCTGATGATCCATACGCTTTGTGCTGAAGCCTATAGGAAGATTGAGGGTGCTAAAAAGGAGACATCTGAGCTACCGATTGGGGCACTGAAGTACATGGGCACAACCCCCTTAGTAGTGCCTGCAAGGACAGAGCAGGAAGTGCTTGTCATGAGTACCCGGCTGAAAGGCAGTAAAAGGGCATTAGCAATGGTAGAGCAGCCAGTTGAAGGAGAGCTCCCGGAAGGAGTGCTGGTCCCCAGTGGAGTCATAACCCTACCTGCTGAAGCCCAGGAAAAGGTGACTATACTGATTGCTAATGAAACAAGTCGAGATGTTGTTGTGAAGCAAGGACAAAAGATAGCAGACCTCTTCGAGCCTGAATCAATTGTAAAACCCCAGTGTGAGACTCAAGTTCCGACAATAGACCCGGCAAAGTTTGACTTTGGAGATTCACCGTTGTCCGAGGAGTGGAAAGATCGCCTGAGGAGGAAACTTTGTGAAAGATCCAAGGTGTTCTCATTGCATGAGTGGGATGTGGGATGTGCAAAAGGAGTAGAGCACAACATCAGACTACATGACTCTCGACCTTTCAGGGAGAGATCTAGGAGGATTGCCCTCTCCGAGATGGAAGATGTGCGACAACATCTTCAGGAGCTGGCTGCGAATGGCATCATTACAGAGTCCCGTAGCCCATACGCCTCACCCATTGTGGTGGTCCGTAAAAAGAATGGGAAAATCCGGATGTGTATTGACTACCGCACCCTAAACCGCCGTACTGTGGTTGACCAGTACACAATGCCCCGAGTCCAAGATGCCTTAGACTGTTTGCTAGGAAGCCAGTGGTTCTCTGTGTTGGATCTTCGGAGTGGATACTACCAGATCCCTCTGGGTGAAGAAGATAAGGAGAAGACAGCCTTCATCTGCCCATTAGGGTTTTATCAGTTTGAACGCATGCCCCAAGGGATTTCTGGAGCACCTGCCACATTTCAACGTCTTATGGAGAAAGTTGTGGGAGACATGAATTTACTGCAAGTGTTAGTTTATTTGGATGACCTGATTGTGTTTGGAAGAACCTTGGAGGAGCATGAAGAAAGACTTCTTAAAGTGCTTGATAGGTTAGAGGATTATGGTTTGAAGCTTTCAATTGACAAATGCCAGTTCTGCAGGACCTCAGTGAAGTATGTGGGTCACATCGTGTCCCAAGAGGGTGTGAGTACTGATCCCGATAAAATAGAAGCACTCACTACATGGCCATGTCCAAGTAACTACAGAGAACTCAAGACCTTTCTTGGGTTTAGTGGCTACTACCGCAGATTTGTGAAAAACTATGCTACGATTGTAAAACCTCTGAATGATCTTACCAGGGGATACCAGTCCAGCAGGAACAAATCTAAGACCAAGAATAAGGGGAGGTCCCCAAAGCCTCCTGTGCAGAGACACTATGGCCCCTTCGAACCATTTGGGCCACGGTGGGATGAGAGATGTGAAAGGGCTTTTCGAGAAATCATTACTTGCCTAACTCATGCTCCAGTCCTAGTCTTTGCTGACCCAAGCAAACCATTTATCCTGCATACTGATGCCAGTTTGGAGGGTCTGGGAGCAGTACTGTACCAGGAACTGGAAGGAAAACGTAAACCTGTAGCCTTTGCCAGCCGAGGACTGTCTGATAGTGAAACTCGCTATCCCACCCACAAGCTGGAGTTCTTGGCCTTGAAATGGGCCATCACTGAGAAATTTCGAGACTACTTATATGGTGCTCAGTTCCAGGTGTGGACAGACAACAACCCACTGACCTATGTGTTAACAAGTGCTAAGCTGGATGCTACAGGGCAAAGATGGGTGGCCGCTTTGGCTAGCTATGACTTCAGCATTCAATACCGATCAGGGAGAAGCATTGTAGATGCAGATGCATTGTCCAGGCGTCCACAGGCACCAGGAGTTGCTGTGATACCCACAGATGGAGTGAGGGCTATTTGCAGTGTGAGTCGCCGGGAGCCAGAGTCCCATGAAAGTCTTCATGGATGTGCTGCCGAAGCTTTGGGCCTGCCCCCTGAATGCGTGCCTTCTGCTTCAGTGAACTATATTGCATTGGACCAATCTCCTTTGCCCATGCTCAATGCGGCTGACTGGCAGGAAGCCCAGCTGCAAGATATTGACATTCGTGATACACTACTTGCCAAAAGGGAGGGGCGAAGCCCAGCTGTGGTTGTCCCACCTAACCCGGAGGGTAAACCACTATTGAGAGAATGGACCAAACTAAAACTGATTCAGGGAGTGCTACACCGAGTGACCACAGACCCTTTACAAAAGCAACAAGCACAGCTAGTGCTGCCAAAAGAGTACAGAGCCCTGGCCATGAGGGCCCTGCATGATGACTTTGGCCATTTAGGGATGGAGAGGACCCTGGAACTTATTCGTAGTAGGTTCTATTGGCCTCGGATGGCTGAAGATGTTCGCAGGAAATGTGAGACCTGCGCTCGATGTGTTCAAAGGAAAACTCTGCCCACGAGGGCTGCATATCTGAAGAACATCACCAGCAACAAACCTCTGGAGCTGGTATGCATTGATTTCTTGTCTTTAGAAGTAGACAAGAGAAATATTGGGAACATTCTAGTAGTGACTGACCATTATACGCGATATGCGCAGGCATATCCCACACGTGATCAGAGGGCCATCACTGTTGCTCGAGTACTGTGGGAGAAATATTTCTCAGTTTATGGATTTCCAGCCCGGATACACTCGGATCAGGGGCGGGACTTTGAGAGTCACCTTCTGAAGGAGGTGCTGAGGATAGCGGGAATTAAAAAGTCTAGGACAACGCCTTATCACCCTCAAGGTGATCCACAGCCAGAGAGGTTCAACCGAACCCTATTAGATATGTTGAGGACTTTGCGGCCAGAGCAGAAGGCAACCTGGAGCCAACATGTCGCATTTCTGGTGCACGCCTACAATGCCACAAAGAATGATGCTACAGGAGTCACCCCATATCTCTTAATGTTTGGGCGAGAACCAAGATTACCCATAGACCTGTGCTTTGGTGTATCAGAGGATGGAGATAGCTATGAAACTCATCAGCAATATGTATCCCGACTAAGAGAAAAGCTGCGGGATGCTTATCACTTAGCTACATCTGCGGCTCGGAAGAACGCAGACCGGAACAAACATCGATATGATGCTAGGGTACGTCTGCAAGAACTCCAGCCGGGGGACAGAGTCCTGCTGCGAAATTTGGGTATTACTGGCAAACACAAGATAGCTGACAGATGGAAGGCAATACCTTACTTGGTGATGGAAAAGCTAGGAGATCTGCCGGTCTACAAGATCAAACCTGAAGATGGTCCAGGGCAGACAAAGACAGTGCATAGAAACCTTTTGCTCCCTGTGGGGGAATTGGTAGACACCCCTTATGAGATGGGCCACAACAGGGCAATCGGGCGGAATGAAGGTGCTGGACCAAAGCTGCCCTCCAACGTGGACAGCCAGCCCCCTGCAGCTAACCTACCCCTATGCAGCACATGCAAGAGTGAGTCTGAGGAGGAAGACACAACCATGGTGTATCCTGGGATGGAGACAAGATTTCAGTCTCGATCAGCATCAAAAGAGAGCTCCTCCTCTTCCGCCCTAAACCCCATGGCAGAAGTATTTAGGCCCATTCCTGACACCACTGGGCCACTGGTGGGACCCCCATGTGATGACACACACAGGTTATTGGACAGTGGAGACATACAGGTGGAGGATGTCCTGGGCACCTTGGACCCTCCACTGTTAGAACTAGAACTGCAGGGGCCTATGCCAGTAGCCGAGGGGCCCTCAAAGGAAACCTCCCCATCTGTCGTTCAAGACGCTGTCCACTCTACCACGGTAACAGAGAGTCTCAATAGACGAGACAGGGTAATAAGACCAGTAAAACGGTTGACTTATGATGCACCTGGGGTGACTAGTGAGGAACCAATATGTTTAGCACACAGGCTTGTGGAAGATAAAGTGGGCTATCTGAGGCCCTTTGGAGAGAACCAGTGAGTTGATATATAGGGTGTGATTTGTCGGGATGACAAATTCTCGGCTGGGGGGAGGATGTAAGCAGAGTCAGGATGAGCTTTACCCTGACATCTGGTGGTGAATTATGGCGAGTGTGGAAAAGAACTCCAGGGGCTGATCTTGTTTGCATAGGCACACCCACTCGCCTGGCATGGAACAACAGCAACTGAAAGTGGTTACTTTGGCTGGTGTGGGATCCCCAGTTTCTCTATTATTGGGGCAGGAAGAATAAAGTTTTGTTACCCTGATTCTGTGAATCAAGGCCAGTGGAACTGTTGTATGACAGAAGGACTGAGTGAGTCCTTCACCATTACCTAAGTAGCACTTGCTTGACAAGGGGCATGGGTTACAAAACCCAGCGAATTGAGAGAGGATGGGGACAGGTATTTGTACCTGATGGTATGGGCCCCCTCTGAGGGTTTGAAACACCAATTGCACCACCTCCTCTCTCCACTGTTGAATGTCAGAGCTAACTTTGATTCCATTAGGAGTCTAGTTACAGGCTGCTGAGCTGAATTCACTTTGGGTCAATGGTGCACCAGCACTGGGGCTCCCCTACTATACTATGAGCTGAAACCGCTAAGAGCTGAAATCACAAAAGAGCTAAAGTTATTAAGAGCTGAGATCACTGAGTGCTGTGTTAACTAGTGGGGGAGCCTGAAGCTATATTGCTCAGCAGCTGGCGGAGCAATTTGTGGGGACGACTGGAGGAGCAGCAAGCGGCGTGGAGCCTTGCGGGGCCGGTTGGAGTGGCCCAAGGAACGCCGAGCGGAGCTGTTTGCGGGGACGGCTGGAACGGCTCACAGGTCGGTGAGCGGAGCGGAGCAGCTTGTAGAGCGGAGCAGTTCGTGGGATGGCAGGAAAGTGGACTGGCTCGTGGTGAAGGCTGCGGCGGAACCCCCACGGAGAAATAGACGGCTGGCCAGCCTCGGATCACGTAAGGTGCCCCTTAACACCCTGCGTGTCCCCCCTTTTTGCTCTGGGGCTGCACTGACCAGGGACAGAGACTTTGGGGGTTGTTGGACTTTTGGGACTTTGGGTGGTTGCTGGACCCAAGAGACTTTGGGGGTATTGGACTTTGGGGACTCTGGGTGATTTTTGGGTTGCTGGATTCAAGAACCAAAGGGAAAGGACACAGCCCAATTTGCTGGAGTGGGTTTTGCTCGTGGTTTGTGTTATGAATCCTGTTTGTGGTGTTTTTCCAATTTTATGCTGATGTCGTTTACCTCATGTTATTAAACATTTTCTGCTACACTCAGACTCCGTGCTTGCGAGAGGGGAAGTATTGCCTCTTAGAGGTACCCAGGGGGGTGGTATGTAATTGTCCCAGGTCACTGGGTGGGGGCTCGAGCCGGTTTTGCATTGTGTTATTGAAACGGAACCCCTAGATACAGAACCCGGCCCTTGTTGCTGCCAACTTAGATGGGCAGAAGGGTTACATTAATTTGGGGTATACATTGAAGTTGAGCTTCTATTATGGTGTCTTTAAAAAGGGCCCACGCAACTTGCAGGGATTTCACTTTAGTCACTGTACCTTTTAACTTTTGTCTAACTAACCCCCTCATTTTTGTATAGTTACCCCTTTTGAAATTAAAGGCCACAGTGTTGGGCAGTTGAGGTGTTCTTCCCACCACAGGGATGTTGAATGCTATTGTATTATGGTCACTATTTCCAAGCGGTCCCGCTATAGTTACCTCTTGGACCAGCTCCTGCGCTCCACTCAGGATTAAATCTAGAGTCGCCTCTCCCCTTGTGGGTTCCCGTACCAGCTGCTCCATGAAGCAGTCATTTAAAGTATCGAGAAATTTTATCTCTGCATTTCGTCCTGAAGTGAAATGTTCCCAGTCAATATGGGGATAATTGAAATCCCCCACTATTATTGGGTTCTTAATTTTGATAGCCTCTCTAATTTCCCTTAGCATTTCATCATCACTATTACTGTCCTGGTCAGGTGGTCGATAATAGATCCCTAATGTTATATTTTTACTAGAGCATGAAATTTCTATCCATAGAGACTCTATGGAACCTGTGGATTCGCTTAAGATTTTTACTTCATTTGAATCTACACTTTCTTTAACATATAGTGCCACTCCTCCCCCTGCACGGCCTGTTCTGTCCTTCCGATATATTTTGTACCCCGGAATGATTGTGTCCCATTGATTGCTCTCAGTCCACCAGGTTTCTGTGATGCCTATTATATCTATATCCTCCTTTATCACAAGGCACTCTAGTTCACCCATCTTATTATTTAGACTTCTGGCATTTGTGTACAAGCACTTTAAAAACTTGTCCCTGTTTATTAGCCTGCCTTTTTCTGATGTGCCAGCTTCTTTTTTATGTGACTGTTTATCATCTGATCCGGCCCTTACATTATACTTTTCAGTCCTCTGCTCCTGACTATAACCTGGAGATTCTCTATCATCAGACTCTCCCCTAAGAGAAGTCTGTGTCCGATCCACACGCTCCTCTGCAGCAGTCGGCTTTCCCCCATCTCCTAGTTTAAAAACTGCTCTACAACCTTTTTAATGTTTAGTGCCAGCAGTCTGGTTCCACTTTGGTTTAGGTGGAGCCCATCTCTCCTGTATAGGCTCCTCCCATCCCAGAAGTTTCCCCAGTTCCTAATGAACGTGAACCCCTCCTCTCTACACCATCGTCTCATCCACGCATTGAGACTCTGAAGCTCTGCCTGCCTACCTGGCCCTGCGCGTGGAACTGGGAGCATTTCTGAAAATGCCACCATAGAGGTCCTGGATTTCAGTCTCTTCCCTAGCAGCCTAAATTTGGCTTCCAGGACATCTCTCCTACCCTTCCCTATGTCATTGGTACCTACATGTACCACGACCACCGGCTGCTCCCCAGCACTACACATAAGTCTATCTAGATGTCTCGAGAGATCCGCAACCTTCGCACCAGGCAGGCAAGTCACCATACGGTTCTCCCGGTCATCACAGACCCAGCTATCTACATTTCTAATAATCGAATCTCCCATTACTAACACCTGCCTTTTCCTAGAAACTGGAGTTCCCTCCCCCGGAGAGGCAACCTCAGTGCGAGAGGCAACCCCAGAACCATCTGGAAGGAGGGTCCCAACTACGGGAAAGTTTCCCTCTGCTCCCATTGACTGCTCTACTTCCCTGGGCCCTTCTTCCTCCTTAACAGCACAGGTGCTGTCTAAGCGGAGGTGGGACAATTCTACAGTGTCCCGGAAAGCCTCATCAACATACCTCTCTGCCTCTCTCAGCTCCTCCAGTTCCGCCACCCTGGCCTCCAAAGTCCGTACATGGTCTCTGAGGGCCAGGAGCTCCTTGCACCGACTGCACACATACGCCACCCGCCCACAGGGCAGGTAATCATACATGCAACAGTCGGTGCAATAAACTGGATAGCCCCCACTCTGCTGCTGGGCTTCTGCCTGCATTGTATCCTAGTTAGTGAAAGGGTGGTTTACAGAAGGGAGTTTTGGAATGTGGTTTGGTTTATAGGTTTTAGGGGGGGCCCACGGGGATGGGGTTACGGATGGGGTTATGATTTCCCTTTACTAAAACCATGTTGATTCTTCCTCAACAAATTATGTTCATCTATATGTCTGACAATATTATTCTTTATTATAGTACTGAAGTGAGGCTTACAGGCCTGTAATTGCTGGGATCAACTCTGGAGCCCTTTTTAAAAATTGGCATCACATTAGCTATCCTCCAGTCATCTGGTACAGAAGCTGATTTAAATTATAGGTTACAGACTACAGTTAGTAGTTCTGCAATTTCACATTTTAATTCCTTCAGAACTCTTGAGTGAATACCATCTGGTTCTGGTGACTTATTGCTGTTTAATTTATCAATTTATTCCAAATCCTCCTCTAATGATACCTCAATCTGGGACAGTTCCTCAGATCTGTCATGTAAAAAGAATGGCTCAGGTTTGAGAATCTCCCTCACATCCTCAGCCGTGAAGACCAATGCAAAGAATTCATTTAGTTTCTCTGCAATGGCCGTATCATCCTTGAGTGCTCCTTTAGCACCTCGATTGTTCAGTGGTCCCACTGGTTGTTTAGCAGGCTTCCTGCTTCTGATGTACTTAAAAAAAATTGCTATGATTTTTTGAGTCTTTGGGGGGATAGCTCAGTGGTTTGAGCATTGGCCTGCTAAATCCAGGGTTGGGAGTTCAATCCTTGAGGGGGCCATTTAGGGATCTGGGGCAAAAATCTGTCTGGGGATGGGTCCTGCTTTAAGCAGGGGGTTAGACTAGATGATCTCCTGAGGTCCCTTCCAACTCTGATATTCTATGATTTGGCTTACTGTTCCTCAAATCCTTTTTTGGCTTTCATTACACTTCATTTGCCAGTGTTTATGCTCCTTTCTATTTTCCTCACTGGGATTTAACTTCCACTTTTTAAAGGATGTCTTTTTGCCTCTCACTGCTTCTTTTACTTTGTTGTCTAGCCATGGTGGCTCTTTTTTGGTTCTCTTACTGTATTTTTTAATTTGGGGTATACATTTAAGTTGAGCCTCTATTATGGTGTTTTTAAAAAGTTTCCACGCAGCTTGCAGAGATTTCACTTTTGGCGCTGTACCCTTTAATTTCTGTTTAACTAACCTCCTTCTCCCTTCTCCTTCTTCCTTTGGAAGAGTTGGGGTGCGGGGGGGGGTGAAGAGCCCTTAGAACTGGCCTCCAGTGGTGAAGGGACCTTGCTGCAGCCCCTAGGCCTGGGAGAGAGGGGTGAAGACCCCAGAAAAGCAGAGGTGAGGTGGTGAGCTGAACTGGAGCTCTGGGGTGGTAGAACTGCTGGGGAGACTGGGGACAGAATGAATTGGCTGGGCAGGGGACAGAGATGTGGATCTGAATCATGGGCCAAAATCTCCTTACCAACAAATTTGGGAGAATGGACAACACTAACTGTCACAGATAAACACACGCATACGCACAGGCGTGGGGCGCAGGGGGAGGTCAACAATCAAAAGACAGACCAAAAACCCACAATATAATCCTTTAAAAAAAAAATCTCATGATTTGTTGGGCCAAGCTCATAAATTGGGGGGCATTTAACTCGTGACTGTTGATCCCTTGAGATTGGCAAGACTGGATTTGGGGGTCTGTCTGTACAGTGTGTGAACTCTGTGTGCGATTATGAAGTCTTTGTATCTATCTCCACTGGATTGCAGACTCCATTTAGACGTGGGATTCTTTTCCTTCTTTGTTGTCCTGTTATCTCCATGTTGGACTGAAATTCCAAAAGCGGGGAACAGAGGGATACCAAAAGAGGGTTGTTGACATAAAGTGCCTGACCACTGAAATGTAGTTGCTCTACACAAAAGACTGGCTCCCAACCTGAGGAACTGATTTAGTGGGAGAAGTCCCCTCCTAATGAAGGCACGTGGCAAGACTCTGTGGTCACCTGAAGGCAGAAGCTGCTCTATTTGCTCTCTCTCTCTCTCTCTCTCTGGCCATTTTTCACCAGCTGATGATGGAAGCTACTGCAGTTGAGGTGGGAGGTGCTTGGGACCCTGTCTACCTGAATATAGACGGTCCCCTAAGGACTGCCCCGGGAAAGGGGGGCTAGAGTGAGGGAAAATGCATGTAGGGTTTATTATTTGTGTATGGACCTGTGTATTTCTCATGTGATTAAGTAAAGAGCAACAGCATCCTAGAACCCTGTGCAAAGTCTGTGTGAGTTCTATGCTATACCTACCATGTGTCTCCTGGGAGAGATAAACTGTAACCCAGGAGACTCACACCCTTGGAGGGATTCTGGGAGATGGTGTGGTTAATCTACAGGGTATCTGGGGAGATCAGTACTGCTCCTGGGTGCCCAAGGCAGTTGGGCTGAGGGGCTCCATTTCCATGAAGGGGTAGCAGACAGAGCCCACTCAGACACATTGATAAGGCAAATAAAGCAAAACTCTTTCAGGGATTGACCCTGAACACAGCCCCAACATTCCGCTCCTTGCCTGAGACAAGCCCAAACTTCTTGTCTGCACGTTTTTACACTGACAACAGATGTTTTATAAAGGAATTTGGGATCTGAGCCATTTCTGTTGGGCCGCTCTCCATGCTGACCTGCAATGGTTCAATAGTTCAAAATAGTCATTTTGCTGGAATGAGTGTTGCACATTATTTTCAAATGAAGACAGGAGCATGGAAACTGGAGACAGACCTTGAATTTCAAAGCAAATAATAGGAACCAGAAGTAGAAAAGATCAGATTTCCAAGAGATTGTTTATAGTGGGAGATTATGCAAAATGAATACCCAGCAGCACCAGCACAAGGTCTGGATGTTTTGCAGCAAGATTCTTAATTTCCTGGAAATAGAAACATTTAAAAAAACTGTTAGAAATATAAGGCTAAAGGCTGGGTTGCTGAGGAGCTTATGCAGCATTTGCAGCCATAATGATCAAACTGGTATAAATATGATAAAAAATTTTGAACTAATTCTGGAAGTAACACTGAAAAGCGCTGAGGAGGCCTGATGCAGTAACAAGGGCAATGAGCACTGTGTATTCCCAGCCTCTATCTACTTCTCTGGCCCCGGCCCCATCACCATCATGTCTGAGCACTTCACAATCTGTCGTATTTATCCTCACAACGCACCTGTGAGGTTTGGAAGTTGTCAAGGCTGATTCCCCACTCTGGCGCTTCGAGTGCAGAAGGTGGGGGCCCGCAAGGAGTTTAAAAATTAATAGTGGCCACTTCAGGCTTGTATTAAACTCCCAAGGTTACAGTTTTTCTCTGACCTTGGCTTGGTAAACGCTGCCACCACCCAAATGCAAAAACCCCTTTGAGAACCCAGGAAGGCGCACTTGGGAATTCCTTCTTGTGGGGTACCCTCAAGCCCTTTCACCCCCCTCCGGGGAAGAGCTGAGCAAAAAAACAAAGGAAATCAGCTGTTGCCACCAGCAAATTAAACAACATGTGCACAAACCTCTTAGGACACAAAAATCCAATCCTGTTCTTAAAAAAGGTAAATTTTATTAGAAACAAAAGAAAGAAAATACATCTGGAACTTAGACTTTTTGCTAGATTTAAAAAAACAATTACAAGGATTAAGCATCAAGATAGCTCTCTTGAGGTCCAGCTTAAAGGTTACTAAGCATAACAAAAGCACCTGGGGTTAGCACAGAGGAATTCACAAGACATAAAGAAATAAAAAGAGATAAGCCTAATCGCGTCTTCCTAAACATTCCCGGATCTACTTACATATCTGGGGTTTCAAAGGAGTAGTTTCTAGGTATGATCTGATGATTTTTCATACCTGGTCCAAAGCTTTTTACAGCATCGCTGTTCTGTCCCCCCTCTCCGGAGAACCCAACTCCGACAGACAAAGGGGACGTTTTTTCCCATTTTTAAAAAGTTCTAGCCTTCCCATTGGCTTTTTTGGTCTGGTGTCCACTTCCTTCCTTTTACTCAGCAGGGAGACTTTTTAACCCTTTACAGGTAAAGCAAGTAGAGAACAACTACTAAGAGAGGGCTTATAGCTAACTGGCTGGCTGGGTGTCCATAAAAGGGAGCTACCCTCCCACCCCAGCTAAATGGGACTAAATCGGGTGGACCGGATGATCTTCATCCTAGAATATTGAAGGAGCTGGCGCGAGAAATTGCAAGCCCCTTGGCAATAATTTTTAATAAATCTGTAAACTCGGGGGTGGTACCGATGGACTGGAAAATAGCTAATGTGGTTCCTATTTTCAAGAAGGGGATAAAAAGTGACCCGGGTAACTACAGGCCTGTTAGTTTAACTTCTGTAGTATGCAAGGTCTTGGAAAAAATTTTGAAGGAAAAAGTGGCTAAGGACCTTGAGATGAATGGCAATTGGGACAAATTACAACATGGGTTTACGAAAGGAAGATCGTGCCAAACCAACTTGATCTCCTTTTTTGAGAAAGTAACAGACCTTCTAGATAAAGGAAATGCGGTGGATCTAATTTACCTAGATTTTAGTAAAGCGTTTGATACTGTGCCGCACGAGGAATTACTGGTTAAATTAGAAAAAATGGGGATCGATATGAAAATCCAGAGGTGGATAAAGAACTGGTTAAAGGGGAGACTGCAGCGGGTAGTACTGAAAGGGGAACTGTCGGGTTGGAGGGAGGTCACCAGTGGGGTTCCTCAAGGTTCGGTTTTGGGTCCGATTTTATTTAATCTATTCGTTACTGACCTCGGAACCGAATGTAGGAGTGGGCTGATAAAGTTTGCGGATGACACAAAGTTGGGAGGTATTGCCAATTCGGAGAAGGATCGGGATATTTTGCAGGGAGACTTGGATGACCTTGTAAATTGGAGTAACAATAATAGGATGAGATTTAATAGTGAGAAGTGTAAGGTGATGCATTTAGGGATGACTAACAAGAATTTTAGTTATAAGTTAGGGACGCATAGGTTGGAAGTGACGGAGGAGGAGAAGGACCTCGGAGTCCTGGTTGATCGCAGGATGACTATGAGTCGGCAATGTGACGTGGCTGTGAAAAAAGCTAATGCGATCTTGGGATGCGTTAGGCGAGGTATTTCTAGTAGGGACAGGGAGGTGCTGCTTCCGTTATACAAGGCGCTGGTGAGACCTCATTTGGAGTACTGTGTGCAGTTCTGGTCTCCTATGTTTAAAAAGGATGAACTCAAACTGGAACGGGTACAGAGAAGGGCCACTAGGATGATCCGAGGAATGGAAAACCTTTCCTATGAAAGGAGACTCGAGGAGCTCGGTTTGTTTAGCCTAACCAAAAGAAGGCTGAGGGGGGATATGATTGCTCTCTTTAAATATATCAAAGGGATTAATACCAAGGAGGGAGAGGAATTATTTCAGCTTAGTAGTAATGTGGATACGAGAACGAATGGATATAAACTGGCCGTGGGGAAGTTTAGGCTTGAAATTAGACGAAGGTTTCTAACCGTCAGAGGGGTAAAATTTTGGAACAGCCTTCCGAGGGAAACGGTGGGGGCGAAGGACCTCTCTGGCTTCAAGATTAGGCTTGATAAGTTTATGGAGGGAATGGTTTGATGGGATAATGTGATTTTAGTCAATTAGGCATTAACGTGCCATCGCAGGTAAAATGAGGGTCCGGCTGTAGAATCTTGCCTGTATGCTCGGGGTTCTGCTGATCGCCATATTTGGGGTCGGGAAGGAATTTTCCTCCAGGGTAGATTGGCAGAGGCCCTGGAGGTTTTTCGCCTTCCTCCGCAGCATAGGGCAGGGGTCGCAGGCTGGAAGATTCTGTTGTGGGTGGGTCAGCTTTTGTGGCCTGCATCATGCGGGAGGTCAGACTAGATGACCATATTGGTCCCTTCTGACCTTAAAGTCTATGAGTCTATCACAGAAGTGCTAGTACCTCCATTACACAGAGGGGGAACTGAGGCGCAGAGAGACTCAGGGTATGTCTATACTGGAGCTGGAAGTGCACTTTGCAGCTTGAGTAGACCAAGCCACGCTAGTTCTGATTGAGCTACTGCACTAAAAGTAGCCATGTAGCCATGGGACAGGCTAGCTGCACTCCTGTGCAGTCCTGTCTGAAACCCTAGGCATGTATCGGGTCAGCTAGCCTCTCCTGCTATTGGCTCCATGGTGGCTATACTTCTATTTTTAGGATGCTCACTTGATCAGAGCTGGCGTGGGTCTGTCTACCCACGCTGGAAATTACCCCGCCACCTCCAGCATAGGCATAGCCTGAGTGACTGACCTAAGGTCACAAAGGAGACTTCCAGACCCCTGCTTCTCCTCCACACTGCTTGCTTGCACTGTATATTATAAGGCTACTGTGAGGTATCTCGAGTGACACTGAGCTAAAACACTGCTGTGCTTGCTCAGAGCCAAGCTATGGCTTTAAGGCACAGGCCTGCATTGAGGATGGGTCAGAACTGCCTTCCCCCTGGCAGCTCTGGGAAACATTCTGCCTCACCCAAAGTGAGCTGCCCTCTGCAGCTGGCCAGCTCTGCTATCTGATGCAGGAAAGCGGTACAGGCCCATGGTCCTGCCTTCTCCCTGCCCCTGAGCCACATGCCCCACACAGAAGTGTGAGGAGTGCCGATGAATCCAACTCTTGTGCCAGAAGCATGAGTGGGGGGTAGGGGGAGCAGGGGCTGGCCACCCTGTCGCCCCCAGTGCTTTCCCATAGGAGTCTGGGTGAGGATTAGGCCCATTATTGGAACAGACGTTCAGGGATGCAGCGTGTGATGTGAGTCCCTTGATGAGTGGGCTGGCTCAGGCCCCCAGCGTTCCATTCTCTCCCCTGACCAGTTCTATGCTATACCTACCATGTGTCTCCTGGGAGAGATAAACTGTAACCCAGGAGACTCACACCCTTGGAGGGATTCTGGGAGATGGTGTGGTTAATCTACAGGGTATCTGGGGAGATCAGTACTGCTCCTGGGTGCCCAAGGCAGTTGGGCTGAGGGGCTCCATTTCCATGAAGGGGTAGCAGACAGAGTGGGAGCCCAGGAGCAGTGCCAGAAAGGTTAAGGGAGGAACCAGAGCTGCACCTGCTGAGACCCAGAGAAGCTTAAACCACCTGGGGATCGAGAGCCTGGGTTCCCTCACAGCAATCTGGTGAGTGGGACTCCAGCCAGCTCTGTGACACAGGTGCTGTGCTGAAGTCTGTAATCTGGGGTCTTTACAAGCTTTACTGGATTCAGGAAAACCTTGCTGAAGTGGGGAACAGGTAACTAAAGGTCATTGTGCCCTTGTGGGCAAGTGGACCTTCAGCTACGAAGCACTCAGACACATTGATAAGGCAAATAAAGCAAAACTCTTTCAGGGATTGACCCTGAACACAGCCCCAACATTCCGCTCCTTGCCTGAGACAACCCCAAAGCCCAAACTTCTTGTCTGCACGTTTTTACACGTTTTACGAAGCCATTATCAGCCCCATGGCAACTACATGTTAGGGCACGTGCAGAACAAGAACGTTTCTGTTACTTTCATTAACTTTCGAGACCTGATCTTGCAATCTTTATTCTTGCAAAGCTGCCCTTGCGATCAATGGGCAATGCATCTGAAGCAGGGGCGTAGCCACGTGTGGGCCTGGGTAGGCTGCCGTCAACCCACTTAGAATCATAGAATCATAGAATATCAGGGTTAGAAGGGACCTCAGGAGGTCATCTAGTCCAACCCCCTGCTCAAAGCAGGACCAATTCCCAACTAAATCATCCCAGCCAGGGCTTTATCAAGCCGGGCCTTAAAAACCTCCAAGGAAGGAGATTCCACCACCTCCCTAGTGTTGCCTGCCCAGAACTGGGCCCCGAGAAGGCAAACAGGGGTTCGTTGCCTGGTGTGCTTGGCACCAATAAAGACACCGAGGGGAGAAAGCAAGCCAAGTTTATTTCAGAGCTCTGAAATGGCACTAGGAGACCAGCATGTCTCAAATCCAGTGCAACAAATACAAATAAAATTTTCCCTTTTATATTCCAAGCTGTTTCTGTGTAAGCCTTTGTTCTGTTACTCCCTCTTACCCCTCCCACCTCGAGCAGTTACAAGTAGAAAAATTCCCATTCGTCTGCTTATCTTTTGGCCTTGCAAGGCCTGTTTACAGCAGCTGCCTGCTAGAAAAGCTGACCCTTACATTTCTGCTTCAACATGTAAGCAGTTAGCATAGAAGTAGGTGAGAGTTCACAAGATGGAGTCACTGTGGCTCAGGTAGGCCCAGAGCAGAAGAGCTTCATCGGCTCTTTTGGCCTTCCACTCCCCTGAGTTACCTGGTAGCTATGCCTAGTGACACCATCAATCCCTCCTTTGAGAACACTCAACAAACCTTTGTCAGAGTTTTCTCATACTCTAAAGACAAAATGCGATTAAGCTCCATACAATCAGGATTATCAATAAGAGAATATAAAAGAACCTCTGGGAAGGGGGAGGTACAAATCTTACATATGAGCACTTTACAGCCAGTGAGCAAAAGGAAAAGGACAAAACATATCACAACACCTGTGAGCAAGATGCGAACAATACTTCCCCTTATACCCCCTAGTTCCCCTAAACCAGGTAGCCAACCCCAAAGGGAATCCAAAATAGTGGGTTCCCCTTCCTGGGCCTTCCACTGATTCAAGGCCTGTTTGGCTGACAAGATGTGCTTGTTAATATCCTGTGAAAACTCTGGGACATAGGTACAACATTCTTCTCCAATAAGGGCACATACCCCGCCCCGCGAGGCTAACACATAATCCAGAGCCTGGCGGTTGTGCAAAGCCAGCAGTCGAAGCTGGTACAGCTCGGCACTTATGCATTTCTCTATGGCCAGGGTATCATTGGCAAACTGAGTGAGAAATTTAGACAGTCTTCTGTAGAGTTGGGTTAGCCGTCCTACCCCATAGGAAGGGAGGGATATCATCCCAAACCTGTCTCCTTCACTGATGGGTTCAATGGTAGCTCTCAGGGACCGATAGTACCTAGGGCGACCTGAGGGAGCCTTGGGTAGAACGCGGAGGGGTGGAGCAAGATAGCCTTTGTAACAGCTACCATGCCAACCATGAGGGAGCCATTTATAGGCACTATTACCACAAACTCAGAATGCTTCACCATAACTGGCCTTTCCATTGGTACCTTGTAGGTCCCGTAGGGTGGCTTGTGGGGAAAGGGCAAAGAATGCAGCGCCGGTTTGCCAACCGGTGGCATTTAGTAAAGGAACAGTGAGACTTATACCAGGACCAATATAAAATCTACACCTACTAATGCCTGCAAACCAGGTATGATTACTTGTACTGGCTTGCTGATAACATATGAGACCAGTGGGTGGAGAACATAAACGAATAGGCTGGGGCTTACGAGTGCTACTATAGTGGGAATTCCAAGAGCCATTGTGAAGGCCATAAGGAGCTTCCGCAGTACAGTTAGCTCGCAAACTCAAATTGTCAGAGGTGCTACTGCTGGTAACCATCCACCTTTGACAATAGTCTGACCAATTTTGAGGAACTACTCTCCAGGGCAATCCAGCCGAATGGTGGGGAGTCTGGGCACATATCCAACAGTTGGAGAGATTGAACTCACGGGCAAAGGCAATTTTCAGGGCCTCATAGGTATTGGTAGCCATATCTGCAGGGATGGCTCCGCATCCTGCATGCGATGTGGATGAAACAGTAGGTAACAGAAGAATTGCCTCGGTGATAAAAAGAAATGCTGTGAGAGACCCTAAACCTGAACCCATATTGTGATTACAACAACCTAAATGCCCAGAAGATAAGAAGTATTGATACCAAACAAGTCAAAAAATAACAAGACCAAATACATAGGCCAGGTCGGCCTTCTGTGAATAGATAAAACCAATGCTCAGGGTTCTCGCGGGGAGTATGCTGTGGCTGTTCAGAGAGATCACAATGCATTCCCAACGACCCTTACTGTCTTTTGAATAACAGCTTAAGTCCCAAATCGTCGTTAGCAGTTTTCTCAGCAGGCTGGACAGTCCACTGTTCAGGAGCGGGTACTGCTTTCAGTCGAGAGTGATGAATCCAGTTCTTGTGTCCTTCGACCTTTGCCGCTGTGTGGGAAACAAGCAGGACGATGTGGGGTCCCTTTCCACTTCTCTTGGAGAGGCTCGTCCTTCCAGGTCCGCACGAGAACGGAGTCACCAGGCTACAAGGAGTGGACCGGAGTATCCAGCAGAAGAGGCTGTGAATCTTTGGTGTATCTGTGAAGAGAAGAAAGAACAGCAGACAGAGAGCACATGTACTGAGACAAGAAACCATACCCCATCTCCCACTCCCCTGCCAGAACCGGTGTACCATTCAGAGGCCATTCCCTTCCAAACATAATCTCGAAGGGACTAAGCCCTAACCTACCCTTGGGAGAGCATGAATGCGAAGTAACACAAGGGGCAAAGCATCAGGCCACCCAAGAGAGGCCTCCTGACAGACCTTTGAGAGGTGTCGCTTGAGTGTCTGATTTGTGCATTCCACTACTCCACTGGCTTGTGGTCGCCATGGTGTGTGGAGCTTCCAGGGGATTTGCAGAGCACTTGATATCTTTTGAACCACTTGAGATGTGAAGTGTGTTCCGTTATCAGATTCCATCTACTGGGGGAGGCCGAAGCGAGGAATGATCTCCTTGACAAACTTAAGAGCCACTGTCTTGGCAGTGTTGTTACGACATGGGAAGGCCTCAGGCCATCCACTGAATCGATCCATCAAGACGAGGAGGTACCTGTACCCTTGGGTCCTGGGAAACTCAGTAAAGTCTATTTGCCACACCAATCCTGGGCCTGGGGTAGGTTCCAGAGTGGCTGGTAACACTGCTACTCCTGGTCGAGGGTTGTTCTTTTGGCAGATTAAACATTCAGCCTGTACCTGTGATGCTAGGGGTCTAGAGGTTAGAAAATATTTATTCATAAGCTGGGTAAGAGCCTCTTTGCCTGCGTGTGTAGTCTGATGCAGTTTCTGCAACACTGGTCGGATTAGGCCCTTGGGCAGGAGGATTTTTCCCTCTGTGGAATAAAGCCATCCCTCCTTTTCCTGGAGACTGAGACTGTCAGCCAGGTTTCTGTCATCATGGGAGTACTGAGGGGCTGCAAGCTCAACCACTGATGGGATAAGGGCATGCATTTGGGCATTTTCCTCAGTTGGTGATTTCAGGGTAGCAGCACGCTTGGCTTCCCTGTCTGCTCTGGCATTGCCCTTGGTTACATCTTGATCTTCCTCCTGATGAGCTTTGCAATGTACCACTGCTACTGCTGAGGGGAGTTGTACCGCTTCTAAAAGCCGGAGAATTTGAGACCCATGCTTAACCGGAGAACCTTGGGCTGTTAGCATTCCCCTTTGCTTCCACAAACCAGCATGAGCATGCAATACCCCAAAAGCATACTTTGAATCAGTAAAGATATTAACCCGTTTGTCTTTTGCCAGCTCGAGTGCACGAGTCAGGGCCATTAGTTCAGCAAGCTGGGCAGATGTTCCCGCCGGTAAACTCTCAGCTTCCACGGTATCATGAAGAGACACAACAGCATAACCAGCCCTCCTTTGCCCATCCACCACAGTACTACTTCCATCTGTATACCATTCCAAGTCAGCATTTGGGAGTGGCTGATCTTTTAAATCTGGGCGGCTAGAGTAGTGTACATCTATGATTTCTAGACAGTCATGTTCCTGCTTTTCTGTCTCTGGTAACAGGGTAGCTGGATTAAGGGAGGGACAGGTCTGCAGGGTGACTTCAGGATTCTCTAACAGCTTCGCCTGGTACCGAGCAACCCGAGCCTGTGTGAGCCAAAGACCACCCTTAGTATCCAGCAGGGCTTGAACCATGTGGGGAATATACACTTGCACAGTTCCTCCCAGTGTCAGTTTTTCAGCTTCCCCAAGCACTAGGGCAGTGGCTGCGACCGCCCTCAAACAGGCTGGCCATCCCTTTGAAACTTGATCCAGTTGCTTAGAGAAATATGCCACGGGACATTTCCAGGCACCTAGTAACTGAAATGCCCTGTCCGCTTCTGGGGACCAGTGAAAGGGGTCATGATCCGCTCCCTAAACACATTCATACAGAGGTTTAGCCCACAGTCCACTACCCTGTATTCTCGGAGTCCAATAAAGTTCAGGAGACTCACAGTAGCTTTAAGACAAGGGATTAGACCCACAGCAGCAATTAGCAAATCATCTACATATTGCAGAAGGAGGGCTTTGTCTGAATTATCCCACTCCTCCAAGTCTCTGGCCAAAGCCTGTCCAAACAGAGTGGGGGAATTTTCAAATCCCTGAGCCAATACTGTCCAGCAAAGCTGCTTCTTAACCCTTCTGTTGTCATTATGCCTGGCAGTATTTTGCTGATCTCACAGTTGCTTGGGCACATTCAGGCCCCCCTTTCTCTTGGTTGTCAGCCAAGTCTTGGCTGTGAACAATATCCTTGGATAAAGCCTGCTAGCTGTATTTTCCTCTCAGTTAACTCATTCTGTTCTCTTTTTCCTTCTCCCTTTCTCGGCTTCTTCTAACTTACAAAGGAACCTTCCACTCTTCACTCATACACCTTTTCTCCAACCATTAACACATACTCATTGCCATTATACATCCTTTCAGTAACATAACTTCTGTACAGAGCTTTGAAGCAACAAACCAGGACAAGCACACTCACTTCTGAGGATTCCACTCTGTACAACCTCTGGTGTCCAATAGCTTTCCCTTTTTAAACCTTAAATGTCTTCTCCGTCTTCCTTCTTAGCCTTGGCTATAATCTGATTCCGCTCCACTTCAGACAACAAGGTTCTCATAAGTGTATTGCAATCATCCCAGTCAGGCTTCTGGCTAGCCAGACACCCTTCAAAGACTGAAATAAACCTGCTTGGATTCATCGAGAACTCCCCTGCCTCTGCCTGAAAAGCAGCCAGACGTACAGGGTTAAAAGCAACATGAGAATACACTGACACAATCTGGGTTGCACGATCCTGGGTTCCTGGACGGGCTACCGCACTCTCAGTAATCAACGGATACAATCCCACCAGGGGGGGGGGGTACTCTCTGGAGCCTGTGGGGGTGGAGGAGCCGAAGGGGACACCGATTCTGCCATTACAACTGTGGGAGGGTTCTGGGGTTTAGCAGCCGTTACTACCGAGCCTGTCGGAGTCAAATGGCACTTGTACAAAAGATCAGTCCTATTTCTTAACACCATAAACGTATACGCATAGAGATGTTCATTCCATTTACCTGTTCTCTGACAAAACAAAAGCAATTGAAGGATCATGTTGTAATTGAGTGATCCTTCCGGTGGCCACCTTTCTTGGCACTCTAGCTGATACTGAGGCCAATCAACTGTACAGAACCTTTTCAATTTACTTTTAATCAACTGGTCAGATCCAGACACTTCCCAGTTCCCCAGAATGCATTCTAAGGGTGTACACTGTACCCTGCCGGCTGTACTCTGTTCCTTCCCCATACTGAGGGAGACTCTGGGCGTCCCCAGGTCAAAACAGATAAGTCCCCACTGGACTGTTCCTACCTTATCCAAGGGTCCGGTTCTGCACCGTCGCCCTATCCACGGGACCGGTTCCCCACCGTCGCTCGCAGCTGCTTCTCCACTGTCTGTGTGCGTTGCACCGTTGTGCCCTCCGGGGTCGAGCAAACCACGTCTCCGCCGAGGCCCCCGATGAAGTCACCGGTGCGCGCTGGGCGTCGGTCGTCGCTGTAATCCGTCGGCCGCCAGGAGGGATCTGGGCAAGGCTAAATTTCAGCCTCGAGCCCCACGTTGGGCGCCAAAACTGTTGCCTGCCCAGAACTGGGCCCCGAGATGGCAAACAGGGGTTCGTTGCCCGGTGTGCTTGGCACCAATAAAGACACCGAGGGGAGAAAGCAAGCCAAGTTTATTTCAGAGCTCTGAAATGGCACTAGGAGACCAGCATGTCTCAAATCCAGTGCAACAAATACAAATAAAATTTTCCCTTTTATATTCCAAGCTGTTTCTGTGTAAGCCTTTGTTCTGTTACTCCCTCTTACCCCTCCCACCTCAAGCAGTTACAAGTAGAAAAATTCCCATTCGTCTGCTTATCTTTTGGCCTTGCAAGGCCTGTTTACAGCAGCTGCCTGCTAGAAAAGCTGACCCTTACATTTCAGCTTCAACATGTAAGCAGTTAGCATAGAAGTAGGTGAGAGTTCACAAGATGGAGTCACTGTGGCTCAGGTAGGCCCAGAGCAGAAGAGCTTCATCGGCTCTTTTGGCCTTCCACTCCCCTGAGTTACCTGGTAGCTATGCCTAGTGACACCAACACTAGGTAACGCATTCCAGTGCTTCACCACCCTCCTAGTGAAATAGTGTTTCCTAATATCCAACCTAGACCTCCCCCACTGCAACTTGAGACCATTGCTCCTTGTTCTGTCATCTGCCACCACTGAGAACAGCCGAGCTCCATCCTCTTTGGAACCCCCCTTCAGGTAGTTGAAAGCAGCTATTAAATCCCCCCTCATTCTTCTCTTCTGGAGACTAAACAATCCCAGTTCCCTCAGCCTCTCCTCATAAGTCATGTGCTCCAGACCCCTAATCATTTTTGTTGCCCTCCGCTGGACTCTTTCCAATTTTTCCACAGCCTTCTTGTAGTGTGGGGCCCAAAACTGGACACAGTACTCCAGATGAGGCCTCACCAGTGTCGAATAAAGGGGAACGATCACGTTCCTCGATCTGCTGGCAATGCCCCTACTTATACAGCCCAAAATGCCGTTAGCCTTCTTGGCAACAAGAGCACACTGTTGACTCATATCCAGCTTCTCGTCCACTGTGACCCCTAGGTCCTTTTCTGCAGAACTGTTACCTAGCCATTCGGTCCCTAGTCTGTAGCAGTGCATAGGATTCTTCCGTCCTAAGTGCAGGACTCTGCACTTGTCCTTGTTGAACCTCGTCAGGTTTTTTTTGGCCCAATTCTCTAATTTGTCTAGGTCCTTCTGTATCTGATCCCTACCCTCCAGTGTATCTACCACGCCTCCCAGTTTAGTGTCATCTGCAAACTTGCTGAGAGTGCAGTCCACACCATCCTCCAGATCATTAATAAAGATATTAAACAAAACCGGCCCCAGGACCGACCCTTGGGGCACTCCGCTTGAAACTGGCTGCCAACTAGACATGGAGCCATTGATCACTACCCGTTGAGCCCGACGATCTAGCCAGCTTTCTATCCACCTTACAGTCCATTCATCCAGCCCATACTTCTTTAACTTGGCGGCAAGAATACTGTGGGAAACGGTATCAAAAGCTTTGCTAAAGTCAAGGAATAACACATCCACTGCTTTCCCCTCATCCACAGAGCCAGTTATCTTGTCATAGAAGGCAATTAGGTTAGTCAGGCATGACTTCCCCTTGGTGAATCCATGCTGACTGTTTCTGATCACTTTCCTCTCCTCTAAGTGTTTCATAATTGATTCCTTGAGGACCTGCTCCATGATTTTTCCAGGGACTGAGGTGAGGCTGACTGGCCTGTAGTTCCCCGGATCCTCCTTCTTCCCTTTTTTAAAGATGGGCACTACATTAGCCTTTTTCCAGTCATCCGGGACCCTCCCCCCCTTCCGATCGCCATGAGTTTTCAAAGATAATGGCCAATGGCGCTTCAATCACATCCGCCAACTCCTTTAGCACCCTCGGATGCAGCGCATCCGTCCCCATGGATTTGTGCTCATCCAGTTTTTCTAAATAGTCCCGAACCACTTCTTTCTCCACGGAGGGCTGGTCACCTCCTCCCAATACTGTGCTGCCCAGTCCAGCAGTCTGGGAGCTGACCTTGTTTGTGAAGACAGAGGCAAAAAAAGCATTGAGTACATTAGCTTTTTCCACATCCTCTGTCACTAGGTTGCCTCCCTCATTCAGTAAGGGGCCCACACTTTCCTTGACTTTCTTCTTGTTGCTAACATACCTGAAGAAACCCTTCTTGTTACTCTTAACATCTCTTGCTAGCTGCAACTCCAAGTGCGATTTGGCCTTCCTGATTTCACTCTTGCATGCCTGAGCGATATTTTTATACTCCTCCCTGGTTATTTGTCCAATCTTCCACTTCTTGTAAGCTTCTTTTTTGCGTTTAAGGTCAGCAAGGATTTCACTGTTAAGCCAAGCTGGTCACCTGCCATATTTACTATTCTTTCTACACGTCGGGATGGTTTGTTCCTGCAACCGCAATAAGGATTCTTTAAAATACAGCCAGCTCTCCTGGACCCCTTTGCCCTTCATGTTATTCTCCCAGGGGATCCTGCCCATCTGTTCCCTGAGGGAGTCAAAGTCTGCTTTTCTGAAGTCCAGGGTCCGTATTCTGCTGCTCTCCTTTCTTCCTTGTGTCAGGATCCTGAACTCGACCATCTCATGGTCACTGCCTCCCAGGTTCCCATCCACTTTTGCTTCCCCTACTAATTCTTCCCTGTTTGTGAGCAGCAGGTCAAGAAAAGCTCTGCCCCTAGTTGGTTCCTCCAGCACTTGCACCAGGAAATTGTCCCCTACATTTTCCAAAAACTTCCTGGATTGTCTGTGCACCACTGTATTGCTCTCCCAGCAGATATCAGGGTGATTAAAGTCTCCCATGAGAACCAGGGCCTGCGATCTAGCAACTTCTGTTAGTTGCCGGAAGAAAGCCTCGTCCACCTCATCCCCTTGGTCTGGTGGTCTATAGCAGACTCCGACCACGACATCACCCTTGTTGCTCACACTTCTCAACTTTATCCAGAGACTCTCAGGTTTTTCTGCAGTTTCATACCATAGCTCTGAGCAGTCATACTCCTCTCTTACATACAACGCAACTCCCCCACCTTTTCTGCCCTGCCTGTCCTTCCTGAACAGTTTATATCCATCCATGACAGTACTCCAGTTATGTGAGTTATCCCACCAAGTCTCTGTTATGCCAATCGCATCCAGGCCCACCCAAATCTTGGGGCCGGAGCCCCCCGAATCCACAGGCTGGGAAGGGATGAGTCATCCCCGGTGGGGTGGGTGTCTCAAGGGGGTGAGTCTGGGCGGGGCTAGCACTGGGGCTGGAGGCCCGGCAGCGCGTGGTGCCGGCAGGAGAAGGACATGGATGCATGGGCGGACGGACACTGAGCCAGGATCAGGAGGGGCGGACGGAGCTCGATCCCTGGTGGGGCCCCCCCCCTCAGCCCTATGGGCACGCCCTGCAGCTTGTGTGCCCTGGGCAGCCTCATCTGGTGCCTGCTGAGTGGTAAGGGCCAGCTGGAGGGGGAGGGATCCGGCACCTGTGGATGTGAACCGATCAGCTGTGGATGCAGGGGAATGGACCATCAGGAAGCAAACCAATCAGAGCTCTTTCTGAGCTGCAGCTTGTCTGCTCTGCAAAACCCCACACATTTGCTGTTATTTGAAAACCCTGCTAGGACAGAGAAAGCAGGCTTAAAAAAGAGGCTCAGTGCAGGGAAACTCAAACATATGGTAACTCTAACTGCACTAGTGCAAATCCCTAGTGTAGACAGGTAAAGCCATTATGTGCCCCAGTACACCTGGAAACTGGGGTACACTGCACTGGTGCAAATTGCAGCTTAGCTTGTCTACACTAGGGCTTTACAGCAGGGCAACTACAGTAGAGGCTGGAAGCAGTACAAACAAGGCTTCATTCAATCTGTTGGGATCATTTCTCCCTAGTTTCTCACCTGTGCTCGTGCACCCTCTGGGTCCCGGCAGGCCGCAAAGATCCATTCCGGTGGGTTTGGCTTCCCCAGGAAATGTTTAACCAGTCCCAGGCCAATTCCCCGAGTGGACCCAGTCACCAGCACGCTGTGAGCTGTCAGTCCTGCCATCTTCACCCAGCTGCTGGCTCCAGCCCTCCACTGACTTGCAAGCTCGCTTTATAAATGTTAGCTATGTGCTGAGTCACCCTGAGTGAGCAGACCTGCCTTCTCTGCACCTGCCCCCGGTGGACCATTGTGTGTCATACAACAGAAGTCATTCGCATAGGTCTACACTACGAGTTTAGGTCGAATTTAGCAGCGTTACATCGATTTAATCCTGCACCCGTCCACACGACGAAGCCGGTTTTTTCGACTTAAAGGACTCTAAAAATCTATTTCTGTACTCCTCCCCCGACGAGGGGATTAGCGCTGAAATCGACATCGCCAGGTCGAATTTGGGGTAGTGTGGTCACAATTCGATGGTACTGGCCTCAGGGAGCTATCCCAGAGTGCTCCATTGTGACCGCTCTGGACAGCGCTCTCAACTCAGATGCACTGGCCAGGTAGACAGGAAAAGGCCTGCGAATTTTTTATCTCATTTCCTGTTTGGCCAGCGTAGCAATCTGCAGGTGAGTGCAGATCTCAACAGCAAAGGTGACCATGGAGTCCCAGAATCGCAAAAGAGCTCCAGCATGGACCGAACGGGAGGTACGGGATCTGATCGCTGTATGGGGAGACGAATACGTGCTATCAGAACTCCGTTCCAAAAGACGAAATGCCCAAACATTTGAAAAAATCTCCAAGGGCATGAAGGACAGAGGTTATAACAGGGACACGCAGCAGTGCCACGTGAAACTTAAGGAGCTGAGGCAAGCCTACCAAAAAACCAGAGAGGCAAACGGCCGCTCCGGGTCAGAGCCCCAGACATGCCGATTCTAGGATGAGCTGCATGCCATTCTAGGAGGTGCAGCCACCACTACCCCAACCCTGTGCTTTGACTCTGTCAATGGAGTAGCACGCAACAGGGATGCGGGTTTTGGGGATGAGGAAGATGATGAGGAGGAGGTTGAAGATAGCTCACAGCAAGCAAGCAGAGAAACCATTCTCCCCGACAGCCAGGAACTGTTTCTCACCCTGGACCTGGAGTCAGCACCCCCCGAACCCACCCAAGGCTGCCTCCCGGACCCGCCAGGCGAAGAAGGGACCTCTGGTGAGTGTACCTTTGTAAATATTATACATGGTTTAAAAGCAAGCATGTTTCATGATTAATTTGCCCTGGCATTCGCGGCCAGTACAGCTACTGGAAAAGGCTGTTACCGTGTCTGGGGATGGAGCAGAAATCCTCCAGGGACATCTCCATAAAGCTCTCCTGGATGTATTCCCAAAGCGTTTGCAAAAGGTTTCTGGGGAGGGCAGCCTTATTCCCTCCTCCATGGTAGGACACTTTACCATGCCAGGCCAGTAGCACGTAGTCTGGAATCATTGCATAACACAGCGTATGGTCCCGGTGTTTGCTGGCATTCAAACAACATCCGTTCTTTATCTCTCTGTGTTATCCTCAGGAGAGTGATATAATTCATGGTCACCTGGTTGAAATAGGGTTATTTTATTAAGGGGACATTCAGAGGTACCCGTTCCTGCTGGGCTGTTTGCAAGTGGCTGAACAGAAATGTTCCCTGCTGTTAGCCACGCGGTGTGGGGAGGGGTGAAGCGATCATCCCAGAGAATTGGGTGTGTGTGTGTGGGGGGGGGGTTAGTTGGGTTTGTGCTGCATGTTAACCTGAAAACCACAGCCCCTCCTTTTAAATTGCCAATCCATTTTAAATGGCCAACCCAACGGCTACTTGGTATAGAAAATGAGGGCGCTGCTGTTTGAAACCATTCCCACATTTTATGAAGGTTAAAGAAGCCAAAAGACTGTGTCTTACCATGGTTGCCTGCAAGCCGAATTCTGTTGCCCGGCCCTGCGTGAGGGATCTCTCACACCAAACTGGCATACCTTCAATAAGAGGCAAAATGTGACCTTGTACCAAAAGCACATGTGCTATGTAATGTTAACAGCAAAGTTTACCATGAAAGAGTCTACCCATTGTTCTCTAAAATGTGTCTTTTTAACTACCACGCTCCCTTTTTCCCCCTCCACTAGCTGCAAATGTTTCAACGCTCATGCTATCTTCTCCTTCCCACAGGCTAGCGAAGATTAGAAGGCGGAAAAAAAGCACTCGTGATGAAATGTTCTTTGAGCTCATGCAGTCCTCCCACACTGAAAGAGCCCAGCAGAATTCATGGAGGCAGACAGTGTCAGAGTCCAGGAAAGCACAATATGAACGCGAGGACAGGTGGCGGGCTGAAGATAATAAGTGGCGGGCTAAAGATGATAGGTGACGTCAGCTTGGTGACAGAAGGCAAGAGGCAATGCTGAGGCTACTGGAGGAACAAACTGATATGCTCTGGCGTATGGTTGAGGTTCAGGAAAGGCAACATGAGCACAGACCGCCGCTACAGCCCCTGTGTAACCAACCACCTTCCTCCCCAAGTTCCATAGCCTCCTCACCCAAGAACATGCTGCGGGGCCCTCCGGGCATCCAACCACTCCACCCCAGAGGACTGCCCAAGCTGGCATTCAATAAGTTTTAAAGTGCAGTGTGGCCTTGTCCTTCCCTCCTCCCCTCCGACCCCACCCGGTGCTTCCCTCCTTCCCCACCCCTCCTGGGCTACCTTGGCAGTTATCCCCCTATTTGTGTGATGAATTAATAAAGAATGCATGAATGTGAAGCAACAATGACTTTATTGCCTCTGCAAGTGGTGATCGAAGGGGGGAGGGGAGGGTGGTTAGCTTACAGGGAAGTAGAGTGAACCAAAGGGGATGGGGGTTTCATCAAGGAGAAACAAACATAACTTTCACACTGTAGTCTGGCCAGTCATGAAACTGGTTTTCAAAGCATCTCTGATGCGCACCACGCCCTCCTGTATTCTGCTAACCGCCCTGGTGTCTGGCTGCACATAATCAGCGGCCAGGCGATTTGCCTCAACCTCCCACCCCACCATAAACGTCTCCCCCTTACTCTCACAGATACTGTGGAGTGCACAGCAAGCAGTAATAACCATGGGAATACTGGTTTCGCTGAGGTCTATCCAAGTCAGTAAACTGCACCAGTGCGCTTTTAAACATCCAAATGCACATTCTACCATCATTCTGCGCTTGCTCAGCCTATAGTTGAACAGCTCCTGACTACTGTCCAGGCTGCCTGTGTATGGCTTCATGAGCCATGGCATTAAGGGGTAGGCTGGGTCCCCAAGGATAACTATAGGCATTTCAACATCCCCAACTGTTATTTTCTGGTCTGGGAAGAAAGTCCCTTGCTGCAGCCGTTCAGACAGACCAGAGTTCCTGAAGACGCAAGCATCATGTACCTTTCCCAGCCATCCCACGTTGATGTCAGTGAAATGTCCCTTGTGATCCACCAGTGCTTGCAGCACCATTGAAAAGTACCCCTTTCGGTTTATGTACTCGCTGGCTTGGTGCTCCGGTCCCAAGAAAGGGATATGGGTTCCATCTATCGCCCCACCACAGTTAGGGAATCCCATTGCTGCAAAACATTTCCCAGAGTCTCTACCCTTGATATCAGCAGCTCTTTGATTGCATTGGCTACTTGGATCACAGCAGCTCCCACAGTAGATTTGCCCACTCCAAATTGATGCCCGGCTGACCGGTAGCTGTCTGGCGTTGCAAGCTTCCAGAGGGCTATCGCCACTCGCTTGTCAACTGTGAGGGCTGCTCTCATCTTGGTATTCTTGCGCTTCAGGGCAGAGGAAAGCAAGTCACAAAGTTCCATGAAAGTGCCCTTATGCATGCGAAAGTTTCGCAGCCACTGGGAATCGTCCCAGACATGCACCACTATGCAGTTCCACCAGTCTGTGCTTGTTTCCCGGGCCCAGAATCAGCGTTCCACGGCATGAACCTGCCCCATTAACACCATGATGTGCACATTGCCGTGGCCCGTACTTTGAGAGAAGTCTGTGTCCATGTCCTCATCACTCTCGTCACCGCGCTGCCGTCACCTCCTCGCCTGGTTTTGCTTTTGCAGGTTCTGGTTCTGCATATACTGCAGGATAATGCGCGTGGTGTTTACAGTTCTCATAATTGCCGCGGCGATCTGAGCGGGCTCCATGCTTGCCGTGCTATGGCATCTGCGCTGAAAAAAAGGAACGAAACGATTGTCGGCCGTTGCTCTGATGGAGGGAGGGGTGACTGACGACATGGCTTACAGGGAATTAAAATCAACAAAGGGGGTGGGTTTGCATCAAGGAGAAACACACACAACTGTCACACAGAATAGCCCCCTCAAGGACTGAACTCAAAACGCTGAGTTTAGCAGGTCAATGCTCAAACCACTGAGCTAGCCCTCCCCCCCACTATTCATGGAGGGAGGGAGGGAGGGAGAGGGGGAGCAAATGAATACAAATGTATACAAAATAAATCTGGTCTCTTTCTTGTTTTGATCCACTCCATCTCTCTTATACATCTTAGGCTGGCAGCAGACGGTGCAGTACGACTGCTAGCCATCGTCGTCTCCTGGCTGCTCGCCAGAAGACGGTGCAGTACGACTGCAGGCAGGACTGAATCTCCAGGAGATGAAACTTAAAAAGAGAATGACCTGGAGTCACTCCCATTTATGTCCAGGCGCCCCTGACCGACCTCACTGAGGTCGGCTAAAAGAGCACCCAGGAGATGACGACGATGGCTACCAGTTGTAATGCACCGTCTGCTGCCAAAAGGCAATGAGCTGCTACTGTGTAGCAATGCAGTACCACGTCTTCCAGCACCCAGGAGACATATGGTGACGGTGAGCTGAGCAGGCTCCATGCTTGCAGTGGTATGGTGTCTGCACGGGTAATCCAGGAAAAAAGGCTCGAAACGATTGTCTGCCGTTGCTTTCACGGAGGGGGGGCCTGACAACATGTACCCAGAACCACCCGCGACAATGTTTTTGCCCCATCAGGCATTGGGATGTCAACCCAGAATTCCAATGGGCGGCAGAGACTGCGGGAACTGTGGGATAGCTACCACAGTGCAACGCTCCAGAAGTCGACGCTAGCCTTGGTACTGTGGACGCACTCCGCCAAGTTAATGGTCTTAATGGTCTTAAGTGGGGACACACACAATCAACTGTATAAAATCGATTTCTAAAAAATCGACTTCTATAAATTTGACCTAATTTCGTAGTGTAGACATACCCTAAGTCAGATACTAGTGAAGGGCTAGTGGAGATTTCAGAAGGAAACTAGCAGGGAGAGGTAAACAGGGGGTACCGTTTTCAGATGAACATCAAAGGTCTGTTCTGGTATATTTGTGGTGCAGAGACACACTCTGGCCTCGTTCTGTCTGTGAAGACAAGCTGCCAGCGGTCCTGATCTAATGAAAGGGGTATCTTGGCCAATCTGGTGGAAAATGCTGAGAAAAGGAGTTGGGGCAAGCTAGCTTGTCAGAGGTGGGACTGTCCTGTGAGTTAAGCTTAGGCTCTAGAATGTGTTTGATGATTTTGTTTTATATGTAACCCTTTGCTTCCAGCTGGGGCAGGAGCTGGGTGGGGCATTGAGAGCAGAAGCCCAGCTGAGGAGGGGCTGTCCCTCTGGTTGCTCGAGAGGGAAGGAAAGGCCTCAAGAGAGACAGATGTACAGTCAGGCCAGGGAGGGGCTGTGGGAAAGGGCCTGAAGGAAGGCCAAGGTGGGAAGAAGTCCAGGGAGTCTGAGGGAGCAGAGCTTAGCTGCTGGGCACAGGGTCCCTGGTCTGGAACCCAGAGAAGAGCGGGGGGTCCTGGCCTCCCCTAACAGACATAGGAAAGGTGGGGTGGGAACATTCTGACACACGGGGAGAAGGGCTACTGAGTTTGGGTCTGGGTGCCCAGGCAAAAAGCCCTGGGAAGTGTCTCTCCCCACAAGAGAAGAATGACCCTGCAGAGCCTGGGTCTACCAGCCTGCTGCTCCCCCCTCCAGGAACCCCCTGAAGAGCTTAGCAGGGATAGTGGGGGGAGGTGACACCATTTCCATCAGAGGGGGGCAAACAGTTGGGCTAGCTGCTTCCTCCTCCTGGCAATAATGTGTCAGCCCAGTAGTTCCCTCTGCACCCCTCCCTGGCTCCCCAAAATCTGCAGGCACCTGAGCAGAGTTTTTGTAAACTTTCCCTTATATTTTGACCATGTTTGTCACTTTGGTTCTATAATGTAGTATCTTTCACCTTCCAGGAATGTAAGAATTTGGCTTCCACTCATCAACTGTGATACTGCAGCTAGGTATCTTCTCTCTGCAACTCCCTCTCCTGGAAACGCCCTACATTCTAGCTCCCCTTTACAATTTTTTGTGCTAAATTCTTTACTGGTGTAAATTGACTCAGCTCTATTGAGCTTTTACACCAACCAATTTCCACCAACAAGGAATTTGGCCCTCTGTGAAGCTATGTCTACACAGCCTAGCTGTTCAGACTATGGGAGTATGAGTAGCAGTGCAAACCAAAGTGCCGTGCTTTAACTCTTGATAAATTAGAGAACTGGGCTATAGACAACAAAATGAAATTCAACAAAGACAAATGTAAGGTGCTACTGTTAGGGAAGAAAAAACAAACACACAAATACAAAATGGGAGTTAACTGACATGGCAGCAGCACTGCTGAGAAGGATCTGGGAGTTGTGGTGGATAACAATCACAACATGAGTCACCAATGCAATGCTGTTGCAAAAAAATCAAATGCAATTATAGGTTGCATTAACAGAAGCATAGCATGCAAGTCACGGGAGGTGATAGAACCGCTCCACTCAGCATGGATTAGGCCTCAGCTACAGTACTGTGTCCAATTTTGGTCACTGGTGTAAAGAAAGGATGTAGGGAAACTGGAAAGGATCCAGAGGTGAGTGACAAAGATGCTCAAAGGATGGAATGCAAGCCATATGAGCAAAGGCTGAAGGAACAGGGTATATTTAGTTTGGAGAAGAGGAGATTAAGGGGGGATACAATAGCTGGCTTCAAATACTCAAAAGGCTGCCATAAAAAAGATGGAGAAAAGTTGTTCTCTCTTGCCTCAGAGGGTAGGACAAGAGGCAATTGGTTCAAACTACAGCACTGCAGATTTAGATTAAGTCTCATGAAAAACTTCCTAACTGGAAGACCAGCAGGACAATGAAACAAACTGCCTAGGGAGGTTGTGGAATCTACTTCACTGGAGGTTTTCAAAAGGAGGCTGGCGAGCCATGTGTCTGGGACAGTTTCAACACAACAAATCCAGCATCTTGGCAGGGGGATTAGACTAGATGACCCTTGCGGCCACTTCTAGCCCTATGGTTCTATGATTCTAACTAGTCCCCTGTGTGGACTCTGCACAGATTTGCTCCAATTCTTCCCTCCTCTGTTATCTTTCCAGAGGATCCTTTCTTATCTTAAACCTCCACTGTCATCCCTCCTCTCACCTACAAAGATATCTGACCTGGAGCCAGAGAGTTTTCCTTTTCTACACTTGCAGCTGAGTCATATCCCAGCTTAGTTCAGCTGCACCCACTTAACACAGGCCTTTCAGGGTAAGTGATCCCGCCTCACTCTAACTTTCAATGTAGGGGTCGAAGATAAACTCCTGATTGTACCAAGCCCCAGAGTTATGCAGCCCAGAGCTGGTCACAGCATCACAGTGTGAGAGTGTGCCCAGGTTGGTAAGCCAGAGGGCTCAGCGGTACCCCAGTTCCAGATTGCACCCCAGGGAACCTGTCACAGGTGATCTAACATAAACCTCACCGATCTACTGAAGGGGGCAGGGGTGGAGGAAGGTGGTTTTATGTCACCTTTATACCATCGCAGTCCAGGGCTGAACCAGCCCATGCAGCACCAGAGGCAACCAGCAGCCCCCTTGCTCTGCCCGATGGATGACAGTGCTGCTGCTTACTCCTTATCCCCCAGCTCACCTCTGGCTCCTCCACACACTCCCAGCATGCACCCTGCACCTGGGTCTAGGGGGCAGGGATGGGCATGTAGGGCAACCTGAGCCTGTCTCTTTTTCCCAGGCTGGCTCAGGGGATAATACAGCCCTTGTATGCTGCCACTGCAGCTGCATGAGGACCATAGCAGGACCCCATACTGCACCCCAGAGATAGAGCACAGAGATACAGGGGGAGGAAAGGCTCCAGGGGATCTGAATATCTTAGGATAATAGGCTCTTTGGGCCATGTTTCATTTTGGGGCTGCTCAGCCTGTGGATTCGGGTTTCACTCGAACACTCCGCTGTTTATTTCAAGCAGATGTTTCTGGGCTGCCTCAGACTTTGTATAAGCATGAACCTTTGTAAGGAGGACCACAAGGCTGTCAGCCTCCCATGTGATTAGCACAGAAGGAGGCGGGGATATGGGATAGCCCAAGCAAAATGACACAGTCCCTGTAACCTGAACTCAGTCAGGGAAACACAGAGAACATGGCATCTGGGGGGAACGTCCAGAGTGTTCTAGTGACTGGAGCCAATCGTGGAATTGGCCTGGAGCTGGTGAAGCAGCTTGTGAGGAAACCCAACCCACCAGGATGGATCTTTGCCACATGCCGGGATCCGGAGGGTGCACGAGCACAGGTGAGAAGCAGCCTTTTTTTGCTTAGCTGCCTTTTGTTTTAGAAAATGTTCTGAAAGAATCAACAGAAGAAAACCAGGAGCCCATGAGAACTGAGCTCATCTGTAACAGAGTTTGCCAGCTGCATGTTCCCCTCCACCCCAGAAACCCTGGCCCTGTTAAATCCAGGAGCCTCGCCTGTCACAATAGAACGTCAGATTTGGGCTGACCCCACTTTTACCCAACTCTGTGTTGGGCCTGATTCTCCACTGCCCTGCGCCTTGTGCGGAGTGGGTGCAAGGTGCTGCCATTCTGCTCTGGTGACTCCCCACGCCCCAGAGACATTCTGTCCTCTGCCAATTCCAGCGCCTCCAGACCCTGCTGCTCGGATGCTGCTCCCCCACCCCCTGCTCTTATGCAACTCTGGCTCCCACGGCAAGGATTCTGTAGCCTTAATCCCTGTTGTTTTATTAACTCACCCCCATTAAAGTCCAAAATACTGACTCATTCCACATCAGTCCCCAAGCACATATCTGTTTATTGCGATATACTGTAGCAGCCTGGCAAACTGGGATCGGGTACCAACAGCTACACAACCCCGTAGGGAGGTGCTCTAAAGAGCCTGTGCAAATTTGGCATTTAGGTTGGAGCTCCCAGACATCACTGGACCCAGGGTCAACGTGGGCTCTCACTTACCCTCATGTGACCCCATTCAAATGAAGAGGATCACACATGTATAACAGCAGAATCAGCGTCATAGGACAGTGGGGTTTAGCCTTACTGAGGCTCTCTCCCCATTAGACCTGGTCAAAATTTTTCAACCAAAATATCTTCCCAACAAAAAAGGGGGATTTTCATAGGGAATGAATCTTTTCATAGTAAAAATGCCATTTTTTGTAAGACAATTTTTGAAACAAAATGAAAAATTTCCTTTCGGTTTTCAAAAAAACCCCAACAAGCTGGAAATTTTATATTTATATTTCCCCCCCTTTCTTTGCTTTCCCCCCCTGATATATGAATAGTTGGGGGGTGGTCAGAGGTATCCATTTTTTCTCTCTCTCTCTTTTTTCCCTTTTCCACTCTGAAACTTTTAAAATCTTTTTCAACGTTGGAAGAGTTACAGAGTGGAAAAAGGAAAGCCTGGAACTTTATCACTCCGGAATTTTTTAAAAGTTGAGGTTAGTTTTGAAAAGTTCCAGAATCCCACAGTTAGCTTTTTCCTTTTGAAATGTTACAGAGAGGGACAAAACCAGCCAGCCAACCCCTGCATATTACTAATTGAATTGAATTCTGTGGCAAAAAGGGGGGAAGACATAGGGGGAAGTGAAAATTAATTTTAAAAACAATTTCAAATGACTCCATTTCAAAGCCTGCTAAATAGGGGGTGGGAGGCAGGAATACTGAATTGTCTGTAATTTCCCCCCCCCCCCTAAGTTTTGACAGTGTTTTCACTTTGGCTCCATAATGCAATATCTTTCACCTTCCAGGAATTAAAGAATTTGGCTTCCAAGCATCCAAACCTTGTGATATTGCAGCTAGGTATGTTCTTTCTACGTCTCCCTCTCCAAACACCCTGGAAATGCCCTACATTCTAACTCTCCTTCACAGTCCTTTTGCCCAATTCTCTGCTGGTGTAAACTGACTCAGCTCTGTTGAGCTTTTACATCAACCAATTTCCACCAGCAGGGAATCTGGCCCTTTGTGATTCTATGTCTACCTGGCTCAGCAGTTCAAACTACAGGCTGTGCATCTGAGCACACCCAGGTGTTGTGCTGTGACTCCCCCATGTGGCCACTGCACAGTTTCACTCCAACCCTTCCCTCTTTTGTTCTCTTCCCAGGGGAACCGTTCTTATCTTGCATCTAAACCTGCACTGTCCCCCCAAAAATATCTGACCTGGGGCAGAAGTTTTCCTTTCCTACGCTTGCAGCTGAGTCAGAGCCCAGCCCAGTTCAGCTGCACCCAGTGCTAATCCCTGCTGTCAGCAGCTGTTATTTGTGCAGCAGCGAATACAAAGCCCTGCAGAGTAAGTGATCGCACCCGATTCTGGCTTTGCACGTAGGCGGCAAAGGTAAACTCCCCCTGATTGTACCAAGCCCCAGAGTTATGCAGCCCAGAGATGGTGCTAGGTCCAGGCTTGTCTGTTATCACTGAAAGGTGCCTTTGTACCTGGCTGAGCCAGGCTGTGGGCAATGGGCAGGGCAAACCGCCCGCTGCACCAGTGAGTCAGCAAATCCCACAGCGCCCTTTGCTAGCAGAAAAGTGCCACCTGGTGAAAGAATGGAGAATCTGGGGCGAAGCCCAGCCTGTTACCTCCCTCCCCTTACAACCAGCCCAGGGCACGTTCTCTGCTTCCCCCTCTGCTGATCAAGGGGACACAACTGACTGCAGCTCCTGGAATCACCAAAGAACTGCCCATTAGTGGCAGGTCCCAGCCCCAGTCTGACATCTTGAATCTGTCCCTAGAGTCAGAGCTTCCACTCACGTCTTGTGGCTATCGACCTGGATGCTCAGAGGTGGGTCTCTCTCCTCAGAGTCAGCCCCCCTGTGGGGATTCACAGCCAAATGACCAGGACTCCCTGTGCATGCAGGGGACCTGGGCAAACTCCATCCCCTGAAGGAGCTCAGCTCAGACCAGTTCTCTGTACCAATGTCCCGTCACTCCCTGAGTCCACTGGGACAATGGCCCTTTCTCTGTCTACCCACATGGGCATGGTGCAGAGGCTATAGCCCCAGTAAATCTACAAATGTCCCCACAGTAACAGCCCAAGCTAGGGCAGAACTTTGTCATGTGCTACTTTTATCCCCTTTCCACATGGTTCTTGCTCACGGGCCCTCGGCATTTCCTGCGCACCCATCTGTCAAACCACAGCCCTGCCACCCTGCCTCTTGATGGGTGAAAGAGGCAAAGGTCTAGGGATACCAAGGTAGGCTCAGTCGCAGAGGCTGCCTGCCTAGTCTGGTAATCTGTGCCCAGATTCTGCTGCCTTTATGTCAAAGGGGAGTTCTGCTGCAGGGCCCAATGGAAGCAGGAGCGGCTTATGCTCAGCTTTGTGAGAACTGCTGTGAGAGGAGAAGACAAACTAAATCTCACCCAAGCCTAGCGTCTGCGGGAACAGTCCAACGATAATAGAGTAGGGTCGCTTGCCGGACATTTCTCTTGGGGTGCCGTATGGGGCAGATCCTCAGGTGGGGTACATTGCCATAGCTCTAGCAACTGCCGTGGAACAGTGACACTTTACATTAGCTGAAGATCTGCCCCCCATTAACTTTTCCCTGCACAAGTAACCGGCATCTCCCTGGCCAGATTTGTGGTCCCCACCCAGCTCTCAGAAAGGGACTCTGGCAGCACACCTGCCAGTGGTTACACGTATGGCTGCTTCTTTTTAACAGTGCCTTTGTACCATGGCTGAGCCTGGGCTAGGGGTTCTGGGCAGGGCAACCGCCAGCTGCACCAGTGAGTCAGCAAATCCCACAGCGCCCTTTGCTAGCAGAAAAGTGCCACCTGGTGAAAGAATGGAGAATCTGGGGCGAAGCCCAGCCTGTTACCTCCCTCCCCTTACAACCAGCCCAGGGCACGTTCTCTGCTTCCCCCTCTGCTGATCAAGGGGACACAACTGACTGCAGCTCCTGGAATCACCAAAGAACTGCCCATTAGTGGCAGGTCCCAGCCCCAGTCTGACTCCTGGAATCTGTCCCCTGAGTCAGAGCTTCCACTCACGTCTTGTGGCTATCAGCCAGGGCATTCAGGGGTGGGATCCCCTTCTCAGAGTCAGCCCCCCAATCTCCCCTCTGTGGGGGTTCACAGCCAAATGACCAGGAGATGCCTGAGCTGCTGTAGCAGGGCGAGGTGGGGAGGGGATAGGAGGGAGCCAGCTGGGCTCCCTGTCTGACCATCCCTCTGATCTGATACATAGCACCAGCGCAGCTCCCACTCTGGGGACACCACATGTGGCAAGAGCCCCACACTTTCGGGGGGTGGGGGGAGGAGAGAAAGCAAACCAGGCTTCCTGGGCCACTCTGTGGCCCTAGAATGTGGTGACACCAACTCATCCCCTTCCAGTATAACAACCGTCTCCTGCTGCTAGCAAATGTATTTAGTCTTGTAGCCCAAGTGGTAGATGTTCGTGCTGAAGATTCACAGTTCAAAGCCTCCTGATGATCATGAAGTGGGGTGGTTACAAGTGCAAATAATGGGGTTTGATTTTTTTTTAGCTTTTTCCTTTAAAAAAAAGCAACCTGGGAAATTACAGATAAAAAAACCTGCATTAAAGGAATGTTAATTAGATTGCAAACCAGCTAGTGGAAAGTCAGGAGATGCCAGAATTAGAGATTACCTGTGCAACCTCCGTTTGGCCCCCTTGTGTTTACACATTATGATGCAGTCTTTAGTTACATGATCACAGTGTGTTTTTTCCACAGGCTGCCTGACTCCTTCAGTGCACAGCTGGATGGGCAAGGGAACAGAATTAAGGTTGTGCAGACAATTGTAAAACTGCAAATCTTACTTTTGAGGGCTTGACTTTGCAACCTAAATAACTTTGTTTGTATGCAGTTTTTTGAATCCGATAGCTTGAAGGAACCAGCCACAGCTCTACAAGTATCTCCCCAGAGCTCAGCTGGTAAGGGATGACATCTCTCTCTCCTCAACACAAACCACCGTAACCTCGGCCATATTTATTTCACACAGTATCAGGAATGGAACCAACCCGTGCTCATAATAAATCCCATCATCACTCTCTCCAGAAGCTACAGACCCCGCGAGCATCCAGGCTGCTGCAAAGAAAGCTGAGGCCCATCTGGGAGGATCTGGCCTGAATTTGCTGATAAATAATGCTGGCGTTATGCCAGAGAGCACTCTGGAGTCAGCGACTGCTGCAGATATGTTGGCCGTGTATAAAATCAACGTTGTGGGACCAATGTTGGTGACCCAGGTAAGAGTCTGCCTGACCCAGGGCTTCAGCTGAGAATTTGTAGCTTCTACTTCGGTTTGCAGGGAAGAAAAGCAGCCGACGAGATCTAGAATTTCACTCATCTCTGTTCTAAGTCAAAGGGACCCGATCTTGCCTTAGTTACACCTGTGCCACCCCGTGACATTAATTGAGTGGCACTTGTGTAGCAGAGAACAGAATTTAGCCCAAGATTCTTTGATGATGTTGGCTGCCCGGGCATTACACACTCATCCAGATGTTTCCTAGCATTTATTGGTGCTTATGCAGCATTACAGATGGCCCCAGCGCTTTGCAGGTGGGAACATACAGAGAATAAAATGCACTCCCTCTCACTCTGGCCCAATGGCTATTTGAGTATTTATCCACAGTGGCCAGAGAGGGAGAAGAGAGAGAATGGCTGTGTTGTCTAGTGATTAGGGCACCCACGTGGGAGCCTGAGGGTCTGGTCGCCCTTCTCCAATCACTCTTTTATTATTTAGCCCCAGTGGAACAGCTTCACCAGGGAAGAATGTCTCATCAGAACCCTCCCATAGCTCAGTGGTTAGAGCATTTGCCTAGGAAGTGACAGACCCTGTTTAAATCCTGTCTCTCCCTCTGGCAGATGTGGGAATTGCACCCTGGTCTCCCACATCCCAGGTGTGTATGCTAACCACTATGAAGAGGACTAATCTAGTAGGCAGCCTCTGAGCATGACTACCAGATCAGGCCTGGCAAGTGCTCTAGGCAGATGAACACCTATCTTCCCCCAATTCATGAAATGCTGAGGGGCTTAGGTGGAGATAGGTTTTTTGATGCCTAGAGTGAGGCAGCCATGCGCATGCCCAGAGGCAGAAACTTAGGTGCCTACAGGGTTCAGCGGGAGTTTGATGGATAGCAACTGGGACTTAGGTACCAAGGTACTTTTGTGGGTCTGAGCATTGTAGTCTGAAGGCACAAACTGGTTCAGGTGTCATTGGGACATTAGAGCTGGTAGGTGGAGCAGAGCAGGTGGTGGTTGAGAAGTGGGTTGAAGGAGGAGAGGGATGGCGATGAGGGAGAGCGAATTGGGAAGCTGTTCCTAGCTGATGGGGTGCAGTGAAGGCAGGTAGGAAATAGGGACGGGGTGGAGGAAAAAAAAGGGCAAGCAGGGGGGTGGAGCGCAGGAAGTGGGACAGGTGTGCAGCAAGATTAGGTTTGAGCCAGAGGCAGGAGTGGAGCCTCAGTGAGGAAGAGAAGCTAGGATGGGACAAGGAAGAAGTGATTCCGATGCCTGCCCCCCCCCTCCCCGAACTGCCGTGGGGGGCCCAACACTGTACATGCCATGGAGGGCATCTCTGGAGTGACACTGGGGAGGAGGAGAGGCCAGGAGTATGCAGGTTTTGAGGCCCAGCACCTCACACAGGTAGCCCGGCTATGCTGTAGCAGCTACTCTGGGCCAGAGGCTGGTCAAACAGCCACGGGTGGGAGATCTGTCCTTGTTGTCATTACAGATTTATTAGCAAGGACAAACGGACACAGTCTGTCTCCCTCCAGGCGTTCCTGCCCTTGTTGAAGAAGGCTGCGCAGGAGAGCACCCAGACAGGGCTCAGCTGCGGCAAGGCAGCCATTATCAACGTGTCCAGTATAGGGGGCTCCATCGGGAACACCCCCAGCATGGCCACCTTTCCAGTCATCTCCTACCGCTGCAGCAAGGTCTGGCCCATCTGCTAACAAGTCATGGGATCCGGGGGTGGTGGGGTGCATGTCCTATCTGACAATTCTGCAGTTACCCCGAAACAAAACACGCCCTGATGGCGTGTCCCGTGCTGATTCATGCACCAGGAAAGGAAAGGTTTCAGAGTGGCAGCCGTGTTAGTCTGTATCCGCAAAAAGAACAGGAGTACTTGTGGCACCTTAGAGCCTAACAAATTTATTTGAGCATAAGCTTTCGTGGGCTACAGCCCACTTCATCAGATGCATAGCATGGAACATAGAGTAAGAAGATATATATACATACAGAAAACATGAAAAGGTTGGAAGTTCCCCTACCAACTCTAAGAGGCTAATTAAATAAGATGAGCTATTGTCAGCAGGAGAAAAAAAAACTTTTGTAGTGAGAATCAAGATGGCCCATTTCAGACAGTTGACAAAAAGGTGTGAGGATACTTAACATGGGGAAATCATTCTGAACTATCTATGCCCATTTTGCCCCCCAAACGGAGCGTGTTCCCCTTCATAAAAGACTTAAGCCCTGACTATCCTTACAGCCAAATACTCTTAATTTCTGCCCCCTGCCCCAATAAAGGGAACTGAGTCCGATTTGGAGCCACTTTTACAGGGGATTCTCTATGTGCACTCAGAGCATCCCACAAAGAGCAGGGGACAGAAATGAGCCCTCCACTGGCAGCGTGTGTTTGGCTGTCTCCCTGGCGTGGGATGTAAAAGGTAGCTAAGGTGTCCATAAAACTCCCCCTCTCTTTCCTTGATAACATACCAGGGATCGTTCTCAGCCCATTACAAACCACGAGACTGGGCAGTTCTGCACCAGAGCGGGTCTGTCCTCACTGCCCCATTGACATGAGTTAGCTGCACTCAAGTGACTTCTCTCAAGTTAGCCCAGCTCGAGTGAGAATGGCCACACTGCAAAATAACTGACACTCAAGCTGCTGTGTCCCCAGTGGCGCTGCCCTCACTTGTGTGTGGCTCTAAGACAGTGGTCCCCAATCTCCCAGTGACTATTGAAAGCAATCCGGGAGATTTTAATAGGCTATTTTAAGACAATGACATTATGGCATGTTGGAAAAAAAAATCTCCCAGAATAGCTTCAGTCAGAGTTGGCAACCCTAGTTGGGGGGTGGGTATGGGGCCAGGAGCAGGGCTGAGGCCAGGGGCTGAGGCTGGAAGCTGGCACAGGGCCGGGAGCGGAGCCGCGCCGAGGCTGGAGACAGGGCTAGGCATGGGGCCAGAAGCTGGGGACGTAGCTGGGGGCGGGGCAGGAGCAGAACTGGTGGCTGGCGCGGGCCCCACCATACTCTCTGGAACATTTCCCCATACCCCCCTAGGCAGGCATTCCCCACAGTTTGGGGACCTCTGCTCTAAGATGTCTGAGGGCATAGCCCGTGCATCCTTGTGCTGCTGTAAGCCGCGCTGCTCTATGAACTTGCCCAGGGGATTGTGGGAGATGGTGTCTGTCCTTGCTGGCATACTGGGGAAACTATGGGAAGGCATTGGTGGCTTAGCAGCACTCGAGCTGCAGAACTGGCACGTTAAGAGCTGACGAGTCGTGCTCACTTGAGGTTTGGTCTGTGCCCCATGAGGGGCCAGGCATCCAGCATTAACAGCTTCCCCACACTTGAGTGAAGGGTCTGTGAGTGTGTCGACGGGACCCTGGTTAGGGGCAACACACAAGTTAAGTCTGCAGTGAAGACAAACCTAGCATTGGCACCAGACCCTGGGGGAAGAAGGATGTGGCTTTCAGGGACCTCAGGCCTCTGGCTCCAAAATTTAGGAATCAAACCAATTGCTTCCCTTAAGGAGTGGAATATGCACATGATCACAGTTAACAAGGAGGAGAGGAATAAAACCTATAACCCCGAGGAGACCCAGCTGAGTTAATGTAGCAGAGTAACCTGTAGCTTTGGGACCGTCCTCACTGGTCAGTACCTGATCTAGTGCTTTAATTCGCCTTAGTTTGCATTTAATTTTCCTGTTTTATGAAGGGAGGAGAAAGGAAAAGGGGCAAAGCTAGTTGGCCTGTGCAGCCTACAAGTTATGCAGGTTTCTCAGCAGCACAAGTCAATTATGTGCAGTTGAAGGAGCGTCAAAGTGCCACTTCTGGAACTCATAAATTTAATTCTCTTCCCCCGTGACTCTGCCTCTGCTCTGGACGTGCTTCACATCCAGACTGCTCTGAACATGCTCACGAGGTGCCAGTCGGTGAGATACAAGGAAGACGGGATCCTGTGCACTGCGCTGCATCCGGGCTGGGTGAAAACAGAGCTGGGAACTGCCAAGGTACAGCAGCTAATGACTTTCCGGAGATGTGCCCAGAGTCTCCTGGCAGCGTGAGGGTGAGATGGTGGTTGGGGTTAGGCACTATCACTCATTCTCCAGCTGCATCCCCCCTCCCACTCCCCAGGTCCTATTATTCCCCCCTTTCCCTCCCCAATATTCCTGTGCCACCTAGCTGCTGTTCTTATTTGTGCCTCGAGAATTTAATCTGCTCAGGAGGTCCAGCAGCAGCTTCTCTTCCAATCCCTATCTCCCCCTCACACACACACACAGGTTCACGAGATCTGTGCTCCCCCTTCCTTCCAGAAAGGCAACTACTGCCCAACCCCTACTCCCCCCCAGCAACAGCCTGGATTTGCTAGCTGTGATCCAGAAGGACGCAGCGAGCACAGGAAGGTGTGGACCAGCTGCCACCGAGGCCAGGAGCCCACTTCCCTGGGGTGGGTGCTTCAAACACAAGTGGAGTTTCATTCTCCCCCTTTCATGTGCATGCTGCAGGCAGAGCTGACGGTGGAGGACAGCGTGCAGGGGATTCTGAAGGTGCTCTCCACCCTCTCTGAGAAACACCATGGGATTGTAGTGGACTGGACAGGAAGAAATGTGCAATGGTGAGAGCCTGGCCTACAGGAATGATTTCACCAGCAGTGTACACAGGACACTCCAGCACCCGTCTGCATCTCATGAATAAACATCTCTGTCTGAACTAGCGCTGTTACTGAGTCTCTCTCCTCACAGGACTCTTTTGGGTTATGGATTCAGGATACCTCCTTTAAAGGAAAGCATTGCCTCGTAGTTAGAGGGGAGACAGCTCTGCCACTGACTTGCTGGGCCCTTGGGCACATCACTTAGTCTTAGTTTCCCCTAATGCTGCCTGACCCTTGTGTAGCAGTTGGAGAGCCTCTGATGAGACATATTAAAAGCAAAGTATTACAATAGCTGTTATAGATACAAAATTAACTGCACGATCCAGCTGAGCTTACTTGAACAACAGACTCCAGGCACGGGGTAGGTAGCGTGGATTTCCCTAGACAACAGAAATTGGGCTTTAACAAGGAAATTAGTCTAATTCTCTATCTGTATTAGCTCACTAAGAAAACAAAAGGAACATGAAACACATGAATGTGAAGCACCAATATCCACCCTCCTATCCCTCCACAAAGAGGATGTAAACAGGCTGTTTCACAGCGATAGTTAAAGAGTTTATTGGTAAACAGCAACACCAGCATTAGAAGTGTCGGCAGAAAAATAAAATGTACCTTTACATTATTGTTGTCCATTATACAAAGATATATTCATATTGACTATAGTAATTAGTGAAATACAAAGGGAGGCTGATGTGAATCAAACCAGCACACAGTATGTGCACACATGAACAGCAGGACCATGAACCTCTGCTCCAGACATGAAATAACTCCAGTGCAGAAGGCCTCTTGCCAGGCTCTTTGTTCCACCTACGCCTTTGATTAGGCCCTCTGGACTAGGGTGAAATGCACCTTCAACAGTCAGCTGACGGCACCTGTCCTCTCACATTTTTGGTCATTTTGCCCCATGATGCAGTGGGAACTGCACTGCACCAAAACAAACCTGTGTCATTTTAACAGCCCCATGCAACAGCTGCACAGACCTTTGATAAGAGGTTGGTGACAAAGAGCTACTTTCTCCTGGGCATGACCTGTTCTTGCCCTGTCTTCATTGGCTCTTGGGATCCTTTTAAAAATGAATCAGACTCAAACTAGGGAAGGCAGTGAGACTCCTGGAGCCTTGGCAAACATGGAGTCCCATTCTGCAAGGTGCAGAGCTTTCAGGGGCGCAGCTGCTCATGAGTTTAGGTCCATTAGCTCTTTCAGTTAAGGAGTTCCTCGCTCTCTCACCACCGCCCTCCATCTCTACCCTCACCCCCCAATGTTTTTATATACTGGCTGAGGGCCAAATTCTCAGATGGTGTAAATTAGCTTAGCCCGATTCATTTCAATGACACTATGCCCATTTGCACCAGCTGAAGATTAACTGTGAGATTCTTCTACTGGTTTAGGTTACTTTAAAAGGACATTAAGAAGCAGCTGAGTAAGCAGATTTGATGAGGGTGGGGAGGGAAAAGGCAGAGCAAGAAAGAGAAATCCTTTTTAATAAAGGATTTGCTACATCAGCTCAAAGCTGCTCCTTTTGGGTTGGGTTTAGTATGTGGGAGAGGAGGGATAGAATGGTGTCTCCCCTGTTTCAACAGGGTGTGGAGAATAAGGTCTGCGACCACTGAAGACAGCAGGAAACTATACAAGTGCTCTGTTATCACCAACATGATATGAACAGCCTTGCCCATTGAGCTCAGTATTTGATCAGGTTTCAGAGTCACCTTTATATGCTAAGACCACTCCCTGAAAACTTCTGTGCCCAAGCAAATTCAGATAACTATAATCATTCACTACAATCATTCAACACCCAACCCCGTAAGGAAGATGCATATTCAAACCATTCAAGCTAAACAGACAAAAAATGCTACTTAACAAGATTAGCTAGGTAGAAAATAGGTTTTCCAGCTCCTCTAGTTGCTCTAAGCCATTTTATCCTCATGTTTGTTCTAGCCCTTAACTAAGAGCTTGTTTCATTCAAGTCCAAACCACAGCAATTATTAACAGTCAAAAGCACAAAGATCCCCTCTGCTAGCAAGTGGCAATGGAAAGCAGCACGGCGCTATCTGTGAGCCGAGAGATCTTTTAGGAGAACTTTTTGGCACCAGCAACCCCCTCGTCCTTACAAGAAGAGTCAGCAGCAGGACAACAAACGTTCTTCTCCAACCCCTCTGGATTTGGGGATTGCTGGTTCAACAAAACTGGCTGTATAGACGAGGGCACCTGCTCTCCAACTTCATCTATCCCCCTCAATTGTCCTCCTGTGAGACCTGCAGATTCTCGGCTCTTTCATGTCAGGATATCATGAAGCCTTTTCTGTTAAGCTCTCCCATCGGGGCATGATCCTTGCTCTTGAGGGAATCCAAACACAGGAGTGGGAACACAAGCACAGGGGGCACTGCAGATGTCTGGAAAGCCAGTTTTAGGGGGCCCCATAAAGAAAATATTCTAAGATATTGAGTGTACCTGACCTGAGCCCCATGGCACAAGGGAGGTGGTGAGACTTTTACAGATGAAGGAATATTGTACCCAATAAAATACAGGGTCATCTATGCAAGCAAGTCATGTTTAGGACATGGGCTACGGAGATGAATGGGAAAGGAGATAGAATACCAGCTGACTATGCAAAGCTCATTACAGACTGCCTTTCCTTCCATTATGCCTCTTCGGAAGGAGTCTGAGGTGGCCAAGATAGTCCAAGCCTGAGCCACCACCAGAGATGGATACAAAGATAATAATGGCAGCCCTGTGTATGCAGCATAACACATGTAGGATAGATTTAGAAGTTGCAGTGTTTGGTACAAGCTACCTGGTGTTCAGGATGTTAGAACAGCAGTTAGTACAGTTTGAATCTTGGCTATCTAAAGACTATGCATTCACATTAAAGCCTTTCTTAGATTGCACCACAACTTGTGTTCAGGCAGGCAGGATCCCCCCATTCTCCAACTCATTCAACTCTTGCAGGACCTTCCATCATCTTAAACTGGTGAAAAATGGCCAAAGAGACAGAGCAAATAGAACAGCTTCTTCCCTTTAGAACCTTTCAGAGTAGTTTTATCTCTATACCTTTTCTCATCATAGAAATTTGAACAGTTTTCCACTCACCCTTTTTGCTTTATGTCCCATGCCTAGGGCTCATTTCTTGGACATTTGCATTTTTCGGTCCTTCAGCCTTTTTGAAAAATCTTTTTTTTAAATTTTTATTTAATTGGTACTTATTGGGTGCCTTAGAACAATATGATTAAATAAAACTTTCATGCCTTTTCCTCATTTTTAGAGGAAAATATATTTAATGCATTTCTAAATAAAGTCCAGTAAACAGGTATACAAAGTCTGAATGACAGAAGAGTAAAGGAGAAGTGTTAACATGCATTTTTAGAGAAAAATAATTTAAAGACAATTAGTGCATTTTCAATAAATTTAAATAATTTACAAAATCTTAGTAACTGCAGAATAAAGAAGTGTTAAGACAGATGTGAATCATCCCTTTTTAGGAAAATAATTTTATGCAGTTCTAAATAAAGGTGATTAAACAATTCCACAGAGGTCACAAAATATTAGTGGTAGAGTGAGAAACTACAACCTCAGAGCTAGTTACCTATTACAGGGGACAGACACCTTTCAGGGATGACCAAGAAAGTTTTGAAACAGGAGGGAAGGGAAAAAAGCAGAGAGAAGAGAAAAGCATCTCAAACCTCAGACTGTTACATCCCCTGTTCTGGGACCTTGTGAAAAACCTTGTGCCTTCTTGGCTGAACCAATCAGAAGATAGAATCATAGAATCATAGAATATCAGGGTTGGAAGGGACCTCAGGAGGTCATCTAGTCCAACCCCCTGCTCAAAGCAGGACCAATTCCCAACTAAATCATCCCAGCCAGGGCTTTGTCAAGCCGGGCCTTAAAAACCTCTAAGGAAGGCGATTCCACCACCTCCCTAGGTAACGCATTCCAGTGCTTCACCACCCTCCTAGTGAAATAGTGTTTCCTAATATCCAACCTAGACCTCCCCCACTGCAACTTGAGACCATTGCTCCTTGTTCTGTCATCTGCCACCACTGAGAACAGCTGAGCTCCATCCTCTTTGGAACCCCCCTTCAGGTAGTTGAAAGCAGCTATCAAATCCCCCCTCATTCTTCTCTTCTGGAGACTAAACAATCCCAGTTCCCTCAGCCTCTCCTCATAAGTCATGTGCTCCAGACCCCTAATCATTTTTGTTGCCCTCCGCTGGACTCTTTCCAATTTTTCCACATCCTTCTTGTAGTGTGGGGCCCAAAACTGGACACAGTACTCCAGATGAGGCCTCACCAATGTCGAATAAAGGGGAACGATCACGTTCCTCGATCTGCTGGCAATGCCCCTACTTATACAGCCCAAAATGCCGTTAGCCTTCTTGGCAACAAGAGCACACTGTTGACTCATATCCAGCTTCTTGACCCCTAGGTCCTTTTCTGCAGAACTGTTACCCAGCCATTTGGTCCCTAGTCTGTAGCAGTGCATGGGATTCTTCCGTCCTAAGTGCAGAACTCTGCACTTGTCCTTGTTGAACCTCATCAGGTTTTTTTTGGCCCAATTCTCTAATTTGTCTAGGTCCCTCTGTAGCTGATCCCTACCCTCCAGCGTATCTACCACGCCTCCCAGTTTAGTGTCATCTGCAAACTTGCTGAGAGTGCAGTCCACACCATCCTCCAGATCATTAATAAAGATATTAAACAAAACCGGCCCCAGGTCCGACCCTTGGGGCACTCCGGTTGAAACCGGCTGCCAACTAGACATGGAGCCATTGATCACTATCCGTTGAGCCTGACGATCTAGCCAGCTTTCTATCCACCTTACAGTCCATTCATCCAGCCCATACTTCTTTAACTTGGCGGCAAGAATACTGTGGGAGACCGTATCAAAAGCTTTGCTAAAGTCAAGGAATAACACATCCACTGCTTTCCCCTCATCCACAGAGCCAGTTATTTCTAAAGATAGTCTTTAACCACAGTGGCTCTCGGGGAATCACACATCAGAGTCTATGAAAATGCATCCCGTTTTCCTGAGTCACTTTTAACTCAACAATTTTTGTATTTATCTGTGGATATTTAGGATATGTCTACACTGGTAGAGTTACAGCGCTGGCAGTTACAGCGCCACTCAGAGAGCGCTGACGGGAAACCGCTGTTATGTGTTCACACTGTCAGCTGCCTCCACAGTAGCATGTTCTCACCTGCGGCCCTTGCCGTGGTATTCGGAGCAGTGCACTCTGGGCAGCTATCCCCCAGAGTATCTCTTCCTCTTCTGTGGTTAAGAGTTGTGGGAAGGCGGAGGGGGTCGTGGGACATCCTGGATCCTGTCCCAATACCCCGTCATGCATTGCTTTGCATCCCAGCAATCCCTGTGCTTCCATCTGCATTTGGCACCATCTTTCAATGGTTTATGAACTGCCTCTTCAGTCTGCAGGAATGGATCTTGAACTGCTGACCAGTATACTGCTCACTCTGACCAACACGTCACTAGTGGCAGTGGAGTTATTCCTTAAACTACAAAGGCAAGAGGAATGCGACATTGATCTCGCCACGCGTAGTAGCTACGACATGAGAGCATTCACGGAGGTGCTAACCACAGTGGAATGCTGCTTCTGGGCTCAGGAAACAAGCACTGAGTGGTGGGGTCACATCGTCATGCATGTCTAGGATGACGAGCAGTGGCTGCAGAACTTTTGGATGAGGAAAGCCACACTCATGGGACTGTGTGATGAGCTTGTCCCAGCCCTGTGGTGCAAGGACATGAGAAAGAGAGCTGCCCTGTCGTTGGAGAAGTGCATGGTGATTGCACTGTGGACAGGGCCGACGCAATCCATTAGGCGACCTAGGCGGTCGCCTAGGGCGCTACAATTTGGGGGGCGGTGACCGTGGCGGTATTTCGGCGGCAGGACCTTCCGCTGCCTCTGTGGGGGGCGGCATTTCGGGGTGGGACCTTCCACCGCCTAGGGTGGCAGAAAAGCTGGCGGCGCTCCTGACTGTGGAAGCTGGCTACTCCAGACTGCTACCAATCAGTTGCTAACCACTTCAGAGTGGGAAAGTCTGCTTAGCGCTCCATAACGTTTAAGAGCTGCTTCCTGGCTTCCTGGCTTCATTCTGGTGCACTGCATTCTCCTTTTGGTCCCTCTTCTCGCTGTCCCGCCACTCCTTGAATTCTTGTTTTTCGGCCGCAGAGTGCTTCATAACATCACACAGAAAGTCCTCCTTAGTTCGTCATGTCTTTTTGGAGGGTCTTCTCCAAGACTGCGGCTTCCGCCCTGGCCCTTATGTAGCTCGCCTGTGTGCAGGAATACCCCCCTCCACCCCCAGTGACGGCACAGTGGCGCGGGAAAGTTATCGTTAATGGGGCAAGAAACAACGCAGCTCTGCCAAAGAACCTGAGGCACCAGACTGCCCAGTATCTCCATGAGAGTTTCGTGGAGATCTCTGAGGCAGATTCCCGTGAAGTGAGGGAGTCAATCAACACCCTGTTCCACCGCTCAGACTAGGCATGTGGTGATACGCGCACCATACAGACAGAAGCCTGCTTTCTGCAACCCTCCTGCCCCCAACAACTCACTTCAGCGATTCCCAAAATCAAAGCCACTTACCAGGGACCTCCTCTCCTGTTTGCACTTCGCCAAGATCCGACAGCTGTGACTGGCTAGCCTCCTCCGGGGTAGAGAAGAGCTTCTGGCTGCATGCATCTCTCACCTCTGAGTTGTCCTCTGCCGCTGGGTCCCCCTCCCCCTCCACATCCTCGTCCAAGATTTCCTACTCCTGGCTAGGTCCACTCTCGACCGGCACGTGAGCCACCGAAGTATCCACAGGGCCCTTCGCAGTGGAGGTGGGGTCGCCACCAAGTATCGCGTCCAGCTCTTTGTAGAACCGGCAGCTTGTGGAAGCAGCACCGGAGCAGCGGTTTGCCTCCTGTGCCTTGTGGCAGGCGTTTCGCAGCTCCTTCACTTTGACCCTGCACTGCAGTGTGTCCCGGTCATGACCCCTTTCCATCATGCATCGTGAAATCTGTCCGTAGGTATCATAATTCCTATGGCTGGAGCGCAGCTGGGACTGGACGGCCTCCTCTCCCCAAACGCTGCTGAGGTCCAGCAGCTCAGCATTGCTCCAAGCAGGGGATCGTCTGGTGCGTGGAGCAGGCCTGGCCACCTGGAAAGATGGGCTGAGACCACTGCACGCGTCACCGAGCAAACAGGAAGGGGACTTTCAAAATTCCAAAGGAATTTACGGGTTGGGGATGACAGTTGTTCACCTGAGGGCAGGGCAGTAGAGTTCAAACCGATGACCAGAGAGGCGAGAACAGGCATTGTGGGACACTTCCCGGAGGCCAATCGTAGCACTGTAATCGACCACAGTGTCTACATTGGCACCGCGGCGCTGTACCACTGGCACAGAAAGCTGTACGCCTCTCGTCAGGGTGGTTTTTTTACAGCGCTACAACTGCACCGTCTCTGTGCATTAAGTGGCTTGGCAGTGTGTACACCTCGGGAGTTACACCGCAGAAAGCTGCTTTACTGCGCAGAAACTTGCCAGTGTAGACAAGGCCTAAATCACACCGTGTTTTCCTGAGTCATTGTGAACACAGCACTTTTTTCCCCAGTCACTCTAAGCCTAGCCCTTTATTCATTGCAGCATATTCAAATGTAAACTAGAACTAAAACACTAATTAGAATTAGCATGGATTCAGATTTCTTTATCAGGTGTTTACAAAAATCTAAGAAAATTTTGCAATTAACCTTATTTGTTTTTAATTCTGTTCCAGGAATCAAATTTCTCTTTCTAAATAATATCTTTAGCATTTGTCTTTAAAAATGATAGACAGACCCTAATGAAAGACATGCCTAACCTTTATAGCAATTTTACTTATTCCGTTTATTCAAAGTAATATATTTCTTCATAGCCTTTTATGTTTACTGGAAACCCATTTACTTTAGTTGAAAGGAGGCCTCTTAATTTAAACCCTATTACACTGTACAAACGATAACCTGGAAACTGATGTGAGAATTTGGGGGTCAGTATAATATCCCCATATCTACAGGAGTTTTACAATACAAAAATCAAAGTTTAAAAAGACAAGTTATAGTTTTCTAACTGCATGAAGGAGCGCAGTAAAGAATCCCCTCTGTTATTTGAAGAAACATGTCCCTCCACACCGTGCCTTCTTTTTTCTAAAATGGTCATCTTTTCAGCTTCTTCAGCAAAAGAAATAAAATGGGAATCAAAATAAAGCATTTAAAAGCTAAACTATCCAAATCTTTTAAATATAATGTGAAGGGACAGAATCCATGTGCTGTTTATGTAACAACCTGATATAGACAGTCAGCTCTTTTTACAGGCCCAAAGTCCAGAGTTTGGTCAAGAGGCCAGAGGCCTAGTAAACAGTGAACAATATTAGCTAAAAGAAGCAGAACAAACAAAAGACAACTTTGCTTTTTGCTAAGATAAGCTTGGTCAGCAAAAGGCAGGTGGGGAGCCATAACTGGTGTATTTATCTGAAGTTGCAAACAGACCAAAGGAATGAAAGAGGCCTATTATGCCTGTCCATTCTTTCTGTAGAAAGAGATGTTCTCCCCACACATCAACCTTGTGTTTATGGAAAGGGTTCAAGCATGTCAGTATGAGATATGACATCCTCCCTACTGCTTCCCACAGATACCAGTGCCTGCCTTAGAAACACAAATGAGCAACCGAAAAACAATCTTTATTGCCATGTACTTTTCATTTGTCTTTTTGTTTTAACCCCTAGGTTGGACAATCAGAAGGGCTACTTCATTTCTATGGATCCCAAATCGGAATTCAACATATATATTTTATACATTGTTTGAAGTACTAATTGTATGTTACTTGTTAACCTGAAACCATGGGTGGAGACATTATGTAATCTTTGACTATTGGCTACTGTGCTTATCTTGTCTTGCTGCTAGACCTATCCAGGGGTTTGGGACTACCTACCCTGTCACTTTCCTCCGCCCATGAAAAATCCATATAATCTACTGTAATCAATTGATTGGCAGTGTCTCTGAGCCTAATAAGCAAGGTGACACTCTGCCAGCGCTGTGCGTAATAAACCCACCTGCTTGATTCTACACGGTGTCCGTTTTGTGTTCCTTCATAATGTACGTGTGTGTCATAACTATAAAGGGAAGGGTAACAGCTCTTCTGTGTACAGTACTATAAAATCCCTCCTGGCCAGAGACTCCAAAATCCTTTTACCTGTAAAGGATTAAGAAGCTCGGGTAACCTGGCTGACACCTGACCCAAAGGACCAATAAGGGGACAAGATACTTTCAAAACTTTGGGGGGGGGGAAGGCTTTTGTTTGTGCTCTTTGTTTAAGGGGTTGTTCGCTCTTGGGACTGAGAGGGACCAGACATCAATCCAGGTTCTCCCCATCTTTCTAAACAAGTCTCTCATATTTCAAACTTGTAAGTAAAAAGCCAGGCAAGGCGTCTTAGTTTTACTTTGTTTTCTCAACTTGTAAATGTACCTTTTACTAGAGTGTTTATCTTTGTTTGCTGTACTTTGAACCTGAGACTAGAGGGGGGTCCTCTGAGCTCTTTAAGTTTAATTACCCTGTAAAGTTATTTTCCATACTGAATTTTACAGAGATGATTTTTACCTTTTTCTTTAATTAAAAGCCTTCTTTTTAAGAACCTGATTGATTTTTCCTTGTTTTTAGATCCAAGGGGTTTGGATCTGTATTCACCAGGAGTTGGTGAAAGGAAGGAGGGGGGAAGGGTCAATTTCTCCTTGTTTTAAGATCCAAGGGGTTTGGATCTGTATTCACCAGGAGTTGGTGAAAGGAAGGAGGGGGGAAGGGTCAATTTCTCCTTGTTTTAAGATCCAAGGGGTTTGGATCTGTATTCACCAGGGAATTGGTGAAAGGTTTCTCAAAGCTTCCCAGGGAAGGAAATTAGCTTGTGGGAAATGGTGGCAGCGGACCAGATCTAAGCTGGTAGTTAAGCTTAGAAGTCTTCATGCAGGCCCCCACACTTGTACCCTAAAGTTCAAAGTGGGGATACAGCCTTGACATGGTGGCATAGCGGTGGAGATCATTTTAAACCCAAAAGCCAGTAAGATTTTTTTTCCCTTCTAGCTGCTTGGAAAGCAGAGTTGAAGGTAGGTGCATATCTTATCTCTCCTTGCCTGAAGGCAGAGGTGTTAAGTTTTTTTAACAAGAGCCTTTGTTAAGAGAAGGGTTCAATTAATGAGCAAACGACTGGTAAAAGGAATTTACAAGCTGAATTGTTTTTTTTTCTTTTTACATCCTCGGGAGTAGCTAGTTAGAAAGTCTCTGTTAACTCAGCAGCAGCCTGAGCTAAGTGCATCCCAGTTTCAGTCAACTGCAGAGGGGTGTGACCCAGCACAAGAAAACAGGAAAATTAGTACAAAAGAAGAAAAAGCCAAAGAGGAGGCCCACAAAAGAGCTATGGAGCTGAGAGAAAGAGAAGAGAAAGCCAAAGAGGAGGCCCACAAGAGAGAGATGGAGCTAAAGAAAGAGAAGAGAAAGCCAAAGAGGAGGCCCACAAGAGAACTATGGAGCTAGAGAAAGCCAAAGAGGAGGCCCACAAGAGAGAGATGGAGCTGGAAAAAGCCAAAGAGGAGGCTCACAAGAGAACTATGGAGCTGGAAAAAGCCAAAGAGGAGGCGAGAGAAAAAGAAAGGAAGCATGAACTGGAAGTAGCAAGGGCTAGGCAGGATGCACCAGCCCATCCTAGCAACTCCTCTCCAGGTACCACTTCCCATCCCAGAAAATTCCCCACCTACAAGGCAGGCGATGATACTGAGGCCTTCTTAGAAAATTTTGAAAGGGCCTGCCTTGGATACAGCATCACTCCAAACCAGTACATGGTAGAGCTGAGGCCGCAGCTCAGTGGACCCTTAGCAGAAGTGGCGGCTGAAATGCCTAAGGAACACATGAACAGTTATGAACTTTTTAAAAACAAGGCCAGACTCAGAATGGGGCTAACACCCGAGCATGTCCGTCGGTGGTTCAGAGCCCTAAGGTGGAAACCAGACGTGGCATTTACCCGGCATGCCTACCACATTGACAAAAATTGTGATGCCTGGATATCAGGAGCAAATGTTAAATCTCTGGAAGATCTGGTTTCCCTAGTAAAAATGGAGCAGTTTTTAGAGGGTGTTCCTGAGGAAATAGAAAGGTACATCCTAGATAGGAAGCCCAAAACTGTAACCGAGGCGGGGGAGATTGGAGCCAAATGGGTGGAGGTGGCAGAAAAGAAAAAAACTAGTAGCAGTTGGAGCGAATACCAGAAGGGGCAAGCCGAAACAAAACCTTACCACCGGGGACAACCCAAGGCCCCACCCACATCCCAAGGGAAACCCCAGACGCCTTCTCACCCCACCCCACCAGTCTCCACCAACCAACATCGCCCTGGTGATACCTTAGCCGGGCGATGTTTTAAATGTAATGAACTGGGACATATAAAGGCCCACTGCCCCAAGAACCCCAACCGATTACAGTTCATTACACCACAATCACACCAAAGATCCCCAGACCCAGATGCCTCTCTCATACCCTCGGAGCGAAGGGAAACCTTGAGAGTGGGCGGAAAGAAGGTTATCGCTTGGAGGGACACTGGGGCACAAGTGTCAACTATCCACCAATCCCTAGTGGACCCCAAACTCATCAACCCGGAGGCTCCAGTGACACTTCAACCCTTCGTGTCACAGTCTGTAACCTTGCCTACAGCCAAGTTGCATGTCCAGTACAAGGGCTGGGCAGGAATGTGGACTTTTGCAGTCTATGACAATTATCCCATTCCCATGCTGCTGGGGGAAGACTTGGCCAACCATGTGAAGCTAGCCAAGAGGGTGGGAATAGTCACCCGCAGCCAGGCTAAGCAAGCTTTCACCCCCATCCCTGTTCCTGAGCCGTCCACCAGGGCCCCGTCTGTGTTACCGGAGACCCAAACAAAGGTGGTGGAACCGGATCCCCTGCCAATGACTGCAACAGCCGTAGTGGATCCAATCCCAGAGACCCAGCCACAGCCAGTCCCAGAACCGGAACTGGCAACGCAACCAGCACCAGAACCATTGCCAGCACTGAGTCCAGCGCTTGCAAACCCGTCTACAACTCCAATGCCAGAGGGCACCAGCGAGCCTGAACTGGCGGAAGCAGCAGATAACCCTACCCAAGAGGCTCAGCCAGAGCCTGAGATACCACATAGTGCACCAGCGGACAGCGGTTCACAGTCAACGGAAACAGCCCCAGCACCTGCATCGCTTCCAGAGGGACCAAGCCCAAGTCCACAGTCCAAGGAGGAACTGATGTCTCCAGCATCAAGGGAACAGTTCCAGGCCGAGCAGGAAGCAGATGACAGCCTTCAGAAAGCTTGGGCGGCGGCACGGAGCACCCCACCACCTCTCAGCTCTTCTAACCGATCCCGGTTTGTTGTAGAACAAGGACTTTTATACAAGGAGACTCTTTCTGGTGGGCACCAGGAAGACTGGCATCCTCAAAGACAGTTGATAGTTCCCACTAAGTATCGGGTAAAGCTCTTGAGCTTAGCCCATGATCATCCCAGTGGCCATTCTGGGGTGAACAGAACCAAAGACCGGTTGGGGAAGTCCTTCCACTGGGAGGGAATGGGCAAGGACGTTGCTAATTATGTCCGGTCTTGTGAGGTGTGCCAACAAGTGGGAAAGCCCCAAGACCAGGTTAAAGCCCCTCTCCAGCCACTACCCATAATTGAGGTCCCATTTCAGCGAGTAGCTGTGGATATTCTGGGTCCTTTCTCAAAGAAGACACCCAGAGGAAAGCAGTACGTACTGACTTTCATGGATTTTGCTACCCGATGGCTGGAAGCAGTACCCTTAAGCAACACCAGGGCTAAAAGTGTGTGCCAGGCATTAGCAGACATTTTTGCCAGGGTAGGGTGGCCCTCCGACATCCTTACAGATTCGGGAACTAATTTCCTGGCAGGGACCATGAAAAACCTGTGGGAAGCTCATGGGGTGAATCACTTGGTTGCCACCCCTTACCACCATCAAACCAATGGTCTGGTGGAGAGGTTTAATGGAACTTTGGGGGCCATGATACGTAAATTCGTAAATGAACACTCCAATGATTGGGACCTAGTGTTGCAGCAGTTGCTTTTTGCCTACAGGGCTGTACCACATCCCAGTTTAGGGTTTTCACCATTTGAACTTGTGTATGGCCGCGAGGTTAAGGGGCCATTACAGTTGGTGAAGCAGCAATGGGAGGGGTTTACGCCTTCTCCAGGAACTAACATTCTAGACTTTGTAAGCAACCTACAAAGCACCCTCCGACACTCTTTAGCCCTTGCTAAAGAAAACCTAAAGGATGCTCAGGAAGAGCAAAAGGCCTGGTATGATAAACATTCCAGAGAACGGTCCTTCAAAGTAGGAGACCAAGTCATGGTCTTAAAGGCGCTCCAGGCCCATAAAATGGAAGCGTCGTGGGAAGGACCATTCACAGTCCAGGAGCGCCTAGGAGCTGTTAACTATCTCATAGCCTCCCCCACCTCCCACATAAAGCCTAAGGTATACCATGTTAATTCTCTTAAGCCCTTTTATTCCAAAGAATTAAACGTTTGCCAGTTTACAGCCCAGGAAACAAATGACGCGGAGTGGCCTGAAGGTGTCTACTACGAAGGAAAAAAGGATGGTGGCGTGGAAGAGGTGAACCTCTCCACGACCCTTGGACGTCTGCAGTGACAGCAGATCAAGGAGCTATGCACAAGCTTTGCACCAATTTTCTCAGCCACTCCAGTGCATGGGCATCTCCAGTGGTTCTAGTTCCCAAACCAGATGGGGAAATACGCTTTTGCATGGACTACCATAAGCTAAATGCTGTAACTCGTCCTGACAACTATCCAATGCCATGCACAGATGAGCTATTGGAAAAATTGGGACATGCCCAATTCATCTCTACTTTAGACTTAACAAAAGGGTACTGGCAAGTACCACTAGATGAACCCGCTAAGGAAAGGTCAGCCTTCGTCACCCAGGCAGGGGTGTATGAATTCAATGTACTCCCTTTCGGGTTGCGAAATGCACCCGCCACCTTCCAAAGACTTGTAGATGGTCTCCTAGCGGGATTGGGAGAATCTGCAGTTGCCTACCTCGATGATGTGGCCATTTTTTCTGATTCATGGACAGAACACCTGGAGCACCTGGAAAAAGTCTTCGGGCGCATCCGGCAGGCAGGACTAACTGTTAAGGCTAAAAAGTGTCAAATAGGCCAAAACAGAGTGACGTACCTGGGGCACCAGGTGGGTCAAGGAACTATAAATCCCCTACAGGCCAAAGTGGATGCTATCCAAAAGTGGCCGGTTCCAAAGTCAAAGAAACAGGTCCAATCCTTCTTAGGCTTGGCCGGATATTATAGGCGATTTGTACCACACTACAGCCAAATCGCCGCCCCGCTGACAGACCTAACCAGAAAGAAACAGCCAAATGCAGTTCAGTGGACTGATGAGTGTCAAAAGGCCTTTAACCAGCTTAAGGCAACACTCATGTCTGACCCTGTGCTAAGGGCCCCAGACTTTGACAAACCGTTCCTAGTAACCACAGATGCGTCCGAGCGAGGCGTGGGAGCAGTTTTAATGCAGGAAGGACCGGATCAAGAATTCCATCCTGTCGTGTTTCTCAGCAAGAAACTGTCTGAGAGGGAAAGCCACTGGTCAATCAGTGAAAAGGAATGCTACGCCATTGTGTACGCGCTGGAAAAGCTACGCCCATATGTTTGGGGACGGCGTTTCCAACTACAAACAGACCATGCTGCGCTACAGTGGCTTCATACCGCCAAGGGGAATAACAAAAAACTTCTTCGGTGGAGTTTAGCTCTCCAAAATTTTGATTTTGAAATACAACACATTTCAGGAGCTTCTAACAAAGTGGCTGATGCACTCTCCCGGGAAAGTTTCCCAGAGTCAACTGGTTAAAAATTGTTCTTGGACTGGAACATATTGTTAGTTTTTATATAATCAGTAGTATGTCTAAAGGTACATGTGTCTTATTAACTCTGTTTTCTCCTAGAGCTCCAGGAAAAAATCACAGCCAGTGTGGAACCGGACATCCAACACTATCTGTGATTTGGGGGGCGTGTCATAACTATAAAGGGAAGGGTAACAGCTCTTCTGTGTACAGTACTATAAAATCCCTCCTGGCCAGAGACTCCAAAATCCTTTTACCTGTAAAGGGTTAAGAAGCTCGGGTAACCTGGCTGACACCTGACCCAAAGGACCAATAAGGGGACAAGATACTTTCAAATCTTGGGGGGGGGGAAAGGCTTTTGTTTGTGCTCTTTGTTTAAGGGGTTGTTCGCTCTTGGGACTGAGAGGGACCAGACATCAATCCAGGTTCTCCCCATCTTTCTAAACAAGTCTCTCATATTTCAAACTTGTAAGTAAAAAGCCAGGCAAGGCGTCTTAGTTTTACTTTGTTTTCTCAATTTGTAAATGTATCTTTTACTAGAGTGTTTATCTTTGTTTGCTGTACTTTGAACCTGAGACTAGAGGGGGGTCCTCTGAGCTCTTTAAGTTTGATTACCCTGTAAAGTTATTTTCCATACTGAATTTTACAGAGATGATTTTTACCTTTTTCTTTAATTAAAAGCCTACTTTTTAAGAACCTGATTGATTTTTCCTTGTTTTTAGATCCAAGGGGTTTGGATCTGTATTCACCAGGAGTTGGTGAAAGGAAGGAGGGGAGAAGGGTCAATTTCTCCTTGTTTTAAGATCCAAGGGGTTTGGATCTGTATTCACCAGGGAATTGGTGAAAGGTTTCTCAAAGCTTCCCAGGGAAGGAAATTAGCTTGTGGGAAATGGTGGCAGCGGACCAGATCTAAGCTGGTAGTTAAGCTTAGAAGTCTTCATGCAGGCCCCCACACTTGTACCCTAAAGTTCAAAGTGGGGATACAGCCTTGACAGTGTGTTTTTAAATTGTATCTATACATTACAACTTAGAGATGCCAAGAAAAGGAAATTGCTAAATTTACTTAATTTCCATAATTAAATAAATGATCATTCTGCCACAGTTAAATTCCTCTCTGAAGCATTCCCCTGCCTTGAGCCTTCCTGCTTGTTTTAGAAGTTGTAAGACTCAATTTCTTAGAACATTATTATGGGTGGAAAAAACAGTCTCGATATTTTGCCCAACCATTTTGATTTTTGAGTAAACAGCTCATGGTTGGGTGGTAGGATCATGCCATCAGAGGTAGAATTCAGGCAATCAGCAGCTCATGTTGGTTCACTTGTTTACTGAAAGTGTTGAGTACCTGAATGCCATGACTTGATTGTCTCAACAGATGAAACAGAGCCATTTGGCCATGTCCCAGATATGATCCCCTTTTTCTTTTTTGCTCATTGGTACTGGGATTTTGCTTTGTCTGTGAAATCTGTAAAATGAAACCCACAAATCTGTGCATATTTAATCTGACCCTCAACATATCACACGTAAGAAAAGCCAGATGAGAAAATCAAAAAAGCCATTTCATTCATGAAAACAGCCATGTTAGAAAAGCTTTAGCCAGTTAAATGGTCACAGAACTGCTGCCTAGTCCCTAGTCTGTAGCAGTGCATGGGATTCTTCTGTCCTAAGTGCAGGACTCTGCACTTGTCCTTGTTGAACCTCATCAGATTTCTTTTGGCCCAATCCTCTAATTTGTCTAGGTCCCTCTGTATCCTATTCCTACCCTCCAGCGTATCTACCACACGTCCCAGTTTAGTGTCATCTGCAAACTTGCTGAGGGTGCAATCCACGCCATCCTCCGGATCATTAATGAGAGAGCTGCTTAAGTGCCTGCAGATTTCAGGGAGCCAAGGAGGGGTGCACTGGCAGCTGTTGAGCTGACACATTACTGACAGAAGGAGGAAGCAGTGAGTCCAGCTGTTTGTCCCCCTCTGCTGGAGATGATGTCACCTCCCCCCACTCCCCACCCTAAGCTCTCCAGGGTCTCCTTGGCAATGCCCTCCAGGCCTCTGCCTGGAGGGGAAAGCAGCAGGCTGGAAGCACCTGTCCTGCCTGTGCAGCAGCTGCTGCATGGAGCCACTAACCCAGTGTGACGTTCCCCTGGTGTTGTCTGGACCAGTGATCTGCTAGGTCATTCCAATCCTTGACTCAGGGAGACAGCCTTACCCTGCTCTGCTGTGAGAACCCCCACTCCTGGGCTGTTCACGCACAGCCTCTGGCATGTAAGCTGCTTGGATTGTGTAACCAAATGACTAGCCAATATCTTCAGTCCCAGAGACAAACCTTGGAACTCCGTCTTGCAGTGTCCAGTTATACCCGCTGGATGCTGCAAGCTTATATGAGTTCATCAATTTAACAAAGAAATTGATATGTACCAGGCTTGTTATCCCAAGGGGAGTCTCTGACATGCTTCAAACCAAACGCACTGCTTCAGTTAGAATAACCAAACAGATTTATTAACTACAATAGATAGATTTTAAGTCATTATGAGTCAAAGCACAAGAAGTCAGATTTGGTCAAATGAAATAAAAGCAAAACACATTCTAAGCTGATCTTAACACTTTCATTGCCCTTTCAAACTTAGATGCTTCTCACCACAGGCTGGCTGGCTGCCCTTCAGCCAGGCTCTCCCCTTTGATCAGCGCTTCAGTCTCTTTGTGTGGTGTCTGTAGATGTAGGTGGAAGAGAGAGGAAGAGCCTGGCAAAGGTCTCTCACTTTTATCATGTTCTTTCTTCCCCCTTGGCTTTGCCCCCCCCCCCCACCTTCAGAGTCAGATGAGCATTACCTCATCGCAGTCCCAAACTGACCAGAGGAAGGGGGGTGACTCACTCGAGAGTCCAACAGATCCTTTGTTGCTGCCTAGGCCAGTGTCCTTTGTTCCTGTGAGGCTGGGCTGGGTTTGTCCCATACATGCCCTGATGAGGTATGAACTGCCCTTCTGCTCTTGGAGAGTTTTTGCCTGGGCTTCTTTTAAGCCATGAGGACACATTTTCAGCCTCATAACTATATACATGAAATTACAACCTATAACATTACTATAATAACAATGCTCAGTGCATCATGAGCCTTCCGAAGACATGACAAACTTTGCATTGGATACCATACAATCATATTATAAGGATGAACATGGGGGTGCAGGCTGTTCCCCCAAGGTACAGAGTGTCATGACCAGCATGGTCAAGAGCCTCTGGCTTGCACTGAGGCTCTGGGAAAGGGCGCTGACAGCTGCTCTGGCCCTGCGGTGGTCGCCTCTCCTGGTGACTCAGCCTCTGGTCAGGTCACATTCAGTCCCAGCCCTTCCTAGGTAACAGAATCCAATGAACTAAACTCAAATACAAACACCCGGGCTTGTTCCTCTGTAGACTCTTCTCCCCTTCCTGTGCTCTGCAGAGATCTTCTCCAATTTTTGTGGGGAGCAACACTTCCCAGGGCTTTCTGCCTGGAGGCCCAGCCCCAAATTTACCAGCCCTTCTCCCTGTGTGTCAGGGTGTTCCTGCCCCACCTTTCCTGTGTCTACTGGGGAGCCCAGCCCCACCCCCCTCTGGGTTCCAGGACAGGGACCCTGTGGCCAGCAGCTAAGCTCTGCTCCCTCAGACTCCTCGCTGCCTCCCTGGACTCCTTCCCACCTTGGCCTTCCTTCAGGCCCTTTCCCACAGCCCCTCCCTGGCCTGACTGTACATCTGTCTCTCTCGAGGCCTTTCCTCCCCTCTCAAGCAACCAGAGGGACAGCAAAGTTCTCCCCTCTCTCCCTGCAGCCCCTCCTCAGCTGGGCTTCTGCCCTCAATGCCACACCCAGCTCCTGCCCCAGCTGGAAGCAAAGGGTTACATATAAAACAAAATCATCACACACATTCTAGACCTAAGCTTAACTCACAGGACAGTCCCATCTCTGATAAGCTAGCTTGCCCCAACTCCTTTTCTCAGCATTTTCCACCAGATTGGCCAAGATCCTCCTTTCATCAGATCAGGATCACCGGCAGCTTGTCTTCACAGACAGAACGAGGCCAGAGTGTGTCTCTGCACCACAAATATACCAGAACAGACCTTTGATGTTTATCTGAAAATAGGGTACCCACCCATTTACCTCTCCCTGCTAGTTTCCTTCTGAAATCTCCGCTAGCCCTTTATTAGCATCTGACTTAATATGCTAATGACTTCTGTTGTCTGACACATGATACACAATGGTCCATCCATCCAACTTCTGTCTGGAGAAGTTTGCCTCAGGACACACTACCTTTGAGTGACCTGGTTTTAACTACAGACTTAGAGAACATTATTTTTCTATTTATCTTTAACTCTTCACATATTTTCCTTTCATACTTCTCACAAAGACTGATGTCCTGAAAGCCAGTGTCACACTGTAGAGACCTTACATGACCACTTTTAGAGAACCCATGGAATCCCTGTACCCCGTGTGCTCTATTCCCGCTGCCAGTTGGCATCAAAAGGTCCTTGGGTCAAAGAGGGGCTATAAGAAACTTACGCAAATGGAGTGATGTTCAGATTACAGCTCCCAAGCATTACAAACTTCCAGTCACAGTGTCAACATCTGCTTTCACTTGTTAGAGTATAGATATTCAGGCCTGCCTGTAAAGGCCTATACTTTAAGAACTTGGGTGTATTTTTGTCATTTAGCTAGTTACAGGGGCATAAAAACAAAGAATCAAAATCCCAGTCTGCCGGTGTAAGGGCCTTCTCTCACTGTGACAGTCTGAGGCCTTGTTCTTAGGCTAAGGCCTTTGGCTAAGCAGCAGGGGAAGCCATAAGCTGAGAAGCATATGGTCACATCCTCACATCCCAAACCAGTCACATTGAAATAAGGTGATATTGGGCTGTTAGGAAGATGATCCTGTCCTGATAGTGCCCATCGCCACCAGATAAAGAAACAGATCTTAAGCTGGTTAAAGAAAACTTAGTTTGATAGCAACCTATGTGGCAAGAAATCACTTATCAATGGTTGTGGTTGTGAAACCCTCATTTCTGTGTGTTTTATCTTTGTGGCTCCCACTTTTCTAATGTCAATCAGTCTGGTTCTCTAATTGTTTCTGTCTGCTATATAATTAATTTTGCTAGGTGTAAGTTAATTAGAGTAGTGAGATATAATTGGTTAGAAAATTATGTTACAATATGTTAGGATTGGTTAGTCAAATTTCAGTAAAATGATTGGTTAAGTATAGCTGAGAATATTACTATATAAACTGGGGTCAAACAGGAAGTGGGGGGAAGGGAAATTGGAATCATGTTTGCTAAGTGGGGAAACAGGAACAGGGAATAGGTAACAGGGACACCGGCAAGACTCTGTGGCATTGGAGCTGGGAAGGGGGACGCTGGGTAAAGGCTCTGCGGGGTCGGAGGTGGGAAGGGGAATGCGGGGTAAATGCTTAGTGGTGTCGGAGCTGGGAAGGGAACACTGGGGAACAAACTCTATCGGCGTATAGAGATAAGCCCGACTGGTGTGAAGGGCTTCGAAATATGCTTGGTTGGAAACTAACCCCAATAAACATCACATTGTTTGCACTTCGGACTTCTGGTATTTGCTGCTTGCTGTCTGAATGACAAGAACCAGCAGATCAAGGGACGTGATCATTCCCTCTATTCGACATTGGTGAGGCCTCATCTGGAGTACTGTGTCCAGTTTTGGGCCCCACACTACAAGAAGAAGGATGTGGAAAAATTGGAAAGAGTCCAATGGAGGGCAACAAAAATGATTAGGGGGCTGGAGCACATGACTTCTGAGAAGGGGCTGAGGGAACTGGGATTGTTAGTCTGCAGAAGAGAAGAATGAGGGGGGATTTGATAGCTGCTTTCAACTACCTGAAAGGGGGTTCCAAAGAGGATGGATCTAGACTGTTCTCAGTGGTGGCAGATGACAGAACAAGGAGCAATGATCTCAAGTTGCAGTGGGGGAGGTTTAGGTTGGATATTAAGAAAAACTTTTTCACTAGGAGGGTGGTGAAGCACTGGAATGGGTTACCTAGGGAGGTGGTGGAATCTCCGTCCTTAGAGGTTTTTAAGGTCAGGCTTGACAAAGCCCTGGCTGGGATGATTTAGTTGGGGATTGGTCCTGCTTTGAGCAGGGGGTTGGACTAGATGACCTCCTGCGGTCCCTTCCAACCCTGACATTCTATGATTCTATGACTATCAGCACTGGAATGGGTTACCTAGGGAGGTGGTGGAATCTCCGTCCTTAGAGGTTTTTAAGGTCAGGCTTGACAAAGCCCTGGCTGGGATGATTTAGTTGGGGATTGGTCCTGCTTTGAGCAGGGGGTTGGACTAGATGACCTCCTGAGGTCCCTTCCAACCCTGATATTCTATGATTCTAAAGGGGGGGGGCACGTGACCTCCCCACATGACTCCTCACGTGACCCTGCCCCGACTCCAGCCCGGGCCCCGCACTCTCCCCCTCCCCTCCCCATGATCCATCCCACATTATCCAGGGTGTGGGGGGGCTCTGTCCTCCTCTCGCTGTGCCAGAGACTTCTCAACCGCAGGGCTCTCCTGGGAACCGCAGCTGCGAAAGGAGCAGAACGTCGGGCAGCCCCATGCCAGCAAATCCTTTGGAGCAGCTATATCGCCTTCAGCCCAGCCCCGCCCCCAACCCTGTCCTCCAGCATGCCTGCTGTATAGACTCCGGACAGGAAACGCAGGCATGCAGCTGCGTGGAAGCGCTGGGGGTGAGGAAGGGCTGGAGGCGGTACAGCCACGCCGGAGGAGCTGCACGTTCTGCTCCATTTGCCACTGTGGTTCCCAGGAACTGTAGCGGTGAAAGGAGCAGAACGTGAGGCCACTGGCGTGGCTGTACCGCCCGAACAGGAGTCAAAGGTATGCAGCACCATGGAAGGGCTGGGGGCGGTACGGCCACACCGAAGAAGGGCAGCCGCACGTTCTGCTCTTCCTGTGTCTTTCAGTACGCCGTACCGGCTATAAGTGGCTTACTGGAACGGCGGACCGGACCGGATCATCCTACTTGCAGCACTAGGGCCTTCATACCTGTGTCCAGAAACAACTCTTGGCTGGATGGGTCCAAGTCCTGGGCTGGGAGGGGGGTAAGGTCATCCTCCTCATCCTCCCCATGACAGCAGATCTGTCCTCCCAGAGCTCATGTGTTGGGATCCTGACTGAGAAGCTGGACTGGTTCTATGTAGAATGGATGCACGTTGTGCGCATAGGCGCCGACTCCGTGGGTGCTCCGGGGCTGGAGCACCCACGGGGAAAAATTTGTGGGTGCTCTGCACCCACTGGCAGCTCCCCACCCTGCCCCCCTGCCCCAGCTCACCTCCGCCTCTGCCTCCTCCCCTGGGCGCGCCGCCGTGTCCTGCTTCTCCCCCCTCCCTCCCAGCGCTTGCGCTGCGAAACAGCTGTTTTGCACGGCAAGCCTGGGAGGGAGGGGGGAGGAGGGGGAACGCGGCGCGCTTGGGGGAGGAGGCGGGGCCGGGCGGGGATTTGGAGAGGGGTCCAATAGGGGCAGGGAGGGGTGGAGTTAGGGCGGGGACTTTGGGGCAGGAGTGGAGTCGGGGCGGGGAGTGGGGCTGTGGGCGCGAGCACCCACTGGCGCAGAAAAAAGTTGGCGCCTGTGGTCATGTGGGTCACAGTCAGCCTGCCACAGTGGGCTTTGGTTATTGTACACACATTTCTGAGGTACCTTCCTCTCCACCAGCTCTGCTTCTCAATGCTCACGGTAGGGAGCTGCTGAGACACTGTGGGGAAGGCTTTGGCTTTCCTGCAGTGGGTGCCCTGCCAGGACTACATGTTCTCCTCACCCCAGAGACATGGATGACAATCGCTAGTGTGACAAAGTGGGGTTTTATTTATCTTGTTATGTTGCACGTGAGTCTTACTGTCCTATACTAAGACTGTGTGTACCTCAGTTTCCCTGTATACTGCATCAATACTTCGGTGGTGGGAATTGGGTGTGTGATTTTTGCTGAGGCCCTCTGCCCGCTGTCTGTACATAGGCTATGGCCAGTGCCCTTTGTAACTTGAGACCCAGGAGGGAGATGTGATCAGGTGACACCTTTTGCCCAGGAAGCAGGACAAAGACCAGGAGGAGGAGCAACGGGTGTGTTGGGGGTCAGGTCGCTGGAAGCAGGCAGGCTGTAGCGTGGGACTGGAAGAAGGGGAGTCCAGGGCATCGGGCGCAGGATGCTCCAAGATGGACTTGGCTAAGAATCACTAATTTCTGTGCTAACAAGTTCTGTTCTATGCTGTGTACCTCTCGACAAATAAACCTTCTGTTTTACTGGCTGGCTAAGAGTCACTGCTGACTGTGGAGTTGGGGTGCAGGGTCCTTTGGCTTCCCCTGGAGCCCCGCCCGGGTGGCCTCGCTGCGGGAAGCACACGGTGTGGAAGGGGAGGCTGAATGCTCTGAGGTCAGACCCAGGAAGGTCGAAGCTGTGTAAGCTTCTTGCCCTGGCGACAGTCTGCTCAGAGAGAGGAGGCTCCCCCAGAGTCCTGACTGGCTTCCTAGGGAGTAGTTCCAGAGCATCGCCCAGTGACTCTGTGACAGCTAGCTCTTCTCATTAGTGGATCTCAAAGGGTTTTTTAAAGGTCAGGATCCTTCTCCCCATTACACCTGAGGAAATTGAGGCACAGAGAGGGGCCCAAGATCACCCAGCAGGCCAGTGGCAAAGCTGGGGATAGAACCAACGTCTCCTGAGTCCCAGTCCGGTGCTCTGTCCACAGCAGATGTCACTCTCTAGGTCCAAGTGGAGAAGGGGCTCACTTTGAAAATGACTTGCAAGTGAGCTCTGCATGGACTGTTTGTATGGGTAAGGGGCTCCCAGGCAAGATGACCCCTCCACAGCAGGGTACACAAAGGTGACCAGCCAGGCCAGGCTACTTCTGCCATGACTGGTACAGCAACTGTGAAAAAAAGGGACGCAGGTGGGGGGTAATAGGCGAGTAGATATGAAAAAGTCCCCAAAAAAACGTGACATCTGGTCACCCTATTGACAGGGAGAGGTGTTCACACGGACTCTGCTGATTGAGCTAGTATCAGCTGAAGGTGACCCCTGCAAACTATTGGAGAAACTGAAATGACCGATGGCCAGTGAAACCAATTGCACTAGATTTGTGTGTGGGTGCAAAGGCATTTCCTACTCACTAGAGTAAGGTTACCATATGTCCATATTTTCCCGGACATGTCCCGCTTTTTAGTTGTTAATCGCCGTCCGGGAGGATTTTTTAAATATATAAAAACGTCCAGAAAATGCAGACGTATGATAATCCTACCCACTGCCCCCTCTCCTCTTGGGGTGTCAGCTCACTGCAGCCTGCGGATTGCAAACCCCCTCCCCCCAGTGCTGCAGCAACCCCGCACCCCATGGCTAGGAGCGGTGGCGTCTCTGCAGCCAGCTGGGGGGGGGACGGGGACCCGCGGCCGGTTCTCCCTCCTCCGAGCATCCCCCGCGGCTCTGGCAGAGCCTCAGTCTCCCCCTCCCGCCAGCGGTCCATGCAGCCGGGGCTGCCTCCCCCTCCCACCCCCTGCGGAGCTGCTGCGGGGGGGGGGGGTCCCAGCGCAGGGGAAAGTTTCTCAGCGCGTGGCAGCGACTCCCGGGAGCCCGAGCTCCCCCCCCCCCGAAGGGCCCGCGCTGCAGCACCTCCCGCAGCTGCCTGGCCTGAGCTGCTGCAGCCTCGCCAGGTCCAGCTGGGAGCGGGGTGGAGGCCCCCCTGAGCCCAGGGGCAAGGCCCGGGCCACGCAAGCAGCACCGCTCTGCTCCAGCCCGGCCAGAGAGGGAGCCCGCGGCTGGGATGCAGCTTTGCAGGTGGGAGCTCGTTGGGGCTGGGAAGCCCAGCTCGGGGGCAGGCCCGGGGCCCGAAGCAACTTCCCGCCCCCCCCCCCCCCCCGGCTCCAGCTGCTGCTGCGTGGGGGAAGCGCCCGGCCGGGGGCGCACGGGCTGGAGAGCGGCGGGAGCCGGAAAAGTTGGAGCCCAGGGAGGAGGCGGCTGTTTCGCGTGGCTTGGAGGGAGGGGGAATGTGGCACGCTCAGGGGAGGGGGAGGAGGCGGGGCCGGGGATTTGGGGAAGGGGTCCAATGGGGCAGGGACGGGGCGGAGACTTTGGGGAAGGGGGTTGGAATGGAGGCAGGGAAGGGGCGGGGACTTTGGGGAAGAGGGTTGGAATGGGCACAGGGAAGGGCGCCCCCATGCAGTGTCCTCTTTTTTCAATGTTCAAATATGGTAACCCTACACTAGAGGACAATTCAGTTAACTGACCTCTCTCATCTAGACAAGGCCGCAGGTTTGGGGGTGCTGGGTGCTGTTTTTTGCTGTGGACTAACATAAACCTCACAGATCTACTGAAGGGGGCAGGGGTGGAGAAAGGTGGTTTTATGCCACATTTGTACCCTCCCAGTCCAGGGCTGAACCAGCCCATGCAGCAACATAGGCAACCAGCAGCCCCCCTGCACTGCCCAATGGATAACAGTGCTGCTGCTCACTCCTTCTCCCCCCGCTCACCTCTGGCTCCTCCACATACCCCATCATGCACCCTGCACCTGGACCTATGGGGTAGGGAAGGGCATGTAGGGCAGCCTGGGCCTGTCTTCCACAATGCCTGCCAACTGCATGTTCCCCTCCACCCCAGAAAGCCTGGCCCTGTTAAATCCAGGAACCTCGCCTGTCGCAATAGGAGGTCAGATTTGGGCTGACCCCACTTTTACCCAACTCTATGTTGGGCCTGATTCTCCACTGCCCTGCGCCTTGTAACTCCACTCCCCACGCCCCAGAGACATTCTGTCCTCTGCCAATCCCAGTGCCTCCAGACCCTGCTGCTCGGACGCTACTCCCCCACCCCCTGCTCTTATGCAACTCTGGCTCCCACGGCAAGGATTCTGTAGCCTTAATCCCTGTTGTTTTATTAACTCACCCCCATTAAAGTCCAAAATACTGACTCATTCCACATCAGTCCCCAAGCACATATCTGTTTATTGCGATATAATGTCGCAGCCTGGCAAACTGGGATCGGGTACCAACAGCTGCACAACCCTGTAGGGAGGTGCTCTAAGGAGCCTGTGCAAATTTGGCGTTTAGGTTGGAGCTCCCAGACATCACTGGACCCAGGGTCAACGTGGGCTCTCACTTACCCTCATGTGACCCCATTCAAATGAAGGGGATCACACGTGTGTAACAGTAGAATCAGTGCCATAGGGCAGTGGGGTTTAGCCTAGCTTAGGCGCTCTCTGAGGAGTTAGAATTTGTATATTCCCAACAAAAAAGGGGGTTTTTCCTAGGAAATCAAACTTTTCAAAATAAAATGTCATTTTTGACAGGAAATTTTGAAAAAAAAAATGAAAATTTTCCTTTCAGATTTTGAAAACTCCAAAATGTTTGAAATTTCATATTTAAGTTTCTCCCTTTCTCTAATTTTCCCCCCACTAAATGAATAGATTGGAGTGGGGAGTCCAATTTTCTTTTCTCTCTTTTTTCGCTTTCCACTCTGAAACTTTTCAGACTTTTTTCAACTTTGGAAAAGTTAGAGTGGAAGAAAGAAAGGCTGCGACTTTATCACTCTGGAATCCTTTAAAAGATGAGGGAGTTTTGAAAAGATCCAGAATCCCACAGTTCGCTTTTTTCTGTTGCTGCTCTGCAAACTTTTCTAAAGTTAGAGAAGTTTTTAAAAGTTACAGAGTGGGAGAAAACAAACAAACAAAACTCTGGATATTAGTCATTTTTATTGCACCTTCTGAGAAAGAGGAAAGAAGGGGCTGGGCGGGGGAAGAAATAAATAGAAAAAAAAGGAAATTTAACATTTTTTAGAAGGTAACGAATTTTTAAAAATGGAAGATTACTCCATTTCAAACACTGCAAAATGGGGGGAAAGAATTGATTTTTTTGTAAATGTTTTCCCCTAAGTTCTGACCATACTTTGGTGGTTCCATAATGCAATATCTTTTAGCTTCCAAGAAATTTGCCTTACAAGCATCCAAACCTTGTGATACTGCTGCTAGGTATATTCTCTCCAAACACCCTAGAAATGCCCTACATTCTAACTCTCCTTCACAGTCCTTTTGCCCAGCTCTGTTGAACTTTTATACCAGCCAATTTCCACCAGCAGGGAATCTGGCCTTTTGTGATTGTATGTCTACATGGCTCAGCAGTTCAAACTACAGACTGTGCAGCTAAGCGCACCCAGGTGTGTTTCGCTCCAACCCTTCCCTCTTTTGTTCTCTTCCCAGGGGAACCGTTCTTATCTTGCATCTAAACCTGCACTGTCCCCCCAAAAATATCTGACCTGGGGCAGAAGTTTTCCTTTCCTACGCTTGCAGCTGAGTCAGAGCCCAGCCCAGTTCAGCTGCACCCAGTGCTAATCCCTGCTGTCAGCAGCTGTTATTTGTGCAGCAGCGAATACAAAGCCCTGCAGAGTAAGTGATCGCACCCGATTCTGGCTTTGCACGTAGGCGGCAAAGGTAAACTCCCCCTGATTGTACCAAGCCCCAGAGTTATGCAGCCCAGAGATGGTGCTAGGTCCAGGCTTGTCTGTTATCACTGAAAGGTGCCTTTGTACCTGGCTGAGCCAGGCTGTGGGCAATGGGCAGGGCAAACCGCCCGCTGCACCAGTGAGTCAGCAAATCCCACAGCGCCCTTTGCTAGCAGAAAAGTGCCACCTGGTGAAAGAATGGAGAATCTGGGGCGAAGCCCAGCCTGTTACCTCCCTCCCCTTACAACCAGCCCAGGGCACGTTCTCTGCTTCCCCCTCTGCTGATCAAGGGGACACAACTGACTGCAGCTCCTGGAAAGAACTGCCCATTAGCGGCAGGTCCCAGCCCCAGTCTGACTCCTGGAATCCTCTAGGCACCAGCAAAGCAAGCAGGTGCTTGGGGCAGCCCATTTGTAGGGGCACAGGGAGCCAGCATGGGAGCGGAGAACCAACAGGGGGCCCTGGGAGCTGTAGTTCCTTGGTTAGCTCCCTGCCTATAGAGCCAGCCCTGGAGCAGGGAAAGAACTACATTTCCCAGCATTCCCTTGGCCTCTGTCAACAGGAAAGGGAGGGGGAGGGAGTGAGGTAGCTGAGCCATGCTGCAGCTTGCTGTGAATGGAGAGCTCACTGCTAGAACAGGGGAACAAGTATGCTCAAGGAGTAGAAGGCTTTGCCCCAGACATCCCCAGCCTGGATTAGGGATACTGGTGTGACCTCACCTTGCAGCCCCCAAAGAAAGAATTGGGTGGACTAAATGGACAGTGCCCCTCTCTATCTGAAGCCTAGCAAGGGAGGTACGTGGATCCCACTAGAATTTAAAATGAAAAGTAAGGGAGGGGAGGCTCTGGACCTGGGCAGCTTTAGATACAGTACCAGGCACGTAGGAGGATTTCCACTTCTGAGCCATGGAAGCAGAAATTGACTTTTCCTTTTCAGATATAGCTAATATTCAGAAAGAGAGTCTAGAACCTGCCTTCCAGATTTGAACACCTCAAAATTCAGGAGTGCTCAAGCTCAATTTGGGCAGCTGTTACTTCATTTCTCCCAAATCAAATATACTGATCCACTGTAACTTGCTGTAGAAAAAGTGGGATCAAATTGAGCAAGAAATTCTTTCCAGTGGTTATTAGGACTGGAATTGCTATTTTCAACAGCCATTGCCATTTTGTTTTGTTTTTTAGTTTTATTTGTTTAAAAGGAAGACAGTGATATTGCATTGGCAAATTCCCCATAGAAAGAAAGAGTGGACCAAAAGCATAATAAAGGCACCTCAACTTTTCCTCATTTATGGAGGACAGTCTTATAATATGCATCCAGATATCCTCCAATCACACAAGCTGAAAATTGTTCCACTTTACTGCAGTTCTGTAACCATATGGGAACCAATCCTGTCTGTGTTCTGTTTACATCTAAAATTCCTGCTGAATGACCCGCCCTGGGAGCGAGTTACCAGTGACCCAGGGCTGGGGCGGAAGGAGGGTGCAGTTGGCAGGGCAGAATCATAGAATATCAGGGTTGGAAGGGACCTCAGGAGGTCATCTAGTCCAACCCCCTGCTCAAAGCAGGAGAGCCCAGGACTGGGGCAGCAGGGGGTGGGGGTGGAGGGGGGAGAGCCCAGGGCTGGGGCGGCAGGGGGTGTGTGGGTGTGGGGGGCACTGGTGAGGGGAAAGAGGGGCGCCCAGAGTTGAGGCAGCAGGGGGTGCGGGTGGGAGGGGAGAGCCCAGGGCTGGGGCAGCAGGGGAGTACCGGGGGGGGGGAGAGCCCAGGGCTGGGGCAGGTGGCGGGGGGTAGACCAGGGCTGGGGTTGGGGGCAGCCAAACATTTTTTTGCTTGGGGTGGCAAAAAACCTAGAGCCAGCCCTGCCCCTGAGTCAAAGCTTCCACTCACGTCTTGTGGCTATCAGCCAGGGCATTCGGGGGTGGGATTCCCTCCTAAGAGTCAGCCCCCCAATCTCCCCTCTGTGCAGGGCTGGTGCTACCATTTAGGCCAACTAGGCGGTTGCCCCAAGATTTGGGGGCGCCAAAAAGCGGTGCCCCCAATTTTTTTTTTTTTTTTACAGCGGCCGCTGCGCTGGGAGGGAGAGGGAGTCTGAGCTGCCGGCAGGCAGCCCAGAGGTTCCCCTAGGTCAGCGCGCCGCCGCCAGCCCAGGGGTTCCCCGGGTCAGCGTGCCGCCGGCAGCCCAGGCGTTCCCCTGGGTCAGAGCTGCCGCACAGATCCCCGTGCCGGGGGGGCTGCCACGGGGGGGTGCCTCAGGGCAGGGGGGGGAGCTGCCACGGGGGGGGCCTCAGGGTGGAGGGGGGGCGGGGAGCTGCCGCAGGGCTGGGGGGTGGGGGCGCAAGGTGGAAGTTTCGCCTAGGGCCTGCCTCTGTGTGGGTTCACAGCCAAATGACCAGGAGATGCCTGAGCTGCTGTAGCAGGGCGAGGTAGGGAGGGGATAGGAGGGAGCCAGCTGGGCTCCCTGTCTGACCCTCCCTCTGATCTGATACATAGCACCAGCGCAGCTCCCACTCTGGGGACACCACATGTGGCAAGAGCCCCTGACTTTTTTGGGGGGGAGGGGAGCAAACCAGGCTTCCCTGTATTTTTGTTGCCCTCCATTGGACTCTTTCCAATTTTTCCAGAAGGATGTGGAAAAATTGGAAAGAGTCCAGCGGAGGACAACAAAAATGATTAGGGGGCAGGAGCACATGATTTATGAGGAGAGGCTGAGGGAACTTGGATTGTTCAGTCTGCAGAAGAGAAGAATGAGGGGGGATTTGATAGCTGCTTTCAATTATCTGAAGGGGGGTTCCAAAGAGGATGGAGCTACACTGTTCTCAGTGTTACCAGATGACAGAACAAGGAGTAATGGTCTCAAGTTGCAGTGGGGGAGGTTTAGGTTGGATATTAGGAAAAACTTTTTCACTAGGAGGGTGGTGAAGCACTGGAATGGGTTACCTAGGGAGGTGGTGGAATCTCCTTCCTTAGAGGTTTTTATGGTCAGGCTTGACAAAGCCCTGGCTGGGATGATTTAGTTGGGGTTGGTCCTGCTTGGAGCAGGGGGTTGGACTAGATGACCTCCTGAGGTCCCTTCTATATTCTATGAATGTGATGACACCAACTCATCCCCTTCCAGTATAACAACCTTCTCCTATTGCTAGCAAATGTATTTAGTTTTGTAGACAAGTGGTAGAAGTCTGTGCTGAAGCATTCACAATTCAAAGCTGTATTCATGATGTATGAAGTGGGGTGGTTACAGATGCAAATAACAGAGTTTCTTTTTAGCTTTTTCATTCCCTAAAACCCCCCTAGGAAATGAGATAAAAAACTACATTAAAAGAATGTTAATTAGATTGCAAAATCAAGCTCCCAAAAGTTAGGAGATGCCAGAATTAAGATTGCTTGTGCAACCTACTGCATCATGATACAGTTCTTAATTACATGACCATATACTATTTTTTCCATGGGCTGCATGCCTCCTTCAGTGCACAGTTGGATGGGCAAGGGAACAAAATTAAGGTTGTACAGACAATTATAAAGCTGCAAATCTTAAGTTTGAGGGCTTGACTTTGTAACCCAAATAACTCTGTTTGTATGCAGTTTTTTGTATGGGATATATTGATAGCTTGAAGGAACCAGCCACAGCTCTACAAGTATCTCCCCAGAGCTCGGCTGGTAAGGGATGACATCTCTCTCTCCTCAACACAAACCACCGTAACCTCGGCCATATTTATTTCACACAGTATCAGGAATGGAACCAACCCGTGCTCATAATAAATCCCATCATCACTCTCTCCAGAAGCTACAGACCCCACGAGCATCCAGGCTGCTGCAAAGAAAGCTGAGGCCCATCTGGGAGGATCTGGCCTGAATTTGCTGATAAATAATGCTGGCGTTATGCCAGAGAGCACTCTGGAGTCAGCGACTGCTGCAGATATGTTGGCCGTGTATAAAATCAACGTTGTGGGACCAATGTTGGTGACCCAGGTAAGAGTCTGCCTGACCCAGGGCTTCAGCTGAGAATTTGTAGCTTCTACTTCGGTTTGCAGGGAAGAAAAACAGCTGAAGAGATCTAGAATTTCACTCATCTCTGTTCTAAGTCAAAGGGACCTGATCTTGCCTTAGTTACACCTGTGCCACCCCCATGACGTTAATGGAGTGGCACTTGTGTAGCAAAGAAGAGAATTTAGCCCAAGGTTCATATAGGCGTCCAGGCACCAGAAGCATGACACAAATCATTCATTGCCATCTCTTTCCATTTCTTAGACCAGAGTGGCGCTTTGCTTTGCTGCTGCTACCGAGACAAGTTTGCTAGTGGGAAAAGCTAGCCAGACTCAGACCTTTAGTATCATCCAAATCAAATCCCCTGGCCACGCTCTGCTCACATTCACTTGGAGCAAATGAATTGCACTGATAACATCTGTGCTCATTTGGCTTTTCTCTGCACTCCAGCCACTGCACCCACTGCCCTGTTTGCACCTGCAGACTCCCCCACTTTGAACAAACATTTTGTAGTTGTAAAATAAACAGGGTTTGATTAATGAAGTGAGAAGCCAGGACATTTCTGGAGTCCTCAGACATTTGCAGGGCTGCAGGACACTGTGAAGGCTGGGAGCGTCCTAGTAAAACCTGCATTTGTAGTCACTTCGCTAGTAGGCCCCAGGATCATCAGGGCACAAGACCATTGTGATTTCCCCCCCTGCTGCAACCCACACTCTTGCAGATGGATGGTGAATAACTGAGGATGTGGTTTGTGTTTTCTGGAAGTATGATGGGGTTAAATCTTCCTCCCTTTCCAGTCATTTTTCTCCCCATCTTCCAGTGTCCGTCCGCATCTCACCTATGGCCTTGGGTCCCATATGCTCCAGCTGCATCCCCCGTCCTGCCTCATCTGTGTCCCCAGGTCCTTTTGTCCCCCCTTCCAATATTTCTCCCCCCTTTAGCTCCTGTTCTTATTTGTGCCTCTACCTGCCCATGAGAACTTGATCTGCTTCCAACTTTGGGAAGTCCAGCAGCTGCTGTAGCTTCTCCTCCAGTCTGTATTTCCACCCCACCCCCCCACAGGTTCACAAGATCTGTGCTTCCAGAAAGGCAACTATTGGCCCCCCAGCAACAGCCTGGATTTGCTCGCTGCTTCCTTCTGGGATCACAGCTAGCACAGGAAGGTGTGGGCCAGCTGCCACCGAGGCCAGGAGCCCACTTCCCTGGGGCGGGTGCTTCAAACACAAGTGGAGTTTCATTCTCCCCCTTTCATGTGCATGCTGCAGGCAGAGCTGACGGTGGAGCAGGGGATTCTGAAGGTGCTCTCCACCCTCTCTGAGAAACACCATGGGATTGTAGTGGACTGGACAGGAAGAAATGTGCCATGGTGAGAGCCTGGCCTACAGGAATGATTTCACCAGCAGTGTACACAGGACACTCCAGCACCCGTCTGCATCTCATGAATAAACATCTCTGCCTGAACTAGCGCTGTTACTGAGTCTCTCTCCTCAATCCTGCAATGAAGCCTTTTGGGTTATGGGTTCAGGACACAAGGAGGACATTTCTTTAAAGGAAATTATTGCCTAGTAATTAGAGGGGAGACAGTTCTGCCACTGACCTGGTGGGCCCTTGGGCATATCGCTTAGTCTCAGTTTTCCCCCTAATGCTGCCTGACCCTTGTGTAGCATTTGGAGAGCCTCTGATGAAAAGCAAAGTATTACAATAGCAGTTATAGACACTAAATTAAGTGTGCACGATCCAGCTGAGCTTACTGAAACAACAGACTCCAGGCACGGGGTAGATAGTGTGGATTTCCATATATAACAAATTGGACTTTTACCAGGAAATTCACCTAATTCTCTATCTCTATTAGCTCACTAAAACAAAGGAACAGGAAACAGTTGAATGTGAAGCACCACTATCCACCCTCCCACCACTCCAAAAAGAGGATGTATACAGGTCTGCTTCACAGCGATCATTAGAGTTTATTGGTAAACAGCAACACCAGTATTAGAAGTGTCAGTAGAAAAATAGAATTTACTTTTACATTGTTTTCTGTTATACAAAGATTTGTTCATATTGGCTGTAGCAGTGAGTGAGATACAAAGGGAGGCTGATTTGGTTCAAACCAGCACACAGTATGTGCACACATGAACAGCAGGACCATGAACCTCTGCTCCAGGCATAAAATGACTCCAGTGCAGAAGGCCTCTTGCCAGGCTCTTTGCTTCACTTAAGCCTTTGATTAGGCCCTCTGGACTAGGGTGAAATGCACCTTCAACAGTCAGTCAACAGCACCTGTGCTTTCACATTTTTCTACAAGTTCTTTGCTAGTTTTGGTCATTTTGCCCCATGATGCAGTGGGAATTGCACTGCACCAAAACAAGCCTGGGTCATTTTAACAGCCCCATGCAACAGCTGCACAGATCTTTGATTAAAAAGTTGGTGACAAAGAGCTACCTTCTAGGCACGAACTGTTATTACAGAGTCTTCACTGGCTCTTAAGATTCAGTCCCTCCCTGCCCCCTGTTAAATATTTTTATGTACAGGCTGAGGGCCAGATCCTCAGTTTTTGTAAACTAGCATAGCCCTATTTATTTCAATGACACTACATCCATTCATACCAACTGAAGATTAACTATGAGCTTCTTATACTTGCTTAATTAAGTTTGAAAGGTCATTAAGGAACTGAGCAAGCACATTTGATGGTGGGGGTGGAAGACAGACATTGCTTTTAATAATTATTTGTTATATCAGCTCACAAGAGCTCCTTTTGGGTTAGGTTTATTGCGTGGGAAAGGAGAGAGAAGGATGTCTCCCCTGTAGCCTTCTGCATTTCAACCGAGGGTGGAGAATAAGACCGGAGAACACTGAAGATAGCAGAGCACTATGAAGTTTCCCCTATCACCAAAACAAGATGACCAGCCTTGCCCACGGGACTCAGTATTTGATCAGGCTGGTCACCTTTACAAGACCGCTGAAAAATTCACTGGACCTGGGCAACTTCAGATAAACACTACAGATGAGTGTTGAATGATTTGTTAACACCTACTGAAGATGTATATTCACATTCTTCAAGATAAGCAGATAAATGGTAGTTAAGGAAATTAAATAGGTAGAAAATAGAACAGCTTCTACGTCTTCCAGTTGCTCTAAGCCTGTTTGTTCTAGCTCATAATTATGAGTTTGTTTAATTCAAGTCCAAACCACAGCAATTAACGGTCAAAAGCACTCTGCTAGTGAGTGGCAATGGAAAGCAGCAATGCGCTACCAGTGAGCCGAGAGATCTTTTAGAACTTTTTGGCACCAGCTCCCGCCTCCCAACCCTGCTTCATTCACATCCCTACAGGAAGAGTCAGCAGAAGGACAAAGTTTCCTCTCCAACCCTCTAGATTGGGCGACTGCTGGTTCAACAAAACTGGCTGTATAGATGAGAGCACCTGCTCTCCAGTTTCATTTATCCCCCTGGATTGTCCTCGTGTGAGACCTGCAGATTCTTTGCTCTTTCATGTCAAGATATCATTAAGCCTTTTCTGTTAAACTCTCCCATAGGGCATGATCCTTGCTCTTGAGAATCCAAACACGGGAGTGGGAACACAGGCACAGGGGGCACTGCAGATGTCTGGAACGCCCGTTTCTAGTGGGCCCCATAAAGAAAAGATTCTAAGATATCGAGTTTACCTGACCCGAGCCCCGTGGCACAAGCCTTTTATAGATGAAGGAATTTTGTACCCAACAAAATTCAGGGTCATCCGTGCAAGCAAGCTGTGTTTAGGACATGGGCTATGGTGTGCAGATATTGGAGATAAGTGGGAAAGAGGACAGGATATAAGGTGACTTTTACATAGCTCATTTCAGACTCTTGGGAAGGAGTCTGAGGTGGCCAAGATAACCCAAGCCTGAGCCACCAGGAGAGAGGGATACAAGGATAATAATGACAGCCCTGTGCATGCAGCATAACACACATAGGATACATTTAGAAGTCCCAGTGTTCAGTACAAGTTACTTGGTGTTCAGTGTGTTACAACAGCAGTTACGTAAAATTTGAACCTTTGCCACCTCAAGACTAGGCATTCACATGAAAGCCTCTCTCAAGATTACATCACAGCTTGTATTTTTTTTACTAATGCTGACTGGTCTAGTTTAGACAGATTCTAGGAAGGCCTCATCACAATAAACTGCCTCTCCAGGTAACTGTCGATGGGCAACATGAGACTATCTAAATTATGCTAGGACATTTTCTTTATGCTGTGACAAGTGCACTACCTCTCTTCTGACTGTTTATGGTAGATGGCACTCGGTTCAGAGGAAGTGATGGGTGTTACTGTAAAAGGAAGCAGGAATTTAGATGTAAAAGGCAATCTGGTTTGCCTGGTTTGTTAATAAAATAATTAAAACCAAGTTCAGTAAAAAAAAACCAACCACTTTTAAAAGTGTCTCCTGAGGAGCGGATGCCCTACTAATGGACACATCTGATGCTTCCCTTGTAGCAAGCCGAAGGACTCCATTAATTGATCTGGAAATGCAAATATATTGCCCTTGGCACCATGACAAACAGTGGGGAAGCTGCAGATGGCTACATAGCCTTAAAGGAATGCTTAGGGTTAATCCCCAGGCTCTAGAGAACCAGGGATACACCAGCCCCACAGAAAGCACGTGGCTGTACAAGGGCCCTTACTGCACAAGTGCTTCTGTCAACAGGGCAGAGAGAGAAAGGAGTTTAAAATCCTTTTCTTAAAAAACAACAACAGAAGAGATCATGTTTCCTGGCAGTACTAGTTGCTGAAGAAAGGGCAAATCCCCCCAGCACTTTCTGGGACCCCCAAGGAGGCACCCAATCCCTGAAGACATCTCAGAGACGGTTAGGCCCAGATATTTAGAACGGAGGATGTGCACAGTCTGTGCTTGCAGGTACCATAGCGGCATGTGCAAGTGGCCCGTTAAGACACACAGCTGGCACATGCTGTGACTGCAACTGTGCAGTCATGGAAGCCACGTGCAGAATTCTAAATCTCTGGACCTCTGATTATTACAACATCAAATTAAGACTTGAATTACCATCATGCCATTGTAAACATGTTAAGTACTTAAAGGGAGAACTAACAAAAGCTTAATCAAAGTCAGGCTTTTTCAAGACTTGGAGATCAAGAGGGATACACACGTGATTTCCAACTACTTGTTGCTGGGGTAGTGGTCATTCACCACCATTTGCCCCCTTAGCAGAAGATATATGATGGCTGGTAAGTTTCACTGTAATAGGATGTTATCAATAGTGACCCCATAACATACAATAATTCTCCTGCCTCAGCAATGAATGTGAATGCAATCTGGCACCAATTTCCATTTCCAAGTATATAAAATGAGGTTTCCTTTTGCTGCTCCCCCCACTAAGCCCAACACTTAGCATTAGAAAGAGGGGGGCTAGAAAGGCCAATTAATATATCTTTAAAAAGTGTTTTAAAAGGTTCAATCACAAAGTGTAAAGTAGCGAGAGGTCAAAGCATTCACTGCACTCTGCACCTGCCACGTCATTCAGTAGTAACATTTCTACAGCAGAACCTCTCTATGTCACCTTGCGGATTCTTTCTGTTGCTACAACAGTTCATTGTTTTCAACATTATACTAAATGCTACGAACCCCCCCACCCCATCCTATGACTCCTCCCCCCCAAAAAACCTTGGCACTTAATGTTACCAAAATGTAACAAAATAAATGTTACTAAATTAGCTTCAATTTCAACCAAGTCTACAACAGACTGAAGACTGATCAAACAGTATATTCTGGTTGGAAGATAACGCTTGCAGTAGCATCTGTGAAATATTTAACCCCTTATTTTCCAGGGAAGCGTGTACACAGCTGTACTACAAGAAAATCAAGACAAGCCTTTTTACTGTGCCTGCTTTTGTACTTTACAGAAGCCAAGTATAAACAAACCAACTTTGTGTTGAGGAACTTCATTTGGCGCACATAACCCCTCAGATTAGATCTCTTCCCTAGTTTAAGTTATTCTGCTACCAAATCAGCGACAGAACCAGGCCTTTAGAAAACCAAAGACATAACACCTTCCAGGTATGTCCAGGATCTTCGTCTCATGCTGTTTTCTGCCCAGAGATTGAAAAATTGCCACATTCATGGACTACCTCTGCCACGCAGTCAAAATCTTCTCCTCTCCCGATCTGATCTTCAGACTCAAGTCTCTGATGGAATGCTATAGAGTTGCTAAAATCCGTGAGAAGGAAACCACCATCACACAGAATGTCTGCCCCACACCTAGAGTAAGCGCTTCGAAGGGGATCATTTGTTTTGCGGCAGCTCTGTAAACTCCAGCAATAGCTGCACCTGATAAGAAAAGAGCGTTAATGTGCTATGGCAAGTTTGAGATAGAAACTTAGTTATACACAGCAATGGACAGCAAGGGCCAATCTCACAGTCTGGTCTATTTTTGTATGTTCAGTTTGGGTTATTTAGATGTCCAAACCACTGAATACATCGGGGTTTTACATCTAAATAAAAAGAAAATATGCTAGCAAATAACTGTGCTTACAAAAAGCAATATAAACAAAATCTTGCCTGGTCTTTGTAAAGTCTCCAGTCATTAACCAGACATTTGTTTAAACCAAACACTTGAAGTACATTTTAAAAACTAAGTAGTTGGAAAGAATCGCTCTCTTTATTCAGCAGTTAAGATTAGTCTTCATTTCAACATTTTCTTCTCCAACTCTTCACTTCATTAATGCCTACAACAGCACAGTACACTTAGCGAGACACATCAGCGTTCTTTTAATGTAGTTTTAACTATGGAATAGCATTATATCTGAGACAGACATATACTCCCAGTACAAGGTGGGAGTATGGCAGACAGAGAGAGAATGCTGAACTGGATCCTGAGAAGGACAGCAATAGCACATTACACATACATTGCAATGCGATACCAAGCACAGTCCAGAAGTATAATGGGGAAGGAATAAAACCTTGCTAATGCCTCACTGAATGGTGTATTGTATGGGGCTTCTTTAGATAAACTGTTTATTCAATGCGATGTGGGACTCTGTAGACCAGGATCTTTTGTACCCATAACTCAGAATCTTTTGTTCAGTTTCAGGCAAACATACAGATCACTGTAAAATATTTTAAATATATTTCAAGTCTGAAAGTGACTAGACGTGCCACAGTTAGATTCCACATTTATCATCCAGCTCAATGTTAATTGTGCTCCATTTGAGCCTGTTTTGAAATCCACAGTGGAAGGCACTAGAGAAAGAGAGCATTAAGGAAGTGGAAGATTGGACAATTGACCAGGGAGGCGTATAAAAATATTGCTCAGGCATGCAGGAGTGAAATCAGGAAGGCCAAATCACACTTGGAGTTGCAGCTAGCAAGAGACGTTAAGAGTAACAAGAAGGGTTTCTTCAGGTATGTTGGCAACAAGAAGAAAGTCAAGGAAATTGTGGGCCCCTTACTGAATGAGAGAGGCAAGCTAGTGACAGAGGATGTGGAAAAAGCTAATGTACTCAATGCTTTTTTTGCCTCTGTCTTCACGAACAAGGTCAGCTCCCAGACTACTGCACTGGGCAGCACAGCATGGGGTTGAGGTGGCCAGCCCTCTGTGGAGGAAGTGGTGGTTCAGGACTATTTAGAAAATCTGGACGAGCACAAGTACATGGGGCCAGGTGCGCTGCATCCAGGGGTGCTAAAGGAGTTAGCGGATGTGATTGAAGCGCCATTGGCCATTATCTTTGAAAACTCATGGCGATCGGAGGAGGTCCCAGATGACTGGGAAAAGGCTAATGTAGTGCCCATCTTTAAAAAAGGGAAGAAGGAGGATCCGGGGAACCAGAGGCCAGTCAGCCTCACCTCAGTCCCTGGAAAAATCATGGAGCAGGTCCTCAAGGAATCAATTCTGATGCACTTAGAGAAGACGAAAGTGATCAGGAACAGTCAGCATGGATTCACCAAGGGCAAGTCATGCCTGACTAACCTAATTGCCTTCTATGAGGAGATAACTGGCTCTGTGGATGAGGGGAAAGCAGTGGACATATTATTCCTTGACTTTAGCAAAACTTTTGATACGGTCTCCCACAGTATTCTTGCCAGCAAGTTAAAGAAGTGTGGGCTGGATGAATGGACTATACGGTGGTTAGAAAGCTGGCTAGATTGTCGGGCTCAATGGGTAGTGATCAATGGCTCCATGTCTAGTTGGCAGCCGGTATCAAGCAGAGTGCCCCAAGGGTTGGTCCTGGGGCCGGTTTTGTTCAATATCTTCATTAATGATCTGGAGGATGGCCTGGACTGTGCACCCTCAGCAAGTTTGCAGATGACACTAAACTGGGAGGAGACGTAGATATGCTGGAGGGTAGGAATAGGATACAGAGGGACCTAGACAAATTAGAGGATTGGTCCAAAAGAAATCTGATGATGTTCAACAAGGACAAGTGCAGAGTCCTGCACTTAGGACAGAAGAATCCCATGCCCTGCTACAGATTGTTTAGTTTGCAGAAGAAAAGAATGAGGGGGGATTTGATAGCTGCTTTCAACTACCTGAAAGGGAGTTCCAAAGAGGATGGATCTAGACTGTTCTCAGTGGTGGCAGATGACAGAACAAGGAGCAATGGTCTCAAGTTGCAGTGGGGGAGGTTTAGGTTGGATATTAGGAAAAACTTTTTCACTAGGAGGGTGGTGAAGCACTGGAATGGGTTAACTAGGGAGGTGGTGGGATCTCCTTCCTTAGATGTTTTTAAGATCAGGCTTGACAAAGCTCTGGCTGGGATGATTTAGTTGGGGTTGGTCCTGCTTGGAGCAGGGGGTTGGACTAGATGACCTCCTGAGGTCCCTTCCAACCCTGATATTCTATGATTGAAACACATGGGGCAGGACCCTTACTTTGAGATGTTAGCTCCTTTCCCATGGGGAAGAAATAGCATCCCACTTCAGCAAGCTTCTGAAGTGAACTCTCACTAAGAGACCCCATCAGTCAAACGAGTACTTTGGAACGTCTAACATACTTGTTAAGATTCCAGCAGAAATTGGTCCCACGATGCCCATCAACAGGATGCTTACAGACATGAACCTACCATATTTGTGATGTCTGAGGGTGAAGAGCGCCAGTAATCCCGCAGGGATGTGGAAAGAGAGAGAGGACACCAGCGCCCACAGGAATACACCATACCACATTTCTGCAAGGCAAGGAGAAAGGAGGTTGACGCAGACAGGACACTTCACTGTCTACCTGAACACAAGAGCAGCTACCAAAGGCTCCTATCAGAATTGGGCTCCCACTGTGCTAAGTGCTGTACAAACACGCAGGATGACAAAGTTCCTGCTCTAAAGAGTTTAAGAGGAAACAAGATATAGACCATGTACCCTAAGGGTGTCCATGATGTAAGGGACCAAGCTGTGACCTCACTACGGGCAGCTACAGAAGTTTGTTCTGTACTGGGGATAGCAATGCTAAGACAACATTCAGCCATTACAAATGCCTGTCCTAACTTCAGAACAATTTGAAAGTTTCATCAATTCCAAAACTACAATGCATCACAAGTGTAAACAGCCCTGTTATAGATGCTCAAGGCATTATCATCTGATCATTTCTTTATTATAGGAGCCAAGATACAGGCACAATTCTCTGAATCTCTTCATGCTACCAAAACTTATTTCATGCTGCAGGGAGATCAAAGTAACACCAAAATATTTTGGTATAAGAACCTGAAAAAGCAGTAACTAGACAGAACACTGCACTGGTCCGTATCGCTGTCACAAAATGAGCCTTCTTAGTGGGGTTGGGGGAAGGTAAGGAAGAGATCAGGAGAGAATTTCTTTGGCATGGCCAAGGGATATGACTATGCGTTGAACCCCATGATCTAGCTTGAAAGTGACACTGAATAAGAATGGCAGCACCTCCTTAGTCAGGAAAATTGCTCCTCACAGTATAGAGTCAGACTTGCTCAGTTTTGTGACAATAACATGATTGACTGCTTTTTACTCCAATGAGTCAACACAACTACAGCTGGATTCTACACTGGCTGGTGCAGAGTGGAACAACTGCAGGGCCAAATTCTTCCCTCTTTTATACTCATGCAACCCCATTCAGGACAAGGGCTACAAAGGTACCCTTGCAGGCAGGATGTGACCTGTCGCTTTTGTTATTGGTGATGATTAGGGCCCAACAAAATTCACAGCCATGAAAAACGTGTCACGGACCATGAAATCTGGTCTTGTGTGTGCTTTTACCCTATACTATACAGATTTCATGGGGGAGACCAGCATTTCTCAAATTGGGGTCCCTGACCCAAAAGGGGTTACAGGGTTATTACAGGGGGGTTACAGGGTTATTTTAGGGGGCTCACGGTACTGCCACCCTTATTTCTGCGCTGCCTTCAGAGCTGGGCAACCGGAGAGCGGCGGCTGTTGGCCAGGCACCCAGCTCTGAAGGCAGTGCCCTGCCAGCAGCAGCACAGAAGTAAGGATAGCAATACCATACCATGCCACCCATTCTTATGTGCTGCTGCATTCAGAGCTAGGCGGTCGGAGAGTGGCGGCTGCTGACTGAGGGCCCAGCTCTGCATGCAGCAGCGCAGAAGTAAAGGTGGCAATACCATATCATGCCATCCTTACTCCTGTGCCGCTGCTGGTGGCGGCTCTGCCTTTAGAGCTGGGCTCCCGGCTAGCAGCCACTGCTCTCCAGCTGCCCAGCTCTGAAGGCAGTGCCGCCGCCAACAGCAGCACAGAAGTAAGGGTAGCAGTACTGCAACATCCCCTACAATAACCTTGTGACCCGCCCCCCCCCCCTCCCTTTTTGTGTCAGGACCCCACTGTGAAATTTCAAATTTAAATAGCTGAAATCATGAAATTTATGATTTTTTAAATCCTATGACCATGAAATTGACCAAAATGGACTATGAATTTGGTAGGGCCCTAGCGATGATAGCAGCCATCTTGACCTGCATATCCCCAGCTGAGTTTGCAGGACTGGCAATTAAGGAAAAGTTGTATTTGTAAACTGACTAAATATGAGATGGATTCACCCAGACAGTCAACATGGAAGCAAGTTTTGGTGCTAGGGCACCCTTAAAATCTTATTTGAGTATTTTTAAAAAATTCTAGTACTGACCCTGAGAGGAAAAAAAACCCAAGTGCCATGGCATAAAGATCCTGTGTTATTTATGTGCTCGATTTCTGCTGGAAAATGTGTTAACAGCTTGGATTTCTAGCACTAAAGGGCTGTTTGAAAATCACATCCTTAAGTCAAACAGCAGAGTACAATAAGAAAGAAATCTATGCTATTACTTGCAATTTGTTTTGATCCTTTGACTACTACTGCTCTGCACCTGTTCTTTTAGAGATCAGCTGCCTTTGAACCTGAGCAATAGGGATGTCTAGAAACAGAAGGCAATTTTTTACTCTTGTGTAAGTGTAGTACTTCAGAAGCAGTTCTCTCTCCAGGAGGATACCCTGGATTCAAGCATCATTAGGAAGCAGTTAAATTAAGATGGCAGAAAAACTGATTGAGTTTTTCTTCCCATGATGAAGCAGAACTCAACCTGTAAGCTTGCTGACAAAGACTCCTGTACTACTTCTGCAGAAGTTATTTCAGGTTAACCAAGCAAGGAATTTAAAGTCTTGTAATGTAACAAGTGTTAATACCATAGATTCTGGAAACTTTTTTTTGTTTTTTTGTTTGTTTTGGGAGTGTGGGGACTGGAGTCCTGATAGCTCTGCCAGAGGACTAAAAATGATGATCTTAGAAATGAGGAACAACAGTGGTTCTCAAAGGATGTTTACAGTAACTCCTGCTGTACTTCTCCTTTGTCTTATTACATATTATTGTATTATAATACCAAGCTCTGTATGGATGTGCACTTTCAAGGCTTGCTTAATCTTTTTAAAATAACAAAAGCTCTACAAATTAATTAACTCTCCCTCAAAAAAAAAGTTATTAATTGTACCTCTGAATTGAATTTGACACTACAGCTATGCATCTATTGCTTGTTACATTTTCCATTATTTAATGCAGTTGGAGTCTCAACAGCTTACCTATTTTAATAGAGTTGGTCCAAACAAAATGCATTACCTGTAACTCCTTGTTTTGTTTACTAATCAAACAAGCTTGCCACTTCTATATTCTGCACTCAAAATAATATGGAATTCTTAAATCAAGATTAAATGTTCTTCTAAAAAAATCTGCTCTAGGAATTATTTTGGGGGTGTTCTCTGGCCTGTGTTACACAGGATGTTAGAGGATCCCAATGGTCCCTTCTGATCTTTGAATCTTGAGACAGTGCTATATTTCAATATAGCACCACAGTAAAAAAGCAGCTTAAATACTGCAGTGAACGAGGTCTCAAGTGTAGAAGTGAGAGAAATAGCCAAGGACTCTTTTTTTAAATTTCCCAATGAGATCGCTGTTAGAAAAGCCTTCCTACTGAGTGAACAAAATTGAATTCTGTCTCACTGTTCTCTGGAACGAAAGGAAGTTCAGTAAAACGCAACCTGCATTTGTGCCTGAAGTGATACCAAACCTGTAATGAGATGACTAGTAGTTTTTAATGCAAGCAAAGCCACCCTTGCATCCAGCCTCTCAACAACTAACCAAAGAGCAGCCCCTTTTTACACTTGCTTCAACTAGCAATACTGTACTGTAATAATCAGAAAAGGCTTCGCTCCAGACCTCCAAACTATACAAAGACTGTATGCATCAGACTGTGATATTGTATGTACACTGTAAGCCTGCAGCCCGTTTTTGCTCATACTGTAAACTAGTCCCTCTATTTTAAATGCCATTCACTATATGGGGTGTCAAATGTCATGAAAGCTGGAGAAGCAACTGTACTGCCAAAGATATCCATCCATACAGGGGACCAATAAAAAAGGGGATTAAGAACATAAGAATGGCCATACTGGGCCAGACAAAAGGTCCATCTTGCCCAGTATTCTGTCTTCCGACAGTGGCCAATGCCAGGTGCCCCAGAGGGAATGAACAGAACAGGTAATCATCAAGTGATCCATCCCCTGTCCCATCCCCCCACTCCCAGCTTCTGGCAAACAGAGGCTAGGGGACACCATCTCTGCCCATCCTGGCTAATAGCCTTTGATTCAAGTGACCCCATTGGTACCTACATTTATTTCGCCTGGGGGAGGGAGGGAGGGAGCAGTTTTTACTTACAGGGCCGGCTCCAGCTTTTTTGCCGCCCCAAGCAGCGAAGAGAAAAAAAATAAAAATAAAAAAAAGCCACGATCGGCGGCAGCTCTATCACGCCGCTTCATTCTTCGGTGGCAATTCAGCGGCCAGTCCTTCCCTCCGAGAGGGACTGAGGGACCCGCTGCCGAATTGCAGCCAAAGACCCGGACGTGCCGCCCCCTTCCATGGGCCGCTCCAAGCACCAGCTTGCTGTGCTGGTGCCTGGAGCCGGCCCTGTTTACTTACTGGTTTTAAAATGGAAGCATGGTTTTGGTGGCTGGTGCATATGGGACACAATCAAGCAAATTGATTTTAAAGGTCGGAGTCACTGCCTGATTGCATCTGAGCATTCCCTGGCCCTTGACCTATTACTATCACTAAGAATGCTTAGTCACCATTTCTCACACCTGCTTCCCAAGCATTTACCATGTTTCAGAACTTGCTGAAGGCCTGGCAGGGTTTGGCTTGAATCTAGGGGCAATGCAAACCCATTTGATGAGCTTCTTTCTAGGAGAGACACCACAACTCTATTCTCTAACCTTACCTACCTACAGGACATTTTTACAAAAGATTCCCAGGGTGGCCATCACCTAATCAGTGGCAGGGGCAGGCTCCGGCAGATGATTTCAGCACCGACTCAATTAGATTTGCTCAGTTCTTGTCACCCTTTCTTAAAGAGCAGACAGCAGCGGGGGCTTGGAGTCATGCAATGAAAACTCTGAAAGGCCAGGAGTGATTCTAGAGCCAGGGACTGCTTAGTTCAGACAAAGAGTAAAGAGGAGAGAATGTGACCAGAGCATCCAGACTGATGAAGAGGGGAACGTGCCCGGGGGCGGTCCTGGGCGGATGGGGGCAGGTCCAGGGGGGGGGTGGGCCCCGGAGAAGAAGGGCTGGGTCTGCGGCGGATGTGGGCGTAGCGGGAGGCTGTCCTGAAACATAGGGCGGGGAGGGTCGGGTCCGGAGAAGGGATGGGGGCGGGAGCTGCGGCGGCCGGAAAATAGGGCGGGCTCGGGGTCCCGGAAGGACGGGCTCGGAAAATGAATCGGGGCCGGGTTTGCGGTCCCGAAGAACGGGACCGGAGAATAGACGTGATCGGGGTCCCGAAAGACCGGGCCGGGAACCAGGTTCCGAAGGGGAACCGGAGCATGGGACCGGGAAGGGGGCCGGGGTCCCCGAGGGGCTGGGCGAAGGGGGACCCGGAAAGGGGCGGGGCCGGCCTGGTACCTGGGAAGCTGACCAGCGGGGTGGTGTACAGGGTGCCGTTGCCCACCCGCGGTACTAGACGCAGGCTCAAGATCTGCTGCAGGAGCCCGCCCGCGCCCGGCTCGCCACTTTCCATGCCGCCGCCATTAAAGGCACGCAGCAGCCTCAGCGCCGCACCTGAGATTGCCTATCGCCTCCCGGAATCCGTCACCCCGCCCCGGCGGAACAGACGGCTCTGTGCTCCAATCGCACCGCGGCTCGCTCCTCGGGTCCCGGCTCTCACCATGACAGACAAGGACCTCCGCCCATCACCCCACTGTGCCTAGAGGGGCGGGACGCCGCTCGGACATGCCTCCCGCCCTGCCCTGACACTCTCGCAAGTGCGCCCCCTGCGGGAGGAGGGCGCCACGCACCCGGCTCCAGCCGCCTTTCTCTGTGCGTCAGAAGCTGCTCCGTGCTCGGGGAGTGCAGGGTCCCCTTGGCCGGGAGGAAGAGGGCGGCACTAGGACCGTAGCGGGCGCTACAGAGCCGATTGTCCACGTGGGGCCTCAGGCTGCAGGCACCGTCCGCAGACCTGGCCCCCGCGGCTCCTCCAGCTTTGACCGGCGCCTCCCTCCACTGCAGACGTGAGCGTATAGCTGCTGCGGGGGACCCGGGCTCACCGCGCCTCTCAGCCCAAGGCCTGGCCACCCCCGTGCAGTGACTTCGCTCTGAAAGCCTGAGCCCCAGTGCTGCAAGGGGAGGAGGGTAGGGCAGGGCAGGTAATTAACTGGCCACCTATTTTTAAGGCAATAAAGGAACATAGGGTAGCAGCGGAGATGGATGGCGCGGGGGCCCTGTGTGTGTTATCAGCCTTCGAGCATTTGTACAATCACAGCTTGGAAACAGATTGTCTGAATGGTGCAGCTCTTGCCGAGCAGCAACTGCATAGACAATAGCTAATCCAGCCTCAGGCCCCTCTAGCAAGTGGGCCAGTGACATTATCCCCAACGGAAACAGGAGTGGAGAGGCAAAGTCACCTGCCCATAGCCTCGCAGCGAGTCAGCGACAGAGCTGGGCACAGAACCCAGGCATCTGGCTCACAGCAAAGTGCACAGCTGTTACGGCTGACGAGTCCCATAGGATGTACAGTACCTATCGGGAGGGGGTGGGGGGAGCGCAATGCATGCTAGGACGTATTGGTCCCAGCCGCAGCCTGGTGCTTCTTTCGGACAGAAAGCGCCGCACAGCGGAAAAGCCATTTCCGCTTCCAGGTAGCGCCGGATGTTCCTTACGTTCCCTTCTGGTTCCCCTCAATGAGGTGAGGGCTGGTTAGTTCCTCTATGGCTCGCGCAGAGATCACGGGGGACGCTCTAGCCTCTCAGCTCATAGCTCTATGGTGTCTCCTGTCGCAATAGGGCGCTCTAAGCCTCCCAATGCGTGGCTCTATGGTACCTCCCCCACGGACGCGAGCACCAACAGGCGCTCTAGCCAACCTCCTTTGATTCTGTAGCTCAGGCGCGAATCGCGGAGGGCGCTCTAGGCCGCTTTGCCACGTCTCTCTGGTGCCGGCTGGCGGCTTGAGCGGCTGGCTTGGAACCGGCAGCATGTCGGGCTCGGAGGAGTATTCCTCCGCCGAGGACGAGGACTATGTGCCCTCAGGTGGGGCGGGGAACCTCCGCGCACAGCGTCCCGGCGTTGGGGGGGGGGGGCTGTGCTGGTGGGGGAGGGGCATTGGGGGGCTATGATGGGAGAGGGAGAAGTGGGGGGGGGGCATTGGGAGCTATGATGGCCGAGGGAGAGGTGTGGGGAGCTGCGCTGGCAGGGGAGGGGCATGGGGGGGCTGTAGTGGTGGGGGAGGGGCATTGGGGGGCTATGATGGCAGGGGGAGGGGCAGTGGGAGGCTGTGATGGTGGGGTGGCTGTGCCGGGGGGGCCCGAGTGCGGCTTTTGCTGGAGTAATAACAATAACTTAGCTCTTATCCAGACCTTCTCGTGGGTAGTCCCAGAGCGCTTTACAAAGGAGGCAATTAGCTCATTGTGTTCAAGGAGCCATATGAGCCCTGCCACAGTGCGCGGTGTGAGCTGTGCCTCCAGTCAGCCAGCCAGCCTGTTTTAGGGTACACTGGGCCTCAGCTGGCCACATGCTCAGAGCACTTGCTGGTGGCCCAGGAGGGCCAGCTGGACTCCTGGCTGCTGCAAAGGGTGTCAGTCTGTTGCTCTGTTCTTGGCCAGCCTCAGATTTTTGAGTCCTCCTCCAGTTACTGCCTTCGGGGCCTCTCTTTGCTGCTGGCCATAACTCTCCAGAGCAGCTTCAAAGTGAAATTGGCTTGTTTCTAGTCAGTTTTCACTGTTGCCCAGGGCATTCTGAATAGCCTCTATGAGTCAGTTTCATTCTGCAGTTGCAAGGAAGTTCTGAGCACCAATAGAGGCAGTCTGTCTGCGGACTCAGGCTGGTATAACTGCATCATTACACTTGGTTCACATCTGGAAGGATTTCTTGGCTACCATAGTGGCTAGAAAGTTAGCTTTTTTAAAAACAAAAGCTCAGATTGTGCAGAGTGAGGGTGTACGCCCATAATGAGATCTGCAGACAGCGTGCAGAGCATCACCTGCAACTCCAAGGTGAACTAGTCTCCATGTGCATCAGCATTTATATTGTGGTAGCACCTAATAGGCTGATGTTTTACCACACTGGTAAGATGTCTGTCACCCCCTGCCCTGTAACTTGGAGGTGCCTTGGTGCAGTGCGGCTATGGTTCAGATCCCTGACGTTATACAGCCAGCCCACAAGCATATGGTCTCACCTTGGTCCTCACCAGTCTAGTTACTTCTGGTAGGGTGACCCCAACACCTGGAGTCTCCCCAAATCCATCTTCCATGAGTTCTTAATTACCAGCTGCTCAGACCATTCTCCTGTGGTTCATCAGTTCCAACGGTGTGAAAACAGCCCTCCAGTTATCAGTTGATTTTGGTGTATACACTCCACACAGTTTGCACACCAGAACCTGCATGGGATAAAATTAAACCAAAAGTTTATTTAATAGAAAACCTACAGACTCCAAGATGAACTAGTAAGGGAAAGCAGACATGCATAAATTACAAAGAAAATAAACATATAGATGCAACCCTCAGGCTTTATACTTTTCTATTGGATAAAATCCCTTGTCTAATACAAGTTACCTATTGTCTTTTAACAGCTTTCTGGCACTCCCACTAAGCTGTAGGGGGGAATCTCGTGTCCATGGGTAGCTTTCTGTCAAGAAGCTGTCCCTCAGTTTCTAGATGATCAGCCTCCCCTCCAAGCCTCTTTTTAAAAGGCTTTTTCCTTTTTTAATTATCCCGGGTCTGGTCTACACTACACAGTTAGGTCAACAAAGGCAGTTTACATCGACCTAACTCTGGAAGTGTCTACACTAAAATTTTACTCCCGCCGACGTAACTGCCCTGCTACACTGACTTAACTCCTCCATGAGAGACATAGAGTCAAGGTTGATGTAGTTAGGTCGACAGTGTCCGTGTAGACACTGTGTTGCTTACATCGACTGTTACTCGCTTTCAGAAGCTGTCCCACAATGCCCCACATTGTGACAGTACAATTGATATACGTGCTCCTGGTGGGGATGTGCACCGCCAACACAATGAGCAAAGTGTAGGCACGCACAACCGATGTAATTACGGCAGCGGCTGTATGCTGATGTAAATTAGGTCAACTTAATTTTGTAGTGTAGATATGCCCTTAGATTATGGTTGATTCATGGGGAAATTCCCTCTTGACATGATACCTGGGGATGTCTCATTGTCTTTCCATTAACTCAAATGGTCCATCCTTGTCTTTTCCTGGGCTGGATAATGAATGGGTATTTACAGATGGTTTAATGTAAACAACTTGTTTGGGCGGTGCCTCTCCCCGCTTGTCTGCTACGCCACCCTGCTGTGATTTGTAACTGAAGCTTATGAGCCCAGTTTTCTATATACATAAATATATAAATTCATCACCATGGTCTGTTTACATATCTAATAATGACTATTAAGTTAGAACATTACAAGCTTTTATAAGAGATCTTACTTGATGTATTTATATAATACGACAACGAAGTATACAACCAGTTGGTTTAATGGCTTATATTTGGGATTTAAACTTTCTGGTCTCCCCTTGGTGTGTCTGGACATTGACTGTCACATAGGCCAACCAGGCTGAGACCCCACTATGCTAGGTGCTGTGCAAACATAGTAAATGGCAGAGTCTAAAAGACAAGTCCTGACAGGTGGAAAAGACAAACAAGTGGCATGATAGAATTGAGCACTTCCCTCTGAAGCCTGACTGCTTTGAACCTTTGAACGCAGTATGCCTATAGCTTGTTTCACCAGCATGCTTTCTGTGGGCAGGCAGAGGAGAAGGTTCCACTGGCAAGACTTGGATGTGCCACATACTTACGATTCTAATTTTGGCAAATGGGTTGTTTGAAACCATTTTTTCCTGTAGCAAGAGCAGAAGCGTCCTTGTTTTCCTTTGTTTCTTGGGTGATTGTGGGTCCTGCTGCTGTGTGGTTCCAGGTGGGGAGTACAGCGAAGATGACGTGAGCGAGTTGGTCAAGGAAGACGAGGACGAGGAGAAACCGTACAAAGAAAAAGGCAAAAAAAGTTCCAAAGGCACTGTGTGCAGGTAAATGCCAAATCCACCCCATCTTAATGGGATCATAACGGGTCTGTCAGTGGCTTCATTGCTAAGCCACTGGAGTCAGCGGCAATCACCCTCCCTCACTTCAGTCATGAAAATGCGGTGTAGTTTAAGCTTTTCTCTTTGGTTAGTATTAAAGGTTACCTGCAAAGACAGTACAAAAAGTGCCAAAATTATAAGGGAAGATTCTCAAAGAGCATTATCTCTGTTCTGCAGACAGACGTTGGAGACAGAGGTTAGATGATTTGCCCTAGGTCACGCTGGAAGTCAGTGTCAGAGCCAGGAATAGAGCCCAGTTCCTGACTTCCAGGTCCAGGCTCTTTCCTCTAGAACAGCGGCTCTCATCCTTTCCAGACTACTGTACACCTTTCAGGAGGCTGATTTATCTTCCGTACCCCAAGTTTCACCTTAAAAACTACTTGCTTACAAAATCAGATGTAAAAATACAAAAGTGTCACAGGATACTATTACTGAAAAATTGCTGACTTTCTAATGTTTGCCATATAATTATAAAAGAAATCAGTTGGAACATAAATATTGTACTTACATTTTAGCGTATAGTATAGAGAGCAGTGTAAATAAGTCATTGTCTGTGTGAAATTTTAGTTAGTACTGACTTCACTAGTGCTTTTTATGTAGCCTGCTGTAAAACTAGGCAAATCTCTAGATGAGTTGATGTACTCCCTGGAAGATCTCTGCATACTTCCAGGGGTACGCATACCCCGGGTTGAGAACCACTGCTCTAGAACGCTTACTTCCTTACCCAAGTTCTCCATCCCCACCAGCCTTTGTAGCATGAGCTTTTGCCATATAATGGAGCATTTAAAGAGATTCTCTGAATCTTGCCCTTCAACTTTCTGACCAGTGTGAGGTTCCAGCTCAGTGTCTCCCCTTAAAGGTAAATGGAAGCCTCATGGTTAGAATCCAGCAGTCTTTAAATACAGAATCGTTAAGTCACTTCACCCATGCTCATGTTTCTACTGGTGGGGCTTTGCCCTATCTCAGCATTTCTGTTGTCATCTGTTCCCAGGAAAAGGAAGAGAGGAGGCCTCTTGTTAGTGCTAGGGGAAAGAGAGGAATCGAAGGATCAACAAAGCGACAGTGAGGAGAAAGAGGAGGCCGACAGTCTAAGGCAGGTGAAAGGAGGCAGAGCGGAGGAGGAGGAGAAAAAGAAGAAAGAGGATGCTCTGTGGGCCAGTTTCCTCAGTGATGTGGGACAGAAATCTAAAGCACTGGCTGCTGCTCAGCTGACCAGTCCACAGACTAACAAGGTAATGGAGAAACCTGGCTGGGGCAGTTTTTATTGTATGGAACCGGAGGGTTAAAAACTGCAGATGGTGATGAATACATCTCTACCTCGATATAACGCTGTCCTCGGGAGCCAAAAAATCTTACCGTGTTATAGGTGAAACTGCGTTATATCGAACTTGCTTTGTCCACCGGAGTGTGCACACCCCCCCCCCCCCCCCCCGGAGCACTACTTTACCGCATTATATCCGAATTCGTGTTATATCGGGTCGCATTATATTGGGGTAGAGGTGTAGTTCTAGTTAGTATTGAGTGTTGGCAAAACACTCAATGGATTCTCCCTACCCCCAATGTGGCCTTGTAGGGCAAGGGTGTCAGAAATGGGGTTGAGCTCTTGGCACTAGCCGGAGTGCTGAAGCCAGAGTCTTTCATTCCAGCTGGAAAGAAGTGACACCGTAGAGTAAAGGGTGCTGACCTGTCCTGGCTGCTTTTGGTGCTAAGCAGCAGCTTTCTTTGCCTTTCTCTGAGCGTACAATTGGGCACAGGCATCCCTACAAGGCCTATCTCCTCACTGGCTTTGGCATGGACGCTTCATCTAGCCTGTTGCACTGGCTAAACCCTTCAGTATGATGGTGGGATGGGAAGGTCTGGCCCAGCATGGGAAGGAGGGGAACTGGAGCTGCCAGCTGCCAATGGCTTGTCAGGTTCCTGTTAAATGTTGGGCAGGTTGATTCCCCCTATCGTGGGCTGCACGCAGCTGCAAATGGCAATTGTAATTTGCATGAGTACCTCTAGTGCAGCACTGTTCCTCTTTGATTCCATGTGCATTTCATAAAAGGACAATTAGGAGCAGGGGAAACATGGGGTGTAAAACATACCAATGTCCTTCACGACCCCCTGCAATCCAGGCTGTCCTGAAGATGCCGCAGGTTTGGATTGTCACTCTGGGATGAAAGGGGATCTCATGTCCGTGCTGCCATTCTCCAGAGTGGTGCTTTTTAACATAAACTGCTTGGCTGTGGAGTCTCTGACCCAACTGTCCTTTTCTCCATGGCAGAAGTCCGACATTATAAAGCCCATTGATCTTGGGTCCTTTGGTCAGGATATACTTTGTTGTAAACATTTCAGCACAAGAACCTGAATGGGAAACTAACTAGAACTACTATTAACCTAATGAACTTGAGTAATCCAAGTGGTTTGGCACTTACTGGTAGCTGGTCACATGGAGCTAGCGCCCCCTGACTTTCAGCTGCTAAATTGCAATAAAAAAACCCTTAAAATACATTATTTTCCTAAAAAGCTACAGAGGGTCCTGTGGCACCTTTAAGACTAACAGAAGTATTGGGAGCATAAGCTTTCGTGGGTAAGAACCTCATGTCACTTTTCCATGTCCTTGAAGACAGTAGGGATGAACAGGAGTCAGGGCACAGTTTGCCCCCAGAACCTTAAGTAGAGGCAGCGGTGAGTGAAAGGAAGGAACCCAGATTGACTCTCAGATCCCAGTATGAGTGTACAGGGCTGGCAGCTAGAAAAAACATTTGTAAACTTGAGCATACATGCGCTGGAGTCATTGAGAGACATGAAATACAGATCCCCACAAGGCCATTTATAAAGACCCACCCTTCAGAATACAGCTGCATCTGAAGGCTCCAAAATGTCTTCAGTTGTATAATCCTTGGTTTTCATTTGCTCATAACTTTTAGGGGAAAAAATCTCCAGTTGGGTTGAAATCTTCATGCTTGGTCTCTTCCCAAAGGTGAAGTGGTGCCTGTTGAGCATTTGAGTCACTTACATTCAGGATTGTTTTAAAAATAAGATGGTGAAAAAAATACACTATTCTGATCGCTGCTTTTTTGCAGGCTCATTGCTAAAAAATGGCTGGACTTTGAAAGTTCCGCATGCAGGTTAATTCTCAGTGTAGAGCCCGGGCTAGGTTTGGGAAATCTTGGTTTTGGATTTCTTAAAGTCATGTCTGTTTTTAAATGTATGGCACGTGTACAGTGGATAGAAAACAAAACTATTACAGGCATGCTTGAAAAGTTTGCAGTTGTCATTTGTAAATTGCAGTTGTTTCTGACTGGGGGCACTGTCTGACCAGAAGCTGACCCAGTACCTGGTAGCTAAAAATCTGAAGACTTTTCCTTAAAACAATAATTAACTAAGGCAATTAAATGCAAAAACTAGTGTTAATATAAGGATGAGAAATCAGTCATCAGAAAATTCTCAAGAGCTCTACTGCAACAGTGACATAACCATTTTGTATAGATGTATTTTCTCTTTGTTTTCCCTGTTTAGAAGCAAACCTTAGTACATTGCTTTTAGTTGTTGAAAGGTTATGGGACAGGTGAGTGTAATTTGGTAGTAAAAAGCTTAATTTGGAATTTCCAGATGCTAACCTAATTTCTGAACTTTATACTGATGCTAGTTTTTGCATTCAAAAACGTAAAGGGCAGCCCTTGGATTCCTGGGGCTTTTCTGCTGGGTGTGCAGAAGAGTTTGAGGTTCCAATCCTGGCCCTGCAATGAGGGTTAGAATCCAAGTGGCGAATTTAAATCTGCCATCTGAGCCACTAAATCTCCTTTGCCATTATTGTGGGTGACTTGCTTTGGATAGTGACCAGTGGAGCCAGGATCCGAGCTGTAAATCCAGGGCCACCTGACTGATGGGGCGGTCCATAGGCCACTTGACATAATTAGGTGGTCTCCCTGCAGGATTCAGGTTCTTTGATTTGTCATTGCTGTGTTTCTCAGACTACAGAGGAGAAGAGTTCGAGCAAACTCCAGGAAGAAGCAAAAGAGCCAGAGAAGCCAAAAGACATGGCAAAAGTGACAATCACCAAAGTGTTTGATTTTGCAGGTGAAGAGGTCAGGTGAGTTTGCCTTTAGCTGGTATGTCCAAGTTATTGTATGTTGCCTTTGGAAAATGAGTGGCTAGAACATCTGTCTTTCTGCTAAAATGTTGGTGGTGCAGAGCAGCGCTAGATGCTCCTTTTGTTCTCAGGGTGCCGTTCTAGTTCCGTAACTGACCATGGACAACTCTTGTAATGCAAATTGTACTGCAGTTCACTGTGGCTCTGGGTGACCCATGAAGTCTTGTTAAAGACAAGACACAGGGGTAGTAGCACTTTGCTGCTAGCCAACCCCCTTATAAAACTGACAGACTTAGGGCTGGACTAATGGGTTGTTTGACACTGGGTGTGCTTTGAGGAGCTGGTTCTCTTCAAAGCCTTCCATGAGCAAAGGCCTGACTATCTCTTGGACTGTGTCTCCTTTCACATCCCTGTGAGAGTGCTGGGATCAGCAAGTAGGCTGCAGTTGAGGGAGCTTAAGACAAAGCTCATAGAATCATAGAACTAGAAGGGGCCTCGAGAGATCTTCTAGTCCAATCACCTGCACTCATGGCAGCACTAAGTATTACCTAGACCATCCCTCACAAGTGATTGTCTAACCTGCACTTAAAAATCTCCAATAATGGAGATTCCACAACCTGCCTCGTCAGTTTATTCCAGTGCTTAACTACCCTGATAATTAGGACATTTTTCCTAATGTCCAACCTAAACTGGCCTGGTGCTGCAATTTAAGCCCATTGCTCCTTGTCCTGTCCTCAGAGGTTAACAAGAACAGTTTTTCACCTTCCTCCTTGTATCAACCTTTTATGTACTTGAAAACTGTTATCTTGTCCCTCCTCAGTCTTCTCTTCTCCAGACTAAATAAGCCTTTTCAATCTTCCCTCACGGGTCATGTTTTCTAGACCTTTAATCATTTTTTCTTGCTCTTCTCTGGACTCTCTCCAGTTTGTCCACATCTTTCCTGAAATGTGGTGCCCAGAACTGGACACAATACTCCAGTTGAGGCCTAATCAGCGCAGAGTAGAGCGGAAGAATTACTTCTCATGTCTTGCTTACAACACTCCTGCTAATACATCCCAGAAGGATGTTTGCTTTTTTTTTTTTTTTTTTGAACAGTGTGACACTGTTGACACATATTTAGCTTGTGATCCACTACAACTCCCAGATCCTTTTCCGCAGTACTCCTTCCTAGGCAATCACTTCCCATTTTGTATGTGTGCAATTGATTGTTCCTTCCTAAGTGGAGTACTTTGCATTTCTCCTTATTGAATTTCATCCTATTTACTTCAGGCCATTTTTCCAGTTTGTCCAGATCATTTTGAATTTTAATCCTGTCCTCCAAAGCACTTGCAACCCCTTCCAGCTTGGTATCGCCCGTAAACTTTATAAGTGTACTCTGTATGCCATTATCTAAATTATTAATGGGATGATGATGATGATGGTAGCGGGGGCAGGTTTCTCAGTGGACAGTAATGGAACATCCTTCTGTGGAGCTTAGTCGTTGGCCATCTTCAGAGCACAAGGGTAAACTCGCTACTTTGCTTAGGCCTTCCCTCAATGAGGGATGCTGGCAAATGGCTTGCCAGCCCCTACCCCATGGAATTCAGCCACCTTGCAGGATGATGTGTCAGGAAGTGCAGGGCATTCGGTCATAGGGGGATAGCAGTGATGCCTCTTACTCCTTATTTTAAATGCCACAGTGAGAAGCATGTTAGCAGTGCCTGAAGTTAGTATTGAGGAGCATTGGCTGCGCTGGGTTGGTGAAGCTTGCATAATGCCTGGCTGCATTATGGCCTGGTAAAGATAATGATGTTGGCAACAGAATAGAATCGTCACTCTAGGTAATAAGGCAAAATGCTGATCCCTGACCTCATGAAAAATTAAAACGTATGGAATTGAATTCTCCACCAGGGGGAGCCAAACCCAAGGAATAACACCCCAATGTTATCCAAGAAGGGAGAGGGAAGCATGGATAATCTGCTCCCAGTGACATTGCTTTTAATTATGGGTGATTGAGCGATATGGACAGACAGTGAGCCAGTCACGAAACTGGGACCTGTTTCTCAATGGAATTAGTACTGTTGAAATAATTGATACCTTGTATTTTCTGAAGGTAGCACCTTCTGTTAGAGAATCTCCAAGTGCTTTTCATATGATGAGGTAAGCCCCCCAATTGCGGTGCCTCAGTTTCCCTGTGTATAAAACCTTCTGGAGGGTGGGCAGGGGACTTTCCCAAAAGCATCTGTTGCAGAGTCACAAAGAGAACCTAGGTGCCCTGACTCCCAGTCCTCTGCTCTAAGTGCTAGGTTCCATTGTTTCTCTCCAGGATTGTTTTAAGACTTGAACCTTTGCATATGTGCTTATTTCTTACCCACACGTATGAGAAATAGAAGTTCAGATGCAGTTGTGCTCTTAAATGAAAAGAGACTAATCAATGGCACTGCAGGTTGCCAGTTTAAAAACCCACACTGCTACTTGGATAAAGCAGCTTCTCAGGCAAATGAAGCATTGCAGAGCCATGTTCCCACTCAGTTACCAAAGGAATCTTTCCTCCCTTCACATCACACAAACGTCTCGTATTCAGGATACAGTCTAATTAGAGGTATAAAAGGTTTGCTCAGCAAGAAACTATTACTGAATTTTTCTGAAATCTGCAGGATGTGGATCTGCAGTTGCTATTGCTGATTCAAGTCTCTTGTGCATATAGGTGAGTATGATAAGCGTATAGTTTAAAGGAGGACTTTGATTAATAGGCAAATGTACCTTGTAGGTTTTCTTAAGAACACCAGTATTCCATGGGTGGAAGAGTGCTTAAGCATTAATGCCTTTAAAGCAGGGATTGTCAAAGGAGCCCAGCAGAATTAGGTGAACTTATTCTCCTTTGACAATCCTAGCCTTAATTTTTCTCTCTTGTCCCTCAGGAAAGAGCCTCTTGCTGAACCGCAAGACAGCACTGTGAGGGAGACATGGGTGTTGTGAGCTTCTCCAGGCCTGAGATCTGTCCCTAAATCTGTCTTGGGCATATGGAGGGGGCCCATTACCACAATAGCTAGGTCTTGCAAAATGGATGTAAGAATTCTTACTTCCGTCGCTCACCATGGTGATGATAATTTTGGGGAGGAGGGATTGGGGAGGAATTATTTTATTCCTGCCTGTCAAAAGGAGTGACATGCCCTGGGGGAATAAAATTTAGCAAGGGGCTCAAATACTGAGCTCAGGGCTTTAAACATCAATATCCACTCATTCCAGCTACAGCATTTTAATATTACATCCTGAATACCCTACATTAAGGTAAGGCATCTTTTTCCTACAGGTGCTGCTTTTCTCGCAGCCTCCCATTTTTCAGCAGTGGGCTCATTTCTAAGGGGTCTGTTGGAGAAATGAGTTCAGTTACTAGCTAAACTGTGACTTCTTTCTAGAATAAATCAAATCTGGGGATTTGGTGTAACCCTGCAAACCACCAAGGTTAACTTGCTTTATATTGTTTAAAGCAAGCCTGTCAAGGCTGCTTCCCCACTCTGAACTTTAGGGTACAAATGTGGGGGCCTGCATGAAACTTCTAAGCTTAACTACCAGCTTAGATCTGGTCCGCTGCCACCACTCCCAAAGTGCTAATTCCCTTCCCTGGGTAGCCTTGAGAGACTCTTCACCAATTCCCTGGTGAATACAGATCCAAACCCCTTGGATCTTAAAACAAGGAGAAATTAACCATCCCCCCTCCTCTCTCCCACCAACTCCTGGTGGATCAAGATCCAACCCCCTTGGATCTAAAAACAAGGAAAAATCAATCAGGTTCTTAAAAAGAAGGCTTTTAATTAAAGAAAAAGGTAAAAATCATCTCTGTAAAATCAGGATGGAAAATAACTTTACAGGGTAATCAAACTTAAAGAGCCCAGAGGAATCCCCTCTAGCCTTAGGTTCAAAGTTACAGCAAACAGAGATAATCACTCTAGCAAGAAGGTACATTTACAAGTTGAGAAAACAAAGATAAAAACTAACATGCCTTGCCTGGCTGTTTACTTACAAGTTTGAAATATGAGAGACTTGTTCAGAAAGATTTGGAGAGCCTGGATTGATGTCTGGTCCCTCTCAGTCCCAAGAGCGAACTCCCCCAAACAAAAAGCACAAACAAAAGCCTTCCTCCCACCAAGATTTGAAAGTATCATGTCCCCTTATTGGTCCTTTGGGTCAGGTGTCCGCCAGGTTACCTGAGCTTCTTAACCCTTTACAGGTAAAAGGATTTTGGAGTCTCTGGCCAGGAGGGATTTTATAGTATTGTACACAGGAGGGCTGTTACCCTTCCCTTTATAGTTATGACACGCCCCCCAAATCACAGATAGTGTTGGACAGCCGGTTCCACACTGGCTGTGATTTCTTCCTGGAGCTTTAGGAGAAAACAGAGTTAATAAGACACATGCACCTTTAGACATACTACTGATTATATAAAAACTAACAATATGTTCCACATTCCAAGAACAATTTTTAACCAGTTAATTCTGGGAAACTTTCCCGGGAGAGTGCATCAGCCACTTTGTTAGAAGCTCCTGAAATGTGTTGTATTTCAAAATCAAAATCTTGGAGAGCTAAACTCCACCGAAGAAGTTTTTTGTTATTCCCCTTGGCGGTATGAAGCCACTGTAGCGCCGCATGGTCTGTTTGTAGTTGGAAACGCCGTCCCCAAACGTATGGGCGTAGCTTTTCCAGCACGTACACAATGGCGTAGCATTCCTTTTCGCTGATTGACCAGTGGCTTTCCCTCTCAGACAGTTTCTTGCTGAGAAACACGACAGGATGGAATTCTTGATCCGGTCCTTCCTGCATTAAAACTGCTCCCACACCCTGCTCGGACGCATCTGTGGTTACTAGGAACGGTTTGTCAAAGTCTGGGGCCCTTAGCATAGGGTCAGACATGAGTGTCGCCTTAAGCTGGTTAAAGGCCTTTTGACACTCATCAGTCCACTGAACTGCATTTGGCTGTTTCTTTCTGGTTAGGTCTGTCAGTGGGGCGGCGATTTGGCTGTAGTGTGGTACAAATCGCCTATAGTATCCGGCCAAGCCTAAGAAGGATTGGACCTGTTTCTTTGACTTTGGAACCGGCCACTTTTGGATAGCATCCACTTTGGCCTGTAGGGGATTTATAGTTCCTTGACCCACCTGGTGCCCCAGGTACGTCACTCTGTTTTGGCCTATTTGACACTTTTTAGCCTTAACAGTTAGTCCTGCCTGCCTGATGCGCTCGAAGACTTTTTCCAGGTGCTCCAGGTGTTCTGCCCATGACTCAGAAAAAATGGCCACGTCATCGAGGTAGGCAACTGCAGATTCTCCCAATCCCGCTAGGAGACCATCTACAAGTCTTTGGAAGGTGGCGGGTGCATTTCGCAGCCCGAAAGGGAGTACATTGAATTCATACACCCCTGCCTGGGTGACGAAGGCTGACCTTTTCTTAGCGGGTTCACCTAGTGGTACTTGCCAGTACCCCTTGGTTAAGTCTAAGGTAGAGATGAATTGGGCATGTCCCAATTTCTCCAGTAGCTCATCTGTGCGTGGCATTGGATAGTTGTCAGGACGAGTTACAGCATTTAGCTTACGGTAGTCCACGCAAAAGCGTATTTCCCCATCTGGTTTGGGAACTAGAACCACTGGAGATGCCCATGCACTGTTAGAGGGGCGGATTATACCCATCTGTAGCATGTCCTGGATCTCCCTTTTTATAGCAATTTGGGCATGAGGTGACTCCCGGTAGGGTGGGGATCTAATTGGGTGAGCATTACCTGTGTCAATGGAGTGGTATGCCCGTTCGGTCCATCCTGGGGTGGCTGAGAACATTGGCGCAAACCTAGTGGACAGCTCCTTGATCTGCTGCCGCTGCAGACGTCCAAGGGTCGCGGAGAGGTTCACCTCTTCCACGCCACCATTACTTTTTCCTTCGTAGTAGACACCTTCGGGCCACTCCGCATCATCTGTTTCCTGGGCTGTAAACTGGGAAACCTTTAATTCTCTGGAATAAAAGGGCTTAAGAGAATTAACATGGTATATCTTAGGCTTTATGTTGGAGGTGGGGGATGCTATGAGATAGTTAACAGCTCCTAGGTGCTCCTGGACCGTTAATGGTCCTTCCCACGACGCTTCCATTTTATGGGCCTGGAGCGCCCTTAAGACCATGACTTGGTCTCCTACTTTGAAGGACCGTTCTCTGGAATGTTTATCATACCAGGCCTTTTGCTCTTCCTGAGCATCCTTTAGGTTTTCTTTAGCAAGGGCTAAAGAGTGTCGGAGGGTGCTTTGTAGGTTGCTTACAAAGTCTAGAATGTTAGTTCCTGGAGAAGGCGTAAACCCCTCCCATTGCTGCTTCACCAACTGTAATGGCCCCTTAACCTCGCGGCCATACACAAGTTCAAATGGTGAAAACCCTAAACTGGGATGTGGTACAGCCCTGTAGGCAAAAAGCAACTGCTGCAACACTAGGTCCCAATCATTGGAGTGTTCATTTACGAATTTACGTATCATGGCCCCCAAAGTTCCATTAAACCTCTCCACCAGACCATTGGTTTGATGGTGGTAAGGGGTGGCAACCAAGTGATTCACCCCATGAGCTTCCCACAGGTTTTTCATGGTCCCTGCCAGGAAATTAGTTCCCGAATCTGTAAGGATGTTGGAGGGCCAACCTACCCTGGCAAAAATGTCTGCTAATGCCTGGCACACACTTTTAGCCCTGGTGTTGCTTAAGGGTACTGCTTCCGGCCATCGGGTAGCAAAATCCATGAAAGTCAGTATGTACTGCTTTCCTCTGGGTGTCTTCTTTGGGAAAGGACCCAGAATATCCACAGCTACTCACTGAAATGGGACCTCAATTATGGGTAGTGGCTGGAGAGGGGCTTTGATCTGGTCTTGGGGCTTTCCCACTCGTTGGCACACCTCACAAGACCAGACATAATTAGCAACGTCCTTGCCCATTCCCTCCCAGTGGAAGGACTTCCCCAACCGGTCTTTGGTTCTGTTCACCCCAGAATGGCCACTGGGATGATCATGGGCTAAGCTCAAGAGCTTTACCCGATACTTAGTGGGAACTACCAACTGTCTTTGAGGATGCCAGTCTTCCTGGTGCCCACCAGGAAGAGTCTCCTTGTATAAAAGTCCTTGTTCTACAACAAACCGGGATTGGTTAGAAGAGCTGAGAGGCGGTGGGGTGCTCTGTGCCACCGCCCAAGCTTTCTGAAGGCTGTCATCTGCTTCCTGCTCGGCCTGGAACTGTTCCCTTGATGCTGGAGACATCAGTTCCTCCTTGGACTGTGGACTTGGGCTTGGTCCCTCTGGAAGCGATGCAGGTGCTGGGGCTGTTTCCGTTGACTGTGAACCGCTGTCCGCTGGTGCACTATGTTGTATTTCAGGCTCTGGCTGAGCCTCTTGGGTAGGGTTATCTGCTGCTTCTGCCAGTTCAGGCTCGCTGGTGCCCTCTGGCGTTGGAGTTGTAGATGGGTTTGCAAACGCTGTACTCAGTGCTGGCAATGGTTCTGGCGCTGGTTGTATTGCCAGTTCCCGTTCTGGGACTGGCTTTGGCTGGGTCTCTGGGATTGGATCCACTACAGCTGTTGCAGTTGTTGGCAGGGGATCCGGTTCCACCACCTTTGTCTGGGTCTCTGGTAACCCAGACGGGGCCCTGGTGGACGGCTCAGGAACAGGGATGGGGGTGAAAGCTTGCTTAGCCTGGCTGCGGGTGACTATTCCCACCCTCTTGGCTAGCTTCACATGGTTGGCCAAGTCTTCCCCCAGCAGCATGGGGATGGGATAATTGTCATAGACTGCAAAAGTCCACATTCCTGACCAGCCCTTGTACTGGACATTCAACTTGGCTGTAGGCAAGGTTACAGACTGTGACATGAAGGGTTGAATTGTCACTGGAGCCTCCGGGTTGATGAGTTTGGGGTCCACTAGGGATTGGTGGATAGTCGACACTTGTGCCCCAGTGTCCCTCCAAGCGATAACCTTCTTTCCGCCCACTCTCAAGGTTTCCCTTTGCTCCGAGGGTATGAGAGAGGCATCTGGGCCTGGGGATCTTTGGTGCGATTGTGGTGTAATGAACTGTAATCGGTTGGGGTTCTTGGGGCAGTGGGCCTTTATATGTCCCAGTTCATTACATTTAAAACCGCCCTGCTAAGGTATCACCGGGGCGATGTTGGTTGGTGGAGACTGGTGTGGTGGGGTGAGAAGGCATCTGGGGTTTCCCTTGGGAGGTAGGTGGGGCCTTGGGTTGTCCCCGGTGGTAAGGTTTTGTTTCGGGTTGCCCCTTCTGATATTCGCTCCAACTGCTACTAGTTTTTTTCTTTTCTGCCACCTCCACCCATTTGGCTCCAATCTCCCCTGCCTCGGTTACAGTTTTGGGCTTCCTATCTAGGATGTACCTTTCTATTTCCTCAGGAACACCCTCTAAAAACTGCTCCATGTGCATTAGGAAGGGCAGCTCTTCTGTAGATTTAACATTTGTTCCTGATATCCAGGCAACCCAATTTTTCCCAATGTGGTAGGCATGTCGGGTAAATGACACATCGGGTTTCCACCTTAGGGCTCTGAACCGCCGACGGGCATGTTCGGGTGTTAGCCCCATTCTGATTCTGGCCTTGTTTTTAAAAAGTTCATAACTGTTCATGTGTTCCTTACGCATTTCAGCCACCACCTCTGCTAAGGGTCCACTGAGCTGCGGCCTCAGCTCTACCATGTACTGGTCTGTAGTGATGCTGTACCCAAGGTAGGCCCTTTCAAAATTTTCTAAGAAGGCCTCAGTCTTGTAGGTGGGGAATTTTCTGGGATGGGAAGTGGTACCTGGAGAGGGGTTGCTAGGATTGGCTGGTATATCCGGCCTAGCCCGTGCTAATTCCAGTTCATGCTTCCTCTCTCTTTCTCTCTCCTCCATCTCTTTTTCTTTCAGCTCCATCTCTTTTTCTTTTTGCTCCATAGCTCTCCTGTGGGCCTCCTCTTTGGCTTTCTCTTCTCTTTCTCTCTCCTCCATAGCAGCTTCTTTCTCGAGTTTTTTTAATTGGAGCAGTCTCTGATGTTTCTTTTCATTTTCTTCTGCTTCTAGTCTGGCCAGTTCTAGTTTGTTAACTGCTTCACTGGTAGTCATTTTCCTGCTTTCTTGTGCTGGGTCACACCCCCTCTGCAGTTCACTGAAACTGGGATGCACTCAGCTCAGGCTGCTTAGGTAACAGAGACTTTCTAACTAGCTAGAGGTAGAAAGAAAAAAAACAATTCAGCTTGTAAATTCCTTTTGCCAGCTGTTTGCTCACTGCTTGAACCCTTCTCTTAACAAAGACCCTTGTTAAAAAAAACTTAACACCTCTGCCTTCAGGCAAGGAGAGATCAGATATGCATCAACCTTCAACTCTGCTTTCCAAGCAGCTAGAAAGGAGAAAAAAAATCTTACTGGCTTTTGGTTTAAAATGATCCCACCGCTCTGCCACCATGTCAGGGCTGCTTCCCCACTCTGAACTTTAGGGTACAAATGTGGGGGCCTGCATGAAACTTCTAAGCTTAACTACCAGCTTAGATCTGGTCCGCTGCCACAACTCCCAAAGTGCTAATTCCCTTCCCTGGGTAGCCTTGAGAGACTCTTCACCAATTCCCTGGTGAATACAGATCCAAACCCCTTGGATCTTAAAACAAGGAGAAATTAACCATCCCCCCTTCTCTCTCCCACCAACTCCTGGTGGATCAAGATCCAACCCCCTTGGATCTAAAAACAAGGAAAAATCAATCAGGTTCTTAAAAAGAAGGCTTTTAATTAAAGAAAAAGGTAAAAATCATCTCTGTAAAATCAGGATGGAAAATAACTTTACAAGGTAATCAAACTTAAAGAGCCCAGAGGAATCCCCTCTAGCCTTAGGTTCAAAGTTACAGCAAACAGAGGTAAACACTCTAGCAAGAAGGTACATTTACAAGTTGAGAAAACAAAGATAAAAACTAACATGCCTTGCCTGGCTGTTTACTTACTAGTTTGAAATATGAGAGACTTGTTCAGAAAGATTTGGAGCCTGGATTGATGTCTGGTCCCTCTCAGTCCCAAGAGCGAACTTCCCCAAACAAAAAGCACAAACAAAAGCCTTCCCCCCACCAAGATTTGAAAGTATCATGTCCCCTTTTTGGTCCTTTGGGTCAGGTGTCCGCCAGGTTACCTGAGCTTCTTAACCCTTTACAGGTAAAAGGATTTTGGAGTCTCTGGCCAGGAGGGATTTTATAGTATTGTACACAGGAGGGCTGTTACCCTTCCCTTTATAATTATGACATTGCTTTATATTGTTTAAAGCAAGCCTTGTATCAACAAGTCCCCAAAGCTCGGGGTGGCTCGAGATAGACCAGCAGGACAATGCCATCCATAGCTTGTGGCGACGTTCCAGTGGCATGCAGCTGATTCTTAGCTCCTTGGAACATCTTTCTAGTCTCCTTTCCCTGTTTTTATGAATAACCATGCCTGAAGCTCCAGTCATTCTGACATCAGAGTAATTGACACTCCAAACCCCCAGCTACTTGCATCTCAAAATATCCCATACTGCAGGCAGCCAGTAAAGATTCCATGGATCATGACTTGAGAACCACCCCAGTGAACACCCCTCTGAACCGTGCTAGGTTGGGGAAGTGGGGGCGTTCTTTTCTTTAAAGGAACATGATGCTGTTTGTGCACAATGGTAGCTTATAGAAAGGGCCTGAAAACCAAATGCTGGATTTTTCTCCTGGGGAGATAACTGGCAAGTGTCTGTTATGCTGCTTTCTAAGTGGGCTGAGGCTGCATTTCGGGAATGGTTCCTTTTTTGAAAACTATAGAATTTAGATCAAGATTTAAGCCTGGATAGCTTTGGGTACAGATCTCAATGGTCTTTTCTTGAAACTCTTACTGCCTAGGAAACCATTTATTTTTATTCTTATACAGATACAGAGAAAACACATCTAATCTGCAACACAAGTTGTTTAATACATAACCACCCCAAGCTTCCTAGGGGATGGGGTGGGGAAGGCACCTCTATGTCCAGCCCATTGTGTCATGTAGGATTTTCCATGATTCCAGGCCCAGGAGAAACTACCCTTTCCTATATCAGATTAATTAATCTAATTAGACTAAGTCTGCTGTTGGATCACACTTGCTAGTTTAGAGAAGCTTCTTAGTAGGTTCAGAATATTAAAAATGCCAAATAAAGGACCAAGTTTGTGGCCTACTCTGTTTTCTAAATTAATAGTTTACCTATTACTATTCAGAGCTGAAGCATCTCAGTCTTGGAATTATTCATGATCGTTCTTCGATGGCTGATTTCCATTTCTCCTTGGCACCTATTCCCCTGTTCTGACACTGTCTCTGCCGTTCATTGTCAGCTTTTCATGTCCCTTTTGTGTGCAATAGGCACGGAGCAGCGGGCGATTGTCACCCAGAGAGCTGTAAATCGTGGACAGTGGGAGCAATTTGCAAAGCCCGTTTACTTCTCAATGAAAGTTCAGCGTCGTCTCGCAGCGCCCGGGTGGATAGAAGCCCTTTTGAAGCGCTCTGCTTTATGAACTTGCCTCATGGTGCAAGGCGTGCAGCTGCATTAATAAGCAGCAGTTCTCTGGTGCCATTCTAATTACAGATAAAAGCCCCTATCAGGAGGCTTGTGTTCTGTTTGGCTGCCGCAACTTCTGTGGTTCTTGGCCTTTCTGTCAATTACTGCTGGGCACTGGGTACAGAAACCAATCTCCAGCTGGAAGGGAGCTGGTGCTCATCCAGAATCACAGTAGAACTGACCTAGTGTGAATGGAGCTGGCCATGAATCCACGCTATCACTGCAATGTGTCACGGGCCAGGTTAGAATCCAGGCGGCTGGGAGGAGGCCAGAGAGAAGCCAGTTCTGATGACGATCAGAAACAGGGAGCTAATCTGAGAGCTCATTTCAGAGGACATTAATTACAGAGAGGAAGCATTGTCCAGTGGGCAGGGCACTTCCCTACCTTACAAGGTATTGAGAGACTGTGAGGTGCTCACAGACTATGGTGATAGGGGCCGTATAAGTACCATCAGTAGAGGTGATATCCATGCAACTAGAGACAGATCTGGATTGACTGGCCTGGGCTTTGGAAACCAGCTTTCTAGACCCTTGGCTCTATCCCTTTGAGTTTCAGCCACCCAGCCTCCTTAACTTCTCCAGGCTCCCCACCACCGCCACCACTCCTCGTCCTGTCCGCAGTCACGCATTTGCTTTAAATAGTGCTCGTGTGTGGGCTATTGAAACAACTGGCCCCCTTAGCTCCCCCATGGACAACCACATCCAGCTGCCCATGAACGCGCACCCACACGAGACAAGCCACATCGAAAAAACAAATGAGTATCCTGCAGGTCCCCAGTCATTGCAGTGGGCAGCTACCCCACTTCATTCCATGCACCAGGTGGCTCCATGCAAGGTTATAAACAGCAGCAGTCATTGTACCCTCAGCAAGGAGTGGTGCCTGCTGGATCCAGAGGAATCCCAGAACAGATGGGACAAAATGCTCAGTGCTGCCCAAGGCTGCCCCTTCCTTGTGATGAGTGTCCGGGTCTCTTGTTTGAAACACAAGGGCCAGATGTAAGCAGTGTGCTCCCTGCAGTTGGTTCCTCTTCTTAACTTCGCGGAGGGACTTGCTGTTGTCTTTGTGGAAGCGTTTCTAATGCAATTAGAATCCATTTGTATTGCCCCTTGAGTAGTTCTCTTCCCACCCTTACCCTGAGGGACTCTCATCCTCCCTGGCAGATGGCTCCATCAGAGAAGCTCTTTGGAAAAATTTCCCTAAGACTGACTTTGTCCCAAGACTTCTCCCAAGTTTGGAATCCAAGCCACTTTCATTTGGACACACAGTGAGGAGGTGCATTTATTTTTTCCCCAAAGTTCAGATCTAATCCACTCCTAGCAGGGATGCCTGTGTAGGGAGCTTGCCCAACGTGTGCCTTTACTTTCTGAGTGCTCAGCTGCAGCAGCAGGGATGCTGGAAGCTTCGCTGGCACTGCTGTGCCAGGAATGCAAGACCATCGAGCCCTGGACATGAGGCCCATTGCAGCTGGAGTTTTACCGCAGCCCTTGGCTGGGTGGAAATGGGGATAATGGTTTCTTATCTGAGAAAATATTTGAAGAATCACTTAGTTGACAACAGAAGATGGCTCAGAAGTGTAGCAGAACTGACTCAAGATCATCAGTTAAGGAGGGGCTCTACAACCTTCCTTAAATGTTCCTGAGCTGCACATTTGCTGATTAATTCAGGATGTTTCTGAAAGTGCTTTGCTCTGGCTACTGGGCTGCTCATTAAAGCTTACCGCTGTTTTTAAGCCCCCTGCTAGAATGTCCACTGTACTGTCTAGGGCAGGGTTTCTCAGCCTGTGGGTCGGGACCCAAAATTGGGTCTCTGGAATGTTTCAAAGGGTTGTGTGCAGTTCCTACAGGGCTGGTTGGGCTCGCCTCCCTGCTCCAGGCACTGCAACCTCTGGGTTCCCAGCACCACTCAGGTTTGGCCCAGCTGTCATGATGATGGCAGTCCGGGTAGGCCAAAGTTGAGTGAGTAGCCCTGCAACTCCATGAGCCAGGTCACAACTCCATTCACACAAATTCGGTCCAGTCAGGGGAGTGGGGCCAAACATTAGCGCTGCAACCCCTGAGGTTGCAACGCCCAGAGTGGAAAGCCAAGTCCACAGCACAGGAGCTGCCACTGTGGGGTGAGTGCCGGGCAGGATCCAATCCCCCTGGGAGGCAGGATCTGACCAAAACCACTCCAAGGCCTCCACTCCCAGACTATTTACTGGGTTGGGCCAGTACATAAACATTTACAACTGGGTCCTGAGCCCACAAAGGTTGAGAACCAATGGTCTAGGGCAGTGGACAAGCTGACCCTACTGGCTCTTTCACCAAAAGAGCTGTCCTATTAATTAAATAGCTGCGAAAAACACCTGCTGGTGCAGATTCTTTGCCCCCAGTGTCAGGAAAACCAGTCATATGGAGTCTGCTTTTTTACACTGTCCCTTTAAGTTGAGTTTATTAAAATATCACGTGTGGATGTATAGTAGAAGCAGGGGTAACAGAAGGCTCCCTGGTGTGTTTAAAGCCCTTTTGGACAGGAGGTTTTGCAAATGCAAAAGGAAAAAATGCTTAGAGTTTCTACAGAACTTTCCATCTAACTATGTCAAAGCACTTTCTAAAGGAGCGTAATTCCTGTTTTTATAGATGTGGAAACTGAGGCAGAGAGCGGTTAAGTGACATGGTTCAAGGTCACCCAGCAAGCCAGTGTCAGCACCTAGACCTCATTGTCCCCCGGACCATATGTAACATGGCTTGATGCAGTCAGTTCTTTGCATCAAGGAGGAGTGCTGGCTCTCTGTGCAGAGCTGGGGTTGCACCTCTCAGTGGGGCCAGTGGTATTTTTATTGAAGGTAGGAATTCAGGGAGGAAGAAGGGTCAGACGGAGGCATTTATCTCTTAAAGGTGAAATACAAAGCTTTTTAAAAACTGCCTAGGAGTTCTGATCAGTGACCAAATAGATCTGTGAATTTAACTTTAAAATAATTGCTGAGTTTGGGATCAATTATTACCTGTGGCAGGTGAAATATCAAACCCTGAACTTAGGACTTGGTAAGTAAAAGAGGCTGATTTCCAATCAGTACTGTTTATAAATGTCTTTGTAACTTTCAGTCATACACATGAATTTAGTCACTGATTGGGTAGCTCATGGCTTAACAGCTTTTCAGTCCACCTTAAGGAAATAGAGCAGGGATCATTCTGGGGCAGTTACTCTTGGATTGGGGTCCTAGAGGTGGGCAAGGGTTCTTTTGGAGGGTGAAGGTGGTCAGGTTTGGCCATGACTTGTGGTAGGGAAAGCAAAGCCTGGGGAATAGTGGGGCTGAGGATCTGAACCATTAAGGGTTTGCCTGATCTGATAAAACCACACATCGAGCCTGATGCTGCAGGCCCCTTATGTGCAGGCTTGAGATTGAGGCTGGGAATTGTGTCTGCAGAACTGCAGCATTAAGCCCAATGTATTTGACCCTTACCGAGATGGGGAACTGCAGAACAGTGGATCTGGCCTGTGAGAGCTCTTAGCATGCTGCCAAGAGCTGCCCCCTAGAAAGCATCTTCCCTGCTCCCTGGGGGGTTCTTTAGTTACCACCATGCAGTATTCCACATCCCTGCTCAGCTCTGCCTTCCCTCCCGGTAACTGCAGTTTCACTCCTGCTCTTTCCACAGCAGCCAGGACCCCCTGGCGTAGGGTGGTATCCCTTCTGCCTCCCAGGCTAGGTGGCTGAGTGAAGAATGAGCCCAAGGATATGTCTGCTCCCCCTGCCACAGTCCATAGGATGGAATTCTGCCTCTTGGTTCCGTTGGGCTATCCCTACACTTATGGCAGCATGTAGAGTACAGAACTGTACGTGTAGCTACACGCTGTGTCTGGTAGCGGGGAAAGGCTCCGGAAGCTACTTGCTGCTAGAGCCTTTCACTGTGGCAAGGAAAGGCACTGGCAGCATGGAATCTTCCCTCCTGGCTGCTGGACCCTTTCTCACCGCCTTCCCCCGCCAGAGCCTTTCCTCGCCGCAGTGAAAGGTTCTGGTAGTGGGGAGCTACACTGCTAAAGATAGCTGTGTAGGCATGAGAGGTGCTGCTTGGCCTGCAGAGAGTGCTGCAAGGTATATAGCTGGGTGTGTGGAGCACTTGACTCGCCTAAGTCGTGTCTCATAATCTACACTTCTGTTTATACCCAATCTAGCTGGCCCTCTAAGCACCGCCTCAAGTGTAGACGTAGCCTTAGTCTGTCAGTACAGGATAAATAGCTGGCTAAGGGAGTGGTGCTATAAGGAGGGCTTTGGGATGTATGGCCACTGGGAGGCTTTCGGGGACAGACAGCTGTTCTCGCGGGATGGACTTCACCTGAGTAGGGAAGGAAATAGACTTCTGGGAGGGAGGCTGGCTCATCTCATCAAAAGGGCTTTAAACTAGAAACTTGGGGGAGACGGTTGGGAGATGTCCAGTTAATCTCCACGCCAGATTCCAACACTGAAAAAGAGGGCAAAGAGATAAGCGCAGATATAGGTAGGGGTAGGGAATTGGACATGAGAAGGAGGGGGCAGATGGACACTACGGGGTCCGTACCAAAGTGCATAACTAATGGGAGAAAGGATAGACAGCATACGGTAAGATGTTTATACACAAATGCGAGAAGCCTAGGTAACAAAATGGAGGAATTGGAGCTCCTGGTCCAAGAAATGAAACCTGATATCGTAGGAATAACCGAAACGTGGTGGAATGGTAGTTATGACTGGAGTACAGGTATGGAAGGGTATGTGCTGTTTAGGAATGACCGGAAAAAAGGTAAAGGTGGGGGTGTGGCGTTGTATGTCAATAATGAGCTAAAATGTAAAGAAATAATAAATGATGCAATGGATAAGACGGAGTCTGTCTGGGCAATAATTACACTGGGTAAAAGAACTACTAAAGCCTCCCCTGAGATACTGCTTGGGGTGTGCTATAGACCGCCAGGATCTAGCCTGGATGCGGACAGAGAACTATTTAATGTTTTTAAGGAAGTAAAAACTAATAAGAGCTGTGTTATCATGGGGGACTTTAACTTCCCAGACATAGATTGGGGAACAAATGCTAGTAACAATAATAGGGCTCAGATGTTCCTAGACGTGCTAGCAGATGAATTCCTTCATCAAGTAGTAGCTGAACCGACGAGGGGGGATGCCATTTTAGATTTGGTGCTGGTGAGTAGTGAGGACCTCGTTGAGGAAATGGTTGTAGGGGAAAACCTTGGCTCGAGTGACCATGAGCTAATTCGGTTTAAACTAAATGGAAGGATTAACAGAAATAAAACTGTGACTAAGGTTTACGATTTCAAAAAGGCCAACTTTAATAAATTAAGGCAACTACTTAGGGAAGTGGATTGGGCTAACATACTTAGAGAGCTAAAGGCAGATGAGGCCTGGGATTATTTCAAGCTGAAGTTGCACGAGCTGTCCGAGGCCTGTATCCCGAGAAAGGGGAAACGGTTAGTGGGCAGGAGAATTAGACCTAGCTGGATGAGCGGGCGTCTCAAAGGGGCGATTAAGAAAAAACAGAAAGCGTACAAAGAATGGAAGAGGGGAGAGATCGGGAAGGAAACCTACCTTATTGAGGTCAGAGCATGTAGGGATGCGGTGAGAAAGGCCAAAAGCCGTGTAGAGTTGGACCTCGCGAGGGGAATTAAATCCAATAGTAAGAGGTTTTATAGCCATATAAATAGGAAGAAAACAAAGAAAGAGGAAGTGGGGCCGCTGAAGCATGCAGATGGAGTGGAGATTAAGGATAATCTAGGCATGGCACAATATCTAAATGAATATTTTGCGTCGGTCTTTAATAAGGCTAATGAAGGGCTTAGGAATAGAGGGAGCGGGACAGAGGGGAATAAAGGAGGGGCGATTGACATTACAGTATCAGAGGTGGAAGCCAAACTTGACCAGCTAAATGGGACTAAATCGGGCGGACCGGATGATCTTCATCCTAGAATATTGAAGGAGTTGGCGCGAGAAATTGCAAGCCCCTTGGCGATAATTTTTAATAAATCTGTAAACTCGGGGGTGGTACCGATGGACTGGAAAATAGCTAATGTGGTTCCTATTTTCAAGAAAGGGAAAAAAAGTGACCCAGGTAACTACAGGCCTGTTAGTTTAACTTCTGTAGTATGCAAGGTCTTGGAAAAAATTTTGAAGGAAAAAGTAGTTAAGGACCTTGAGGTGAATGGCAATTGGGACAAATTACAACATGGGTTTACGAAAGGAAGATCGTGCCAAACCAACTTGATCTCCTTCTTTGAGAAAGTAACTGACCTTCTAGATAAAGGAAATGCGGTGGATCTAATTTACCTAGATTTTAGTAAAGCGTTTGATACTGTGCCGCACGTGGAATTATTGGTTAAATTAGAAAAGATGGGGATCGATATGAAAATCCAGAGGTGGATAAAGAACTGGTTAAAGGGGAGACTGCAGCGGGTAGTACTGAAAGGTGAACTGTCGGGTTGGACGGAGGTCACCAGTGGGGTTCCTCAAGGTTCGGTTTTGGGTCCGATTTTATTTAATCTATTCGTTACTGACCTCGGAACCGAATGTAGGAGTGGGCTGATAAAGTTTGCGGATGACACAAAGTTGGGAGGTATTGCCAATTCGGAGAAGGATAGGGATATTCTGCAGGGAGACTTGGATGACCTTGTAAATTGGAGTAACAATAATAGGATGAGATTTAATAGTGAGAAGTGTAAGGTGATGCATTTAGGGATGACTAATAAGAATTTTAGTTATAAGTTAGGGACGCACAGGTTGGAAGTGACGGAGGAGGAGAAGGACCTCGGAGTCCTGGTTGACCGAAGGATGACTATGAGTCGGCAATGTGACGTGGCTGTGAAAAAAGCTAATGCGATCTTGGGATGCGTTAGGCGAGGTATTTCTAGTAGGGACAGGGAGGTGCTGCTTCCGTTATACAAGGCGCTGGTGAGACCTCATTTGGAGTACTGTGTGCAGTTCTGGTCTCCTATGTTTAAAAAGGATGAACTCAAACTGGAACGGGTACAGAGAAGGGCCACTAGGATGATCCGAGGAATGGAAAACCTTTCCTATGAAAGGAGACTCGAGGAGCTCGGTTTGTTTAGCCTAACCAAAAGAAGGCTGAGGGGGGATATGATTGCTCTCTTTAAATATATCAAAGGGACTAATACCAAGGAGGGAGAGGAATTATTTAAGCTCAGTAGTAATGTGGACACGAGAACGAATGGATATAAACTGGCCGTGGGGAAGTTTAGGCTTGAAATTAGACGAAGGTTTCTAACCGTCAGAGGGGTGAAATTTTGGAACAGCCTTCCGAAGGAAACGGTGGGGGCGAAAGACCTCTCTGGCTTCAAGATCAGGCTGGATAAATTTATGGAGGGAATGGTTTGATGGGATAATGTGATTTTAGTCAATTAGGCATTAGCGTGCCATCGCGGGTAAAATGAGGGTCCGGCTGTAGAATCTTGCCTGTATGCTCGGGGTTCTGCTGATCGCCATATTTGGGGTCGGGAAGGAATTTTCCTCCAGGGTTGATTGGCAAAGGCCCTGGAGGTTTTTCGCCTTCCTCCGCAGCATAGGGCAGGAGTCGCAGGCTGGAAGATTCTGTTGTGGGTGGGTCAGCTTTTGTGGCCTGCATCATGCGGGAGGTCAGACTAGATGACCATATTGGTCCCTTCTGACCTTAAAGTCTATGAGTCTATGAGTCTATGAGTACAGCATGCTGAGTCCCTATCTCCTACCAGCAAGTATAGGGAAGAGTTGGGAAATGCCAAGCATGAACTATAAAATGAAACTTCTTTTTTTTAAAGCAGGGATTTACTGCAGTGACTTTCAGGATTTAGAGTGTTTTCCCCATCCTGTGTTTAAACCACTTGTAATTGTCCAGCCACCCTCCTGCCCTCCAACTCTATGGTCACTCAGTATAGCTCAGCCAGATGCCCTCCAACTCTATGGTCACTCACAGTGTAGCTCGGCCGGATGCATCACCTAAACCTGTCAAGATAGGCTTAGGATAGAACACATGATTAACCCTCTTCTTGCATTACCAGTCAGGCTTCTGACGCTCCTCTGGATATCCAGGCCGTTAGTAGCGAGAAGTTGAGAGAGCCTTCAGAATTCTTGCTGGAGATGTTGGTGAGAGTCTTGGATTCAGTGTGTCATTCCCAAGGTATTGTGCAGGGATGAATAGAAGAGAAGGACAGTGTCCTTTGGTGCCATTCAGAAGTGGGGATCAGTGCTTTGATGTCTTTCCTTCAGTTGCTGATGCTGTAGATGAGACGCACAAGGCTGATGTGTATTGCTGATCTTCATGCAGATTGTTTTTTTTCTGAAAAGCTTTTGCAGCTTATGATAGAGGATATGATAGCGGTATATAAAATCATGAGTGATGTGGAGAAAGTAGATAAGGAAAAGTTATTTACTTATTCCCATAATACAAGAACTAGGGGCCACCAAATGAAATTAATGGGCAGCAGGTTTAAAACAAATAAAAGGAAGTTCTTCACACAGCGCACAGTCAACTTGTGGAACTCCTTGCCTGAGGAGGTTGTGAAGGCTAGGACTATAACAGTGTTTAAAAGAGAACTGGATAAATTCATGGAGGTTAAGTCCATTAATGGCTATTAGCCAGGATGGGTAAGGAATGGTGTCCCTAGCCTCTGTTTGTCAGAGGGTGGAGATGGATGGCAGGAGAGAGATCACTTGATCATTGCCTGTTAGGTTCACTCCCTCTGGGGCACCTGGCATTGGCCACTGTTGGCAGACAGGATACTGGGCTAGATGGACCTCTGGTCTGACCCAGTACGGCCGGTCTTATGTTCTTATGTTATCAGTGAATGATGGGGCAAGTAAGTGCTAGCAGAATTGTTCTTTGTGTCCAAAAGTCTCCGATTCCTGTCGCTTTATACAGAAAGGGTTGTAGGACCCAGGGCTTTACAAGGGCTTCCTGCAAAAGTGGACCGTTTAATTATTAAACCTACTTCATGGGACTGATCTGAGCAATTTAGTAGCAGCCCAGTGCATAGCCAGGCAAGGGATCACCCTCTGAAAACCAAACCCCATGGCTTCCTTCTGGACTGGCAGGAGTTTGGAATGCCCTGCATTGTCCTCTAGTTATTCCCTCAAAGTGGATGGCAAGAGATGTATGGAGACAGCTACATCCAGCTCTGATATATGGAGGTCTGCTGTTTACTGGAAATAAGGGTAATTAACCATTGAAACAATTGGAACAATTTACCAAGGGCCATGGTGGATTCTCCATCATTGACCATTTTTCAGTCAGGACTGGATGTTTTGCTAAAAGATCTGCTCTAGGAATTATTGTGGAGGAAGTTCTATGGCCTGTGCTATACTAGAGGTCAGACTAGATGATCACAATGATCCATGTGAAAACCTTGAAATAAGGCTGTGGGGGGGCAGTGGGAAGTAGGGGAGGGAGACACCCATCTAGATATCTGGATGGGAGAAGATTGGTCTGTCTTGTGTCCGTTTTAATTCCAGATCCCCTAACCTGGTGAAGGGGATCTGGAAGAGCCTATTCTAGTTGCTTCCTTGTTATTTGTGTTTCCTGGGGTTCGCCTCTACATTCCTCACAGAGCCCTAAGGATCTCCACACTTGGAACGCCCTGATCCTCAGTCTTTTTGGGATCCTCAGCTCCCATCCTTCCTGCAGAGCGAAGCTAGATAGAGCAGGCTCCAAAGGAAATACTATCAGAGCTGTTCAATGACTGTCACTTATCCCCATTGCCCCTCATAGCATCCACAAAGCTGGGAGCTCTTTTTCTATAGCACTTATAGACATTTGGCCTAGATACTAAGAGACCAGAAGTCTTTTTGGACCCACAATTTCTGAAAGAGAATAAAGCCATCCTGGGAATGAAGCCAACCCCAAGTAGGTTCCAGGGATGAATGCCTTCGGTATTGGTTTTGCTCTTTAAAATGAAAAAATGACTAGCAGCTTTGCTGCAGCTGATGCCTAACCCGCTGATCTTGGCATTATGACGTGTCAGCAGCACAGTTCTGTGCTGTGTCCGTCCTTGCAATGTTATTGCTCTTAGAGGTCAGAGGATACCTCAGACTTGTGCAGTTTATATTGTTTTTCTCCCATTTCAAAAGCAGCTATTGATTTTGGAACCCAGTAAGTAAAAGTATGATACCTCTGAGGAGATGCATAAAGCTTCTGAAAGGGTCTCCTGGCAAGTTTCGATAACCTTTCTGAAACTTCAGAGAATATAGACAAATGAGATTTTAGCTAATAGTGATTGACAACTATTGACCAAAGCTGAAGTCATTAAATGCAGGCATCAGTTATGCTCTTATACATTATGCATGGGGTTCACTGGCACTTCTTCTGCGAGTAGATGCAGCCGTATATTCCACTTAGGTGTTTGTGCACCGGAGCCAGAGAATTTTGCCTAGCAATACCCATAGGAGGCAGCGTTCACACCTAGCAGCCATAACCCTTCACCTGGCTATATGAGGTGGTGCCGCCTTGACTCCCCTCAATTCTTTCTTACTTTTCCTAGTAACCCTTCATAATATCACCCAGAATTCATACATTTGTGCAAACAGTTTGCCAGATCACCAAAGCCAATAACTAACCAGTGTAAGGAAAATGAAAGATCTCATCTGTGTGTGTGTGACCCTCAAGGAGGGAATCTCAAAGCATCTTCAGAATTGTCAGCTGGATCTTTCCAATCTGTGTTGGCTATTTTGAGGACTTCCATCACCATGACCATGCACAGTGAACTTGATGATGGACTCTACTCCTCATCTCTCCCCTCTCAGTTGCTTTCTGGTGGGGTATTTTTATTTGCTGCTGGTGCCTTGTCTTCAGTTGGCACTGGAATATTGTGGGGGGGAAAGTTTTTGAAAAGCATCTTCAATGTAGTAGAGAAGGAATCTCCTCCTATGGCTACGGAGATATTTATACCAAATTTAGGACCACAGTAACACACCAGCTAAAGCACAAGATGAATAGTCAGGAAATCTGAGTTCTTTTCCCTGTCTGCTGCGGATTTTTTGTGTCACTTGGCTAAGTCTGATCCAGACTGAATCAGATCAGGGTCCATCTGGCCGAGGATCTTATCCCTACAACAATGGCCAGTACCACATGTTTGAGAGGAAAGTGTAAGAACCTTGCAGCAAGCAGTGATGGCATAACTTCAGCTCTTCTGTGCGTCCGTTTCCCCATCTGGAAAAGGAAGACAACACTACTTGCCTCCTGGGGGGTTGAACAGCATAATGCTGGCAAAGTGCATGCAAAATACTCTTCTTGTGCATTAGATCTTAGAAGAGGACAGTAGTTTCCAAGATTTAGTTGATCTGTTGTGGTTTGCGCCTCAAACTCAGAAAAGGGGAAGGGTTGGACAACATAGTTGGGCCGCAGGTGGAGGAAGGGTTTTGTTTTTTGAATAGGTGTTTTCCTTGGTAGTATCAGTTGATAGTGTGACCACTTGGACTCAGCTTGGCTGTAAAGAAACATGCCTGGTGTCGACGGATCTCAAAGCCTAAGGAATTGAGTGAGCTGTCCATGTTTCAAAGCTGCTCTTTTGCTATCAGGTTATACACAGGGACCAAGAGCCTCTTTTATGGTTTTATTCCAAAGGCCTCCGAGCCAAACTTGCTGTAACTTTTTTGCTGTGTTCCCCTTGTCTCCAAACCACCTCCTTGTTCCTGACAGCTATGGGCTTAGACAAGTACTTTTGATGTCTGAATAGATGCTGACAGAGCCAGCTTTGCAGCCCGCGGATTTGGGTTTCCACCCAGGACAAAGAACAGCTTATGACATTTTAGTAACTGCCAGACTTTGAACCCCGGAGGACCTTTGTGTTTCCCACAAGAGACTGGGGGAAGGGAAGCTGGACTTGTCACTCTGTTATGTCATTAACAACTTACAAACAAATCCAGGCCTAGTCTGTTCTCCTTTGGGTGATATTTTTCTCTCTGGTTATAGTATGTAGCATCTGTTACCATAGCATTCACCATCTTTGTCCAGACATTGGTAGTTTTAAGGTGCAGTTTTAGCATGTGGTCTTTTGGACCCAGGAGACCCCTTCCTCAGGTGAGGGACGTTTCCCATAATGAAAGTAAATCTGCTGTACAAGAAGAATCAGAGAGACTAGCAGAATATTGATCAATCTGTGACTTTGATTGTACCTCCTTGCAAATCCAGGTAACAAGATGAGAGCACCATATTGCATTGACTTACAAAGAAAATCTACAAGAGCTAACTGCAACCATCCCCCTAGCTTGGCTAAGGAACCAACTAACAGGAGTGGCGAGTTGTATGGGCCCGTGGTGCCCAGGCTCCATGAATATTCAGGGCCCGGGGGCCCAGCTCTACCAATGTTCGGGGCTGAGTCTCTCCCCCAGCCCCGCCTGCCACTCCCGCATGCCTCCCAGCCCCTCCTGCTGCCTCCGGGCGATTTAAAAGGACCTGGAGGCCGCCGCCACCACTGGCAGCACAGCAGGATTGCCCACGTTAGAGCGTGGCCGCAGCAATGCTGTGATGTGGCCAGTGTAGTCATGCTTTATCGCCAGGGGAGAGCTCTCCCAGCGATAAAAAGTAAGTACCCCGAATGAGGGGTGGTAGCTTTTTTTGCACACCCCTGAACGACTAAAGTTTTAGCGCTGAAAGTGGCAGTGTAGACACAGCCTAAGGCGGTTTCCTGCCTGCCCGCTGTGCACCGCTCCAGGAAGCAGCCGGCACATCCCTATGGCCCTGGGGGGGGGGGGACGACTGCGGCGGCATGTCTCCATGCCCTGCCCTCGAGCCACTGCCAGAGGGGTGTGCAGGTTGCTTTTGAAGGTAAGCGCCAACCCCCGACCCCCTCCTGCACCCCAACCCCCTGCCCCATCCCAGAGCCGGCACCCCACACCCAAACTCCCTCCCAGAGCCTGCACCCCCTCCTGCATCCCAACCCTCTGCCCCAGCCCAGAGCCTGCACCCAGCACCCAAATTCCCTTCCAGAGCCTGAACCCCTTCCCACGTCCAAACTCTCCTTCCCAGAGCCTTAGGTGGGGGGCGGGACTTGGACCCGTTCTGGGCACCACCAAAAATTATCCAAACCTGCCGCCTCTGGTTGGGGCATTTGTCAAGGCTGAATCCCCACTCTGGCACTTTGAGTGCAGAAGGTGGGGGCCCGCAAGGATTTAAAAAATTAATACTGGCCACTCCAGGCTTGTATTAAACTCCCAAGGTTACAGCTTTTCTCTGACCTTGGCTTGGTAAACGCTGCCACCACCCAAATGCAAAAAAACCCCTTGAATCCAGGAAGGAGCACTTGGGAATTTCTCCCTGTGGGGTACCCTCAAGCCCTTTCACCCCCCTCTGGGGAAGAGCTGAGAAAGAAAACAAAGGAAATTAGCTGTTGCCACCAGCTAATTAAGCAACCTATGCACAAACCTCTTAGGGACACAAAAATCCAATCCTGTTCTTAAAAAAGGTACAATTTATTAAAAACAAAAAGAAAGAAAATACATTTGGAGCTTAGGCTTTTTGCTAGATCTTAAAAGAAACAATTACAAAAATTAAACATCAAGATAGCTCTCTTGAGGTTCAGCTTGAAGGTTACAAGCAAATCAAAAGCATCTGGGGTTAGCACAGAGGAATCCATTAGCCATAGGAAATAAACAGAGATAACCCTAATCGCATCTTTCTAAACATTTCTGATCTACTTACGTATTTGGGTTTTCAGATAAGTAGGGTTGAGGTATGATTTGATGTTTTTTTATACCTGGTTTTAAAGCTGCTTACAGCATTGCAGCTCTGTGTCTCCGCTCTTTCCCGGAGAACGACAACACACAGACAAAGGGAAGTTTTTTTCCCATTTTAAAAAGTTCTAGTGCTCATAAACCTTTGAGAAAACAGTCACCTTGAGGTCTGCTTTTCAGAATTGTGTTAACTACTTTATGCTAAACAATCTGTTCCACCTTGTATTTGGCTGTGACCATGAGTATGTTTCCCAAACATGAAGAAGAGCTCTGTGTAAGCTCAAAAGCTTCTCTCTCATTTACAGAAGTTGGTTTAATAAAAGATTGTACCTCATCCACCTTATCTCTTGACCTTGTTAAGTGTCTTCCATCTCTAATCCTGTGGATAATTCAATAATAGGAACTCTGCTTTTCATGGGAGTCAGACCTCTCCTAAGGAAGAGGCACATTCAGGCAAAATTAGGTTTAGGTTGAACATTAGGAAAAACTTCCTAACTGTCAGGGTGGTTAAGCACTGGAATAAATTGCTTGGGGAGGTTGTGGAATCTCCATCATTGGAGATTTTCAAGAGCAGGGTAGACAAACACCTGTCAGAGATGGTCTAGATTGGGGGTAGTCAATTATTTTTTGTCAAGGTCTACATTTCTTGGTCAAGGTATAGTCAAGATCCAGACGCCAGAGAAAATAATAAGAAAAAAAAAAACAAATAATGATAACAAAAAGTACATAAAAAGATTTTGCATTCCGTTCAAATGCATCTGGTGGTCCGGATTTGGCCTGCAGTCCGCCTATTGACTATCCCTGGTCTAGATAATACTTAGTCTGCCATGAATGCAAGGGAGTGGATTAGATCTCTCGTGGTCCCTTCCAGTCCTACGATTCTATGAAAATAATGTAGTCCTTAAATTTCATCTGCCTCAACAGCTAGATCTTGTCTGTTTAGAAGAAAATGGGATTCTGAAAAGCAGCCCTCAAGGTGACAGTTGTCCTAAAGGTTTATGAGTTAGAATTTGGTTTGGGAATTATTTACTCCTAAGCAAATCAGTGCCACTTGTTTTCCTATAGAGTGGTTGGTACAAAAGACCGACAGGCTGGATTGCTGCAGACTAATCTCTGCACGTAAGCACAAGGCTGCTCTGTGTCAGACAGGTAGGGGAGCAGTGCCGACTTACATGGAGACTGAGAACGCAGGCCAGATTTTCTAAAAAGCACCCAGCTGCCCCCAGTCTGACACTGACCAGATTTTCCAAACAGTGGTGCTGAACTCTTTTGAAAATCTGCCCCCTAGTGGCTCAGTAGTGTATGATTGTTTTGTTTGCGAGGTGCCTTGGCCGGTGGGCCAGAGGGAGAAGCTCTGGGATTTGAAGAGTCAAGGAGTCTGGTGGGTGCTAGGGAGGTGTCCTGGGGGCCTGGTCCTTTAAGGGGAGTTGGGGTCCAGCCTCACCTGTGACTTGTTAGCTGATCAGTCTCAGCTGGGAGGTAGCTAGGGATCAGGTGATTATAAAAGCTGCATGTAGCCCAGTTGGGGGCAGAGGAGCAGGAAGGCTCCTGCAGGGGGTAGAGCTACAGGGAGTGGGTTGGCTCCTGTGGCAGGCCATGGAGCAGGGGGACTCCTTGTAGGGGGACTAACACAGAACAGCCGGGAGCAGGGTGGCTCTGGTTGGAAGCTCCGGCTGAGGAGGACAGAGCCCAGTTTGTGGATGACTCTCAGGCAAGTGGCCTGTAGAGTGGAAATCTGTAGGGAATAGAGCGGCCCCTGCAAGGAGGCCCTGGCTTAGGAGGCCAGGTTACTTGATGTGCTGCACTAGGTTTATGTGGAAGCAATAAGGCTGAGCTCTGAGACGAGGGCCTGAAGCAGACTCTGGCCAGGGGCTCAGGCCTTCCTGGGCTGAGGGGATAGGCCAGCTGCCTACGCAAGGCTGTTGCTGTCAGTGGGACAGAAGCAGACTCCCATTGCAGTGCTACCTCAGGTGGGAAGGGAAGGAAACGCCTGGTGTTTGAGGAACACGGGGAGTGAGAAATCGTGAAGGAGAAAGGGACTGTTCTCAGCCATATAAACAAGGGGGGTGGGAGTTGCCTGGAGTCTCCAGCAATGTGAGGTTGGTGATTCAGGGGTCACCTGCCACCTTCTCTCCAGCCGTGATCTTGGCCAAGTTTTGTGGGCTAAGGAGATGTTCAGCCCCTTTCCCATTCAACTCTCCAGGGCATGGCCTCTCCTGACTGGTTGGAGCAGCTGGGTTTGATGGGTGCTTTTTTTTTTTTTTTTTTTTTTTGAGGGCCGAGGAGTAACATCTAACTCAGAGCAGCAGTGGGTGTCGCGTGGAAGAGACAAAGGGGCCAGTTCATCCCTGCACTGAGCTTGGCCCAGGGACCGAGGGGGAGGTAAAGGTGGCTTTGTGCCATGGCCAGACAGCCAGGGATAGCCTGGGCATAGACCTAGCCCAGCTGTGCACTCTCTCCTCAAGTACGATGGCGTGCGGCTGTTCCTGCCAGGGGCAATTCCTGGGCCTCTTCACATTAGTAGAGCCAGCATACAGGCCCAACACACCCATTACTTTGACGCTGGGAGTCTAATCTTGTGAGGGGCTGAGCACCCACAACTCCCATGGCTTCACCACCTTGCAGGATGGAACCCCTTAATTCTCAAAGTGCAGCTAGCTCTGGGGAGAGCACCCAAGCAATTAGGCTCGGACATGTGAGATCCAGAAGGGGAAACATTTCCTCTCTGTCTAGTCCAAAGGAGAGGTGGAAAGTGATTTATAAAAACCTGCAACAAATGAGCGTCTGCTGTGCAGTGCTTACAGAAAGCTGGTGGCCTGTAAAATAGGCCAAACCCAGCTGGTACTATTGAAAACGGGATAACTAGCCAAATTTTCCCCTTCCGCAATTCCCTAGCACAAATGGTGAGAAGTATTAGGATTGCCCAGCACGTCTAGGCTGGAGCAGGATCCCTGAGCAGGGCTGGCTGTTGTGAGATGTGACAGGCAAAAGAGCTGGGATTTTCCAGCTGAGCCACTCTGAGCACAGAAGGGCGGAGGGAGGGTTAGCGCTGCAGTTAGGGTCTGGCTGGACTGTAGGAGTTCCTTTCTTCCCCAGTGTTGGCACACACCTTCTTAGCCTACGCCTCGTTGTTCACCCATCACTTTCATTGTTTTGAAGAAAGCTGCATTGGCCAGTGTCACCAGCGTTGTTGTGCTGAGCTCTGTCGGGAAAGGCTTGTGTGCAAATTTGGAGCCCAGTAGCATAAGGGGTGGGTTGGTCATAACCCAGGCGTAGTGCAGAGATGCTCTGCATGCTCTCTTCATGGAGCTTTGCACATGGGCTTCTCTCCTGGCCTGATGTTATCCTCCCTTTCTAGTGCTGGACACCTGTTCTGTGCCTTTCTTCCTCTCACACACACAACTCTGCTCAATAAGGACCCCCTTGCTGTTCCAGGCCTGAGCTTCATACAACTGCCAAAGCCCCTGAGTCCTGACTGCAGCATTCTGCATTTCCGGCCCTCTGCCTCCCAGGGGCAGAAGGTCAGACTGTGTAACAAGGTGTGGAATGTGGTCCAGTATCAATCCAGGACCAGGCGGAGAGCACAAAACTTGTTTCACTTGTGCCTGAAGCCAGAAATTGGACCAGAGAAGAGCTAGTATGTTATAGCCCCGCTCTTCCATTGAATTCAAGTACAAGTGAGGGTTTAATAGATTAAGTTCAATGTTTTATCCAAATTGACTCAACGTTATAAAAGCAATATTGAAACTAGGCTGTATTGGCTTAGTTGCTGCTGTTGCTAAGAGGGTCGTTGTCATGAGTGGATAGCTCTGAAACCCTGATTTATATTTGAAAATCTTATCTCCTGTTTCCCAGTTTGTTTGCAGAGGCAAGGGCTCCTTGGTATGGGAAATGGCCGGGGGTGGGAGGGGTGTCTGTTTTTCTTTTTTTTACAGCTGCCCAATGACTAGGGGTAACTATGGGCATGTCTTCACTGCAGTTAACCTAGCTGTGATCCAGGTATTAGCCCAACCTCCCCTTGTGTCCACACATACCAACCTTTACCTGGTGTCACGGGCTGGCTGACCCCCTGTGATTGAAATAAGTCCAGCGCCCCTGTACCAGAGCAGATGCTCCCAGAGGAGCCAGTTAATGAGGGAGGGCTGCACCAGGCTGTAAAGTAGGGTGACCTGATGTCCCGATTTTATAGGGACAGTCCCAATATTTGGGGCTTTTTAAAATATGGGCTCCTATTACCCCCCACCCCCTGTCCTGATTTTTCACACTTGCTATCTGGTCACAGTAGTAAAGCGTCAGGGAGTTCAGTGAGATGAGAGCTAAAGGGGAGCTGCGGGGAGAGAGGGTCTCCTGCGGTTGTCCCTGAAGAAGGGAGTTGGGGCTGGGGAAGAACACCCAGGTGAACATTTTGTTTTCCTTTGGGAGAAGAAAAGGAAGGCAAGCCAGGCCTTGCATCTTCCCAGCTGCTCAGACCTTGTGGCGGAGGGGCAGCACCCAGCTTAAGGCTGGGTGGAAGATTTGGTTTTGAGTTTGCTTTTTGGGAACTTTGTTAACTTGATGGAGAAACCAGACCCCAAGAAGGGCTGCGATTAGCAGAGAGACAGTGTGGAGTTGGTTTAAGGAGCCCTGAAGAAAGGGAAACAGGAGGCAGGACACTGCAGAGGCACCCCTGGCCACAAGGGGGTGCTCGGGTGGCAGCCTCCTTGTTACACCAGGGTTTAGAGGTGCTTTAACACCAGGTTAGCTGACCTTGCCGGGAGTATCGGTTAGAACCCAGACTATGCTTTAACTTGCGCTGGGACCCACCCACTTTGCAGCGAGGACTCAGCTAAACCACTTGAGTGCTGATAGTCATAGAATCATAGAATGTCAGGGTTGGAAGGGACCGCAGGAGGTCATCTAGTCCAACCCCCTGCTCAAAGCAGAACCAATCCCCAACTAAATCATCCCAGCCTGGGCTTTGTCAAGCCTGACCTGAAAAACCTCTCAGGACGGGGATTCTACCACCTCCCTAGGTAACCCATTCCAGTGCTTCACCACCCTCCTAGTGAAAAAAGTTTTTCCTAATATCCAACCTAAACATCCCCCACTGCAACTTGAGACCATTACTCCTTGTTCTGTCATCTGGGAACAATCTAGATCCATCCTCTTTGGAACCCCCTTTCAGGTAGTTGAAAGCAACTATCAAATCCCCCCATATTCTTCTCTTCTGCAGACTAAACAATCCCAGTTCCCTCAGTCCCTTCTCATAAGTCATGTGCTCCAGCCCCCTAATCATTTTTGTTGCCCTCCGCTGGACTCTTTCCAATTTTTCCACATCCTTCTTGTAGTGTGGGGCCCAAAACTGGACACAGTACTCCAGATGAGGACTCACCAATGTCGAATAGAGGGGAATGATCATGTCCCTCGATCTGCTGGCAGTGCCCCTACTTATACAGCCCAAAATGCCATTAGCCTTCTTGGCAACAAGGGCACACTGTTGACTCATATCCAGCTTCTCGTCCACTGTAACCCCTAGGTCCTTTTCTGCAGAACTGCTGCCTAGCCATTCAGTCCCTAGTCTGTAGCAGTGTATGGGATTCTTCCGTCCTAAGTGCAGGACTCTGCACTTGTCCTTGTTGAACCTCATCGGATTTCTTTTCGCCCAATCCTCTAATTTGTCTAGGTCCCTCTGTATCCTATTCCTACCTCCAGCGTATCTATCACTCCTCCCAGTTTTGTGTCATCTGCAAACTTGCTGAGAGTGCAGTCCACGCCATCCTCCAGATCATTAATGAAGATATTGAACAAAACCGACCCTTGGGGCACTCCGCTTGATACCAGCTGCCAACTAGCCATTGATCACTACCTGTTGAGCCTGACGATCTAGCCAGCTTTCTATCCACGTTATAGTCCATTCATCTAGCCCATACTTCTTTAACTTGCTGGCAAGAATACTGTGGGAGACCGTTATCAAAAGCTTTGCTAAAGTCAAGGAATAACACGTCCACTGCTTTCCCCTCATCCACAGAGCCAATTATCTCCTCATAGAAGGCAATTAGGTTAGTCAGGCATGACTTGCCCTTGGTGAATCCATGGTGACTGTTCCTGATCACCTTCCTCTCCTCTAAGTGCTTCAGAATTGATTCCTTGAGGACCTGCTCCATGATTTTTCCAGGGACTGAGGTGAGGCTGACTGGCCTGTAGTTTCCCAGATCCTCCTCCTTCCCTTTTTTAAAGATGGGCACTACATTAGCCTTTTTCCAGTCAGCCAGGACCTCCCCCGATCGCCATGAGTTTTCAAAGATAACCATGAGTTTTCAGAGATAACTTTCCCACAATCCAAAGATAGCTTTCCCACAATTCCCCCTGAAGGATAGACAGGGGGAGGGATAGTTCAGTGGTTTGAGCATTGGCCTACTAAACCCAGGGTTGTGAGTTCAATCCTTGAGGCGGCCACTTAGGGATCTGGGGCAAAATCAGTACTTGGTCCTGCTAGTGAAGGCAGGGAGCTGGACTTGATGACCTTTCAAGGTCCCTTCCAGTTCTATGAGATAGGTATAGATAGGTTCTCCCACAATTGACACAGTTGACTGGGAAAGAATTATAGAGCATCTCAACACAGAGAACCCTGGGATACACCCCCAGTACACATGGGTGATTGCAGCATCAGTGAGGTTCTGGAGTGTGGCTGCTCACACCCGGGCTAGGCCAACCTGGGTGCTGATCCACCTGGGTTAACTGTGCAGTGAAGACATACTGTACAGTAACTCTAAGGCCTTGTCTACACACACAGGATGTACCACTTTAACTGTAGCACTACAGTTAGAGCGGTAAAATTGCCCTAATGTGGGTGCAGTAGAATAAGCACATTTATACCAGTATAACTGCATCCATGTTAGAAGATGTATTAGTATGGTGATACAAAATCTCTGTGTAGACCAGACCAGATCTGTGGAAAGCATTAAGAAATCGTTGTTAGAATACTGGTTTTAGGTTTTGAGTTTGGGGACGCAGAGTAGGGTGGAAGGGTTGCTTGTCCGTCTGCATGAGGCTCCTGGTAAAAACAGGAGGTGCTGCATTACGGGAAATTGTATTTATATTCCCTGTCCATGGTGAAGTTGTGTGAGGCAATGTGGTCTAGTGCAGTGGTTCTCAAAGCCGGTCCGCCGCTTGTTCAGGGAAAGCCCCTGGCGGGCCTGGCCAGTTTGTTTACCTGCCGCGTCCGCAGGTTCGGCCGATTGCGGCTCCCACTGGCCACGGTTCACCGCTCCAGGCCAATGGGGGCTGCGGGAAGGGTGGCCAGCACATCCCTCGGCCCGCGCCGCTTCCCATAGTCCTGGGCTCTATTCCAAGCTCTGCACCTCACCTGTCTTATGACTATAGGCAAGTTGCTTTCCTTTTCTTTGCCTTAATTTTCCCCATATGTAATATGGCCTCCTTGTGAAGTGCTTTGAGATCTATGAATGAAATATTATTTATAAAGCTGGATCAAAAGAACTACTAGCCAGATAGGAGGAGGGTGTCCTTAAACTTTTTCAGGCCCTGTAGTCAGACCCTCACTGGAAGACTTGTGAAGTGCTGGGTTTCACAATTTAATATCTCAAAAGCAAGGTCACTGCACTGCAAAATGTGCTTTATGCGTTTGTTTGACAAAGGTGGCTTAGGTTAGTTTTCAAGTATTCACTCAATCTCATATGTAGCTTGTAAATGTTAGACACCCTTAGTGATATCGTTAGTACTGTACTTAGAATATAAGGTCTTTGGGGAAGGTGCTGTCTTGTGCCCTGTGTCAGAGGTTCCCAGGCACTAATAATACCTAGCTCTTATTTAGCACCTTTCATCAGTAGATCTCATACTGCTTAACAAAGGAGGTCAGTAGCATCGTCTCCAATTTAAAGATGGGGAAACTGAGGCACAGAGTGGGGAAGTGACTGGCATAAGGTCCTCATCAGGTCAGAGGCAGTCAGGAATAGAAGCCAGGTCTCCTGAGTGCAGTCCATTGCTATATCCCCGAGGCAACACTGCCTTTCCTTATGCTAGTGCCATACAAATAGCAATAATGTTTGTATTATTATATTTTGTACAAGTCTGAGGAGATTCATTTTAACACTCAGCTACTGTATTAAATCTCTGTGGAGAAATGAGGAGAGTCAGCAGATTTGTGTGTGCAAATTACAGGGTACGTGAGTGGGCGAGACACGTCTGTACTTATTTTAATGCTGACAATATATTTATTTTCATGTTTATTCCTGGGTAAGAAAGTGTGAATAGGACCCTGGTAAACAGCCAGGCAAATAGTTACTTACTAAGTATTTAGTAGCAAAAGGTCTTGTAATTTTCTTCCAGATGGATTAGCAGCTCCCAGTTCTGTCAGTGCAGAGCAGGGAGTGCCTAGGTTAGTGCATGGTGAGCTATTGTCTCTTGAGAACCTGACCTCCATTATTACTTTCGCTTGGCCAGGGATCTGAGGACGGAAGAAATGTACGTGCTCTGAGCAGCTGCCCATCAGAGCCTTTTAATATTCTTTCATTTGTCACTTACGTTGGAATGATGCAAAGTCACTGCCGGCTTTGGCCCAGCCGTACCTTGCTGCCGAATTGCTTTTGTGTCATTTTATGAGGCAGTATAGATCTCTTGTGATGGAATGATCTTCAAAGATAATTATCTTCATTTTAATTCGTTTCCTGATGCTTGTCTCCATCCCCAGCTGTGTGGCGCTGGCGAAACAGGCTGCGCACTGCATCTGTATCTTGGTGTTGCGATGGCTAATGATTTTTTAAAAATAAATTCAGAGCAGCTGTTGACAGCCCAAAGGGAGTGGTAAATAATTGCGGACAAAGTGCTTTGTTGTACATCCAGCCACCACTGCTGTTGCTCTAAGCCAAGGTGTGAAGCAAGCCTGTCTCCTCCCACTGAAGCGCAGAGGGCCTCCTCGGTACTGATCCTGCCTTCTCGTTGAGGGACCTAGCCGTAGTCTTGCTGGGTTTAGCACTAGGTGGAGTGAACTGTGGAAGCTCAGCTAATGTGACTGTGCTCACTGGGCATCCCTGCTGTATGCTCTTTGTCACATTGTACACGAGCAAATCTAGTCAGGTATTTCCTTGGGAATCTTAAACTTCATAGTGTTCTTTGGCCAGTTTCTTTCCTAATAATTTGGGCCGATGGTGTCTTATGGTGAGACCAGAGCAGAGGGTGCCAGGACTCCTGGGTGCTGTTCCTGGCTCTGTGACCTTGGGCATGTACTGTGGCTTATCCTGTGCACTGCAGTTCGCTCAGCATTACCGAGTGCACAGTGGGGTTGTGAGGTTAAATGCTGGCACACTGCCTGAGAAAAAGAGCTCCAGAAATGCAGAATATTATGAGCTGTTTCCCAGTTGTGTGTCGTTGAAGGCAGCACCAGTAGGAGAGGATCTACTCAAAGCAACCATACGCTCCCATGCAATCACTGCTATTATTAGGTATGCTAACCTAGGACTTGGGAGACCTGGGTTCACTTCCCTTCTCTGTTGCTGACTGCCTGGGTGACCTTGGGCAAGTCACTTAGTCTCTCTGTGCCTCCATTCCTCATCTGTATAATGGGGTAATAGGGTTGCCCTGCCTCATGGGTGCAAATGAGGATAAATCCAGTAAAGATTGTGAGGTGCTCAGATACCAGAATGATGGGGGCCAATCAGGATCAGCGTCTCATTATGCTAGATGCTGTACAAACGTATTGTAGGGATGCTGTCCCTGCTCCAAAGAGCTTATGGGCCATTATTCTTGATCGGAGCATACAGAGTTAATAGTGGCATGCTCCAGTTCCAATTTTCCTCCTGTAACCCTTGCTTTATTCCCAGACTGCTGCTCTCTGTTTGCCGTCTTCCCCAGGCCAAGGCTATCAAGTTCCAGAAAGGAGTTGAACAGCTAGTTTGGCTCCCCAGCGGAAAGCTTCCCTGGCAGATTGGAGAACAGGGGGCCTAGAGCCGCAGAGTTCCGTAGAGTTCCGTTCCATGTCTCTTGAACTCCTGTATCCCTTGGGTTGCTTTGATGTTTCTCATGGCTGTTTGTCACTGTCTTTATGCCTTGGAGGCATGCTTCAGGACTTGGTGAAAGCATGTGCGGGGCTGATAACAGCCAGGAGAGCATCTACATGAGCTGTCATCTTTGTGCAAAATGCACAAGAGCCTATTTTGCTGCACAGCAGTGAGAGGAATTGAGCCTCTTCCTCAAGCTGGTGCATTTAAAAATAGACACTGTGATGGTTTTAATCTGAGCCCGGCATCCACCGCTGATAGGCCTCCTTGGGGAGTTCCAGCTAATTGCAACATAAAGGCGATGAGTTTATTCTGTCTAATGAAATTAATGAAAAGTACAATAACCGTTGGTATATAAATACAGCACGACACGAGCATTATCTCTGAGGGCTGTGCATGGGCAGCGTGTTCTGGACGTTCTAAATTGTAACGCTGCTGTAACAAGGATTTTGCTTCTTTCTGAATTAATTTTTCCCCTTTCAATCTGATCGGCAAACACTTCTAAATATTCCTTGCTTTGAAACGGACTTCAGTCCACATGACTGCTGCCCATTGGAAATGCAGGTGGCAAAGCTAAAATGAAGCTAATCTCTTCTTTCTGCACTGAATGAACAAGGCTGGGGCAAGAATCAGTTAGCACAGATGTTAATTTACTTTTCAACATTCCTTTCCCTCCATATTTGGGCTTCAGGGAAGAAGATGAAGGTCTTTTTCCTTCATCCCCTCACCTTGTCACTTCCTGCTGGCCTTGAAGTGCTGTTGTCGCTGAATGTTGACTCTGTATAAACAGCACTGTGGGAATTCATCATCTGTTCCCCTGTCAATGTCTCTAAGTCAACAAGTCGAAAGCATTTTTCTCAATGCCAGTCTTGGAAACTTATCCAAGGATCTGAGAGTTAGGCTGGGTTTTCCTCTCGCACATCAACTGTAATAAATGGTTACAGATTCTGACCTCAGTGACCCCTGTGTAACCTCATTGCATTCCCTTGATGTGCTCTGGTGTAATTGATTGGAACATAGGTTAAAGGAGAGACTACAACAGGTCATACTGAAAGGGGAACTGTTGGGCTGGAGGCAGCTTATTAGTGAAGTTCTTCAGGGATCAGTCTTATTTAACATTTTCATTAATGACCTTCCCATGAAAAGTGGGAATGTGCTAATAAAATTTGGGGATTATGCAAAGTTGGAGGTATTGCCAATATGGAGGAGGATCGGAATGTCATCCGAGAAGATCTGGAGGATCTTGAAAACTGGAATAATAGATATGGGATGAAATTTAATAGTGCAAGGGCATGCACTTAGGGACTAACAACAATAATTTTTGCTATAAGCTGGGAACATATCAGTTGGAAGTGACAGAGAGGGAGAAAGACCTGGGTGTATGGGTTGATCACAGGATGACTATTAGACGTCAATGTGATGCGCAGTCCTAGGATGCATCAGGTGAGGTATTTCCAGTAGAGACAGGGAAATGTTGGTACCATTATACAAGGCACTGGTGAGACCTCACTTGGAATACTGTGTGCAGTTCTGGGCTCCCAGGTTTAAGAAAGGTGAACTCAAACTGGAACAGGATCCGAGGAAAAGAAAACCTACCTTACTAGAGGAGACTCAAAGAGCTTGGCTGGTTTAGCCTAACCAAACGATGGCTATGGGGAGATATGATGGCTCTCTATAAATACATCAGAGGCATAAACACCAGAGAGGGAGAGAAGTTATTTAAGTTAAGGGCCAATATGGGCACAAGAACAAATAGAGAGAACGTGGAAATGGCCATTAACAATTTTAGGCTTGAAATTAGATGAAAGTTTCTAACCATCATAGGAGTGAGGTTCTGGAACAGCCTCCCAAGGGGAGCAGTGGGGACAAAAAACCTAGCTTGTTTTAAGACTGATAAGTTTATGAAGGGGATGGCATGATGACATGGGATGCATGCCATTTTAGGCAGTCTGCAACTGCTAGTAGCAAATATCCCCAACGGCCAGAGATGGGACATTAGATGTGGAGGGCTCTAAGTTACTACAGAAAATTCTTTCACAGGTGTCTAGATGGTGGGCCTTGTTGAAGTGCTCAGGATCTAACTGATCGCCATATTTGGGGTTGCGAAGGAATTTCCCCCCAGGTCAGATTGGGTCCCTACCCTGGGGGGTTTTCACCTTCCTCTGCAGCATGGGGCAGGGTCACTCGCTGGTTTGAACTAGAGTGTATTCTCTGTAACTTGCAGTTTTTAAATCAAGATTTGAGGATGTCAGTAACTCAGCCAGAGGTTATGGATCAATTACAGTAGTGGGTGGGTGAGGTTCTGTGGCCTGCGATGCTCAGGTCAGGCTAGATGATCACGATAACCTTCAGGTCTGAGTCTATAGTCAGCAATTGTTTCATGTCCCATGTAGGGACCTAATAGGCTCCAGCTTGCTCTTCATAGCTGCATTGGCTCAGCAGGGTTATGAGGAATAAAAAGTTAGCAGCGGTGGGTCTGGATTTTGCCAGGGAGCAGGTCTTAGAAATCAGAGGAAGAGATTTTTACACAGTCACTTTCCGAGAGAACCAGCCTTTGTGTTGACCTGAAAATGAGACTGCTCAGCCGGCAGATCCAGCAAATGGAATGAATGGAGGTGAGGTCTGGCGGTGGGTGGGGCTGAGGCTGTCCAAAGGGAGCAGTGATTGGCTGCATGGGGGCACACCGCTTCCTTTAGGGTGTTTTCAGGCTGTGGATGCTGAACTGCAAGGGGGTTGTGAGAGGCTTTAGCTTTTGTATAAGGGAGTGAGGCTTTTAGTTTGAAAATACAGGACAAGCTCATTAGGAGCAGCTGAGTGCCTGAAACACACATTGCTAGGGGCAGGCAGCAAAAATGAGGAGGCTAAAGTAGCTGGATATTTTGAATGATTCATTATAGAGTAGTTTTCTGGATATTTTCTTTCTAATATTTGTATTCTCCATAGCAGATGCAATGCTGACTTTTTTTTTAATAAGTTCAATATTTTGTATCCTCTAGGCCTGAAATAAAAATAGCAGCTAGAAAATTGTAGCAAATTTCTGCTTTCAGCATTAAGTCGGAGTGTGGTCGCTATAGACATGTTCTCTGCTCCAGCATCAGTCACAGGGGTAGTCGCCAGCCCAGTCCATTGTTGGTTGGGAAGTGTGGGTGGGAGAGATGCTATCACAGAAGACCAGCAAATGAGGAAATCAAGCACCCAATTAAAGAACAGACTTGCCTCCAGTGACCCATTTGGGGTATTCAGTAGCTTCTGGCGAGATGGGCCTGTTTGAATGAATAAAAACATTTCTGTTCATTTTTAAAGCCCCGTTAGCTCTAATTCGCTATCATTTCATTGTGACGTGAATACAGACAGTTTGCAACTGGAATGGGATCTCAACAAGACATGCTGATTCCGCCTGCAGTGGTTAATAGAAGGGGAATTAACACAATCCATGTGGCCCAGTGTCGCCTTTGATACAGATATTTTCTGTGCTCCCTTGCTGGATCTCTGATTCCCATTCTGTGTGAGTCTCTGCTTTGACACATGGCTTTGTCTCTCCCATGCCACAGGGTGACTAAAGAAGTGGATGCTGCCTCAAAAGAAGCCAAATCCTTTCTGAAGCAGCAAGAGAAGGAGAAACCACAGCCAGTGGCTCCTGCTTCCCTTCCGACAGTCTCTGGGTGAGTGCATGTGTTTTACATCCAGAGGGTGCCTGAGTTTGTGGGGAGGAGGGAGCCCCGCTTGGTGAGTAAGGCCCAACCCTGTGCTGTTAAAGCCAAAGGAAGCTTTGCATCGACTTCAGTGGGCAGGACTGAGTGCTGGAGACCTGATTCTGTGAGGCGCTGAGCATGCACAACTCCCAGGACTCAGTAGTTCTCAGGATCAGGCTCTAATTCTGTTCTTACATCATCTCGACCCAACAGGTGATGTTAAAGGTCTGAAGGGACTGTCAGATCCACTCCATGGATCTGTGACACTCGTCCTTATGAACGACTTGAAAAACTCAGGGCAGCCTAGCTAGGGCACAAAAGAGATGCTTCCACGTTCTATTGGTGTTTTTTTTTCTAGGCCTAAGCCATCTCTTTGTGTTTGAAGAGACCTATAATGAGTTTGATCGGAATGTGGGTAGAATGAAAACCACTAAATTGTTATTTCATCAGCCTAAAGCGAGTTTGAAAGGACAGTTTCTTGCTGTGAGTTAATTCTGATATTAACTGGTAGAGCTTGAGTTCTTCAGCATCTGCAGCTGGATCGTCACTCTGAAATTATCTGTCTGAATATTGTCTTGCCCGTTAGCTAAATTGGGGAAATGTAAACATAGACCATTATGAGGACTTCTAATGCTCCTTGGATGAGTCTGGTCCTTAGAGGAATGAACGTGTATATAAGCTTAGTATTGTCACTTGTGACAGAATCCTGGAGTAGCGTGCTTGTCATGTAGGGCAGTCTTCACAACAAAGTTAACTCGGGTTAAGGGTTGCCTCTAACTTGAATCCTGTCCACACACATGCACCCTTCACTGGAATGTGGGTGCTTTGAACTCGAGTTGGCTGCCTGTCAGAAGATACAGGGCTCAAGTGAGCACAACTTGTCAGCTGTTAACATAAGAAGTGTGCAGGGTGGGCACAGATTAGCAACTCCTGCACTGCCTCCCCACAATTCCCCCCGAGTGCCAAGAAAGGACAGACAAGTTCTCTCACAGTACACTTTGCAATAATGTGTAATGTGACTCAGTTTACTGCAGCGCAAAGGATCATGCCCCCAGAAGTCTTAGCACCCCACACAAATATATTGAGTGAGTAATGAGGGCACTCCTTTAAAACATTCTGCTTCTGGAGTGAATGAAGTGGGGCCAGTTGCCTATCACTAGACCCCTGCCCAGTTGAGTGAAGAGACCAGGAACAGCTTGCTGAAAACATGAGCTGAGGTTGTCGAGTTGGGTGGCAGCGTGCCAGGGAGGGGAGGCATGTCATGCATGGTCTGGCGTTGTAGAGTAACATTTAGCTGCCGACCAGCAGTTTGTGGCACAGCCTAATAACTTGACACAGACAAAAGCACTTCTGACATCCCCTTCGCTGGTGTGTATGCCCCAAAACACTTTAAGACCTACGGCATACTGTCATGATGTCAAATGCATAATATTGTGGGGCTTTGTTTAGTTCAGTGTTTGGAATGAGCTCAAGTAGAAAAAAATCAAAGGGCGCTAGACTGTTGCAAAGTCAGTCTATGCAAGTCTCTTACAGGCCCAGTGGGCACTGCTATAATATCCTAATATCATGCTGCTCTAAGCAGGCTTCCCAGTAGACTTTTACTGTACGTGAATTTCTTTGTACATGTCACTGGGGATAATCCATCCTGGTGCGTTTGCTCTGACCATCCATTGGGACTCTTTCCTTTAAGCACAAAGGTAAATGTGCTTCAGAGAATTCTGCTCCCAGTTTGGAAACCAGCCAATGTACTTTCAGGTAAGAAAATTACTAACAGGCCCAATTTGTGTCTTTAAGCCGGAATAAGGCACCTATACGTTAAAAAATGCGCTCAGTTTCCAGACACTGAGCTCAGCTAGTGTCTGGGCACTGACTCTGTGTTTCTGGAGTGAGGATCTGCAGACCGCTCTGACATGAAAGCTCTGTGTGCGAGGAAAGGAGCAGTCTGGTTGAAGATGATAACATGGCCCTTTGTCTGGTCTGTTTAGCACACTGTGAGCTCTTTGGGGCAGGGACTGTCTGCCCCTTGTGTATTACATCACCTAGCACAGTGGGGCCCTGATATTGACTAATGTCTCTAGAAGCTACTGAAATACAAATCCTCAGTAATTAAAGTTGTGCTGTTGTTGGAGCCTTCAGAGATCCAGTAACTGATCAATGATCCCAAAGAGGAGTATGTGTCGGTTGTGAAATGACCTGCTCTTTGACTGGATTGTACTTTTAGACCCCTGAAGTGTAAGATACAGTTATAATAACGAAGAGTGGATTCTCTGTAGGCTTTTCCTCCCTCATCCTGCAAGCAGTTTGTTTTGATTCTGCATGCAGCCAGCCTGCCCCATATTTATTTATTTTCCTTTATCTAAACAGCTTGAAGTAATCCAGGAAAGCAATGGTAGCAAAATCAAACATCCTGTTCTCATCTCCACCTTAGCAAGCCCTGGTAACTAACTGGTCCTGGGGAAGGGACACTTGGAGCTGAAAATGCATTTCTGGCACGCTTGACATCCACACCAGACGTGCTATAAAAAGCAATGGTTTATGGGGGGGGGGGGAAGGGGCGGAGGAAGGGAGCAGTTCTGGAGAGGAGCAAACTAAACACTGGGCTTTAATTAAAGCCAGGAATAAAAGGCAACCAACCCTGTTCCCTCAGCAGAGTTTGTTTACAAGGTCAGTCCCCGGGAGCCCTTCTCTTTGGTTCCCATAGATCCGATGCTTCCCAGCCTCTTCCTTATTGCAGTCCCGATGCATTAGAGTTGTCCCACAATGACCCCCTGGCTTCTAAACTATGATTACAGAAGATTGCATGGATGCCCCCGGTGATATTCATTAGCGATTTGCTGGCAAATCAGACTACCACTTTACACCACTTACCTGGTTGCATTACCATTGCGGTGCTAGTTTGTTAGAATTTACAGTCACCGCCACAAGCGTCAGCTAGCATTAAGAAGGCCTTCCAGCTGTCAGCATTTATTTGCCATCACTAAAATTGGGCAAGGGCTCTCAGCCATAAAATGCCATGCCAAAAAGCCGCATTGTTTTTCCTGCAGTATTTCTTACTGCTGTGCATCTGAGCTCGCACTGGGGAAGCCATTACAGTCTGTCTAGTCAATAACATGCACACTTAGCCAGTCCCTAGTAGTCCTTGGTGACACAGTAGAGCAGGGGTCGGCAACGTTCGGCACGTGGCTCGCCAGGGTAAGCACCCTAGCGGGCCGGGCCAGTTTATTTACCTGCTGACGTGGCAGGTTCGGCCGATCGCGGCCCCCACTGGCCGCGGTTCGCCGTCCCGGGCCAATGGGGGCGGCGGGAAGCGGCGCGGGCCGAGGTATGTGCTGGCCACGGCTTCCTGCCACCCCCATTGGCCCGGGACGGCGAACCGCGGCGAGTGGGAGCCACGATCGGCCGAACCTGCTGCGTCAGCAGGTAAATAAACTGGCCCGGCCCGCTAGGGTGCTTACCCTGGCGAGCCGCGTGCTGAACGTTGCCGACCCCTGCAGTAGAGCCTTTGTGGTCTATAGCATGAGTACTCCACGCTCTTAAAAAAGCCCTTCAGTATGCAAGGTAATGAGGACATAAAATGAAGCTGGAGGAACCTCCACACAGGCTGCTGGAATCACATAGCATGTGAATAGCATTGACTTCAAACCAAGGGAGTTCAGCGAAAGACTGAGAAAGATCATTCCCTAATATCTGTGCCCCGATGCTTTCTTGTATCTTCCTTCCCCCCTCCATATAGGCAGCCATCCATGCTGCTTGATCTGCGCCCCTTGGTTAAGGAGCAAAGTTGCTTCCACTCTGAATTTCCTCACTCTAGTAAGTTTGATTTTGCTTTAATCAGTGTATTTGATTTGAAAAGGGGCTGGGGGGAGATGTTTGTACTTGGGCTGAACTTAAGCCAGGAAGGGGCAAGGGATTTTCCACCAGCTTTGTTCTCATGTTTGTTTATTACCAAAGCTGTTTGTCATTAAAGAAGGGCTTGTTCTCTCAACCCAGCTGTGCCCTCCCTGTTTAATTACAGTGCTGGGTTTGTGACCTCCCAGGCCTTTTTGCTTTACGGGCTGACAGGAACACAGGGTAAAATCCACCTTTGAAGCAGGCTGGTGCCACTCCATTGACTTCAATGGCAGGGGTGCACGTTAGCACCAAGAGCTGGATTTGGCTCGCGGGGTTGTGACCTCGTTGCAGGATCAGGCTGAAAGAGATGTTGAAACTATGTGACTCCTCCTAGCCAAGCACGAGGATCTTCAATAAGAGCAAAGGCCAGAGAAATACCTGCCCAGTAAGTCCCTCGGGGGGAGGGATAGCTCAGTGGTTTGAGCATGGGCCTGCTAAACCCAGGGTTGTGAGTTCAATCCTTGAGGGGGCCACTTAGGGGTCTGGGGCAAAATCAGTACTTGGTCCTGCTAGTGAAGGCAGGGGGCTGGACTTGATGACCTTTCAAGGTCCCTTCCAGTTCTAAGAGATGGGATATCTCTATTAATTTATTTATTTTATTTATTTATTTCTTTTCCAGTCAAACGCTTTTCTCCCACAACGTTTGATCTCCCTGTTTGCTTCAGCCAGTTCTTCATTGGCCTGAGGAGAGTCTGCCCTTTGCTTTTAGAAACATGGAGAGGGAAAACCACTGCACAGGTGATTGCCATCCGAGCAGTCCTGCGATGGGCAATGCTGACTCCCCTGCCTGCCACTGGGCCATGTGGCCGCATCCCAACAGAAGTGCTGCCAGGCCTTGTTTCCTCCTCAGCCTTAAAGGTAGTGGGAGGAGCAGCTGTGGGACTCTTTCTGGGAGGATGTGAGTGGGCTGCATCCCAACCCCCATAAACCTCAGCTAAACTTGCTCCCCAAGCGGGGCTGTTCCTAGGGTTTCTTTCCAGGGCTCCTCTGCCTAGAGATGCGCACCAGCCTCCTTTAGATCCTGGTTGGAGTTAATTGGACCCAACCCTCCTCATAGCTCAGAAGTAATTCCTCTGGGTCTTAATGGAGCATTTTAGCACCTGAGCCTGCAGTTCCTCAACAAAAGAGTCCTGTGTTCCCAGGATCTTGGTCTCTGCCAGTCTGCTACGGAGGATGTGCAGCAGTTTGAGTGCTGGAGGGATGACAGGGTTGTCCATTTTCAGAGTGGACGTTGGTTAAGGAGGCCAGTGCTACTACACCATTAAAACTGGAGCAGCAAAAGAATGCTATGCCTCATGGCTACCACATGCTATGGTTTGCCTGGAACACTTTGCTGATATCACAGCAGCTTGATCTGCCTCCTTTCTTCTGAACACCTGATTCCTGTGTGCTTGGGGTTGATGCTGAGCTGTCAGTCATTTAGGTGTGATAGAGCTCGCCAGTGAGGAGTGAAAAAGAAGGTCTGCCTGTAACCATCACAGTAGCACAGAGGACGAAGAGCTCAGCTTGCTTGGACTTGATTTTCTTTTTAATAGTGCACTGTGTAATTGCACAGCTGAGTCCTCATTAACAATTTCAAGAACCTTGCCTGTGCTTCTCCCCGGTGCCCTGGTTGTGCTCTAGGGGGCAGTATACTCCCAGCTAGGATGAGAAATCCTGGCTCCTTGCACTGGTGCCAACTGTCTGGAGGCGAATAGTACATGACATATATATTTTTCTTCTCATAATGAGGTGAGGCTGCCAGGGTGCGACTTGTGCCCCACAGCTAGTTTTACATATTTCTTATTAATTCCACTTGGGTCTGGAAGATTAACTATTTTCAATGTGGCATTGGCTTTTCCAATGGAGCGAGCTCTATACAGGTCTCTGGTCTGTTTTTATTATTGTCATAGTTATTTCTTTGCATCTCCCTGGGCACTTTCTAATTATTCCTTGTTAGCTTCTGCTGACTATTGATTTCTTGACTGACTCCTCTTTGATCCACCAGGGCTATTGTTTTTTAATGTTACACTTTTGTTTGTTTATTACATTGAGATTAATTGCCATGGAAGGAGCAGCATTTAAAGGCTGGGGAAGAACGGGTGTCATCAGCTTGACTAAACAAGGGTGCAGCTGCCTTATTATCTTGTTTAGGGCATTCCAAGCAGCATGACCCCTTGAGCATCCCCCTGTTGAAGTCACCGGGAGCTGAGTCTGCTAGCACTGCACAGGACTGGGCGCTAGCTGAGACTACTAACTGGGCCGGGTTATTGTTCAGGATCTCCTCCCTCCCCCACCCCCCAGTTCCCACTACGGGGTTGCCATTAAGCATTTTCTCAGGACTGCGGGAAAACTGGGGGAGGGGAGCCGCTGAGTTTGGAGAGCTCTCTTGCTTCCCCTCCTTTGTGTTTGGTACATTGGGCTCAAAGCAAAGAATGCAGCCAACATCTTCCTCCAAGAGGGAGATCACAGATCCTCAGTCTCCTCTCTCTTGCCCATGTGCGGAATGGGTAAAACTCCACCCACTTGGATGGAGTGATGCCTGAGTCACAGCAGGGTGAGATGAGAATCCGGCCCCCTGGCGCCCTGCCCCACTGCCGCTTTCACAAGTGTGTGGTGGGGGTTAACTTTGGCTTAGCAAAGCCCAGGCTGCTCCATGCCTCATTGTATTTCTTTGCCTTGATTGGCCTGAGGAGGTTCCCCAGACCAGGCTAACTGGGATCAGCTGTTTCTTTTCCTAGTCTTGTCTGAGCTCAGCAGAATGGAATCTCAGCTATTTGAGGACTTAAACTCTCTAAAGCATCTGTCTTATAAAATACAAACAACCCCCTCCAAACTGGGTCCTTTGATAGCTCTCTGATGAAAGTTGGGGGGCAGTTTTCCCTCCAGGCAGCAGGGGTTCCGAGAAGCCTGCTCTCCTCTACTTCCATCTCCTGTGTCGCGTGCATTTCTCTCTCTCTGAGAACTGTGGTGGAAACCAGCTGCTAATGGAGCTGGCTGTATTTTTATTCTGGACCATTTGCAAACATGCAGAGGGAGCCCCCTGTATCTTCTTGTGCTGGGCATTGTCGTATTGGAATGGGAAGTGAGGGAAAGCATTGCCTAATGGTTAAAGCATGGCACTGGCAGTTGGGTGCTAATAGTTTCTGTTTCAAACTGACATGGCTTAGGGTGTCTCCACCAAGGTGGTGATGCAGTCTGTTCTGCTTTTGTAGTGCCTCTTTCCTTATGGACATGGTGCATATTTCCTTCACAGGAAGACAATGTTATACATTCTGCTTTCCTCCAATTAACGTCTGGGAGCCTTTTGGATAACAGGAAGCCACATCAATCCTGTCCTCCCTCTCGGAATATAAACTGGGTTAAGAGAGGGAGAAGCTGCGCCGTAGTGTGATAAAGGGACATCTTTGACTGCAGCATATCTAGCACTCCACCAAATGGCCTTTGCCTTGAATTCCTTCTCTTCCCTGTTGGAATGTAAATAGCCTGGCATAGAGAGCACTGGCTAGGTGACATTGTCAAGTCTGCTTGTTCTCTGCACGTTTGATTTGCATCCAAGGTTTTACTCTCTCCTGCTGGCTACAGGTTTAGAAAATGGAACTGATCAGGTTGGCTCGGGTGGCATTTTGAATGAAGTTGGCTTCTTGGGTTGAGTTGTGAAACTTGTTGGCTACAAGTGCTGGCTTCTCCCTTCCCATCTGAGTGAGCACTTTCAAACCCTTCCTAACACTTTGGGATCTCAGCCCATCAGGTCTGTTGCCGAGCATCTGGAACTGCTGACGCTCTGCTCGTTAAAGCAGATTTACTGCTGGGGATAGTTGCCATATTAACAGCCCCTCTGTTGAGCTAGGTAACAAGTACAGCTTGGGCGCAAGCTTCCCTCTGCCAGCATGCCTCAGTCCTGATCTGGAGGGGCCTGCTGCTAGAACTCAGTGGGGAATTAATTTTCCCGGAGTACCTCTGCTGAAGAGCCTGTTCAGTTGGTGATGTGCACAGCATGGACTCCCCAGCAAGCTTCACGTAAGCTTCCAAGCAGCTGTTTGATGCTACCAACCTTTATTGACTGCTGGCCTGCGGTAGATTGAAATATATGAAATGGCCAAGGGGACTAGGCCCTGGTTCAGTTTAATAATGTGAATGGTTTCCCTTTTCCCAAAAGCTACAGGAAGGCTGACGGGAGACCCCAGACCTGCAGTGAGTGTAAAAAGGCAAAGTAAATGTGTCCCTCTATTCCTATAGCCAAGGGGGCTCCCAAATGGGAAGCTCTCTCTGATTGGAGGGGAGCTTTTCCACCATGCCATGCTGCTGGGGGTGTGGTGTGCAGCATGCCATGATGCTTGTGTTCCGATGGGTGATCAGCTGTAATACTTTGGAAGCTATTTGGAGTACGTTTGGCAGCGATGTAGGGGTTAAAAAGGAAAAAGAAAAGGCTGCTGTAGATTTCATCTCATGGCTTTCCTAATGCAAAGCCAGTGGGAATTCTGCCAACAGCCTTAATTTCCCCCCTCCTGGCTAGAGGCAGGCTGACCTTTCCGGCACTTAAGGAACTCTGTCCCTGCCTCTGCTGCTAACTTGGAGAAGCTTTGCAAGGGAGCAGAGGTGTGAGCTCATGAAAGAGGAGGGTATTAAACTGGCTTGGGAGAGGGGCGAAAGGGGTGCTTTCTAAACCGATCCTACTGTTTGATTGCATGACCATCTTTACACCATGCAACCGTCTCGGTGCAGCGGGTGGAACAGCTGTTCAAGGCGATCTGATAGAGCAGCTGGTGCATGGGGAGCTCTGTATGGATCGTGTGGTTTGGGGACTGGATTGGGCCTTGGGAGATCTGTGTCAGTTCTCAGCTCTGCCACAGAGTGCCTGGGTAACCGTGGACAGGTCACTTAATCCCTATGTCTCAGTTCCCCATCTGTACAATGCTATACGCCTGCCTGACTACAGTAGATTCTGCTTAATAGTAGCCCGGATATTAGCAGCGTTTTGCCGGGCACCAATCCCGGCCCATTGACTTTAATGTTAATGGGATTCGGATATTGGCACTTGCATGTTGCTTATTAGCAACATTTTTTGGAAGAAAGGCCTCACCTGCAGGCAGGTTTGCAAGGTTGCAACCAGGGAAGGGAGCACTGGGACATGTGGAGCATCCCCTGCAGGCCGGTTTGCAGGGCTGCAGCCAGGGCAGATGGGCTGGGATGTGCCTTCCCTTGCTGCAGCCATGCAAACCTGGCTGCAGCCAGTGCTCAGCCCCTGCCAATGCTGCCATCTGGGGCTGCAGCCCCAGAAACCTGCCTGCACACAGGCTCCATACAGGAGGTAAGGGCAGGGAAGGCTGTGGGCAGGGCAGTAGTGGCGAGAGGGGCTGCACCTGGGGAAGGCATGTCATCGTGCTTCATCCCCGGCTGCTGCTGCCTTACAGGCCTGACTTCCGCTTAATAGCAACTTTCTGCTGGCAACTGAGAGGTTGCTTATAGGCAGAACCTACAGTATATACCATCCTGCCATCCTCTGTCTGCCCTGTTTATTTGAAGTGCAAGCCTTTCAGGGCAGTGACTGCTTCTCAGTATGTACCGCACCTAGCACTCTGGGGGCCTGCTCTCTGTTAGGGCCTCTAGTTGCTGCTGTAATACAAATCATGGTGTCTCGGTTTCCATCTCTGCTTGATGCACTAGACTGGGCTTCAGATTCCCCCACTGCCTCTTGTCAATGGATCATACAATCTAGGCCCTTTTGCTTTTTTGAGTTGCAGTTGCTTTAAGACAGCACCGTGATGGTATTTTTCCCTTCTCCCTCCCCACTGTTTGGACTGACCCTATGGAAAGCTGGAACGGATCCCTGTTCCTTTCCCTCCCTGACACGTGCATGGTGCTTTATTGGAAGGCCTGGCCATGAGTGCCTGGCTATTGCATTGTGGGAAATTTTCCACACACACACACGCTCGCTTTCTCTCACTTTCCCTAGTCGAAAGAGCGCTGGAGCCTTTGTGCTGGAAACCAAGCCACTTCTAGAGAATTACATGGACTCTGCAAATAGATTTGTAAAAAATACGTCAGGCATTTTGGGCCTTCTCTAAAGACCAAGCCAAGTCGCCCAGCGCTGCTTTCTGTTTCCTCTCTTTCCTGTTACATGGCTGTTGCATTTGAGCACTCTGGAGAATTCTTTAAAGGGGAAGTTACACATGGCCAGCACTGTGCGATCAGGATGTGTGGTGGTTCTCTATAGGTCCAGGCTGGATTGTAGGGCAGGGAATAGGATCTCTTTCTGCTCCTGGAGGAATGGGTAGTTTATCTGCCTGGCTGTCTTCCTAAACCTCCAGTGGGGTAGCAGAATATTAGCATGAGCTTCTTGGTCTTAGGCAGCAAATGATGCTGTGGGGCAGTCTGTCCTCATCCTTCTTTTTCAATGCAAACAGATCTCTCTATAGCCGCTCCTGTAAAAAGTGTCCGCTCCCCAAGTACTGGGCAAGCTCTGGGTTGGGACAGCGCTGCTGTTTTAAGGAGTGTTCTGCCTTCTTAATGGAACGGCATGGTTGTTTTCAAACGTAGGCTTGTATCCCAGGTTAACTGGGAGTTCCTGAAATCACCTGTGATACCTTGCTGCTCTGTACGCTTTATTGATCGCGTCTGCATCGCATGGGTATCCACACAGCACTGACTTAGCTCCCTTGAAATCTCATCCTAACAGGTATGGGGTTCAGTGTAAAGCTTGGGATGGATTCTCTTCTTTGATTGTTCCAAAACACTGAGGAAGTTTGGGGGGAAGGGACCCAGGATGTTGCACAAAGATGCTATTGCTCCTCTTGGCCCAGATGGTTACCCAGCATTTGGGGCCACGTGGGTGCTCCACTAGGAGGAGAAATTGACTGTTGTCTCTGATGCAGTCCTGTTTATTTACAAAGAATGTACACAAAGTCCTAATTCTCTGAACACAGTAGGATCAAGCAACAGGAAACAGTTTCTTTGTTCACAACTCCAATCCTGCCTTTCCAGCTCTGCCCCAAAAACTTTCTCTCAGCTTTCTCTCTGGGCCTCAGTACCAGAGCTTTGCTTGCTCTCTCCTGTTTTCAGGCTGCTTTCTCTTGTCTTTTCTGTTGCTCTCTCCATCTGCTCTTGGTTTCTTTTTCATCCACACAGACAGCTGCAATAAAATCAATCCCCAGACCCTATGTTTTCATTCAGTCTAGTCTTTGTGCAGTGGCTTCCATTGTTTTAGCTCTCATTAAACAAAGGGACATTTAATTGTTCCCACATTTAAGGTGAGTGGAAACCAGATAACATATCCATCAGTTTCAGTGTCCTTTGTGACTGCACGCAGATGAGACATGCTCGCCAGGAGCCACCCAACCTCCAGCATAACAATCCTAAATTATTTGGCTAGATCCCAGACTCTTCTTCCACCCACTTCTGTTCACGGACTACTCCTGCCTGGGATGGGAACGTGCACAGTTTCCAATATCCTAGTAGCGTAGTGACCTGTGGGTTATTCTAGGCCACTGCATGTTCCCGCAAGCAATGCCATGGTGGAGAGCACCCTCCAAATGCCTATAAACAAACTGAATGTCCTGCTTGGGCATGAGATTCTATCTGAACTGTTCCATAAGGAGCCAACAAGATGATGCTGACTGGATTGTGAACCTAAATCCAAATTGTGCTCTGGCCCCTGGTTAGAGGGTGGCATAGAGTGAGGGGCCTTGGGTTTAAAAACTCAAGCAGAAATGTGTTTATTCCTTGTGCATGTGCCACTCTTGTTCTAGGGGTTTCACTCTCTTAGATTTCTAACAGCCAGGAGAGTGGGATGGTGAGAGATCAGCCACTGCAAATATTCAGTCTCCTGATTTGCTGTCTCAAGAGTCAGCTAATGGAAAGAGCTTGAGACGAGACCACAGCTGCCCCAGAAACTCTGAAGCGACTCTCAGTAGGATTCAGTGCTTGTAAAAACCGTTTGCTGTGTGATTTCCCCCCCATGCAACAGCCACAGGCTGTCGTTGCAGGGCAGCAACGATTGCCAGCTAAGGTCTCTGCTTGTTTTATGTGGCCTGTGTTGTGTGTAATTTTACTACAGGGGAGAGCCATTAACTGTAGCCGTGGCAATGTAAGCCAGATTGATGGCTTTACAGTGAATGCTTCTCAGGCCAGTGTGGAAAGCTTATTCTTTTAGGGTGCCCATATATTTAGAGTTTATGGGGTCGCGTCATATTTCACAGCCAAGTACCATGTAGGAAAAAACATCTCAGTGCACTGTTCTGTAGTCAAAGTAGGACCGGATGGTGGGCAGCTGGGCAGAGTGCTAAGCAGAGCCTGGCCTCGAGTGTCCTCTGGATCCCTGGGAGCTCTGCAGCCCTGCTGGCCAGAGGTTGCCAGCAAGCTCAGGCTTAGGCCCTATCTGTGCTTGGAAGGGGACCTGAAGCAGCTCGGACGCTCTCTAGCCAGCTGGTCTGAATGGTCCCAAGCCACGTTAAACGTGTTTGAAGTGAGGTCACTGCCTGAGTGACTTGACTGTAGTTTTGGCATGTCCCCTCTGGTTAGCTATACTGGGTTTTAAACGTCTCAGTCTGAAGTTGTTTTAAATGATCAGTAATGCTGCCTCGGGACATGCAGGCCCTTCCCAAACACACACATGGCCTCGGAGCTGCCATTCGATTTCTGGAGAAGCGGCCAAAAAATTATCTTTTTAAATGGGGAGCTGTGCCTGCCGTCTCCGCCAGGAGCAGAGTCTTGTGAGGAAAAGCTCTAAGCACCAGCCCATGGCATTATCTTGGGGGTAGAGCCGGGGATGCCTGCACAGACTTGTGATGTCTGCAGCGATACGATGTTTGACCTGCTGGTTCAGAGAACCCACCACTGGTTCTTGTTATGTCTTTTGTCAAAAACTGGATCTAAGAGAAAGAAATGGAGGAGGGGATACTTGAGCTTTGTTCTGGTGGGTTTTATTCACATGTCACACGTTTGTATTTATACCAGTGTCATCATAATGGCCTGTTGCTTTGTTTCTCCCTGTTTAACTTTCTCTCCAAATCACTATCTCTGTGTTTGAGGATAAACCGTGGCTGATCTTCTGTGACACTTCTCGTCTTGAGCATGGAGGGGTGAACTCTGGAGTGATTCATCTAGTCCCCCCTCCTACATGAAGGGCAGTGTCATAGCAAGCTGTCATGCTGTTGTGCGAGTAGATCTCTCATACGCACCTTAAGTGCAGATCTGTCGCTCACACCCACATACAGTGTTATGTGACAAGTCTAGAAACACAGAGTGTGCAGGAATAAAGGGTTCTGAACATGAAGTGTTGGTAAAACACAAAGCGGGGGAGAGGGATGCAATCAGTCCAGAGTAGCATAATGCTTCATGAGCATTGGGGCATCAGGCTGATGGTTGTGCAGTGCACCCAAGATCCATGGGAGATCTGGTGTTCCACAATAGGTAACCAACCATTTAAAAAAGTAATAAGTTCATAGATTCGAAAGCCAGAAGGACCATTGTGATCATCTAGTCTGACCTCCTGTATAACAAAAGCCAGAGAACTGCCCCAAAATAATGCCTAAAGGAGATCTTTTTAAAGCACATCCTATCTTGATTTAAAAATTGCCAGTGATGGAAAATCCACTACAACCTTTGGTACCTTGTTCCAATGGTTAATCTCTCTCTCTCTCAAAAATTTATCCCCTATTTCCCAGTCTGAATTTGTCTAGCTTCAACCTCTAGCCATTGGATTGTGTTCTATCTTTCCCTGCTAGACTGAAGAGCCCATTGTTAAATAGTTGTTCCCCATGTAGGTATTTATAGACTGTAATCAAGTTACCCCTTACCCTTCTCTTTGTTAAAATAGATTAAGTTCCTTGATTCTACCACTATAGGGCCGAATTTCTAATCCTTTAATCATTCTCATGGCTCTTCTCTGATCCCTCTCCAATTTTTCAACATCCTTCTTGAATTTTGGACACCAGAACTGGACACAGTATTCCAACGACTGTCACACCAGTGCCAAATACAGAGGTAAACTAACTTCTCTACTCCTACTTGAGATTCCTCTGTTTATGCATGCCAGGATTGCATTAGCCCTTTGGCCACATTGTTGCATGATTATCTACCACAATTCCCATATCTTTTTCAAAAATAACAGGAGTACTTGTGGCACCTTAGAGACTAACAAATTTATTAGAGCATAAGCTTTCGTGGGCTACAACCCACTTCTTCGGATGCAGTGGGTTGTAGCCCACGAAAGCTTATGCTCTAATAAATTTGTTAGTCTCTAAGGTGCCACAAGTACTCCTGTTATTTTTGCGGATACAGACTAACACGGCTGCTACTCTGAAACATATCTTTTTCAGAATCACTGTTTCCCATGATAGAGTCCCCCATCCTGTAAGTATGGCCTACCATCTTTGTTCCCAGATGTACACATTTACATTTACCCCATTAAAACACACATTTGCTTCCGCCAGTTTACTGGGCAGTCCAGATCGCTCTCAATCAGTGACCTGTCCTCTTCGTTATTTACCTCTCCCCCAATTTTTGTGTCATCTGCAAACTTTACCAGTGACAATTTTATGTTTTCTTCCAGGTCTTGATAAAAATATTAAATAGTGTAGGGCCAAGAGCAGATCCCCGTTGGACCCCACTGTAAACATACCTGTGCGATAATGATTCCCCATTTACAATAACATTTTGAGGCCTATCAGTTAGCCAGTTTTTAATCCAATTAATGTGCCATGTTAATATAATCTAGTTTTTTTTAATCAAAACCTTTTGTGGTACCAAGTTAAATGCCTTACAGACATCTAAGTAGATATCCACACTATTACCTTCATCAACCAAACTTGTAATCTTATCAACAAAAAAAGATATCAAGTTAGTGTGATAGGATCTATTTTTCATAAACCCATGTTGATTTGCATCAATTATATTATCCTCCTTTAATTTCCATATCAGCCACTCCATTATCTTGCCTGGGATCGATGTCAAACTGACAGACCTATAATATAATCATTCTATTTACCCTTTTTAAATATTGGTACAACATTAAGTTTCTTCCAGTCTTCTGGGATTTCCCCATTGTTCCAAGACTTATTGAAAATCAACATTAACAGTCCTGTGATTTCCTCAGCCAATTATTTTAAAACTCTTGGATGCAAGTTCTCTGAACCTGCTGATTTTAAAATGTCTAACTTTAGCAGCAGCTGTTTAATATCCTCCAGAGATAATAGTGGAATGGAAAGAGGGTTTTCATAACCTTATGATGAGAATATACATCATCTGTTTTTTCCCCAAATATAGAACAGAAATATTTATTGAACACTTCTTCCTTTTCTACATTTTTATGGGTAATTCTACCATTTCCATCTAGTAATGGTCCAATACCTTTATCAGGATTATTTTTATTCCTAATATGCTTAAAAAACTCTCCTATTTCCTTCAACCGTGCTAGCCATAGGTCCCTTTGTGTCCCTTTGCTTCCATTATCAGTTTCCTACAGTTCCTGGATTTTGATTTATATTCATTACTATCAACTTCCCCTTTCTTCCATTTGTTTTATAAATATAAAATTTTTTTACAGTTTCCTTCATTTCCTCTCTAAACCTGGTCAGATTTTACCCAATACAGCCTTCTTTCTCGATCGTGGCTTTTTGGGCATCTAGAAAAGTGTTTGTAAACAATTCCCAATTCTCATTCATATTTTTCTGTTCACATTTTTCTGATTTAAATTCTTTCTGCCAGCTGATTTGGCTCATAATTGTTTTCAGCTGTGTGAAATTAGCCCTTTCAAAGCACCAAATATATATATTTACTGGTTTGAACTTTATTCTGCTTGCTCTTCATAAATATGATCAAGTCTATGATCCCTTGTATCTAAGCTACCATTCATGTTTAGTTCTGTGATCAGTGCCTCTTTATCTGTCAAGACTTGATCTAATAGAGAATTCCCCCATGTTGGTTGCAACACTTTCTGAGTTAGGAAATTGTCCTATTATATTATAGAATGTTTAGAAATTCCAAGCATGTTTTACTACTGGCAGCATGAGATTTCCAGCATATGTCACTCAAATTGAAGCCCCAGTGATCATGTCGCTTGTTTTTCCTGCACATTTCAGATAGGTGCGTAAGGAGGTGGTCGTCCTGTTCCCTAGTGTGATGTGGCGGCCTGTAGCACACCAACTAATACCTTATCTTGTGTTTTATCTGTTAGGACATTGATCCAGAAGCATGCAAGTAAAGAAAACTAGGCTTAAAGCCTTCTGGATGAACTGATGTACATCCCCTAGTGCAGTAAATAAAACCGAACTGCACAGATGAGCGTTGAAAATTAGCAACCTTTTCATTTCTTTTTATTTAGTTTTTATATTAGTCGGCAACAATAAAATGTCAGCATCAGCTAGTGCTTCTCAAAGCAAGATTTGAAGGGCTGATGCGAGTTGGTAGACTTCTGAATTGAAGCCCAGTGATTCATTTCAGTGCAGTCAAGGAATTATGATGTGACTGGAATAACAGAGACTTGGTGGGATAACTCACATGACTGGAGTACTGTCCTGGATGGATATAAACTGTTCAGGAAGGACAGGCAGGGCAGAAAAGGTTGTATGTATATAAGGTTGCATTGTATGTAAGAGAACAGTATGACTGCTCAGAGTTCCGGTATAAAACTGCAGAAAAACCTGAGAGTCTCTGGATTAAGTTTAGAAGTGTGAGCAACAAGGGGGATGTTGTGGTGGGAGTCTGCTAGAGACCACCAGACCAGGGGGATGAGGTGGACGAGGCTTTCTTCCGGCAACTAACAGAAGTTACTAGATCACAGGCCCTGGTTCTCATCGGAGACTTCAATCACCCTGATATCTGCTGGGAGAGAAATACATCAGTGCACAGACAATCCAGGAAGTTTTTCGAAAGTGTAGGGGACAATTTCCTGGTGCAAGTGCTGGAGGAACCAACTAGGGGCAGAGCTCTTCTTGACCTGCTGCTCACAAACAGGGAAGAATTAGTAGGGGAAGCAAAAGTGGATGGGAACCTGGGAGGCAGTGACACTGAGATGGTTGAGTTCAGGATCCTGACACAAGGAAGAAAGGAGAGCAGCAGAATACGGACCCTGGACTTCAGAAAAGCAGACTTTGACTCTCTCAGGGAACTGATGGGCAGGATCCTCTGGGAGAATAACATGAGGGGGAAAGGAGTCCAGAAGAGCTGGCTGTATTTTAAAGAATCCTTATTGAGGTTGCAGGAACAAACCATCCTGATGCGTAGAAAGAATAGTAAATATGTTAGGCAACCAGCTTGGCTTAACAGTGAAATCCTTGCTGATCTTAAACACAAAAAAGAAGCTTACAAGAAGTGGAAGATTGGACAAATGACCAGGGAGGAGTATAAAAATATTGCTCAGGCATGCAGGAGTAAAATCAGGAAGGCCAAATCACACTTGGAGTTGCAGCTAGCAAGAGATGTTAAGAGTAACAAGAAGGGTTTCTTCAGGTATGTTGACAACAAGAAAAAAGTCAAGGAAAGTGTGGGCCTCTTACTGAATGAGGGAGGCAACCTAGTGACCGAGGATGTGGAAAAAGCTAATGTACTCAATGCTTTTTTTGCCTCTGTCTTCACGAACAAGGTCAGCTCCCAGACTACTGCACTGAGCAGCACAGTATGGGGAGGAGGTGACCAGCCCTGTGTGGAGAAAGAAGTGGTTCAGGACTATTTAGAAAAGCTGGATGAGCACAAGTCCATGGGACTGGATGCGCTGCATCCGAGGATGCTAAAGGAGCTGGCGGATGTGATTGCAGAGCCATTGGCCATTATCTTTGAAAACTCATGGTGATCGGGGGAGGTCCCGGATGGCTGGAAAAAGGCTAATGTAGTGCCCTTCTTTAAAAAAGGGAAGGAGGAGAATCCGGGGAACTACAGGCCAGTCAGCCTCACCTCAGTCCCTGGAAAAATCATGGAGCAGGTCCTCAAGGAATCAATTCTGAAGCACTTGGAAGAGAGGAAAGTGATCAGGAACAGTCAGCATGGATTCACCAAGGACAAGTCATGCCTGACTAACCTAATTGCCTTCTATGACTAGATAACTGGCTCTGTGGATGAGGGGAAAGCAATGGAGGTGTTATTCCTTGACTTTAGCAAAGCGTTTGATAACGGTCTCCCACAGTATTCTTGCCGGCAAGTTAAAGAAGTATGGGCTGGATGAATGGACTATAAGGTGGATAGAAAGCTGGCTAGATCGTCGGGCTCAACGGGTAGTGATCAATGGCTCCATGTCTCGTTGACAGCCGGTATCAAGCGGAGTGCCCCAAGGGTCGGTTCTGGGGCCGGTTTTGTTCAATATCTTCATTAATGATCTGGAGTATGGCGTGAACTGCACCCTCAGCAAGTTTGCAGATGACACTAAACTGGGAGGAGTGGTAGATATGCTGGAGGGTAGGGATAGGATACAGAGGGACCTAGACAAATTAGAGGATTGGGCGAAAAGAAATCTGATGAGGTTCAACAAGGACAAGTGCAGAGTCCTGCACTTAGGACGGAAGAATCCCATACACTGCTACAGACTAGGGATAGAATGGCTAGGCAGCAGTTCTGCAGAAAAGGACCTAGGGGTTACAGTGGATGAGAAGCTGGATATGAGTCAACAGTGTGCCCTTGTTGCCAAGAAGGCTAACGGCATTTTGGGCTGTATAAGTAGGGGCATTGCCAGTAGATCGAGGGACGTGATAATTCCCCTCTATTCAGCATTGGTGAGACCTCATCTGGAGTACTGTGTCCAGTTTTGGGCCCCACAATAGAAGAAGGATGTGGAAAAATTGGAAAGAGTCCAGCATAATGCAACAAAAATGATTAGGGGTCTGGAGCACATGACTTCTGAGAAGGGGCTGAGGGAACTGGGATTGTTTAGTCTGCAGAAGAGAAGAATGAGGGGGGATTTGATCGCTGCTTTCCACTATCTGAAAGGGGGTTCCAAAGAGGATGGATCTAGACTGTTCTCAGTGGTGGCAGATGACAGAACAAGGAGCAATGATCTCAAGTTGCAGTGGGGGAGGTTTAGGTTGGATATTAGGAAAAACTTTTTCACTAGGAGGGTGGTGAAGCACTGGAATGGGTTACCTAGGGAGGTGGTGGAATCTCCTTCCTTAGAGGTTTTTAAGGTCAGGCTTGACCAGGGCCGCCCAGAGGATTCAGGGGGCCTGGGGCAAAGCAATTTCGGGGCCCCTTCCATAAAAAAAAAGTTGCAAGACTATAGAATACTATATTCTCGTGGGGGCCCTTGTGGGGCCCCGGGCCTGGGGCAAATTGCCCCACTTGCCCTCCCCCGCCCCCCTGGCAGCCCTGGGCTTGACAAAGCCCTTGCTGGGATGATTTAGTTGGGGACTGGTCCTGCTTTGAGCAGGGGGTTGGACTAGATGACCTCCTGAGATCCCTTCCAACCCTGATATTCTATGATTCTATGATTTCCTGGGTGACTGATGGAGAAAGTGGCTTTCTGTGCTGAGTCCTTTATTTAAAACATAAGAACATAAGAACGGCCGTACCGGGTCAGACCAAAGGTCCATCTAGCCCAGTATCCTGTCTACCGACAGTGGCCAATGCCAGGTGCCCCAGAGGGAGTGAACCTAACAGGCAATGATCAAGTGATCTCTCTCCTGCCATCCATCTCCATCCTCTGACAAAGGGAGGCTAGGGAAACCATTCCTTACCCATCCTGGCTAATAGCCATTAATGGACTTAACCACCATAAATTTATCTAGTTCTCTTTTAAACGCTGTTATAGTCCTAGCCTTCACAACCTCTTCAGGTAAGGAGTTCCACAAGTTGACTGTGCGCTGCGTGAAGAAGAACTTCCTTGTATTTGTTTTAAACCTGCTGCCTATTAATTTCATTTGGTGACCCCTAGTTCTTGTATTATGGGAATAAGTAAATAACTTTTCCTTATCCACTTTCTCCACATCACTCATGATTTTATATACCTCTATCATATCCCCCCTTAGTCTCCTCTTTTCGAAGCTGAAGTGTCCTAGCTTCTTTAATCTCTCCTCATATGGGACCCGTTCCAAACCCCATATCATTTTAGTTGCCCTTTTCTGAACCTTTTCTAGTGCCAGTATATCTTTTTTGAGATGAGGAGGCCACATCTGTACGCAGTATTCGAGATGTGGGCGTACCATTGATTTATATAAGGGCAATAATATATTCTCAGTCTTATTCTCTATCCCCTTTTTATATAAAATAAAGGCCATGTGTGAAAACCTTCAAAACGATACTGTTCCCAAAGTAGTCTCAGGGGTGCGTGCAGCTTTCACACTTCCTGGTTCCTCTTGAAATCCCTGCTCTGTGTTGGTCAATTGCTTGACCACACTTTGATTCGTTATGAAATATATTCCAGAGGCCAAATAACCACGGTCAGTCAGGTTTATTGCTCTAAGCCAATAATAATATAGTACAGGGAAAAGGTTCTATATGATACTAGTCTCTGGAAAGCTGTTTCATGCAGCGATGTTACATTCACCTTATGCAGAAGGTATGTTCCCAAAGTTACACGTTTCAGCTGGTATTATAATATGTTGGTTGTGGAAGTTACCGTCTCTTTACACATCACTAAAATCCAACCCATCAGTTTGTCCCAGCTCCCTAACTTGTTGTTCTGTTCCTTCCTTATCTTTGTTTTGGATTCTTGCAGTCCAGGTACTGGTCCGTGAAGGTACTTCCCTAGCTTGTACTAAGACATGGAACAGATGTCTTAATTTTGACAAGTTTTCTATCTGCTTATGCCAAAGCTTACTTCAGCTAATGCAAGGTGCTGTGGGCTACTTAGCATGAGAGAACAGGATTATAGTAAAGATTTAGGCCAGTTTAGGATATATAACTGCTATACTCTTTGTGCTTAATGCATACTAACTTATATATGGTATGGATAATATATGATATATCCCAGGTGCTGCTGCTGGGAGAGAGAGCTGTGGGGGAACCCTCTCTCCCCGCTGTAGACCCGGAGCACCCTCCTGCACCCCAAACTCCTCATCCCCAGCCCTACCCTATAGCCTGCATCCCAACCTTCTGCCCCAGCCCTGAGCCCCTTCCCACACTCCAAACGCCTCAGCTCCAGCCCCACCACATGAATTTTGTTATGTGTAATTTGTCACACATCACTTCCATATTGGTGCACATAACAAAATTCATTCCGCACATGGGTGGGAAAAAGTAGAGGGAACACTGACCAGTGTTTCTCAAATTGGGGGTCCTGACCCAAAAGGGAGTTGCAGGGGGCTCACAGGGTCATTTTTAGGGTGTGTGTGTGTGGCAGTATTGCCCCTCTTACTTCTGCTCTGCCTTCAGATCTGGATGGCTGGAGAGTGGTAGCTGTTAGCCAGGCACCCAGCTCTGAAGGCAGTGCCCCACCAGCAGCAGTACAGAAGTAAGAGTGGCAATACCGTACCATGCCACCCTTACTTCTGTGCTACTGCCTTCAGAGCTGGGCAGTCTGATAGTGGCGGCTGCTGGCCGAGGGCCCAGCTCTGCAGGCAGCAGTGCAGACGTAAGGTTGACAATACCATATCATGCCATCCTTGCTTCTGCACTGCTGCTGGCAGTGGCTCTGCCTTCAGAGCTAGGATCCCGGCCAGCAGCCGCCGCTCTCTAGCTTCCCAGATCTGAAGACAGTGCTGCCGTCAGCAGCAGCACAGAAGTAAGGGTAGCAGTACCGCAACTCCCCCCTCCCCCCCACTACAATTACCCTGTGCTTCCCCCCACAACTCCTTTATGGGTCAGGACCCCTAAAATTACAGCACCATGAAACTTCAGATTGAAATAGCTGAAATCATGAAATTTACTATTTTAAAAATCCTATGACCATGAAATTGACTAAAATGGACCATGAATTTGGTAGGGTCCTATATATATATAGCGCCAGCATTTATTGGTCAACATCTGTGTGTGTAACCTATAGAACATGTTTGTATTATGGAGACATCAGTAACCACTCCTTAGTTAAAGTTGCATAGCGATTCACACTTAAAAAAAAAAAAAAAGGCTGTATATGTTCCAATAAAGCATTTCAGTGGTCATTTCTTTCTTTCTGCTGCTGGTGGTAACCTTGAGGGTGTTCACACACTCATATATTTTGATTTTGCTTTCTCCAGCTTTTCATCAAACCAGAGATTTTTTTCCAGCTGTAGCCTGCTCTTTGCAAAGTTCCATTCTGATTTCTCCAAAGTTGGTGGATTTTTTCCCCCTCTCTCTCTATTTCTCCCCTCCTCTCCCCTGCTATGATTCTAGCCTGGTGGAAAACACAGAGCACATCGTGAAGCCCAGAGTGAGAGCTGACTGAGCAATCCTTTCCAGTTAGTCCACTTTTGCTGTTCTTGGAACGTGAGGTTGGGTTTAAAACGTTGCTTCCAAAAATATTGCTCCTGTAACAAAATCAGTGCCCATTTTAGTAGCTGCCACTCCTCTGTCCTTTAACTTGATTTCTTTTTGTCTTTGGGCTTGGCTACACTTGCAAGTTACAGCGCAATAAAGGAGCCCCGGGCGCACTAGCTCACTCCCCATCCACACTGGCAAGGCACGTAGAGCGCTGCTGGTACTCCACCTCTGTGGAATAACGTTTGCTGCGCCTTGGCTACAATGCCCGGACGTCAGTGTGAATGAGGTGTTGCGTTACTGCACTCTGATCGGCCTCCGGAACGTCCCATAATCCCCTTAAGTCAAGTGGCCACTCTTGTCATTGTTTTGAACTCCTGTAGGAATGCGGAAATGCCCTTTCAAAGTTCTGTTTCTGACAGCTGGCATGCAAGCCATTACTGTGGAATGCTGTGTGAGAGAGAGAGAGGCGGGGGGGGGGGGGGAGACTGCTGCTGTCTGAACTTACAAGACAGCATGCTGACATTCTCTCAGCCCCCCAAAAACCCACTCTCTCTCCCCCCCACATACACACAACACACTCCCTGTCACACTCCACCCCTCCCATTTTAAAAGCACATTGCAGTCACTTGCATGCTGGGATAGCTGCCCATAATGCACCACTCCCAATGCCGCTGCAAGTGCCGCAAATGTGGCCACACCAGTGCACTTGAAGCTGTCAGTGTGGACAGACTGCAGCGCTTTCCCTACTGCGCTCTACGAAGGCTGGTTTAACTCAAGGCGCTCTACATCTGCAAGTGTAGCCATGCCCTTTATCACCTAGGGTATTTGAAAAGAGAGAGAATCTTAATTATGTAAAGAAACTTAGCAGTGCTTTGTGAAAGGGTAATAGCTCTTGATTGTTCTAGCTTTCAGGAGCACAACATCTCTGGGTGCTAAAGATTGAGTGCTAGTCTACACTGGCAACGCTAACGTGCCTTGTGTGGTCGCGGTGCAGCACTGGGAGAGAGCTCTCCCAGCGCTCTAAAAAAACCACCTCAACGAGGGGCGTAGCTCCCAGCGCTGGTGCACTGTCTACACTGGCGCTTTACAGCGCTGCAACTTGCTGCACTCGGGTGTTTTTTCACACCTCTGAACGAGAAAGTTGCAGCACTGTAAATTGCCAGTGTAGACAAGCCCTTACAAAACAGCCTATGCAAGCATCTCTGTGGCTCTCCAGAGTCCCTCAGCGTACAGGGCTCCCTGCTGTTCCAGACTGAGCCCACCAAGGAAGGGTCATCTTCTCTACATTAGAAAATGCCCCCAGCACATCTGTTCATGGAAAAGAAGAGTGAGTGAGTGCTCCTGTTTGATCTCTGTGTGATTGCATAGTCGTCTTTGTTTACAAACATGCTCATGTTAGAAATAAGGTATAGCCTAACATAGGAAAGTGCTTTTACTGTAGCCCATCATACAGGAGAAAAATAAATTACATGAAGCCTTAATCTTCTGCAAGGCAGCATGCTGTCTAGAGGCTGTGTTGCAGCAGAAGAGAAGGCTGAAGAGGGGAGGTTGCTCTAGAGCACTGCTCCCCACAGTAATGGTGAAAATGGTGCATATGTTTCATTCATAACACTAGGCAAAACCAAACCTTTTCCACAAGGGACTTCAGACACCATGGGGACCTAGCCTAGTTTCTTTAATGGATTTAAAACAGGTTTTGGCATGGCCCTGCTGAGCACATCAGGAATGGAACAGAAAATATCCTTAAAGCCAAAAGCCATGGAAAGTGCCTTGTGTGCCATGGAAAGCAAGGGACGAGTGCTCTTTCTGTTGTAATCTGAAGTCCTCCTTTTCCCCCCATGCTTATGATTTATGCCTGATTGAAAGCCATTGACACCAGGCTGAGCTGTAGCCATGCTGCCTTTTGTTATGTGGGATTCTTGCACTGTGGCAAGAAGATTTGATATTAGAAGATACTTTACAACTGAATGTAATTTGTTCTGATCTGCCTGCCATGGGTATGGACAGCGACACTTGTCACCCTTTTATACCTATTGCTCCTTCCTGATCCTGTTTTTTGACATCCGTTTGTTGTTATTGCGACACCACAGTCAGCTTGATGACTTTGCTTCCAGATCCGGACAACAGTCTGTAATGAGCACAGATGATCTTTGAGCATCTGGAAATGAAAGTCAGAGATAATTGTGGGAAGATGGAGGCTGTATGGTCTAACTTGTCATGGTGGGTGAGCGTGCAGGCCATCTGGCTGGCTGTTGAGGTGGGAACATGGAGGCTTGTCTGTCTGTCAAGGGTGTGCGCCTCTGTTAAAGTTTCACCTTAGTACGAAAGCCACTCTTTAAGATAATGGCATCCACAAGACAGGAAGTTGTAGGGTGGTATTTTCAGAAGCGCTCAGCTTTGTTCTAACTGCGCCCCTTAGCCCTTGCCCTTAGGGTGACCAGATAGAAAATGTTAAAAATCGGGACGGGGGTGGGGGGTAATAGGCACCTACATAAGAAAAAGCCCTGAGTATCGGGACTGTCCCTATAAAATCAGGACATCTGGTCACCCTACTTGCCCTTGTCATTGAGCTGGGGACAAAGGAGTAAAAAGGTTACCCTATAAGGTATATGCTGAGCAAGGTTATAGGTGCAGGGAACCAGCCAACGCCTGGTAGCACCCAGTAGATTGTATCAAGTTCCCGGTGACCGGCAATGACTTGTCAGGTACATGCTCTTGGGTTTCTGCAGGGCCTCGGGGTGTGGGTTGGCACTGCTCCTTCCATAGGTAAGGCTGACGCTGTCTTCCCCTTCACTTATAGCCTTGCATCCTGGGCACTAGGAAGCGTGTGTGTCTGTTAGGCCGGGACTCCATCGCACCGACTCCTCAGTCTGCACACTTCAACATAGGAGGGGGAAGAGGGCAAAGAAATAGCGAAGGGTCCTAATACAATGGAAAGGAAGCCAGGGAAATGGAGGAGGAAATGGACAGCAAGAAATAGAAAAGGATCCAAACACCGCAGAGTACATGCACTTGGTGTGTTTGCAGGGGGCTTTCTGCCTGGTATTTAGAGAGAGGCAGAGCACTAAGGGCTTAGATTGCATAGCTGAACTTTCTTGCGACTTTGTGAGCCATTCAGACACCTAACAATGCCCATTATGTAGAGAGACTTGTTTGTTTATACACAATGCCTATTAATGCACCTTCTGTGTTCCGTACCATTTTTAAAAGCACACAATTAAAACAATACCCTCCAGGCAAGGTGGCCAGACCTTGCTATTTTATTGCACAAAAACCCCATTGTCTGCATGCAGGGAGCGCCTCATTGCTGTACAACATCTGCCTTGCACTGCATCCTAAGTCTCCCCGTGCCGGTGAGGTGCCAGAGGGAATAGGCTCTGCAGGAGAGAGGCCTCTGCTGCAAACACTGTGCTGCCAATCCTGGAGTTTCCTCTTGGGGACTGGCAGCAAGAACATCTCTACTGGTTTTACTCATTGCACCAGACAGAGCCTAGGAGGAGAAGCAGCTTCTCACATGGTAAGATTCCAGTCCAGCCAGAGCTTTGCAGGGCAAACCAGTACGTTGAGCCACTTGCAAAAAGATGTCAGAAGTCTGACAACTGGCAGCCTGTGATGTTAGGTCTCCCTGGCAGCTGAGGCTTCTGGGTGATTCCATAACCAGACTGTGTCTACACTGAGCCTGTATCTGTGGGAACCTGGGCTTGTGGACTCGCTGTTTCCAAGCTTGCATTAGAGCATCCACACTGGTGTACCCCTGGGTTTACAGTTATGGGACCCAGGACTCACGTCCATACTGCACTAGGCAGACCTCCTGATTTGGATCTGTGGCTTGAACTGTGTCCACGCTGCAGAATGACAGGGCTAGGCCTGGAGTCTCTGTGGAACTTGAGCTCTGCCCCACTCCCCTAGTCTGTTCCTATGACCTGAGTGCTTGCTGACCCAAATCAGACTGATTTGTGTGTGGACAGAAGGATGGTTTGGGCTCAAACTTGAGGGTACATCTTCACTGCAGAGTTATCGTGGGTGGTTGGCATCCAAGTTGGCCTAGCCCGGCTGTGCACAAGGCAAGGTCCTACCTGAGTTACAATATCTTTACTGGTGCCACACGCCCGTGTGTGTGTTGCTAGGACTTAGGGGGACATGCCCCAGGGTTCTTTGTGCTGCAGTACACTGGTCCACTCTCATTCTTTCCCAGTGAATTGCTGGAGAACTTGTCTGCCCTTCTGGGCACACAGGGGAATTGTGGGACAGCACTGGAGGACTGCCAGCACTCAAGTGGTTTAGCCTGCACCCTTGTTACAAAGTGGGTGGGTTACCAGCCCAAGAGAAAGCCGCACTTGGGATTCAGCTAAAGCATCAGCTAAGCCAGCCAGCCAGGTTGAATGCACCATTGACCATGGGTGAGAGGGTTGTGTGTGTGGACAGGAGAGGGGTTGGGACAACGCCCGAGTAGGAGCCCAAGTTAATTGCAGTGAAGACAGCCGCTGCAGCCTTACAGTCAAAGGTTAGCCTTGATACAGAGACACAGTTCTCATCTGCTCTACAGAGTGTAACCATGTTGTCATTAGATCCCCTGATTCTGTTACAATGTGGACAAGGGCTTGTTACTATAGACAAGCCCTTATGTGAACCTTTATAACACGTAGTTTGCAGCAAGCTGGGGTGAAAAATCTGCCATGTGTAGACAAGCCCTGTGACTTGATGGCCCATATGTTCCTATGTAGGGAGGGAGTTTTTGGTAGTAGAGGGCTCTTTAATCTATCAAACAAAGGCATAACTACATCCAGCTGGAAGCTGAAGCTAGACAAATTCAGGCTAGAAATAAGGAGCAAATTTGAACACTGAGGGTTCTTAACCATTTATTACGGGACATGGTGGACTCACATCCTTTGCAGTCTTTAAATCAAGAAAGCATTCTTCCAGCTTGCTTGTTCAGTCTTATGTCCTGGCTTTTAACAAGCGCTTGTTCAATGAGAAGCACTTAGCGCCTTTCAACAAATTCCTTTTTTTAAAAAAAATAAAGTTTGTTTTTAAAAATATAGAAAATTTCATTCTCTCTCTTCAAGGGAACATCTGGCATCATTGTGCCTAGAAACTGTAGTTAATACAGCCGGCTGAGCTCATGAAAGAGCTCTCGTTTCTTACAGAAGCTACTCTGTCTGAAAGAGAGAAAATCTTAGCTATGAAAAAGATAGAGGGGGCAGCCCACCATACTAATCCATCTTTGGAAAAATATAGCAATACCTCTTAGGTTATCCGCTCCCATGGGCTTGGAATTTGTATGTATAGCGGCTAGCACAGTGGGTTCCCAGTCCTGACTGGGGGCTCTGGATACTGCTATCACATAAATATTAAGCCCAAGATTTTCAAAAGGGTTTCAGTGGCCAACTTTTAAGACATTTTAAAGGGGCTCAGTTTTCTGTGGGTGAGAAAGAGCCAGGCCTTTTAGGTGCCTCAACTTCAGCACCATAAAACTGAGGCACCGAAAATCACTAGTCACTTTTGGAACATCTTGGGCTAAATAATTCTCTTCTCATTCAGAATTTTGCTATAAGAACTGAGGGAAAAGGGCATTTAAATGGAAGAGAGAGAGGTGCTGCAGAAGCCACAGCCCAGCTAGATAACTTGTCAGTCTATTCATTGCTTTTAATTCTCACTTCAAGGCAGATGAACAGTAGGCAAAGCAATTAACCTCTATCCAGAATATTAACAATAAAATTAAATAACACACGGCCTCAGCTAGTTCCTGCCTGCATAAATTAAAGGGCTGATCTAACTCTTCTTCCAACATTGCTGAAAAGACATTTCCCTTGCTTGAACTTCTCCAGTAATTTTTTTTTTTTTTTTTTTTTTTGCATTCAAAATATCTAGAATTTAAATATCAAATGTCCTGTTTTCTCTTCCTCTCTCCAAACCTGTGGAGGAAGAGAATCATGGATCTCCTGGTCTTTCTTCTTTTCCTCCCTCCTGTCGCTGACTTCTTAAAAGTGAGTAGGACAGGACTACCTATACTGTAGTTCGTTCTCGTGGTAAATGAAATCTTACGAAAGCAAGCAGGGACATATGGGGGATTAAGTATGCTGTATTCTGCATGCTTCAAAGGTGACCTGAAAAGGGGGGTGCTTATCCTTTTGGGCTTCTTCTTGCACAAGGCATATAGGAAGCTGGAAAGGTTTTTACTCTTTCTAAAAAAAATTCCTTCTTGTGGATGATATCAGAAATTCAGTTCTTGTACGCCTTGCGAGATTGATGAGGGACTGCAGTATAAAAGAAATGACATTGGCAGGGCTCAAGAGGGTGAAAGCTGAGCCACTGAGAGGGCTGCTTAAAATATTGCTTCTGTTTGGTTTGGGCAGTTAGCCTCAACAACTAATAAAAATTTTGGAGAAATGGCATCTTTGTTACAGATGTAACCCTCCAACCTTCAGTTAAGGTGATAAAGATCCCTGAGACCTCCAAGAAGTCCTCCAACAAAATTAAGCAGGACTAGACTCAATGTTCCTAGTATTTCTAAGAAAGAAATGGGGGGGACTTATTTTGGGAGGGGGAATTAATACCTTTTCAGTTGCCTTTATCCATAAAAAGGGCACAAAACCAGCTTAAAAAAAAAACAACCTTTGCATGTCCTCTCTAAGCATGACATGCGGTATACACAATGATGCTGTCTTTGCAACGGTTGCCGTGGTAGCGATGGGGAATGGCACACCGATTACATTCATACCAGTGTGTGCACAAGCGGAGGGTGCTAGCAGTTCCCATGTAGTCTTTTACAGGGGAGTCTGGAACAGTATTTAACATCCTTGTGCCAATCATTCATCCCTGCGCTTGTGGGTTGATGGGGGTGTGGGGAGGGTTGGTTGTGTGTGTGTGTGTGTGTGTGTGTGTGTGTGTGTGTGTGTGTGTGTGTGTGTGTGTGTGTGTGTGTGTGGAGTAACAGAGCCTTATTTTGTGGGTGGGGGCGGAGGATTCTTGGTTGGTTTGATACTCAGTGGAGAGGTTACTGGTTTTGACTGTCACCAGGTCTGGGGAGCAGTCTGAGATGCCAAATGGCTTATTTCCACAGCTGATTTTCAGCCTCCTGCCTCTGTGTAATCTAGAGGGCAGGTTATTGAAAGGGGCCAGGGAAGCTTTAGCCCAAAATCCCACTTTCAGAAATCAAGACGTTGAAAAGCCCTGTATCTGAAACCTCCTTCACTTACCTGTCCAACTCTGTTTAACCTTTGGGGTGCTGATATTGTTCCTCTGGCTTTCACCCACTTTCCCTCGCATGGCATCTGGATCTGCAACTCGCCAGCCACTAGCCGAAGAGACAGTCCATTTGGGGCATCTCAATGCTGCTCTTTACATGTGCTGGCACACCGACAGCATGTTCAGCTGTCCAATTCTTAAAGAAAAACCAATTTCCTTTCATCTTTTTATCCATCCACTTGTCACAGTTTCAGTGCCCCAAACAGCAGCAGATGCAAGGAAAGGGGAGGAGGTGGTTTCAGAAGGGAACTGGGAGCCAGCTCGTATAGGTTCCATCCCAACTCCATCCCTGACTTTGCTGTATGATCTTACATGTTACTTATCCTCCCTGTCCCATGGCTCCCCAGGAGGTCTACCTCATAAGGATATGGTGAGGCTGAGTTCCTTCGCACTGGCGCTCCTCTGGTGAAAGGTGCAAGAGAAGGGAAGAGCTTGAGTTGAGTGAGTTATTTCAATTCCTGTGCAGGATAATTACAATTAGAGCTGGTGGAAAAACATTTTGGTGAAATGTTTTTTTTTTTTTTCTTGGAAAATGCTTTTTTTGGTTGAAATCAAAAAGTTTTGAAAAATACTGATTTGGACACAAATTTGGACCCTCCGCCCCCCGAAACAAAACATTCAAATCATCCAATTTCACCATTTTCGGAATGGCACATTTTGATTCTTCGTTTTGGAACAAAATTCTTTTTACATGAAAAAAGGTTTCCAACAGTCAAGATCGGGACAAAAAGTTTCAATCGACACAAACCAAAAATGTTTTTGGAATTTTGTTTTTCAGGAAATTTCAAAGTCAGATGAAAAAAACTCAAAATTACAGAATTTCCTGCAAAAGAGCAAATGCATTCCCTCCCTTCCCCCCCACCAGGCTTATTCACAATGGCTTAGCCCACAGTTTCTGTGTTTAGGGCTACTGTCCAAGCGTACCAGCCAATGGCTGCCCTCTCTGATTCACTTATTGTTCTCTATCCTCCACTGTTCATGGCTACAGGACTGAGGCAGCCATGTTCCATTTTGCCTAGTATTTGCATGAATGAATGGGAAGGAGGTGATGGCAGCTAGGCCTAGCGCAGCTCAACATTTCACATAGATTGCAAGCTCTTTGGGGCAGGGTCTGCCTGCGTTTGTACAACCCTGGTACAGTGATCCATGGCTAGAGCTATGATGATGGTAATGACAGAGAGAGAGGAGAGCCTAGAGTACCAGTACTGGTATGGGGATCCATGATTAGGATCTGTTGGCCTTAGTAGCTCACCTCTTAACTTAGCGGGAGAAGTCCTGCTGCTCTTCCTCCTGCAGCACCTGCTTTCATCCTTCCTGCCATCTTCAGTCCCATCTACATTTTCAAATAATCTTTTACTCTTTTAAGACATCTCACCTTTTTCTTGGTCACCATGCAGAGTCAAGAAGCCAGCAGCACCCAGGCAAGGAAACACTTGGCCTCAATCATTTTGCAGAGGGCAGAGCTGATAAGAAATAGCAGGAGTATTTGTTTTGTTTTTTTACCTAACTGGTTACTGACAATGAAATTGACACAGCCTGCCTTTCTCCTTTGCTGCATTTCTCAGAGGAATTCAGTACAGCAGTGTCTGCCAACTTGAAGCAAGGACCACCCAGGAAATGCTCAACTGTCTTCCTGCTGAGAGGAAAGAAAACGGAAGTCTTGTTTTCTGCCCATAATGCAAGGATCTTTCCAAGCTGTGCCTTGGGGCGAATATTTGGGTAGAAGAGACTGTCAGTTTTACTCCTGTCAAACCTTTTCATTAAAAGCTGGTTCACCTCTGAAAGGCGACTCTAATGGCACAATCTTACTCTGCAGCTCTGTTCCCTTTGGTGTGTCGAGTCAGATCTGTGCAGGTTTTTTACTGCTTTGATTTGTTTGTGTTATTTTTGTCAGGCCTGTAAAGCCAACGCAGCTAGGGGACAGAGAGTTCCATTTTTACTCACCCATCCGCAGATTTAACCAAGTTCTGATTTACTCTTGTACAGCCCTGTTGAGACAGTTGAGTCACATGGGTACTGCTGAGGACAGTATCTGGCCTGCATACTCTTTATCTGAGGTGATGATGCACAACCCAGAAAGAGCCAGATTGACTGTCATAGCCCATAGTCACACACCCTAGTGGTGACTGGCTGCCCAATTTTCTCCTTTTCTTGTGCCTGCTGCTACCCAGTTTTCATACCATGCCTTTGGTACTGATCAAAAGTGCCAGTGTAACATCCCTTCTGTTTAACCACACTTCCTCTGCACACCACCTCCTCCTCCAGTGTGCCACAATCCTGACTTGGGAACATCCACTTCTCAGGACAAAAGGGTAATTCAGACTCCGTGGTCTGTATAACCCTTGGCCTCTCTGCTAGGGCTGCCAGAAAGGTGCCAGTTATGACTGTGTGTTTCATGGCCAAACTTTTCCATGTAGGTGACCAAACAGCTGCCCTGAGGTAATAGCTGGTCTGGATTCTAACCAACGAGCTTGAGTTAATAACTTCTGTACCTCATTACAGATCCCTGGAGCCATAATATAATAAAATAAAATAATATATGGAGATATACCTATCTCATAGAACTGGAAGGGACCCTGAAAGGTCACCGAGTCCAGTCCCCTGCCTTCACTAGCAGGACCAAGTACTGATTTTGCCCCAGATCCCTAAGTGGCCCTCTCAAGGATTGAACTCACAACCCCCTGGGTTTAGGAGGCCAATGCTCAAACCACTGAGCTATCCCTCCTACCCAGTGCCCTATTGAATTTCAAGAGAGGAATGATACAAAATCTAACAGGAGCAATGTTACAAAGTCTCAAAATGTTGGGTAATTTTTTTTTCTTAAAGCCCCAGCTCTGAGAGGCAAACAAGAATCCCAGCTTTCATTAAAAAACAAAAAGCAGATTTCTGGCTCTCATGGTTGCAGAGAAAAGCTGGAAAATGTGACCCAAGTGCATCCTAAAGGCACAGAAATCAGAAGGCAAATAAAAAGAACCCAAATGTATTATTTTTTAAGCCAAACTCATGACTTTCTGGGAGCCTGACTCATGATTTTTGAACACTTGGGGTTGGCAATACTGGAGGAGAATGCCCATGTGCTTTTGGTTACACTAGCATTCTGTGCTTGTAAAACTTGGGGGTATGCGCCGTCTTGTATTGCTCATTAATAGCATGGGGCTGCATAGGTAGCCTGCCCCTCCCCTGGCCTGTAATTTGGCTGAGGCTAATGAATGAGCGCTGTGCTAATCTGCCATGAGTTACTTGTTTCCTTGTCACAGAGACTGCATATAGGTTTCAGGTAGTAGAATCCTCATGGGGGTTGCTGTTGGGAAGATTTTAATTGGCCCAATATTAATTTAATGTCTTGGTCTCTTAAAGAGTCAAGAGTGCTTTGTATTTAATAAATTGATTTGTCTTTTGGCTCCGTAATTTATCTAGTTCCTTTCTATTGTCAGCAGAATTATGTATTATCAGGAAGATTATTGTGCTGATTTTTATACTGTGGATTGGAATAAAACTGCTGGCGCGCTCTCTGACTCTCTCACACACACATGCTCTCCTCCCTCCCCCCATCTCTCCAATTAGTGCTGGGCTAGACTAGGATCAGCTGTCTTGGTTTAATAGCCAAAGCGGGGGGAAATCCGATGCCTTTGCATTTTTTTCTTCAGTGAACTTTAGCTCTGAGGGGCACGTCTCCGCTAATTGACTATTAAATGAGATTGCTTGCTGAGGTGCGCTGTCTTGCAATTTGAATCCTTTAAGGAACAGCTCTCTGTGCTCAGCTGTACACATGGCTCTTAAATATAATCTGCCTAATGACTGGAAGGCTTTGACTGGCTGCTCTGCTGGTATTAAGCAGCCTACAGTTTGGGTTACAAAACAAAACCTTTGTGCTTTTATTTCTAAAACAGTAACATTCCAGACAAAGGGCCACTCTTTAACCATGAAGTGGGTCCTAAAAGCAGGGTAATTTCAGGCTGGAATTTTGGGTAAATAATGCAGAGAGGTCTAGATTTTCAGAATTGTCCACACTCAGTTGCACATTCAAGTGACCAATTAGATGCCCAGCTGTCCATTTTGATGTGCAGCTGCAATGACTGCATGCAAATAATCCTGTGTAGCAGTGGTTATACCAGGGGTGGGCAAACTATGGCCCGCGGGCCGCATCTGGCCCACTAGCCATTTTAAGCAGGCCCGCAAGCCGCACCATGCGACTCGGCCCTGCTCCAGCCGAGGCGCTGGGTCGGGGCCGCACCACGCCGCTCCTGGAAGTCGTGGCATGGCCCCGCTCCAGCTCCTACGCACTCCAATGGCTCCCTCCGGCACTCCAATGGGAGCTGCAGGGGCGGTGCCTGTGGATGGGGCAGCGTGCAGAGCTGCCTGGCCGTGCCTCCGTGTAGGAGCCAGAGAAGGGACATCCCACTGCTTCCGGGAGCCGCTTCAGGTAAGTGCTACTCAGGGCCTGCACCCCCTGAGCCTCTCCCCATGCCCCAACCCCCTGCCCCAGCCCTGATCCCCCTCCTGCTCTCCAAAGCCCTCGATCCCAGCCTGGAGCACCCTCCTGCACCCCAAACCGCTCATCCCCATCCCCACCCCAGAGCCTGCACTTCCAGCCGGAACCTGCACCCCTTCCCACATCCCTGCTCCAGGCCTAATCCCCGCCCTCCGAACCCCTCGGTCCCAGTCCAGAGCACTCTCCTACACCCCAAACTCCTCATTCCCAGCCGCACCTCAGAGCCCGCACCTCCTTCTGCACCCCAACCCCAATGTTGTGAGCATTCATGGCCCGTCATACAATTTCTGTTCCCTGATGTGGCCCTCAGGCCAAAAGTTTGCCCACCCCTGGGTGGCACAGTTCTGAAATCTGAGCCCTAAGGCACCCTGGTTTCATTTGTGTTATAAAACAGACTGTGTACCAAGCTAGCCCAGTGAGCACTCTGCAGAAGCAGCTTCCAGGCTCCTGCTCCTGCAGCTGGCAGGGCTTTGGAGGTGGCATGCTCAACTCTTGAGAGGACTCACTTTACTGAACAAGGATCCCTTCTGCCCATTTGAAGGGCGAGCACTGACTGACTCCAAAGGGAATGCTGTCCACACCTACTCAGACACCAGCATGGTAGCTGCAGCGCAAGCCCATGGGTGACTGGACAAAATTTGGGATTGATTGAGAAAACGAGTCATATTTAATCCTTCCCCACCCTGATCCCAGGGTAAGAAATAACCAGATCCGTTCCCTTCAGTACGGCTGCCTTCTGCGCATCATTGTCAGCTGGGAGTGCCCATGTGAGGAATGCCATGTCAGCCTATGCCCCTTGTCATGGGAGGCTGGGTGAATCCTTGGCAGGGTGTGTGGGGAAGGGACAGATTGCTCAGATTCCTTCCAGCTTTCTACTGTTGTCTGATATGCATCGTGCTAGAAACCAGTGTCATAATGATTGAAGCAGCAGGATGGAATTGGTAAAAGAGGCAAACACCATGCTTGTTTTGTTGCTCTAGGGTAGGTAGTGCAGGAGCAGGTGGCTTTTTATCACTAATATTACTGCTGGACAAGGGAGGAGAGAATCTGTTGCTAACACAGAGCACCTCACTTTGACAAATGCCCAACCCAATAATAATTCTGTAAATCACAAACAGGTTTCCCCATGGTCTCTGTTTCTTTCAAATATTAGTCATTGATTTACAGCAGTGGTCCCCAAACATTTTTGTTCTCTCTCCCCATCTCCCCTGGGAGCCACGGTCAGGAACTGGGGCCAGAGGCCACGACCAGGAGTAGAGTGGAGCCGGTGGCTGGGGCCGGACCTGTGCTGGGGTTAGGGGCGGAGCCGGAGTGGAACTGGGGGCAGAGCGGGGCTGGGTGGTGCTCCCTCCCTGCCCTCTGTGGGGGCTGGACCCAGCCCTGCCGCACCCCCTCGTCCCCCCGAACATTCCTCTGCGCCGCCCTAGAGGGGCGCGCCCCACAGTTTGGGGACCACTGATTTGCAGTGAATTGTGTCAAGTGGCTTAAATTCTGGGTGCAGTAGTTTTAATAAATAAATTAAAAATGGTAGCAGCTTTAGAATAGTGGTTGGAGGAGAAATATATATAGCACATAAAATATCTAGTTTAATACTAACTGCGCAAGCTTGTCAGGTTATTCTGCCTTGAAGAATAGCACAGCCAGTTGTTTGTGTTGTACCTAAATATGCTGGAGTCTAACTGTTTAACTGAGGCTTCATGAAATGAGATCTGTATCTCCACAGGGCTTTCTGAAGCAACATAATTTTAAATAAAAACAAACAGCAGGGTAAGGATGTGAGTAATGAATGATCTACAGCTTGTGCTTGGTTTCTGTCCCAAACCTCAAAATCCAACCCAACCCTTCTCTTCTTCCTGTTAGATTCCTCCTTCCTGCTCCAGCTTATTTGATCCCTGTGTTCTAGGTAGCCTGAAGGCCCCCCTCCTCTTCAGAGGTGAAAGGCCAAAAAAAGAACATAGGGATCAACTGAGTTTGTGGGACAACAAATGAGAAAACTGGAAGGGAGTGTGGGTCAAAGGTTCAAAATCCAGGTTCTGGAAGGGAACACTGAGCAGAGAACCCAGGAACAGAACCTACTGCTCCTCAAAGTAGAGAAACTGTTCCTGGGCGCCTTTCTACTCCAGACAATTATGACCAGGGGCATAGGAAGTGGTGTATCTACTTAAGCTCCACCCATAAACCCAAGATCTAGCCACGAGCCCACAGTAGCTGCATATTTGTGATAAAAGGAAGCGGTTAACACTGAAACCCAATGACAATATAAATATCAACATCCTGAGATGAATAAAGTGAGTCCCACCTGAGGCATGCTGCAGTAGGGCCACATTTGGAAGGCTCTTTGCACCAGCAAAGACTAGAAGCACAATTTTAAAAAGCTTAGATTCTGCCAACAGGGAGGTAGCAGAATAGCATCCTACCAAATACTGGCTCAACCCAACTCTTATTTTGGACCATGGCGGTGTCTGCAGGTGAAGGACTATTTAGAAAAGCTGGACATGCACAAGTCCATGGGTCCAGATCTAATGCATCCAAGGGTGCTGAGGGAGTTGGCTGATGTGATTGCAGAGCCATTGGCCATTATCTTTGAAAACTCATGGCGATCAGGGGAGGTCCCGGACAATTGGAAAAAGGCAAATATAGTGCCCATATTTTAAAAAGGGAAGAAAGAGAACCCGGAGAACTACAGACCGGTCAGCCTCACTTCAGTCCCCGGCAAAATCATGGAGCAGGTCCTCAAGGAATCCATTTTGAAGCACTTGGAGGAGAGGAAGGTGATCAGGAACAGTCAACATGGATTCACCAAGGGCAAGTCATGCCTGACCAACCTGATTGCCTTCTATGATGAGATAACTGGCTCTGTAGGTAACTGGCTCTGAAGATGGTGGATGTGATATATCTTGACTTTAGCAAAGCTTTTGATAGGGTCTCCCACAGTATTCTTGCCAGCAAGTTAAAAAAGTATGGATTGGATGAATGGACTATAAGGTGGATAGAAAGCTGGCTAGATTGTCGAGCTCAACGGGTAGTGATCAACGGCTCGATGTCTAGTTGGCAGCCGGTATCAAGTGGAGTACCCCAGGGTCGGTCCTGGGGCCAGTTTTATTCAACATCTTTATTAATGATCTGGATGATGGGATGAATTGAAACCTCAGCAAGTTTGCAGATGACACTAAGCTGGGGGGAGAGGTAGATACACTGGAAGGTAGGGATAGGGTCCAGAGTGACCTAGACAAATTGGAGGATTGGGCCAAAAGAAGCTCTCGGCTGGAGGGGGAGAGGACGCTTTTGTAAATACACATATAGCGCAAGGCCTTCAGGAAACTCTATGATGAGCAGCTTTCAGGATATCAGAAGGCAGCTCATCGGGAGAGCAGGGTGGCCTCACCCTTCAATGCAATCATCACCAACAAAGCCCGGAAGGAGAGGAGAAGCTCAGCTGCTTTGTGGATAGGACTCCCATTCATTGCTGACATGCCAGGGAATACTCTCCAGGAATGAAGAAAGGTCTGGTGTGGTCATGGAGAATTCAGTCAGTAGGAGCCTGGACAGCTAGATCTGGGTGTGCTGTGAGAGCCAGTCAGTGACTTACCATCCAGTCGTAAGGGGACTGTGCTGAAGTGAAGCTGATGTTGGGGCACCAGAGGACCTGTGCTGAGGAGAGAGGCTCCACTTTAACGAGAGGGGACTACGTAGCATGGAGTGAAAATAGAGAGACTTAAGGGGAATGGGGTTTTGTCAAATCAGGGGAAGACCAGCCCAGTATGCAAGGCTTGGGTCAGATCATAGAAACTGCAGGGAGCTGAGGCTGTTATGGGAATCAAAAGGGAGGAAGCTTTGAATTTACACTGGCGAGGTTTCTGAGGTACAAGCTCTGTTAAAGGCAAGAATAGAGATGCAGCTGTATTGGGGATAAAAATGTCTTCATGCTGGGATGTTTGGCCTAGCAAGACGAAATTGGTGTCACTAATTATCAGATCTCATATTTCAGAGCACCCATCTGATCACCTGTAAAGTTCAGAGGGAACATTACTTCCCTGTGCAGCATTCCACAGCTGATTAGGTGTCTGATGGGCTGATTTCTCCCTACCTCATCCCCCTCTGAAGCAGTGAATTTGCTGCTTCTAAAGCCCAGAGGCTGTCCTAGATGGAGCATTGGTGTGAGCTTGTGTGGCAAATCCTGCACTCCCATCTAGACAGTTATTGAGACAAGTTATGCTCAGACGAGGTACCTCGAGTGACATGTTGGCTTGCCCTAGCCTCGTGTTACTTACCCTTCGTCTTAAAACCACTAGAGCCATGTACACACCAGTTGCAGATGCTTATCTGCAGTGCCCAAACCTTTCAGATCCCAGCATCTAACTTGGTCTTCCCCTATTTATGTAACAATAGCAGAGCTCATTCCATCCAATGGCAGAGCCTGGCTCCCAACTGCTCTGTGATTTCTCCTGTGGGAACTGTTCACTGCTTTGTTGGGAGGAGTGCTGTGAGCCACACGCGCTGCTTTGCTGTCATCCACTCCTACCTCCCTTTCTGCATAGTCAGGCTCCGACCCAGGGAGGACAAAATGGCCCACTGAAAAGTCAAGCTCCTGGGGAGTTTCAAACCCATGCCCGATCCCGCTGGCTGTCGAATCCCAGGTGCTGTCCCACTGTTTTTTCTCTCCCCCTTCCATTTGAAGGGATCCTCTATTTTTAAGTGACCCTTCAGAAATGGAGCAGGATTGACAGCCCTAAACTCTAAACTTTTCTGTCTCTCGACAGAGCAGGCACAGCGCAAGCAGGAGCAGTGTGTCTCAATCTCAGAAGTCACCTTCAGAGGCTAAGAGGAGTTCAGTCTCTATTGCCCACTTCGTCATGGTGTACACTCTGCTGAGCCTACCGCTAGGGGGGCAGGTCAGAGATGTGAAAGCTGTAAGGGGTCGTTACGGCCATATGATCTGGGCTACTGCATGGCACAGGCTGTAGAATTTCACCCAGGGATTCCTGGAGTGAGTGTGATATATTGTGTTGAACTTGAGTATGTGTTTTCGAAAGAGACATCCAATCTCCACTGAAGGACTTCAGGGGGCTCCGTCCCATTCCTTGGGAAGCTGTTCCTCTGGTCAATGACGTTCACCACTGAAAATGTGCACTTCTGATACAAGTTCTGTTGTGTGACTGTGACAACCCCAAGGCTTTCAGCGCTGCCCCACTGATTTCTACCACAGGAGCTAAAAGATTCACTGCAGCGAGACTGAACCCAGATCCTCCAAGCTATTTAGGCACCTAACTCCCATTGATTCCAATGGGACCTTGCCCACACCCACATAGGCTGTTTGTGGGAGAGCTGGGAGTTGACCCTAGGTCTCCTGAGTGCCCAAGCACGGTGGAGGGTTTTGTGATGGGGGCTCCAGTTCAAGAGCAGCACTATCTCCATCTCCCTTTCAGATGGTAGCCATTTTCCATCCGCTCCAGGTGGTAGGTCGCTTAGATTTGAGGCCTGGCATCACACTCACTAAATACCTGTACAAAAGGCAGTGAAACACTCGCTCATGGTTCCAGGGCACAGCCCTCGCAAGAGGCTCTGCCTCTTGCTGTCCCTGGCTCTGTGGCAATTGGACAGTGCTGGGAGCCTTACCAGGTTGCTCTCCCTACACCACATTTGTGGCTCCATCTTCCATATCAGCCTCTGGGAACTGGGAAGCTGTCTCTGGTTGCTGGAAGGGAGAAGAAAAAGCCAATTCCTGGTGCCTTTTCTGCCTGCCATTTCCTGGCTGTTGGGAAGTGGGGGAAGGGAAGTTCTTCTTCGAGTGATTGTTCACGTCCATTACACATTAGGTGTGCGCGCGTCGTGTGCACGGATGTCGGAAACTTTTTCCCTTAGCGGCTCCCGTCGGGCCGGCAGGGGAGCCCCCGCCAGAGTGGCGCCTACACGCTGGTGCATATATACCCCTGCCGACCCGACCACCCTTCAGTTCCTTCTTACCGGCGGTGGCGGCGTTGGAACAACTCCTTATCTCTCGCTTGCGAGTGATCCCTTAGCATCATTATCTGTAGTTAGCAGTTACCAGTCGTTAATAGTTCTCAGTAGTTAGCACTTCTTAATAGTAGATAGTTAAGCTTTCTTTGTTTTAGGTGTTTGGAAGTTGTTTCCAGCACCAGCCCTGGGCTGCCAGGCATGCCGCAGGCCCAAGGGTTTAAGGCTTGTGCCACGTGCAGGAAGCCTATGCCAAACAGTGATCCCCAGGACTCGTGTCTCCGCTGCTTGGGGGAATCACACCAGACTGAGCGCTGCAAGGTCTGTAAGGCTTTCAAGCCAAGAACCAAGAAAGAAAGAGACTTTCGCCTCAAGCAGCTACTCATGGAGGCTGCGCTGCAACCTTCGGCCTCGGACCATCCAGCTTCGGCGCCGGCATCCTCGGTGCGGAGTGCCCCGGCGTCAGTTCGTGATCCGGCACCGGCAGGGCACCGCAAGCATACGACACTGAGGCAGCAGGACAGACCCCAGCACCGTTCGACCTCGCTGGTACAGTCGAAGGGCCAACCTAGAGGCAGAGGGCGCTCCCTGCATAAGAAGGAGGCGCCTCCAAAGGGACCGAGCACTCAAAAAGCAGTGCGGCCCCAGGACGTTCTTCGGCACTGGTGGCTCCGGCACCGCAGGGCCCGTCGAGCCCCGGGCTAAGCGCTTTGAGTGTAGAGCAAGGACTGGAGGAGCTCTTAGAACGGCCCTCCACGCTGGACACCTTTGAGGCGGCAAAGGACCTCATCGAGTTGTCGGCGGCGAGCCCCCGCCATGGTAAAGAGAAGCCTCCGGCACCATCACCAAGGGTGCGATCCAGAGGCAAGCCAGCAATAGTGCGCCGATCGAGGGCACTGCTCCCGGTCGAGCTCATCCTCCATGGACTCCCAGTTGCCCCTAACGCAATGGGACTCGAGGGCACCGGATCTGAGCCAGCATGCGGCACTGGCCCCGTCAGTGTACCGCTCCCCGGCGCCGTCATCTAGCCAGCACCAAGGAAACACTAGGCCAAAGTCCCCGGGCCCGAGCAGAAGACAACGATCCCGGTCCCGGGAGCATCGGTACCGATCTCGGTCCTGATCGGCGAGGAGCCATTCCCCAGCCCCCCGACAGCGTCGTTCCACAGCACCTCCTTGGCCTTCGAGGTCGGCATCCTCAGAATCTGAGGTGGACTCAGGCCGCTCCAGCTATGCCCGTAGCAGAGAGCCCCAGACTGCGTGCCAGGGCAGTGGCCCTTTTGGACACCATGGGCCTATCACCAGCAGCAAGGGCCCTCCTCCAGAGCCTTGAGGTTTGGCTACTCGGTGCATCGGTCCCGGTCCCCGGGCGGGCACCCCTCCACATCCAAGGAGGCCATGGCATCCAGGCCACCAGACGCTTCTCCAGAGCACCGGAGAACGGAAGCGGCACCAAGCCCGGTGCCGTCCCAGGGTCAATCAATTAGACAGGACCCGAACGAGCCCCCGGCATACGGGAAAGGGCAAGAAGGTCTGGCGGAGGAGTTACAGCAAGCCCTCACCTCCTCATCATCCCCGGACAAAGCTGTGGCTGGCACGGCAGTGTCAGGGCCTCTCCCGATTGACCATAGAGCGCACCAGGAGCTGCTCCGCAGGGTTGCCCAAAATTTGGGCCTACAGATGGAGGAAGCGGTAGAGCAGGAGGATCCTATGGTGGACATCTTAAGCCCCGAAGACCCCTCCAGAATTGTGCTCCCGCTCATAAAGACAATCCAGTCCAATTACAAGATGGTCTGGCAGACCCCAGCTTCTAGCGCACCGACGGCAAAGGGTGTGGAGAGGAAGTACTTTGTCCCTTCCAAGAGATACGACTTTCTCTTTTGTCATCCGGCCCCCTGTTCGCTGGTCATCTCCGCTGTCAATGAGCGGGAACATCATGGTCAGCAAGCCCCGGCTCCCAAGGCCAAGGAAGCTAAACTCCTAGACCTATTCGGGAGAAAGGTCTATTCCTCTGGGAGTCTCCAACTGAGGATTGCCAATCAGCAGGTGATCCTGAACAGGCACAATTTTAATTCCTGGATGGCAGTTTCTAAATTTAAAGATGCCTTACCCCGGGGCTCTCAGCCTGAGTTTATGGCGCTTGTGGATGAGGGAAAGGCAGTAGTCAAGACCTCTTTGCAGGCCTCTCTGGACTCGGCAGATGCAGCAGCCAGAACAATCGCCTCAGGTGTGGTGATGAGGTGCTCGGCGTGGCTCCAGGCTTTGGGCCTTCCACCAGAGGTCCAGAATACCCTTCAAGACCTCCCCTTTGAAGGGTCGGGTCTCTTTTTGGACCAAATGGATGCCAGGCTGCATAGCCTCAAAGACTCCCGGGCAACCCTCAAGTCGTTGGGGATGCACACCCCGGCGACTCAGAGGAAGCCTTTCAAGCTCCAGCCGCCGCAGCAACGGCACTACCAGCCTCGTCCTAGTCTTACCGTAGGAGAGGCAGAGACAACAGGCGTAGGTGGAACAACACGCCTAGCCAAGGCCCGAGCCAGGGCAAAGCCCAACCCGGCAACAAGCAAGGGTTTTGAAGGATCAGAGGGGTAGCCGTGTTAGTCTAGATCTGTAAAAAGCAACAGAGAGTCCTGTGGCACCTTTAAGACTAACAGATGTATTGGAGCATAAGCTTTCGTGGGTGAATGCCCACTTCGTTGGATGCATATTTTGAAGGTGCGCTCGAGGACAGCATACCAAACCAACTCCCGGATCCTTCCCGATGTTTCTTGACCCGCTTGACCCACTTCTACCACGCGTGGTCCTGCATAACATCGGACCGTTGGGTCTTACGCACGGTACAAGTGGGATACACGTTTCAGTTCTCCTCCTTCCCCCCCCCCATTCCCCGTCCCTCTTCAGGGACCCCTCTCATGAGCACCTCCTCATGCAGGAGATACAGTCGCTCCTCGATGGGGGGCGGTGGAGGAAGTCCCTTGGGAACTAAGGGGAAAAGGGTTTTATTCCTGTTATTTTCTCATTCCCAAAGCGAAGGGGGACCTTCGGCCCATTTTAGACCTGCGCGGGCTCAACAAGTTCTTAGTCAAGGTCTGCTTCCGCATGGTCTCCCTTGGCACTATCATTCCGTCCCTGGATCCGGGGGATTGGTACGCTGCCCTCGACATGAAAGACGCATACTTTCATGTCGCTATTCATCCCGCTCACCGGCGGTTCCTGCGGTTCACCATAAACCAGCACCACTACCAGTTTATGGTCCTCCCTTTCGGCCTGGCGGCAGCCCCCCACAAGCTCACGAAATGCATGTCAGTAGTGGCAGTCTTTCTGCGAAAGAGGAGAATACGAGTATACCCGTACCTCGACGATTGGCTCCTCACGGGTTGGTCCGAGGAGGAGGTCCGTTCCCATGTGACGGTGGCCCTGGACGTAATCCACAGACTGGGTCTTCTAGTCAATGTGCCCAAGTCCTCCTTGATACCCACGCAAAGGCTGGAGTTCATCGGGGCAGTGCTGGACTCGGTACAGGCACGAGCAAGCCTCCCGCAATCCAGATTTCTGGCCATCCAGCGTGTCATAGACTCGATACTAAGGTTCCCCACAACCAGGGCCAGATGCTGCCTGCAGCTCCTGGGACACATGGCGGCGTGCACAAGTACGCTCAGCTGCGGCTCAGGACTTTACAGGCGTGGCTAGCCCGATTGTATCGCCTGGGCAGAGATCCCCTAGACCTTGTCATGACAGTTCCTGCCCGAGTATTGGACTCCCTGCGTTGGTGGCTCAACCAACTGGTAGTATGCGAGGGTATCCCCTTCGCAGCACTGCAGCCGGCTCTGACGCTGGTGACAGACGCGTCAGACTTCGGCTGGAGAGCCCACTTAGGGGATCTAAGGACGCAAGGCTTGTGGTCCAGAGACGAAAGGCTGCTCCACATCAATGTGAAGGAGCTCAGGGCGGTTTGCCTAGCGTGCCAAACCTTTCACACTGCTTTAGAAGGGCACAGCGTGACAGTTCTGACAGACAACACTATCGCCATGTTTTATATAAACAAGCAGGGCGGAGCCCTTTTCTCTCCCCTCTGCCGAGAGGCTCTTCTCCTGTGGGACTTTTGTATAGCCTGCTCCATCCATCTCATAGCGTCATACTTCCCAGGAGAGAGAAACGAGCTGGCGGACCGCCTCAGCAGGTCGTACTGCATGCACAAGTGGTCGATGAGACCGGATGTCTTGCAATCGATCTTCCGAAAGTGGGGGTTTCCCCAAATGGAGCTCTTTGCCACCAAGGACAACAGCCAATGTCCACTGTTTTGCTCCTTCCAGAGCCACAGTCCGGGCTTGGTCACAGATGCCTTCACGATCCCTTGGAGCGGGAGTCTGAAGTACGCCTTTCCACCGCTTCCACTCATCCACAGAGTCCTCATCAAAGTTTGCAGGGATAAAGCGGTAATAATTCTGATCAACCCAGCTTGGCCTCGCCAGCACTGGTTTACGACTCTGCTGGAGCTGTCAGTGGCTGGCCCAATTGCCCTGCCCCTGCCCCGAGATCTCATCACACAGGACGGCGGGCGCCTGCTCCACCCGGATCTACAGTCGCTCAACCTCATGGCGTCGAAACTCTGTGGTTGAACACTGTGGCGAGCCAGTGCTCCCTTCCGGTACAGCAAATTCTCCTTGGCAGTAGGAAACCTTCCACTAGGGCGACCTACTTAGCCAAGTGGAAAAGATTTTCCTGCTGGTGTGAGCCAAAGCAAATACAGCCACTTCAGGCCACTATTCCAGTCATCCTAGAATACCTCCTGTACCTCAGACATCAAGGTCTCGCTCCTTCCTCAATCAGAATGCATCTAGCCGCCATTTCGGCATTCCACTCGGGGGTATCGGGACATTCTGTGTTTTCTAACCCCATGGTAGCCCGATTCCTTACGGGACTAGAAAGGGTGTTTCCCTACTCACACCCACCGGTCCCTCCCTGGAACCTTAACCTGGTCCTGGCCAAACTTATGGGACCCCCTTTCGAGCCCCATGCCTCTTGCTCTCTCCTTCACCTCTCCTGGAAGGTGGCATTCCTAGTGGCCATTACGTCTGCGAGGAGGGTGTCTGAGTTGAGGGCCTTCACCTCTGTTGGAGAAAAACACCTCGGAGCCTCCGTATACAGTTTTTTATAAGTATCAGGGGGTAGCCGTGTTAGTCTGTATCTACAAAAACAACAAGGAGTCTGGTGACACCTTAAAGACTAACAGATTTATTTGGGCATAAGCTTTCGTGGGTAAAAACCTCACTTCTTCAGATGCATAGAGTGAAAGTTACAGATGCAGGCATTATATACTGACACATGGAGAGCAGGGAGTTACTTCGCAAGTGGAGAACCAGTGTTGACAGGGCCAATTCAATCAGGGTGGATGTAGTCCACTCCCAATAATAGATGAGGAGGTGTCAATTCCAGGAGAGGAAAAGCTGCTTCTATAATGAGCCAGCCACTCCCAGTCCCTATTCAAGCCCAGATTAATGGTGTTAAATTTGCAAATGAATTTTAGTTCTGCTGTTTCTCTTTGAAGTCTGTTTCTGAAGTTTTTTTGTTCAATGATAGTGACTTTTAAATCTGTAATAGAATGACCAGGGAGATTGAAGTGTTCACTTACTGGCTTATGTACGTTACCATTCCTGATGTCCGATTTGTGTCCATTTATTCTTTTGCGGAGGGACTGTCCGGTTTGGCCAATGTACATGGCAGAGGGGCATTGCTGGCACATGATGGCATATATAACATTAGTGGATGTGCAGGTGAATGAGCCCTTGATGGTGTGGCTGATGTGGTTGGGTCCTCTGATGGTGTCGCCAGAGTAGATATGGGGACAGAGTAGGCAACGAGGTTTGCTACAGGGATTGGTTCCTGGGTTGGTGTTTCTGTGGTGTGGTGTGTAGTTGCTGGTGAGTATTTGCTTCAGGTTGGGGGGTTGTCTGTAAGCGAGGACTGGCCTGCCTCCCAAGGTCTGTGAGAGTGAGGGATCATTTTCCAGGATAGGTTGTAGATCGTGGATAATGCGCTGGAGAGGTTTTAGCTGGGGGCTGTATGTGATGGCCAGTGGTGTTCTGTTATTGTCCTTGTTGGGCCTGTCCTGTAGTAGGTGATTTCTGGGTACCCGTCTTGCTCTGTCAATCTGTTTCCTCACTTCCCCAGGTGGGTATTGTAGTTTTACGAATGCTTGATAAAGATCTTGTAGGTGTTTGTCTCTGTCTGAGGGGTTGGAGCAAATTCGGTTGTATCTTAGGGCTTGGCTGTAGACAATGGATCGTGTGATGTGTCTTGGATGGAAGCTGGAGGCATGTAGGTACGTATAGCGGTCAGTAGGGTTCCGGTATAGGGCGGTGGTATTTATGTGACCATCACTTATTTGCACTGTAGTGTCCAGGAAGTGGATCTCTTGTGTGGACTGGTCCAGGCTGAGGTTGATGGTGGGGTGGAAATTGTTGAAGTCCAGGTGGAATTCTTCAAGGGCCTCCTTTCCGTGGGTCCATATGATGAAGATGTCATCAATGTAGCGCAAGTAGAGGAGGGGCACTAGGGGACGAGAGCTGAGGAAGCATTGTTCTAAGTCAGCCATAAAAGTGTTGGCATACTGTGGGGCCATGCGGGTACCCATAGCAGTGCCACTGACTTGAAGGTATAAGTTGTCCCCAAATCTGAAGTGGTTGTGGGTGAGGACAAAGTCACAAAGCTCAGCCACCAGGCGTGCTGTGGCCTCATCAGGGATACTGTTCCTGACAGCTTGTAGTCCATCCTCATGTGGAATATTGGTGTAAAGTGCTTCTACATCCATGGTGGCCAGGATGGTGTTTTCAGGAAGAACACCAATGCATTGTAGTTTCCTCAGGAAGTTGGTGGTGTCTCGAAGATAGCTGGGAGTGCTGGTAGCGTAGGGTCTGAGGAGAGAGTCCAAAAAGCCAGATAATCCTGCTGTAAGAGTGCCAATGCCTGAGATGATGGGGCGTCCAGGGTTTCCGGGTTTATGGATCTTGGGTAACAGATAGAATACCCCTGGTCGGGGTTCTGGGGGTGTGTCCATGTAGATTTGTTCCCGTACTGTAGCTGGGAATTTCTTGAGCAGATGGTGTAGTTTCTTTTGGTATTCCTCGGTGGGATCAGAGGATGGTGGCCTGTAGAATGTGGTCTTGGAGAGTTGCCTGGCAGCCTCCTGTTCATAATCCAATCTGTTCATTATGACTACAGCACCTCCTTTGTCAGCCCCTTTGATGATAATGTCAGAGTTGTTTCTGAGGCTGTGGATGGCATTGCGTTCTGTATGGCTGAGGTTATGGGACAAGTGATGTTGTTTGTCCACAATTTCAGCCTGTGGACATCTGCGGAAGCACTCTATGTAGAGGTCCAGTCTGTCATTTCGACCATCAGGAGGAGTCCACGCAGAGTTCTTCTTCTTGTAGGGTTGGTAGGAGGGTTCCTGTGGGTCAGTGCACTGTTCAGTGGTGCGTTGAAAATATTCCTTGAGTCGGAGACAACGAAAGTAGGCTTCCAGATCACCGCAGAACTGTATCGTGTTCGTGGGGATGGTGGGACAGAAAGACAGTGCCCGAGATAGGACAGACTCTTCTGCTGGGCTAAGTGTGTGGCTGGAAAGATTGACAATGTTGTTAGATGAGTTGAGGGTACCAACTCCTGACACCAGTTGTGACAAAGTTCTGTCCTTGACTCCGTGGGTCCTGAGTTTCCTGACGGATTTTGCTAGCCTCAGAGGCTCACTGTGACCCTCCCCTTAACCCGTCTCTCTCTAGAGGCAAGGGTCACAGTCTACTGAGCCATTTTCATCATAAGCCAGCAAGGGAGGTGAGGAGAAACAACCCTCCCTCACACAGTCTCTGTTGTCTCCCAGTATCAGTGATTAATCAGGGAGGGGAGGGGGGGAGCCCGGGCCTGCCCTCTACTCCGGGCTCCAGGCGAGGGACCCTAAACTTAGCAGCTATGGAAGCTGACTTTTTGGAAATAGGGCGTGTACAATTCCCTGGGCTACTTCCCCACAGCAGCCCCCACTCAATATCTTCTTCACAATTACCTCAGGGCCTCCTTCCTTCACCTGATATGGATTCGTACTACTTCGTTCCTCCAACAGCACAGCTCCCTCCTATAGCTCCTGACACCCACACTGCACTGACTAACTGGGAGGCTTTTAACTAGTTCCAGCCAGTCCTTGATTGGCTTCAGGTGTCCCAATCAATCTAGCTGTCTCTCCTGCCTTCTAGAAGGATCTTAATTGGCCCCAGGTGTCTTGATTAACCTGGAGCAACTGCCATTTGGTTACCATGGTACCAGGGATTTGTTTAGCCTGGGGCTAACATACCTGTTCCTCACTACTTTACTGTAGCCATCTGGCCTTGCCCCATCACAGTCACCTAATGTGTAATGGACGTGAACAATCACTCGAAGAAGAAAAAACGGTTACCTACCTCTTGTAACTTTTGTTCTTCGAGATGTGTTGTTCACATCCATTACACTTCCCACCCTCCTTCCCCTCTGTCGGACTCACTGGCAAGAAGGAACTGAAGCGGGGTCGGTTCGGCAGGGGTATATATGCACCAGTGTGGAGGCGCCACTCTGGCGGGGATTCCCTTGCCGGCCCAACGGGAGCCACTAAGGGGAAAAGTTTCTGACGTCCGTGCACGCGACGTTCGCACACCTAATGTGTAATGGACGTGAACGACACATCTCTAAGAACAACAGTTACGAGAGGTAGGTAACCGTTTTCTCTGCATTTCTACCCCTCCAGATGGCAAAGGAAAGCTCAGTTCTTTCTATCATCTTCCTCTGGGGAGTTACAATAAATACATTCTCAATGTGATTGGTCTCTGAAGGGACACACCCTTCTGAACTGCTGCTGTCAAGCCAGGGAGGAGAACAGACCCACTTTCAGGACTGCACACCCAGAGCATTCAGAAACCATGAGTCACGCCCTGAAAAATTCATGAGATTTGGCTTAAAATGAGAACTTTTAAAAAAAAACTGGGGCTTTTTTCTCTGCTTTCTGGTTTGGGAGCCTTTGGGGAGCACTCAGGCTTGGAAAAAGGACCTTTCTCTACAACCATGAGGCTTAGAAACTCACTTTCAAAAACAAATGCAAGCCAAGAGTTTCTCCTAATCACATAACTCCAGGAGCTGGGGGCTTCCAGAAGAACACCAGGTATCATGAGGCTCGTGATAAAATAAGAGAGTTGATAGCACTGCAGCTAGCAAGGAGCTGGAAGTTCGGCCCCACTGTACACTTTCTCCTATAAGACGCTTTCAGTAGCTAGCCCTGACTTCTTTCTTTCGCTTGAGTTGGACTGTGTTGTTTGGGCTGTGTCCCCTTTTTGGAGCTTTAGGGCTTTTCCTGCTTACATCCACCCTTCAAATACTAGGGTGTCTCTCATTTGGCAATTTCTTAATCTTTGAATGGAACCATCTTGTAAAAAGAAATGAAATTCTCACGCCCGCAGTGGTGATGTACTCCCGCCCCCAAAGCAGTTAAGCATATTTGACTCCCAATTCAGGTTTTATGTCTGCATGTAGCAATGTACAAATGTTTATCGGCCCCCAAAGTCCCACATGCTGCCAGCACGAGCTCACCACTAGCTCACACTAGATTGTGTGGAGTCTGCACAATTTATGTCTTTCCGTGGAATGGCGAAGCAATTGGTCCATTGGGTTTCAAGAAACCCTCACTTATTTCTTGTTATAGAGAATCAGTTGTGCTAGGCTGGAGAGGCCTGCTTTAATTTTGGGGGTCTTTCTCTTCTCGTTCTCTTTTCCTTTTTCGCTGGACTTTGCAAACATCTGCTGATGGGAAGCAGCATGTTTTGTTTTGAAACTGAACTTTCACAAGCCTGCCAGAGTCATTGTTCTTTCAGTCCCTTTCTGCCCTGCCCCCATCTTGGCTCTCTTGCCTCGTTTTGATCAGAGTACGGCATTAAACTGACACAGTGGGAAGCCGATCAAAATTGAAGCTCAGGCATCTATCAAACCCCCTCTGTCATTTTATGCGGGTGCACTGATGAAGCCTGGCACCCGTTCCCTGGAAGATGAGCGCAGGGCACGTTCTCAGGCTCGGCTGAGTAGGATGTTACAACCTCCATGCAGTTATTCTACTGTAAGGCACATAGGGCTAAAAAAAAAAAAGCAGTGTGGGAATTGCACCAGTTGCTGTATCATCCAAAGTCATTCACTTTGAAATCCCTTTAGTCTTGGAACAATTCCATTACCGTTACTTTTTATACGCGATTTGGAGCAGCTTCTCGGCTGGCTAGAAATGAATCAACGCATCAGTCTGGAGGGGATATCATAACCAAGACATTCCTGGAGTACTTCAAGGCTGCTTAGAACTGGAATTCTAAACAAAGGAGCTGCTATTAAACAGAAGAGGATGGAGTTTGCCTCCATGAAAAGAGAGGAAGAATTTCTGTTCTGTGCGCCAGCACTTTTTTTTTTTTTTTTTTATAAACTCAATTACCAATTAAAATCTGAATAGTTTGGCAAGAAGGAACTTAGATGTTTTTAAGGTAGCACAGTGGAGTAATTTTGTGCAGACGAAAATTGCTGCTCCTACCTTTCTCAGGCAAATTCCTTTTAAGTACATTTTATTCCAGGCTTAATTTCAGCCTAGAGCTGTGGTGGCTGGTGGTTTGATTTTAAACATTTGACCAACCTCCATTGGTCAGTAGGAGCTGAGCGCTTAGTAGCTTTGAAAGTCAAGTCGCGTTTATTTCCTTGCCTAGCTATAGACGCCTCTGAAGGGTGTTACTCCAAATTGTCACCAATGTTAGTGAGCTGAATTTAGCCCCACAATTATGCAGAATATAAGCCACCAACAGAGTCCACTGCTACCTTGTAGTATATATGCCAGATTGGACCATGTAATTAGAGCCGGGGGAAGTTTTTTCAGCAAATAATAAATTTTCCAAAAATGCATTTTTGGGGGCACAGAAACGTTGGGAATTTGGCAAATGGTTTCAGCCCAAAAAATGATTTGTTTTTAAAGTTGATGGGGTGTGTTTTGACCATTTCAAAATAAAACACGATGACTTTTCATTTCAAAATGTGTCCTCTTGAACTTTAGCTAGATTTATATTAAAAACCCAAACAAAAGGAAACAAACACCTGGAAACGAAACACAATGACTGATTTATTGGTTTTTCGGATCAAATAAAACATTTGTTCAACCACAATGAAATTTTGGGTGTGGGGGGGATTAGATTACGGTGAGAAAAAAAACCAAAAACATGCAATTACAGCTCAAACTGAACCCAAAAAAAATTTTTTTTTGATATTTCGGTTCCCCTGCCCCCTTACCAAAAAATCGATAATTCACTCATCTTTACAGGCAACAAAATACCACTGAATCTGTCCTTTCTTTCTATCTGCCATTGGCATGCCATTCTTACATGGACAGCCATGTAAGAATACCAGTTGTCTGACCCATTGTGTAAACACAAGTTTTTATACCGATTTAACTATGTTAGTTTAGAAACATATCTAGTTAATTCAGAACACGCACTAGCATGGACAAAGTTATAGCCATATGAAGATGCTTATACAGATAGCTTATTGTCTTAATATGCCAATGCAAGCACCTTTAAAGCAATACATCCATATTGGGGGTCTGATCTAACTATATCCATTTTCTAAACTGGTATAGTTAAATCAGTACAAAACTGGTGTGTTGACCAACCCAAAGAGTTTACAGACTAAAAAGAAGAAAAACACCTTGATGGTGAAATTATCCCACAAATGGTGAAAGCAATGAAATTCAGCACTTCTATTTGACATGTGCCATTAATTTACAGGTTTTTTTTCCCCCACAGTTTATTTTTATAAATGTTTTAAATACATCATAAAAATATAAAGGTTGTGGGTACACCAATGTTCAACCTCACCCCATCTTTGCATATAACATAATAAATCAGAGGATTATTTATTTCCCTTTTATTTAAAGTGGCTGGTCTCCACCCAGAAGTTGCATTGATGCAAGTAAAGGTGTGATGTTTCACTGATAATAGTTAAAGGGGCGCAGCGGTGTGTACAGGGCAGACCCTAGAACCCGTGGTCAGGTGTGAGAGGAGGAATAGGTGGTTACTAGTGGGTTGGAATCATTCTGTCCTCACAGTATCAAAAGCCGGGGCTGTTTCACTTAAACCCCCATTGTGGTCCATGCACAGTCGGTATAACGTAATTAGCTTGCCTATTGTGACTGCTTTAGAAATCTCTGCCAATCAGAGTATGTCTTCACTGTAGTGTTAGCCTGGGCTAGCCTAGCCCGGGTGGGGTGTCCCCACTGCAAAGCCCTGGGCTAGATCCATATAACCACACCCACAGCGTCTCTGGACTAGCTCGTGGGCTGGGATTGATGACTGATGAGGTATCCCATCGTTCTTAGCAGCATATGAAGCTGGGCTGCTCTGTGAATTCGTTTGCTAGGTGTTGCCCCTTATCCCCTCTTTCATCCACACAGGAAAATCTCTATCCCAGGCTTGAGCTGGGTTTCTCTTCGGCTCAGCTGGCCACCTGCCGACTTTGCAGTGAGAACGCAGGCTATAACAGCCTCACACACTATCCTGTAAAGGAGCCAGAGTTGGGCCTGGCCTATGTGCAGTTTTTGTACTGGTGTAACTGCGGGTATGTCTTCACTACCAACTTTAAAGTGCTGCCGCGGCAACACCTTTAACGTGGCTGTGTAGTCACAGCAGCTCTCCCAGCGCTGTAAAACAACCACCCCCACAAGGGGAGTAGCTACCAGCTGCACTCCCAGTGCTGGTGCACTGTCTACACTGCCACTTTACAGCACTGAAACTTGCATCGCTCAGGGGGGTGTTTTTTCACACCCCTGAGCAAGAAAGTTTCAGTGCTGTAAAGTGGCAGTGTAGACAAGGCCTAAAGGCGGGGTGATTTTGCACCAATATAATTATACCAGTATAGTGCCCCTAGTGTAGATGCAGTTATACTGGTATAAAGGGGCCTGCTACCAGGATAACTTATTCCCCTACACCGCTGGGAACACCACCTTGCCACTCTAGCTGCATCCACACAAGGGTTTAACTGTGCTGGGGCACTTTGACTGTATAGACAAGCCCTTAGCAACTATCTTTAAAAGGCTCCAGGGAAATATTTTCCTTCATCCCGCTGGCAGGAAGTGCGCTCTCCATGGCAGCAGTCTCTTCCCAAAACATTCTGAGCTGGGCAGGAAACTCCCATCCATTCCCTGATGAGGTTTTCCTGCTGAGAAAGGAAACTTGCGGGTCAGAGGCTCACAAACTTTAAGGTCAGAAGGGACCATCATGATCATCTAGTCTGACCTGCACATCGCAGGCCACAGAACCTCACCCACCCACTCCTGTAATAGGCCCCTAACCTCTGGCTGAGTTGCTGAAGTCTTCAGATCATGATTCAAAGGCTTCTAGTTGCAGAGAATCCATCATTTACTGTAGTTCAACCCAGCAAGTGACCCGTGTCCCACACTGCAGAGGAAGGCAAAAAAAAACCCCGGGTCTCTGCCAGTCTGATCTGGGGGAAATGCCTTCCCACCCCCAACTATGGCTGTAGTTTGAGCAATGTGTTTGCCCCATAGCTTTCCAGAACCATGCTTCCGAAAGGCAAATCAAAGATGGAGGGGGACTTTTGTAAAGCGTTTATAAAGCTTGAACAGTCGTCTGCACTCATAGGGATCACTGGACTGGGAGTTGAGACCGGGATCTCTGCATTTGCTTTCTATGTGACCTTTGGCAAGTCATGTTGCTGCTCTCTGCCTCAGTTTCCCCATCTGTAAATTGAGGGTGATGATGCTGACCTTTTTAAAGCGCTTTGAGATCTCCTGATGAAAAACACTGTATAAGAGCTAGGTAGTTCACCCCTCTCTGCTTCAGTTTCCCCATCATGTCAATGGGGATCATGCTGTTTATCCCCCTTGTGAAGTGGTTTGAGATCACAGAAGAAAATAGAATATAGAATAGCTAGGGTGCATTGTATATCTTGAAAAGTACCATGTAAATCCCATGCACTGGATTAATATATAAATATAGCAATAAAATACAAGTCCGAATCTTAGCGTGGCAGTTTGACCTTCTGTCAATCGCTACCACCAGGAAGTTGGAATGACATTTTGTCTTCCTGTAGCAAATCTTTATTCCCCGCTGACTTGACTTAGACAAAAATACATCCAGCTCTGACTGTGCCGTTAGTAAGCTCTCCCACTGCCTCGAGCAGTCCTCACCATGTCGATGACAGCCTTGCGCTTGGCCTGTCACGTCTTTCCTTAGGTCTCTGTGCTGATGGAGCCCACATGTCATCTTGTCAGGAGCCTGGCCACTGGGCTCTCCAGGTGTAGCAGTCCGCCTGTCACAGCCACCTTCTGGCAGCCCCTTTATTATTGTAATGATGGTGAAAGAACTAAACTCTCTTCCTCGCAGAGGTGACAGGTTCCAGGCTGTGGGAAGGAGGGTAGGGAGATATTGATTCCCAGTTCTCTATACTAATCACTGGTTAGACTGGTACTTTTGTACTTCTTTTAGGAGCCCTGGTGAGATTTAACCCAAGGGAAAGAAGTCTGTGTGGTTTTGATGGTTATACAAACATTCCTTTCTCTGAGACTGGTAATCCACTAGGGTTTTCAGCATTGCACATTCATTTTTGTTACCATCATTATTCATTTGGAGAGGAGCATTCATTCGATAACTGACACCGTCTAGGGCAGGGATCTCAAACTCAAATCACCATAAGGGCCACATGAGGACTAGTACATTGGCCCGAGGGCCACATCATTGAAACCTTTTCATACAACGATACAAAAATATAGTCTAAAATGAAAAAAATGAAGAGTACTATAGTATGCTATTAAAAGTCAATGTATTAACTTTTTTAAAACAGTAATGCGAAGAGGGGTTTTAATAAAATATAAACACCTGTAACTATTCCTTATGTGGTCAGTAACACTGATGATGATCTACACTAACAGTCTATCAACACAGCTGTAATGGTAGGAACTTTTTAAAGTAACTATTCATACAAAATAAGTTACCACTTTTAACAAACAATCTTCCCAACTACTCACAGCAAAGAATAATACATACTGAACTTCATACCTCAGACTGCTCATCTAGTCCATGAGGCCCCCCACCCGCCTCACATCTTCCCACCCCTTCCCCGTCCCCATTCCAACCCCTTCCCCAAAGTCACCGCCCCAACTCCGCCCCCTCTCTGCCCTTAATCCAACCCCTTCCCCAAATCCCCGCCCCAGCCCCACCTCTTCTCCGCTTCCTCCCCTGAGTGCGCCGCGTCCCTGCTCCTCCCTCTCCCTCTTGGAAAGTCCTAAGCGCCGCCAAACAGCTGTTTAGCAGCAGGAAGCGCTGGGAAGTAGGCAGAGGAACGGGGATGCGGCATGCTCGGGGCCTACGGCCGCGTGTTTGAGATCCCTGGTCTAGGGAGATGGGTGTGTATGCCTGCACAGGCTATCACCGCTGTTTAATATATTGCAGTAGCCCCTAGTAGCCTCAACCAGGTTGGACCCCACTATGCAAAGCTCTATACAAACACATACATGTATAAAATAAAATTGTACATATCTCTTACCCAGAATCCCTCCTGGGATTTCTATGGTATGTGCCATTCAGTCCCCAAGCCAGGGTGGATTGATTTAAATCAAGGCAATTTAAATCATCAATTTTTTTAATCAACTTTTCCATTTGTACTTCAGTTTTTTTCTAAAGAAAGGTGTGCACTCTCATTGATTGATATAATCATTAAAACATGTTGATTTACAAGTAAGTAGAGCTTTTACGCTATATTTGGTACATCTGTTTGCTTCCTGGGAGGGTTCACTATAACAATGTAGGCTTATTTAGGTAATGATATAACTTAATATTTTCAGATTCTTATTAATTGTGCATTTTTAGCACGTTAGAAAATGGTGAATGAGATATTGCTTATTTACTAGATAACTTTTTGTGTATGGTTTGTGTCAAGCTGCATTAGGATGGTAACTGGAATTTAAACAAACACACAAAACAGCATATACAATTTGTTTTTATTAAATATAACGACCTTAAATGTTTTGAATACATAAACATCTCTGATCAAAACACGTTTCAGATATACAACCGAATTATAAGTTTAGGTCTTAAAATTTTTCTATTAAATTCAGATTTCATTTTAAACAGGTTTATTTTAAAAAAGAAAAACTGATTCTAATTGAAATAAAATAAAAAAATCCGATTCAAGTTAAAAAAAAATACTTTAAAAAAACTTCAATTTTTATCCACCTTGCTCCGATCACTAGGCTTGGACACTGCGTCCATGTCCTGCTCCTTTTTGTCTTTTTCAATTGCATCCGCTTAGAGCACAGCAGCCGTGTTTTCCCATATGTCTGCACAGTACCTAGCACATGTTGCCTATTATAGTCTTTAAAAAAATTCAATGTAACCTTTTTTATTCATTGAGTGCCGAAAAGGGAGCCTGGCAGCATGCAGATGCTTAAAATGAGTCCCTGGCTCAACGAGTTTTCAGTCTAGTAAATGACGTGATGGAAGAGAGAGAAAACGGGGGATAGGAGTGGGATGGGGAGGAAGAGAGGACAGTAACAAGACTGTACAGTTAATTATCAGTGTGTGCATAGCACAGGGGATGTAAGAGGACGTTTTCAAGAGCACAGGGCAGTTCAGTGCCCAAGTCCCATAAAAAGTCGGAACTGCCCTGTACTTTTCAATATCTCCCCCTTAAAAACAAACCACACAGACCTATCAAATAAATGACCTACGAGGAAGTTGTCTTTGCCAGCTCCCATCCTGAGTGTGTCGTGGTAGTGGCAAGTGGTTCTGATGGGGCGAGCATGTGTGGGGGGCAGCGTGGAGATAGGCTCCAATGCCTCTCACAGAACTCACCGAGGCTGGTATCATTAGCAGAACGGGGGAAAGGAGGCAATTTCTTCTCCTGTTGAAGTAAATAGCAAGGCTCCCCTTGGGTTAAATTCAGTCCGAGGTTTGCCACTGACTTTGATGGAGCCAGGACTTGCATGGGGAGTAGCGTGGCTGTGATTGCAGTAGTCAGAATTAAGTGTCTCTTTATAGCAGCTATGACACATACGGCAATTTCCTGCAGTATCTTTGGGAGATGCGAGTGAATTGAGTTTAAATAGCTTTGGAGTCCATTGTATTCCAAATGCAAAGTGCATGTGTTATTGTGGGATTGTGTGTAACTCCTCTAGGGAAGAGATGTGGCCACTGGAAACCTTGCATGTATTGTGAGCTTCAAAGCTTGCTTTTAAACAATGTGCCAGACAAGAAGGAACTTTTGGGACAAACCACGGTAAGTGGGTTTCCTAGGAAATACCTGGGGGGAGGCAAATGCAAATTCTCACCTGGACCCAAACTTTTGAAGCTATGTCCTGAGGAGAGAAACATTGTCTCACTGATTACCCCCACTGTATGAAGGAAAGGCTAATCTATGAATGGGTGTGTTTGTTCTAACAGCTGTTACAAACTTGTAACCACAGAAAAACCCCATGGTGGGGTTGGAAGGACTGTTCACCTGCCTTTGTTGGAGTTGGGATGATATCTAGTGAGCTTATTAGCATGTGTGTAGGTTCTTTTATTGTTTTTAATGTGTTTTCTCTGCAGTGCTGACAAATAAATGTGCTTGCTTTAGAAAGAGCTGTGTGATAACTTGTAGCTCCAGGCAATTGTGCTGTTTGTAGCCTCTGAGGAGAAAGCAAAGGTCGTCTAGCTTGCTGCGGAGGTCACAGTGTAGACAGGGAACTGTGCAGCCTGGAAAAATCCCATTCAGGAGGGAGAGAGACGCAGGTCTCTGCCCTAGAGAGGTGACCGCTAAGGAGCCGGGACCATGCTGGACCATGAGAGGAGCAATAGAGGTGCAGTTGCCCTGAACTGTGACATAAGCAATGTAAATTCCTTTTCTCTTGAATTCTTAGTGTGCAAAGGCCAGATCTTCAGTAAGTCAGTGTTGATCCTCTGAAGTCAACTGAGGCTCTGAGCCCAGGTGTTTAGAGGCATGCCCACCCTTGAGATAACGGCACACTCAAATGACCAGTCGACTGTCTGCCTGGCATCTCAGTAATCAGGCAAACAAATTATGTTACAGGTGTTTCTAAAAAACCTGCCCCCAAGTACGTGACTGTTTTTCAAGTGGTACTCGGGTCTTTGCCACTGCTGTTGAATTGTTCAGGTGATTGTGCATCACCCGAAGCGCTTTTCGGTGGGATCAAAAGGTGCTGTCTGTGATTGGCTTTCCCAGCGGGGGTGGGGGTGGGTCAGATGAGCCCTTCATGGCTAATGCCATAAAAGTAGAAGGCTGCTAATTTTTTGTTTTGATCTTTTAGCATGAGTAGACGGGGGGTGGGGGCTATTAAAGTAATGGAGCTGAATGCAAATGTGTGGGTGTGCAGACACGACACATCTGGGCCGCAAGGCAAAGCAGATGTCTCCCCTTCTCCTTAATTGGTGCAGGGGACTTCCCCACGCTTTGCGGAGGTTATGGCCTCTCTTGCCCCAATAACTGTCTGACTTAAACGTTCATTTTGGCCTGCAGCTATCACGCCTTGTGCTGTGATCCCAGATTATCCCCTAAGCTAAGCAGGTCAGGTCAGCTCTTGCGTGAAAGACTTCCGAGGAGTGCACTGGGACTGCAGGAGGAGCTGATGCGTCACTAGGTGGCAATCTTCCCTCTCGAGCCAGTACTCCACCATGCTGCTTTGGAGAGCACTGTCCCGCTGGCAATGCAGGCTTGTCAATGGGAAATGCTAACCACATCAGTCGCCAGAGACCCCAGTGGACTGTCAGTAGAAGTAAAGTTACTCCGTTGGCAGGATTACAGGCACAGAATTGCACCCACTGGGTTCTGAGCATGTTCCTTGGCTTGATCTGTCGGCGCTGTCAGGGTATAAACACTCGACACCTGCTCCGGCGTGGGCAAGTAGTGTGTGGAAAGGCACAGATATCTGACTTGCCAGGATTTTCCTCTCACTACGCTGCCCTGACCGACCCTTTTCTTGCTGCCAGGCTTGGCCTGCATCTCTGTTATCCTGCAGTCTGTGTTCCAAACAGAGCCTGGTGCCAACTATGTAACTGCATCCACCCTCTCCCTTTTATCTCAATTTCCCTCTGAAGTATTCCATCTCCACCCACCACTTAAGGGCACGTTGGTTGGGTTTGGGGCTTTTTAAACACCTGCTGGTCGGAGAACACGCTAACCCCTCCTCCCGCCCCCATCCAGTGCCAGTTTGGGAAACAGTGCCAAGCAGGGAAAAGAAATGCCAGCCAGTTTTGTCTGTCTCTATGAGTCTCTGGGTTGGCGCACGTACAATGTGCTTATCACTTCGGCCTGGGAACGCAGTCCTAAGCTGCACTTGACGGGCTCGATCCATCACCAGGGCAGTCCGTGGGGATTTGCCATCCTGGCAGAGAAGTACTCTTTGCACCTGTTGGTGGGGGAGACTGCTGCGAGGCAGCTCGCAGAGCAGTAGAAGCCTGCACTTTGCCACGCTGGCCTGGCACCTTTCTGCTGCATCCCTCGCTGCTATGGGGCGCTTCGGAACTTGAACTGGTGTGAGCAGAACAAAGGAGCATTTGCTGTCACTTGTGCCAGCCTTGTGCGGGGCGGGGTTTGAATAGAATCATAGAAGATTAGGGTTGGAAGAGACCTCAGGAGGTCATCTAGTCCAACTCCTTGCTCAAGGCAGGACCAACACCAACTACATCATCCCAGCCAGGGCTTTGTCAAGCTGGGCCTTAAAAACCTCTAAGGATGGAGATTCCACCACCTCCCTAGGTAACCCATTCCAGTGCTTCACCACCCTCCTAGTGAAATAGTGTTTCCTCATATCCAACCTAAACCTCCCCCACTGTAACTTGAGACCATTACTCCTTGTTCTGTCATCTGCCACCACTGAGAACAGTCTAGATTGAACCTCTTTGGAACCCCCCTCCAGGTAGTTGAAGGCTGCTATCAAATCCCCCCTCACTCTTCCCTTCTGCAGACTAAACAAGCCCAGTTCCCTCAGCCTCTCCTTGTAAGTCATGTGCCTCAGCCCCCTGATCATTTTCGTTGCCCTCTGCTGAACTCTCTCCAATTTGCCCACATCCTTTCCAGTGGGGGGCCCAAAACTGGACACAATACTCCAGATGTGGCCTCACCAGTGCCAAATAGAGGGGAATAATCACTTCCCTCAATCTGCTGGCAATGCTCCTACTAATGCAGCCCAATATGCCGTTAGCCTTCTTGGCAACAAGGGCACACACTGCTGACTCATATCCAGCTTCTCGTCCACTGTAATCCCCAGGTCCTTTTCTGCAAAACTGTTGCTTAGCCAGTCGGTCCCCACCCTAGAGCAGTGCATGGGTCTTCTTCCGTCCTAAGTGCAGAATGTGAGAGGCCAGATCCTCAGCTGGTGAAAATCAGCCTATCTCCATTGCCACCCATTGGCTTTAATGGAGCTACATCTATCTGTACCAGCAGGAGAGCTGCGCTGAAGCGTGCCCTGTGCACTGCCAAGGGGAGACGCCTGGCACAGGGAGGGTGCACGGAGCTCCTGGAGGCACTTATTGGGTGGGGGGGTGGCAGGTGTTGTAGTGGCTGGCTGTAGGGGGTGCTCTAGTGGGTGCCAAAGTGATTGGCCCTGGGAGGGCTTTAATTGGGTGAGAGGAAAGGAAAGTGGCTGGTTCTAGTGGGAGGCACTGGGGGGGGGGTGGCAGTGTGGCTCTGGGAGGCAGGAGAGGTGGCTCTCCAGGGTACATAGATTTTTTGCTTCGTATGTGGAGTGGTGAATCTGGAGGGGTTTCTGCGGAGAGCCATGCAGGCAGAGGAGGTGAGGACCAGGCTGCTGGATAACCGTTCGCTTGCACCTGTGCTGCTTATCGGAAAGCCGAATTGACGCTCTGAGGATGGTGACTTGGTGCTGTGAGAGCAGACAGACTTGGCCCACTGCCCTGGAGGCATGGGAGCAGAGGAGAAGCAAATCCAAGGCAACTTGGTTTTCCCTGTAAAGGTGACAGCTCCCTTTCCAGTGCTTCTTCTGCCTCCCCTACAGAGATGCCTGGCTGCCTCTTGACTGAAGAAATATAGCGACTGTACGAAGTGTGATTTACCCTCCCAGGCAGGAAGTAACTGCTGCCGCCTCCCCACTGCAGTGTGCGCTGGGGCTGTGCTCCGCACACCTGAAGAAATTGCTTTGCTGGCAAGCTGTCGCAAGACTCCCAGCGTGCTGTGTGCTTACACCAAGGACAACGAGTATGTCCATTCATACTCCCTTTCTTTCAGCTTCCAGGGAGCATAGAGACACTCCTAACTCTCGCTCTAGGTTGTTTTTAGAAAGCATGTGACTCGTGTTTCGGGGCCTCAAAATCCCTGTCCTGCTTTCCCGAGAGCTTCTGAATTCACTGACCTGCTCGGTAGGGGCCATTTGTGTCTATTCCCATCATCTGATGGTGAGCACACATTTCCTCTTGAAGTCTGATGGTGTAACCAAATCCCCGAACTGCCAGAAATGGACACACTCGCTGTATAAATCCCAAACCCCCACTGGAAGATAGGCTTCAGCTCGAAAAACATAGGCCGGTCCTAGCTGAGCTGCAGGAGAGCCCCCAGGTCTGTTGTAATAACATGTCTCTCACCTTCTCTAGGGAAAGCCCGCAGAGGGTGCTACAGACGAAGCTGGTACATTAGTGTGAGTCGGGCAGGGGAGCAGCCCAGTGGAGCGTGGGAAGCAATTGCCAACTCTTGGTGATGGGACTTAGACATTTAATAAATATTAAGGGAAACTCTTGAACGTTGGCCTGGAGCCGCTGCCCTGCCGTTCCAATCCTCCCAGCAATGCAAATGGGACTCTAGAGCTGGTCCTTTCCAGAAAGGAATGTGACATGTTAAAACTGTCCCATCCCCACCGCTCCCCAAGCATATGGTCAAACAATCCATTTCACTGGCTGCAGCTCTCAGGGGAATTTAGGGCTGGGCAAAGGTGCTGGGTGGCAGCTCTGAAGACCGAGTAGCTCTGTCTGCCCACCCAGTGGGCACAGGCTGGGCAGTGGCAGTGCACACATCTCCGCACTATGCCACCCAGGGGCTCCCAGGGCCACCGCTCTAGGCAAGAGGAAAGATCCCTCATGTGGCCCTTCCGTCCTGCCCTCTACTCAAGGTGAATTTAGCAAAGCTAGAACTGGATGGAGACTTTGCTCTTTCATACAGGCCACTGCTCAGCCCCCAGATGGTGAGGCTGGGTCACTGTTAATCTGGGCTAGAAAATTTATTTAATTAGACTTAAAAATCCACCTAAACTAAGGCTGTCAGTGCCTGGGAAGAGAATTAAAACTACAATCAATGCAAATACCGGCTGACCGCCTCCCCATCCTTCTCCTTCACCCCTTCCCCAAGCAAAGAGCCAGTCCTCAGTAGAATCAACCGCCTCATATCGGAGCCCACTGAGATGCCCACCCACCAAAATCCAGGCCCTCCCCCCACGAGGATCCTCTGCCGCATAGACGAGGAGAAAAGGCTATGGAAGCTGCTCTCAGATATTGGCACCTTGAGCCACCTGTGGGAGTAGAACGGCCAGCCACCAGCAGGAGTGGCCGTGAAAGAGGAGCCTGGAACTGCTGATAGCACTGGACCCACCATCAGGCAAGAATCTCCAGGAGAGGATGGGACCAGGCAGCAGGTGAGTCTGGGCGGGGAAGCCAGGGGGTGGGGGAGACGAAATGGGGAGTTTATTGTATTAAACCCAATCAGCAGTCAATGTGTCCCCCACTGATCCGTGTCAGCCATCGCTACGGGTAGCACTGGGATGTTGCATCATGAGTGGCATTGTTACTCGCAGCCTGCACTGTGAATGAGTCACAGAGCCCCTTGCGTCCAGCTGAGCTCAGCCTGCCATTGCCTTTGAGATTAGTCACTGTCCAAGCTGGAGCAACCCCAGCCTGGTTCATTTGCGCAAGTTCCTAGCCCAGGACTGGGAAAACAGGGCTTTTCTCTGAGAGGGTAACCCAGCCGTCCCACATCCCTGGGCGGGGAGCGGCTGCCCTGTGGTGAGTAACGCCCCACTCATGCTCTGTCCCCACGGTGACCGAGGCCCCAGTGCTCCGTTTGAAAGAGGCAGATTCAGAGACATCGCCAACCAAGAACCGGCGCTGGTGTCTAGGCTGTGAGCCAGAACTGCGGATTTCTACAGAACTTCTCTCTTTGTGGTGTTGCTGAGACTGCCTCTCACACGCAGGCGCATTGTCTTGGGACAGGAGGGGGTGGGCTTGGTGGTCTGTGATGCATTGGGTAAGAATCTTCTATTTAGGACAGAGAAAGTATTTACTGGCTGCATAGCTTGCCCAGCTGTGGTTAGTGTCTAATGAGAACCATTTCCTGCAGTTAAGGAAACTATTCAGCTTCACAGCAGCCCCTGCTAGGCACAAATATTTCTATTTATTAACCCCTCGGCGCCCTTCTCCTTGCAAAATGAAGTCGTTCCTCGCCTCGCCCACCTTTCCCCCCACATTTAGGGATTGCCTGCTTGTTCCGCTGATCACAGGTGGCCTGCCATCGCCTGGCGTACCTGCATCTGTGAGAGAGCCAGGGGACAGAGCCTCTCTCCGCCACCGCTCCCGCAGAGGTGCTCTGTAGCAAGTACTGGGACAAGCCTGCTCTGTCAAAGCTGAGGGGGAGAAAAGGCAAGTGATTGCACTTCATTAAACTGGTCTGTGCCATTGGCAAGCACAGTGTGTGGAGACCAGGCACGCAGCTTCCTCGGCTGCACTGCATGGGAATAACATTGCAGACACTAGTTCGGCGGAGGGCTAGTGAGGAGCGTAGCAGCAGGTCTAAGGTCTGATAATACACATAGCCTCTGCGGAGCCGCCTGACGTAGCTGCGATGTGGCGCAAAGTGCCATCCCGTTGCTCCCCTTCACTTTTGATTGCCAATGTCCCTGTATAGACCATCAATATGGGATGCCTCCAAAGCCTTCCTCTGCCCCACAAGCAGCCAGCAGGAAAGGGGTTAATCTGGCAGTTTGGGGTCGGGTTTTCTCATGGTTGGGACTCTGCAAAGCCTTGAGCTGTGCAGTCCCCTTGCATTTCCCCAAGAGTCATGTGCCTACCATCCCATGCAACAGCGAGGTAACGGGTCTTCTGGGAGGGCTTGAATTGTGCAGCCTGCCGTCCGCAGCAAACAGGGAACTGAGGGTGGGATGCCCTCTCTTGTGCCTGGGTAGCGCCACGCTCCTGCCTGTTACAGCTCTCTCACTGCCTAGACTGTTACAAAACTGACCCCCAGAATTACTTGATTGAAGTGTTTTCTCTTAAAAAATGGGAACTTGGCCCGCACCTTCCCCTGAAAGCCAAGTTTAGAGCGCAGTTACAAACCAGCATTTTTAGTGGTAAATCTCCAGGTAAACTAACTTCCGGAGGCTCTTGTGGGTACAGAATGGCCCTGGGCCAGGGGGAGGTTCTGTGCCTGGCTCTGGCACAGGTTCCCTTGGTGACCTTGGGAAAATCACTGAATCTCTTTGGGCAGTTCTGCCCTGTGTGAAAAGGGGAGAAAACCCTCCATCACAGTGGGGCTGGGAGATGTACACCGCAACCATCAGTCTAGCCACGCCTGGACATCTTCGATTGAAGGTGCTAGGGAGGGATGCAGTGTTCTCTCTGCTGCAGGAGGTGGAGAGGAGCCTGGGAGTGCTTTGCGGGGGATGTAATCCAGGCAGAACCAACCTGAGTTTCCTTACATGGATCTGATTGCTGGATCGGGACTGCACTGTCTCTCCGGGTTTTAAGCATGGAAAGTTAGGGCTTGTCTAACTAAGTAGGTGATTATTATTCTGCTGTCATGACGATGATCCCAGGAATCCACACAGACACGGAATGATCCCTTTGCACCTAAGCAAATTGCCTTCTCTCCGTTAAGTGTAAGAATGATTAAAGATGCCACAGCAGATACCCTTAATGACTATAAAAAGAGTAATAATTCCTCAAGTTGGCACACGACGCAGCTAATCTATCCCCTTTTCCTGCTGTTCAAACTGACAAGGCATATAATGCCGTACGACTCCCTAATTAGACTTTAATGGCCTTCGGTTACTCCATTTTGGCACAAGCTCAACAGCTCCCATCCACTGTGGGGGTTTGCTGTTGGATTTATTTTGGGAGTTCAAAGCTGCTGCACAGAGCAAGAAGATCTCACATGTGTCCTTCAGAATGGTGACTGACTCCGTCCAACGGCATCTCCCGCATACCCAGTCCCAAGGAACATAGGAGTAGCCAGCTTGCCTCGGACCCCCAGCCCAGCTCACCAGCATCCCGTCTCCAGTGTGGCCGGCACCAGGTGCTGAAGAGGAAGATGCAAGAAGCCCCTCAGTAGGCAGATGTGGGAAGATCTGCCTCCCCTGATGGTTTCATCCTAATGCCTAGTGCTTAAAGGTTGACTTACGCCCCGAAGCATGAGGTTTTATCTGCCTTCCAGTAGCATTTACTGCTATAGCTCTGGGTTTTGCTCTGCATTGGTTATTCCCAGATCCTGCCAAGGACAGGGCCTTTTACAGAGTCCTTGTTCCTGTGTGCTTTCTCTCAGCCCCCTGCACCACGCGTGGCATGTGGCTCCCGCAGGAGTTTTGTTCCTGTGATGTTCTCTGCCACCTGTCCACAGCCCTTCACTTCCCCACTCCAAAAAACACCCCGCTTGGTGGGACGTGGGCTGCACATCATGGCAGGGGAATGGCCAGGAATTCCCATGGGGGGGACACAAGGAGATGGAAAGCTGCTTTCCCCAATCAGTGCCCTCTCCCGACCTGCAGAGCCAGTAGTGTCCTCATCTCTCCAGCCCAGATCCATTTCTTTTTGCCCCCTCCACTCTTGGAAATGGATGGAAGTTGGGTGGGGCAGGCATTTGATGCTTTAAGGCGAACATATCCCAAGCTGTGTTGCTGTGGGCCGTGCATCTGGAGCACTAAACGGCCTGCTGCAATTGATCAGAATTAGGGGAAAGTCATCTCAGACAGGCTTCTTAGGTGTCTGCATCAAGAGAACCCCCAGCTGGATTTCACTGTAGTTGCCCACCTGCTGAAGAATGGGCAGGGAAGAGAAAGTAGTACCTTCTGGTGGCTGATTGTTCTCAGCGGTGTGGTGATATCTGTGATGTGTCACTGAGGACGTATGAGGGACAGAACATTTCCAAAGAAGACAGAGGAATTTACAGACACCCTTTCCATCCAGTTCCCACTTTAAAGGCAGGTGAAATTGTACTAAATATTGGTCCAGCAAGTTACACATATGCATAGCATCGTGTTAACTGTAATCTCGCCTTTGCATCCCACTCTAGAAATGAGGAGAAGAGAAGAAGACTTAAAAAATAAGCTGGGTCTCCCAGTGCATCTTGTCTTGTAAGCTGCTGGGGCAGTGAGCATGTTCACTGTGCACCTTGGTCAGGACCTAGCACATCAGCATGTAACAAATTACAATAACTGGACACCTCTTGGCATGTACCAACTCCTGTCTCATACCCTGTCCAACTTGCACGTAGCTGCCTGCCTAGCACTGATGAGCAGAATCAAATAATGAGATTAAGGTGATTGGAAACATCTGTCTGTCTAGGTTCTTCAGCTCACGCCTGTTGCCATGGTATCCATGTTTCTACGCACCCTCGAGTTACCTCCTGTCCTACGGAATGCATGTGTGTTTATGTACATTCTCCCCTTCGTCTGTGCCGGAGCAAGGGGTTTAAAGCATTCTCACAGTTCAATGTATCAAGCTGCTGTGTGTGAATACAGAGTTACTCATTCCACTCAGTTGTGTTTAGTTCAGGGAATGCCGCCAGGGAATGCTGTGGGGGGCACTAGCCCAATATTTTGTTTGTTTCTTTTCCTCTTATTTTGTCATCTTGGGTTTTTTTTTCCACAATTTAAACAGACATCTGATATTAGAATTGGCACTTCTGCAAGGCAAACTCACAATCATGTGCTCCTGGGTGTTCTCTCTTGCAAGCAGAGTGCCAGTAGCTGCTTCCTTTGCCCTTGTATTCCTGTGGGAAGGTTTTTTGCATGATGTCAGAGGCATCCAGAAAGGTACAACGGCACCCTAGAGACATAGGAGAATACTGTAGCTTTGCTCTGGAATGTTTCCGGTAATGGGAATGTTAGTGTTCGTGTCCCTGCTTTAAGCTGGGCTCAGAACTGAGCCATCAGCCCAGTTAGACAGCACCCAGTGAGTTCCAGGATTCAATTTGCTGTGGAATTGTGCTTCCATTTAATGATAGTGCTTGTAAGCCCCCATGGTTGTCAAGATAACCTTCAAACTGGACTGAATGTGAACTGATGCAGAGCTGTCTTCCTGAGCCAGCCCGAAACAATGGTTGCTCCATACACCTCGATGCATCATTGACTCAGTTTGACATGTCAACTCTGTCACTGCTGGTCATTTAAGCCAAAACATCCAGCTGCAACCCCAAACTGTATCCTGTGCCTTTGCAGGTACCAGAACCCAATCTGCCAAATCCTCCTCCCAAAACTCCTACAGTCTCTTTCATCTGTACAGACGTCTGCAGTACTTTGAAAACTGCAAAGGTAGAGACTGAGACGGGTCAGAAGGGAGCAGGCTCTGAGTCTCTGGCGGTAAGAGCGAGGTTGGTTATTAAGAGTAGAAGGGTGCGTGTTATGAAGTGGATAGAAGCTTTTCAGCTGGGATGTATTCCTGGTAGGGATGTGACTGCCTGCTCTGGGTGCCTTCCTTCACAGTGCATTCAGCCCAGCCCCATTGGCACATACATGGAGGCTGGTGGGCTCTGTGGTGAGAAGGATTACGCTGTGTGCTCCTCCCCCAGTTTGACCGGCCCTTGGTTTCTCGTTCCTCAAGCCAGCTGAGGATGAGGGCTCAGCGGAGCCACTGCACTCCGCGCCAGAGGCCAGGGTTAGTCTGGCTGTGCTCCACTGGGACACCTGGCTGGCCGGTCAAGGCAAAATGAACTAGGCCCTCCCACATGGGAGGAGAATTGTAGCAATCTGGGGTCTGTGTATTGAGAGGGGGAAAGGCAAAAGGAGGCCTTCAGGAAGGTGCAGGTTGGGCTCCCCAGTACTGCCAGTAGCTGCATGGGTCATTGAGGAGACTTTGGGCTGGAAAGAGAGAACAAAACAATCAAGGACCGAGCAGTGTCCATCCAAGGTGAAAAGCGTCTGCTGCCGAAATGTTACCCTAGCGATGGACAAGGAGAACTGGGAGGCAGCTCACAGACCGTGGACCAGACCAATCTGAACAGGAGTGGCCTCTAATGCACACCTGCAACAGTGAGCCTGTCTTTCACATGCCGTAGCTGTCGTGCAAACGCAGTCTGATCCGGATTCAGATCCCCGAGCAGCATTGCTCCCCAATAGACCAGCCAGTGTCAGGAAATGGCAGGTACTGTGGCGAGCCGTGCTTGTCTTGAGAGTCTTCTGGCTGAAGCCTGTAAAAATCCATCTTCCTGATTTAGTCTCATAGAAACTATTGAGTTATTTTTCTTCAGAAGCTTGCAAATTAGGGAAACATAAACTGTGTTAATGACCTGATAAGGACAAATTTGGATGCTTTCCCAAGGAACAGCAACGCACGTGAAGCGTATGCTTGAGTTTGGGTGTTCAGTGTGGATCGGAGCAATCTCTTGCATGCACCTGCACCCCCCTCCATCCCACCCCCATCGCTCTGGAAAGCAAATTGTTTCCGCTCAGGCTTTTCACAACTGTGCAGAAATGAAGGACTGGAGAATGCTTGTAAATATGGAGTGCAACAGGGGTGGGGTGCTGACGATTGCAGGCTGGGTTAACATGAGCATGCATTGCCATTCCTGGCTTCGAGGATTGACTGCTTCTGACACTGAGCCTGTTGGCCTGGCTCATTCACACCATAGGTGCATTTCCCAGCCCAGACTGGAGGTGGTGGGGCCACGCTGTGCAGCACTGCTTGGGTTCGAATTTCAGCTCCTTTTTGCATTGAACAGGTGGGAGTGCTCTCTGCTACATTGCCCCATGCTATGAGACTGACAACTCGCAGCCAGTGGAGTTATGATATGCTGACAGATCTTTAATCTGCCAAGGGAGAGAATGAGGCCTGGTGGTACAGAGCAGGGGAATGGGAATCAGGAGACCTGTTCCCTTTATGACCTAGGGCAGGTTTTTCCCTGTTTGGTGCCTTGGTTTCCCCTGGACAATGGGGATGATGTTGGTCACTAAGGTTAGTGTTTTATCCCAAGAGTCACAGATTTGTGACCCTGCATGCGACGTCAGCTCCGGTGGATTGGGCGAAAGAGATCATTAAGATCCAACGGCCAAGAAGGCTGTTCTGCAACGCTTTGTGGAAAGCGAAGGACTTGACGAAGCACGAAAGACGTCAAGGCCATCCACTGCAACCAAAGAAGTTACCAGTCGTGACGATTTTTCGTACCATTGGTGTCTGGCTTCTAAGGTCGAGAGAGTGGGATTGCTCCCGTGCAACGGCTCTACCACTCAAAAGCTTTCACGCACAAGTCCTGTGCAAATCATCAAACATCGTCACAACAACTGATGATCTGCACAGATTTGTCATCATCGGATTTGATGGACTACCAAGAAGAGGAGAGAGAAGAAACAGATTTGTGATTTCTTGTTTTTTTTCTTCACTGTTCACTGCTGTAACAGCTGCTCTCCGCTGGACGCCAGCAAGGGACTGGGCCTTGCTGGACTCTGAAGAACACCTGCTGCACCCCCTCCTGTAACATACGGGGGGAAGGGAGCACCAGGAAGCATGAGAGCGAGAGAGAACCCAGTAGAGACCGTTTCACAAACAATCCTGGATAACTCACACTTGGGATTGGATCAGAATTTCCCACAATTGATTCAACCAGGAAGCTTTTCAGAATTTTCTAAGCCAAACCAGCAGAGCAACTTTCCCTTGTTGGATAGGTGCTTTGGGTGCCTCTGCTGGTGCAGCATGGTGGACTAACCATCTCGCATCAGGAACAGATCCGGTGTCCATGGGAAGGTGTCCTCTGCTCATAACCATACACATCGGCTTGCTTATGTCCATCAGACACCTCTGAGATCCCAGAGATCCAGCCTGAGGCAAGCCATGGTCTAGGATCCCAGGGGGCAGAGAGTCAGAGGTGCTGATGTGTTGATGAGAGCATGGGGGATGGGTTTTGCCTGGCTGACTGGGAATTCCTGCTGCTTCCAACACCATATTATCCAAGCCTCTAGTGTTCTGGTGGGGGAAAGTAATAAATGTTTTCACCCCTCTCTATTAAGCCCATGCTAGTCTAGAGTTCTTATTGCGGTGGCAATAGTGCATCACAAGAAGTGTAACAGGATGGCTGGCAATTCATAGAATATCAGGGTTGGAAGGGACCTCAGGAGGTCATCTAGTTCAACCCCCTGCTCAAAGCAGGACCAATCCCCAGACAGATTTTTGCCCCAGATCACTAAATGGCCCCCTCAAGGATTGAGCTCACAACCCTGGGTTTAGCAGGCCAATGCTCAAACCACTGAGCTATCCCTCCCCTCACGTACCTGGGCTAAGCTCTCCTGCTCCATTGTAGGTGCTCCTAGTTGGGCCAATTAAGAGGGCAAGGCAGCACCTGGGGGATTATAAAAAGGGCAGGCAGGAGATGAGAGCTGCCAGAGAGACAAGACAGCTCCCGGGAGAAGGCTGAAGGCAGGGGGACAGCAAGAGGGGTTTGCTGGCTGACGTCCTCAAGCCAGAGAGCCAGGACCGGAGCAGAAGCAGAAGTAGATGCTGGTTGGCTCTGAGCTGGAGGGGCCCAGAGAGGGCTGAAGGAAGTGGGAGCAGCAGAGGAGCTGACCGGCTGATGTCTCCTTGCTGGAGAGCTGGCCCAGAATAACCGTGAGAGGGCTGGGGGTGGAGGGATGCTTCCCTGGTAAAGATGCTCTCCCAGCGGAGAGGCTGTGGGAGTTCCTGCAAGGGAGAGTGGGGTTGCACCCTAAAAGGAAGGGCTGGGGTGGAAGAGGATGCATAAGGAGCCTATCTGTGATGGAAGACCCTGGGATATGGTGAGAACAAGGACTGCTTGCACTGGGGTGATATGGATTATACTTTGGGACTCTCTGCACTATGTATTGTTAATAAACTATGTTGATGGACTAGATCTGCTTCCATGGACTTACTGGGGTCTCAAAAGGAAACTGAGGCGAGGGGCCACTTGCAGGGCTGCCACAAGGTGGCACCCAGGAGGAGATCACTGGTTTACAGGGAGCTGGCCAGCTGCTCCTTCCTAGTGATATTATATATGGAGATATACCTATCTCATAGAGCTGGAAGGGACCCTGAAAGGTCATTGAGTCCAGCCCCCTGCCTTCACTATCAAGACCAAGTACTGATTGTGCCCCAGATCCCTAAATGCCACGCTCAAGGATTGAACTCACAACCTTGGGTTTAGCAGGCCAATGCTCAAACCACTGAGCTATCCCTTCCCCCATGCTTCCCCTTTGTTGTACTTACGTGGCTAGCAGCCTCCTCGCTTTGGTAGCCCTGCAGAGGTGGCTATGGCTGATATGATTCATGCCACTGTGAGTGCCACTGCTGTGGAAGCCTCAAAGGGCATCCCAGTCTCCATGCTTTTCTTTCCCCCCTGCTCCTCACAAACCAACAGACCCTGCTTTTTCATTTACCCTCATGTATTAGAAGGGGACTCTTAAGCTCTGTGTCTGCCCCAGGTTGTGTATGGGTCTCCTAAAGCAGTGGCTGATACCATTAGCCCCTTAAAGCAGGGTAAGGAGCCAAGCCGAGCCCGCCCCTCCCCTCCTTGCTGTGCGCTGTGCGTTGTGAGCTTGCAGGGCAGAAGCTCTTTTCACCTCAAAGAGCTTCTGCCCATCAGATCTGCATGGGATGAGAAGCTCCAAGGAAATGTGGCTTGTTGGCTGGAGTGTCTCTGACGCAGGGGTTGATCTGAGCAAAGGAAACAGTTCTCCTTAGCTGGGGCCACCTGGTTCACACATAGCATTTCTCATCTCAGTTTTGATTTGAGGTGGTAATTGTGACGGGTTGGATCACAGAAACCCTCTTGGGAGCTGCCACTCGATGTGCCAAGACTACTTCTACCCCTGCTTTTCCTGCCAGCTCAGGACTCCAGTACCCTGTCTTGCTGAGCCAGACACACCCGTCTCCTCCAACACAGACCCAGGGTCTGAATTACTTGCCCCAAAGCTGCAGGTTTACCCTGAAAGCAGCTAACAGAAGTGTTCCTGCCTTTAACACTCAGATGCCCAACTCCCAATGGGGTCTAAACCCAAATAAATCCGTTTTACCCTGTATAAAGCTTATACAGGGTAAACTCATAAATTGTTCGCCCTCTATAACACTGATAGAGAGATATGCACAGTTGTTTGCTCCCCCAGGTATTAATACATACTCTGAGTTAATTAATAAGTAAAAAGTGATTTTATTAAATACAGAAAGTGGGATTTAAGTGGTTCCAAGTAGTAACAGACAGAACAAAGTAAGCTACCAAGCAAAATAAAATAAAACGGGCAAATCTATGTCTAATCAAACTGAATACAGATAATCTCACCCTCAGAGATGCTTCAGTAAGTTTTTTCCTCAGACTGGACACCTTCCAGGTCTGGGCACAATTCTTTCCCCTGGTACAGCTCTTGTTCCAGCTCAGGTGGTAGCTTGGGGATTCTTCATGATGGCTCCTCTCCCCTTTCATCTGTTCCACCCTTTATATATCTTTTGCATAAGGCAGGAATCCTTTGTCTCTCTCTGGGTTCCCACCCCCTCCTTCTCAATGGAAAGACACCAGGTTAAAGATGGATTCTAGTTCAGGTGACATGATCACATGTGCAAGACTTCATTGCCCACTTGCCAGCACACAAATATACAGGAAGACTTACAAGTAAAACAGAAAGAACAGGAGTACTTGTGGCACCTTAGAGACTAACAAATTTATTAGAGCATAAGCTTTCTTGGGCTACAGCCCACTGCTTCGGCTGCATATAGGTAAAACAGAGCCATTTGCCGTCAATTGTCCTGGTTACTGGGGGTCATCAAGATTCCAAACCACCATTAATGGCCCACACTTTGCATAATTACAATAGGCCCTCAGAGTTATATTTCATATTTCTAGTTTCAGATACAAGAGTGGTACATTTCTACAAATAGGATGATCACACTCAGTAGATTATAAGCTGTGTAATGATACCTTACAAGAGACCTTTTGCATGAAGCATATTCCAGTTACATTATATTCACGCATTAGCATATTTTTATAAAACCATATAGACTGCGACGTCACAGTAATGACGTCTTCTCCCAGTAAATAATGAGTGTCTGCTTCGTCGTCTCTGTCAGGGTGAAGAGGCCAAGTGGCATGAGCAGCCTCCTGGGAAAGATTGGCTCCAAAAAGCAGAAGATGAGCACGCTGGAGAAATCCAAACTGGACTGGGAGAACTTCAAGGAGGAGGAGGGGATCGGGGAAGATCTGGCCATCTACAACCGAGGGAAAGAAGGGTAAGACCGGGCTTTATTTAGTAGCAGTCGGGGTCTGCCAAGCACCCAGGAAACCTGTCACTTCCTGCAGAGAAGTAACCGAACCCCAAAGCACTAGGCGGCTGTTGAGAGCTCACCAGATGATCTCTCTCTAAGGGTCCTAGGAATAGACTGTTGAAGGATGTCTGGCTGTCCTGAGCGCTCCCACAGTCCTCTAAGCCGTCAGCAGGATTTTCAGGCCCACCCTTATGGACTCTGGCTGGCATGGCTCCTGATAGGCTGGCAAATGCAGCTTGACCAGGTTCTTTGAGTAGCCAGTCCAGCAATCTACTGAGGAAAGATGGTGGCTCCCTTTACTGCTTGCTCTAAAATATCCCACTTTCATAGGCACATTTTTTTCCTTCTTAACATCACCTAGGGGCACCATACAGCCTCCTCAGGCTTTCCTCCTCTTCAGTACAGATACATACAAATACAGAACAGCTGTCAGAGCGTATTGCTGTTTATGACAGCGTTGTGTATTGATTGTGTGTGTCTAGCAGTGCTCATTCCAATGCAGTTAATGGAGGCGTCATAATAGTAAGTAGCGGTGCTGTAGATAAAACAGTTCATAACATGCGCCGTGGGGAAGGGAAATAAGATCAGACATAGCTTCCCCACCGCAAGTGCTTCTCTAGTCTATGGGAAAATCTCCCCAGCTTAGTGGACTGCTCGTAAAATGTAACCCTATGCTAAGCTGTTCTTACGCTTTGCCTGCAGGAGACCTCGCAGCCTCAGGGCTCCACAAATCTGATTTTCTGTTTCAAATAGATATTTTATTACCCTTGTCTTTTCTCTTTGCTGCCTGGCCTCTAACGTACCATTCATCCTATTAGATCTGCCCTGTTGGCCTCTCCAGCATAGACAGGTGGGTGCCAATAGAGCAGGGAGGGGGTGGGTGGGTGGCACTCCATCAAGCCAGAATAAGTCAAAGGAGCTGCGTTGATTTACACCAGCTGTGGATCTGGCCCTCCAGGTTAAGATGCTCATTTATCAGGCTTTGGCGATGTTAGACCAGGATGGGGAAGGGGCTTTTGTGCAAGACCTGATGAGTCATCTCAACACAGCGAACTCCGTTAGTGCTCAGAGCTGGACTTCTTCTCTGGGGAAAAGCCCCTCTGAGGAAGGCTTACAGTTCAGATGGCATATGTCAGCATCACCAGGAGTGACAGATGTCTGCAAGCAAGTCTGTGCCAGAGCCCTCTGCTCTCTGATGGGCTCCGCTCCCCAGAATGGGTAGACAACAAGCAGTGCCAGCGTCCCTTAGCTTGGCTTTGCAGGGTCTTGCCTTCAAGAGGATATAGAGGGAAGTTGAATCTCCATGCCCATCAGCCTTTGAGCTCTCTGTAGCTGCCTCTAGTAGTGCCAGTTGCTTAAAATGGTAGTGTCCATGCGGTGGACACTTTTTTACCAGGAGCTGGACTAACAACCCACCTGAGAATTCATTTCACATGGACAACTGAGCAGCCATCAGGGCTTTAGGCTGCTATTGATCTGGGCTGTATTCAAACCAATGGCATAAAATGAAAGGCTCTGCAACCTTCTATCAACCCTTAGACATTCTTCTTACCCAGAAATGCATCCTTGGTGTATGTGGGTGTAGCTCAGCTCCATTGACTGCAGTGACGCTGCACCTGCTTACATCTGGGCTGACCAGGGCCCCTGCAGTTTCAGTATCATTGCATTAAATATACTAGTTTAGCAGCATGGGGACAAAAAATCTTATAGGAAATCATGAAGATCCTTCAGCCTCTTTAATTGCTTGGTTCTAGCCTTGCTTATTAACTGCCCAAGCAGATCTCAGGTCCACTGAGCTATCAGCAGGTGGCTTTGTCATTACACAGAAGAGAAACATGGTGCCATGAAAACACGGGACTCTTCTTTAAAAAAAATCGATACTAGTCAAATGCGTAACATCAGGGGGTCGCCAGACAACCGGCTCACCTTTAATCACATTCACCTCCAAGGCAGAAAGGCAGGGAGTCCAAGCACATAAGTGAGCCAAAGCTACTAGTAAATGATGGAGGGGTAAGGGGGTGAAACTGCAGCTGTTAGCCTGGCACCACGAGATCATGCAAACACCATTTTCATTGGCTGCTTTTGTGACCCGGCCATTTTCTATGAGCCAATTTTTCTTTTACTATCCTCTCCCTCCCCTCAGATATTTGTCAAGTGGCCTTTGTCCACAATTCAATGGGTAGTAATTGACATGTCTCATTATAAAAATCCGAACAAGAACTATTAGGATGAGGAATGGTGCCTGTACCTGGTGCCTGCCTGGCGTTGATGAACCATGCTTCACGTGTCTTTTACAAATCTTTCTGCTGCTATTTGTCACATGGGCAGGCTCTGCAGATCTCGCTGTGAAACTGAAGATGGTTAGGAAAGCAGCCAGTCACCCATGGCAAGCCAAGGCTCAGATTGTTAAGCACCAGGCAAACCCGAGACACTATAGAAATAGTAATCATATGTCTTATGGCCAGGGGGAAGAAATTCTTCCTTTAAAAAAAACAGCGACTTGCCAAAGTCGCTGTTCACATCTCAGGGCAGCGCCTTGGGCCTTCGCTTGCTTTCTCAAGCTGTTAGAAGTTGCTCCATCAGCACTCTTGTTCTGGCTGAGGCTAGGTCTACACTACGGGGGGTGGGGGGGTCGACCTAAGATACGCAACTTCAGCTACGCGAATAGCGTAGCTGAAGTTGCGTATTTTAGGTCGACTTACCTGGCTGTGAGGACGGCGGCGAATCGACCGCTGCTGCTCCCCCGCCGACTCCGCTGCCGCCTCTCGCGGCGGTGGAGTTCCGGAGTCAACGGCAGAGCGATCAGGGATCGATTTTATCACGTCTACACTAGACGCGATAAATCGATCCCTGATAGATCAATCACTACCCACCAATCCGGCGGGTAGTGAAGATGTGCCCTGAGTGATGGAATTGCAGTTTCCTTCCTTTCGTAACACAGTTCGTTCTGCCCTCCGCAGCATGGGCTGCTGTAATCCCAAAGCTAAAGGGGACAAATGGTACCCTCTGGCTACGACTAACTTGCCCTTGTCTCTTTCCTCCCCTCGTCATCAATTTTCAATCCATGGGTTTATTTTTTATCAGCAATGGAATCTGGGTTTGTGTGCAACCCAAATTCTGTCAGATCCTATGGGCCTGTCCTGCTTTTGAAAAGGAGACATTGAGACAGGGAGTGGGGGAGGAGACATCTCTTTTGCTGTAAATCTGTCGCTCTATCATATTTTAGAAACTTGAACATGTGGCACAGCTTCTTAACTGTGCCATGTTATGTAGGGCAACTCCAGCGGGGGATCTGCACTAGATCTCTCCTCCTCTCCGTGTCCCAGTCAAAACTGGGGCTGTCACACTGTGTGATTGCAAATGACTGGCAGGGGACCCAAAGTGCCAATAAAAATCCTCCCAAAGGGAACTATCAGCTCTCCTCATTAGCAGAGACTTCTTTTACAGCAAATGTACCTTCATCTGAGATAGCTCATGGTTACCCCACTTCCATTATTGCAGGTTATTTATAGCAAATAATGAATTGGGCAATGTAGGTTATTTTTTTTTAAAAACAACCCTTCCCTAGCATGAGTAATTCTGTGTCATTGTGAGTTTCCAGCGCTATATCTCATTGTATTCCTGCTCTGAGGTCTTTGCCCAACTTGCACTGTGGCAGGCTGGGAGCTGTTAGTTCCTGTAGTTTCTTGTTTTGCATGCATATGCTCCAAAAAGCAGCTGTGGACAAATGGGTGTGTGGGGTTCCGTGTTCATCTTTCAGAGACTCCAGATCAGACGTGCTCCGTTTACAGGCAACGTGTTGGCTTTTTTTTTTTTTTTTTCCCCCTCGCTGCCAGCCATGCAAACTTAGTCCGGAATCAGAGTCAGGCTGGGCTGACTGTTCCCAAAGGGTTCTCGGGCCCACTGCTGCGCTGAGTGACCCGTGCACAGTCCCATAGCTTTCATTAGGTGTCTACGGGTGCGACTGTTTGGACTATCCTAATCAATCCTGCTGCTGCACAAGAAGGAATAGGCTAATATGTGGGGGAAAGAGTCCAGGAGAGCTGGCTGTTTTTTAAAGAAGCCTTATTGAGGGCACAGGAACAAACCATCCCGGTGTGCAGAAAGAATAGAAAATATGGCAGGCGACCAGCTTGGCTTAACAGTGAAATCTTTGGTGAGCTTAAACACAAAAAGGAAGCATACAAGATGTGGAAACTTGGACAGATGGCTAGGGAGGAGTATAAAAATATTGCTCGAACATGCAGGGGTGTAATCAGGAAGGCCAAAACACATCTGGAGTTGCAGCTAGCAAGGGATGTGAAGGGAAACAAGAAGGTTAGCAACAAGAAAAAGGTCAGGGAAAGTGTGGAACCCTTACTGAATGGGGGAGGCAACCCAGTGACAGATGATGTGGAAAAAGCTGAAGTACTCAATGCTTTTTTTGCCTCCATCTTCACAGACAAGGTCAGCTCCCAGACTGCTGCACTGGGCAACACAGTATGGGAAGGAGTTGAGCAGCCCTCAGTGGTGAAAGAACAGGTTACGGACTATTTAGAAAAGCTGGACGTGCACAACTCCATGGGTCCAGATCTAATGCATGAGTGAGGGTGCTGAGGGAATTGGCTGATGTGATTGCAGAGCCATTGGACATTATCTTCGTAAAGTCATGGCGATCGGGGGAGGTCCCGGACGATTGAAAAAGTCAAATATAGTGTCCATCTTTAAAAAAGGGAAGAAGGAGAACCCGGGGAACTACAGAATGGTCAGCCTCACCTCAGTCCCTAGAAAAATCATGGTGCAGGTCCTCAAGGAAACCATTTTGAAGCACTTGGAGAAGAGGAAGGTGATCAGGAGCAGTCAACATGGATTCACCAAGGGCAAGTCATACCTGACCTACCTGATTCACTTCTATGATGAGATAACTGGCTCTGTGGATATGGGGGAAACAGTGGACGTGATATATCTTGACTTTAGCAAAGTTTTTGATTCGGTCTCCCACAGTATTCTTGCCAGCAAGTTAAAAAAGTATGGATTGGATGAATGGACTATAAGGTGGATAGAAAGCTGGCTAGATTGTCGGGCTCAACAGGTAGTGATCAACGGCTCGATGTCTAGTTGGCAGCTGGTATCAAGCAGAGTACCCCAGGGTCATTTCTGGGGCCGGTTTTGTTCAACATCTTTATTAATGATCTGGATGATGGGATGAATTGCACCCTCAGCAAGTTTGCAGATGACACTAACCTTGGAGGAGTGGTAGATACGCTGCAGGGTAGGGATAGGGTCCAGAGTGACCTGGACAAATTAGAGGATTGGGCCAAAAGAAATCTGATGAGGTTCAACAAGGACAAGTGCAGAGTCCTGCACTTCGGAAGGAAGAATCCGCTACAGGCTGGGGACCGACTGGCTAAGCAGCAGTTCTGCAGAAAAGGACCTAGGGGTTATAGTGGACGAGAAGCTGGATATGAGTCAGCAGTGTGCCCTTGTTGCCGAGAAGGCTAACGGCATATTGGGCTGCATTAGTAGGAGCACTGCCAGCAGATTGAGGGAAGTGATTATTCCCCTCTATTCGGTACTGGTGAGGCCACATCTGGAGTATTGCGTCCAGTTTTGGGCCCCTCACAACAGAAAGGATGTGGACAAATTGGAGAGAGTCCAGCAGAGGGCAACAAAAATGATCAGGGGGCTGGGGCACATGACTTACGAGGAGAGGCTGAGGGAACTGGGGTTATTTAGTCTGCAGAAGCGAAGAGTGAGGGGGGATTTGATAACAGCCTTCAACTACCTGAAGGGGGGTTCCAAAGAGGATGGAGTTCAGCTGTTCTCAGTGGTGACAGATGACAGAACAAGGAACAATGGTCTCAAGTTGCAGTGGGGGAGATCTAGGTTGGATATTAGGAAACACTATTTCACTAGGAGGGTGGTGAAGCACCACCTAGGGAGGTGGTGGAATCTCTATCCTCAGAGGTTTTTAAGGCCCAGCTTGACAAAGCCCTGGCTGGGATGATTTAGTTGGTGGTGGTCCTGCTTTGAGGAGGGGGTTGGACTAGATGACCTTGTGAGGTCTCTTCCAACCCTAATCTATGATTCTATTATTCCAGCTCCGGGAACATCTACACTGCAAACCCCCACCCCACCCCAACTGACTCGGGCTCGTGCTGCTGGGCTAAAAATCACTGTGTAGCCGTTCCTGCTCGGTCTCTGAGACCCACCTCCCCTTGCCAGGTTTCAGAACCCAGGCCCCAGTCTGTGCAGGAACATCTACACTGCTGTTTTTAACCCAGTAGCATGAGCCTGGCATACCGGAGTCAGTTGACCCAGGCTCTGAGACTTGCTGACCCTCTTTAGCTGCCTTGACTCTTGTGAGGCAGGGACAGATCTGCGGAGTGATTTCACCAGTCCCTTCGCAGGATAGAGCCCCCCCCTCTAAGGGCCTCGCCTTTGCGTATGTCTGCATGGCAGCTGGAAGGTGTCATTCCGCCCTGGGTGGACATACACAGGTGCACTGCTCAAGCTAGCGCCTAAAAACAGCAGCGTGGCTGCGGCGGCACAGGCAGGGGCTTCAACTAACATATGAATAGCCAGATTGGCTCAGACCAATGGTCCATCTAGCCCAGTGTCCTGTCTTCCGACAGTGGCCAATGCCAGGTGCTCCAGAGGGAATGAACAGAACAGGTTATCATTAAGTGATCCATCCCCTGTTGCCCATTCCCAGCTTCTGGCAAACAGAGGCTAGGGACACCATCCCTGCCCAGCCTGGTTGATAGCCATTCGTCCATGAACTAATCTAGTTCTTTTTTGAACCCTGTTATAGTCTTGGTCTTCACAGCATCCTGTGGCAAAGAGTTCCACAGGTTGACTGTGCATTGTGTGAAGAAATCCTTCTTTTTGTTGTTTTAAACCTGCTGCCTATTAATTTCATTTGGTGGCCCCTAGTTCTTGTGTTATGTGAAAGAATAAATAACACTTTCTGAGGCCGGGCGGAGAGCACTGTCCCGGCATGCGGCCAGGCCAGTGTCTGTGAAATGTAACAAATAGGCATTCCCACATTTCCATTGGAGCTGTTTTTCATTGGTACCCCGGTATTAAAAACACTATGAAATGCTCCCAGATGTGAAGGCCGGACTTCCAAGGGCTCCTAGTAACATGTGTAAACTGCTGCTGTGACTTGTCCTGTTGCTCAAAGCTTTCTACAAAACCCCAGGCTCATGTGGCCTCAGTGCCTCTGCAGCCATGTTCTCTGGAGCTCTCCTGAGCTTCTCCCTGCAGCCCAGGGCAGAGTGAATAAGCTAGAAGATAATCTCCAGCAAACCTCCCATGCTGCAGGTGAGTGGTTTCATCAGTCCGGAGGAGGGGGAAAGCTCCCACCATCCTTTGTGCTCCACATTTTGTTATGCTTTATTTTATTACAGTGTGGCCCCTGCTGAGATGGGGACCCCCTTGGCCTAGTGGCAGCGTACAGTCGTGGAGCAAACACCTTGTCGAGGTAGGGCACTGGAGCGGGAGACCTCGGTTCAGTGCCTAGTTCCGCCACCGCCTCTCTGTAACCTGGGGCAAGGCTACCTGGGCCTCCCTAGCTGTGAATGGGGCTAGCGCTGCCCTGCCTCCCATCCGTTACTGGCTGGGAGATGCTCAGATACGCCAGGTTGGATCCACAGCTAGGCTTACAACTAAGCAGGCCAGCCAAGAAAGCCAGGGAGAAAGGCAGCAGGGTTCGCCCCGTTCATTTCCCACACACGTTAGAGGAGGGGGAAGGAGATGCAGATGAGAGCGAGGAGCCTGGTGGAGAACGCATATCTGGACAACCCCAGCTGATGCCTCTCGTTGAGCTGCCAAGCCAGGCCAACCAAGTGCTTCATTGTGGACTGGCACTTTCCCCCGGGGGGGGTTGCACATCACAGGAGGTGGTACATGACCAGGAACCAGGATGCTCTGAGTGTGAATCCCCACTCTTCATAGAATCATAGAATATCAGGGTTGGAAGGGACCTCAGGAGGTCATCTAGTCCAACCCCCTGCTCAAAGCAGGACCAATTCCCAACTAAATCATCCCAGCCAGGGCTTTGTCAAGCCGGGCCTTAAAAACCTCCAAGGAAGGAGACTCCACCACCTCCCTAGGTAACGCATTCCAGTGCTTCACCACCCTCCTAGTGAAATAGTGTTTCCTAATATCCAACCTAGACCTCCCCCACTGCAACTTGAGACCATTGCTCCTTGTTCTGTCATCTGCCACCATTGAGAACAGCCGAGTTCCATCCTCTTTGGAACCCCCCTTCAGGTAGTTGAAGGCTGCTATCAAATCCCCCCTCATTCTTCTCTTCTGGAGACTAAACAATCCCAGTTCCCTCAGCCTCTCCTCATAAGTCATGCGCTCCAGACCCCTAATCATTTTTGTTGCCCTCCGCTGGACTCTTTCCAATTTTTCCACATCCTTCTTGTAGTGTGGGGCCCAAAACTGGACACAGTACTCCAGATGAGGCCTCACCAATGTCGAATAAAGGGGAACGATCACGTCCCTCGATCTGCTGGCAATGCCCCTACTTATACAGCCCAAAATGCCGTTAGCCTTCTTGGCAACAAGAGCACACTGTTGACTCATATCCAGCTTCTCGTCCACTGTGACCCCTAGGTCCTTTTCGGCAGAACTGCTACCTAGCCATTCAGTCCCTAGTCTGTAGCTGTGCATGGGATTCTTCCGTCCTAAGTGCAGGACTCTGCACTTGTCCTTGTTGAACCTCATCAGGTTTCTTTTGGCCCAGTCCTCTAATTTGTCTCTTGCAGGACCTTGCTCTGTATCCATTACCCCATGGCAGCAAGGGGTAACCTGAACCCCACCTCACAGGGAGGTTGGGAGGGTAGTTAGTTCATGTCTAAGCCAGAAGATCTCACTGCCACCAGTATTTCCAGGCACGGGGGCCTCATGTTAGGCACCTGGATAGAGCTGATTTTCCAGAGGTGGTTTAGGGGAGGTGAAGCCCACTGAGCTGCCTCTGCAAATGTGGCCCTTGTCCAGGTGTCTCAGTGCAGACGCCAGCGTGCCACGCTGACCCCCAGGCGTGCCCGTGGTGGGGCGTGGACACCAGTGGGGGTGATTGGTCTAGAAGTGCCTCTAGTTTCTGTCCACACCCAGGTAACTCTTGGCCCCCATGAACCTCCCTCACAAGCCATGGCTGGCCCGCTCAGTGACTGGCACTGCTCTTCAGGTCTCAGGTGAGAGGGTGCATGCCAGAGCCACGGGCAGCAGTCAGGGGAGAGTCTGACAAGCTCCTAGAATTGCATTGGGCCTGCCCCCCCTCGGCTCGCTCAGCTCTGTGCCATGTCATCTGGCTAACCCCACGGCTGGTACCGTTCCCGCCCCAGGGCCAGCCTAACTCAGCAGAAGTTCTCGCAGCCGTTGCAGCACCATTCTTCCTGCCTACTGGAGCGTTCGCAGGCACTTGATCCACAAGGGCCTCTGACCTCTCTCTTTAGCTGGGGAGAGCCCAGCGCAGGAGTAGTTAAGCTCTGTCAGGGCAAAATGGCTCACTCTCGGGTGCCCCTGGTTTTTCTTTTGCTCTGAGCCCTCCCAGCTTCGCCCCGCAGAATTGTTTGCTGTGATTGGAGGGTCGTTCTCTCGGAAGTGAAGGGCTAGTGCCATTGGCATAGGGTGGGGACAGTGCCCGGGGGCTCTTTTGCAAGTTTTCCCACACTCCATTGCTGTGCACCCCTGTTCATAGTCTGCAGCACCCAGTGTGGGTGCCTACCCCCACCCAGTGAGCTGTGCCATGCGCCTCACCCCTGACTCTCAGCCTCCACCCCCTGCTAGGCCAGGACCAGGCCTTGGCTAAGCAGACACTGCGAGGAGGATCAAGCTGAGTGGCAGCTTGTGACTGGTGAGAAACAGGAACTTGTGCGAAGCAACCCAACTACTGGGCACTTGTGAACTGAAGCGGGCTCTGCAGGCAGGTCCCCCCAGGGGAGAGGCCAGGACTAGCACGCTGGACCACTACCCCTCGGCAGCATTCACCCAGAGCTGACCCGCGTCTGTCCTCATGAGAAGGCGCAGGGTAGGACCATGTAGGACAGCCCCAGGTGCAGCACAGCACTTCTGTCTTTGGGGCAGGGCTGGAAGGGGCAAAGATGCATCCCTTAATGTGCAGGCTTGGTGGCAGGCCAGATAGCACTGCGTTTGGAGGAAGCTGCTCACCAAACCTTCTGAGTAGGAAGGTCTGATGCTGGCCAGTCACTGCAAGAGGGGAGAGAAATCTTTTATCGCAGCTTGAGTGCTTGTGAAAGGGGGGTGCCAGCCAAGTATCCCTGCAGTCTGAAAGCAGGCACAGCCGGGGCAGCAGCAGAGTGAGCTTCCCACCCCAGCCCTCTGCCGATGTGCCACCTCCTGTCCTGGAGGGACCATACTAGAGGCAAGTGAATGGCTCAGCCGCTGTAGCCCATTCAGTCCCTGCTTTCACTGTCACCCAGGACTTTGGCCGCTTTGCTTGCTGGCCAGCTGCCCTGGGAAGAGGACTGACAGAGCCAGCTCAGCCAGCCAATAGCTTCTAAACCGGGTGGAGGCTTGGGATATTTATCCCCTCACTGCCGTGTGGCTGGCTCAGCTGCAGCCTTCACCACTGCTTTGGAGCTGGACTTTCTGCAGGTGGTTAGCACTCTCTGCCCGCTGTGTGTGCCAAGCATATCTGGGGTGGCAACGAGAGAGGACCCAAGCAAATCCACTCCTCTGTGGCCCTGGAGCTTGGGCATGTCTTGGCATCCCCATACTGAGTGCAGTGACCTTGTGCTGAGCGCTGAACATGTTCCATGGTGGGACAAAAGGCAAACGAGCGTGATGAGTCAATTACAGCTCCCGCTTCGCTCCGGCGATAGGTTAATGAGTAGGGCAGCCCCCAGGCTAGCTGTAGTACGGTTTGTGGCAGAGTGTATTATAATACAGCTGCAGCTCATTAACAAATGGCAAAGTGCTTTGTAGACATTGTCTCTGCCCGGCAGTGTTCTCAGGCACTTCTGTGAGAGCTTCGGGAGATGGGGAAATAATCTGGAGGGCGGGGCGGGGTGGGGCGTGGATAGGGCACTAGGTTGGTGGACTGGGGTCCGTTACCTGCTCAGCCACAGATTGCCTGGGCAACCTTGGGCAAGTCACTTAGTCTGGCTGTGCTTGAGTTCCCCCTCTGTACAATGGGGAGAATAGCCCTGCCCTGCCTCCTAGGGGGGTGAGGAGAGAATGCGAAGTGCTCAGTAATGGAGGCTGGGTAAAGACATAGACAGGAGGGTTTGTCGTGTAGCGTACACTGCTCGCCCCCAGCTGCTCGCTTTGGCCGCTTGGGAACATGTGGGAGTTGCTCTGGGATGCTCCCAGGACGTTTCAGTCAAGGCAGCGTTCCACGCTACAGGCCTAGCATCCCTCCAGGGCAAGTCTGTGCTGACCCTGCTTCTCTTGGCCTCCCTCTCCCCTGCAGGTACATCGACAGGAAAGCATTTCTGGAGCGTGTGGATCACAGGCAGTTTGAAATCGAGCGTGACATCAGACTGAGCAAGACCAAGCCGTGAGACTGGCACGAGGGCATCCCGCTCCTCCCTGCATGTCCAAGAACCAGCCAGTGGCTGGCAGCTGCTGAAAACAAGACACAGAAACAGTTTTTCTCTCCAAGCCTCAACCTGTACGTCCTGCGGGGTTTTTCCTTTTACTGTAAAGGCAGGGAGGGGGTTTGTCAGCAGGTGGGGGCACTTTGGGGGTAGTATTGCCTAGCCGATGGCAGTAGCATATCTCTCTACTGGCATGATCCCAATGGGCAGTGTCCCTCTCCCAGCCCCTTATGCTGCTGGCAGTGAGAGGAATCAGACGGAGCAGGCATGGGCTGCCGGAGGTGCCCGCTTCCTGCCTAAAGATAAGGCCTTGCCCTGCCTGTGGTTGGTCTCGGGGCACCAGTGCCCGGCAGCCTGGGAAAGCGGACGAGGGGATCAAGGTTCACCCCACGCGCTGAGCACAAACTGGACTCCTGCTGACGCCCCAGCAGTTTTGCTGTCAAAGCCTCTTTTTGAGGGTGCTCCGGGCTGTGGAATTCGGATTGTAGCCCTTCGCTCCACTCTTACTGTGGACCCAGCTGGGTCCCAGCCCCTCTGCGCTGGGCTTTCCCCCACACGACTCTGACTCGTCTGAGTGTTTTTGTGATTTTATTTTTTTTATACAAGAAAACCTCCCTCTGTCTGGTTTCCATTCAGTCTCCCCAGGAAGGTGAGAGCAACAGCAGGCGGCAGGTGGGGGAGGGCTCGCATCCAGCCGGTCATACTAATAAAGGAGTCAATCCCTGCACTCTCGTGTGCTTGGTGTGTCTCATCATTTCTGTCCCATGCTGGGCACTCCATACACTTAGGGAGATGCAGTCTCTGCCCCAAGCAGCTTACAGTAGAAGCAGACAAGGCAGACACCATTTCAGAGGTGCGGAGCTGGTGAAAGGTGCAACAAGGAGTCTGGGGCAGAACCGGAAAGTGAACCCAGTTCTGCTGGGTCCCGCTGCAGTGCCTCCACCGTAAGATCAGCAGGATGCTGTCTGCACATATGGGACTCTAATATTGAGGGGAAGGATGGCTCAGCGGTTACAATGCTAACCTAGGGTTCAGGGGACCTGGGTTCAGTTCTCTGCTCTGCTACAGCCTTCCTGTGTGCCCTGGAGTAAGTCACTGCGGGTATGTCTACACTGCACTGTAAACCCAGGTCGTGGGACCCGGGCTTCTGGACTCAGTGTTTCCAAGTCTGAGCATGAGCATCCACACTGCACTGTAAACCTGGGTCTCACAGCTGCGCTAACATGTCTGCACTGCGCAGACCTTCTGACTCAGGTGTGTGGCTTGAGCTGCGTCCACACTGCAAAATGACAGGGCTTGGACCTGAGTCACAGCAGGATGTGGGCTCAGACCCATCCCCCTAGTGCTGGTCCTGCTGCTTGCTGACCCCCGTCAGATGGATTTGTGTGTGGTTGGAAGGTGCGGCTTGTGCTTAAACCCATGACAGAGCCCTGTGTAGACATACCCTTAGTCTCTCTGTGCCTTGGTTTCCCATCCGAAGAACAGCGATGACAGCACCGCTCTACCTCACAGGGAGGTGTGAGGTGCTCGGCTACTGCGTAAGGGGTCCAGCTAAGTACCTCAGCTAGATTTCTAGGCTCTCTTTCCTGTTGCATACAAGTCCTATACAGACTACATTGTCTTATGGCATAATCATTTGATCCGCAGTCATTATGAATGGCTCACATAGCTCACTCCTGGCTTTATGCCCCTCGGTAATGCAGCCGCCCTGGGTTTGTGCCGACAAAGACTCTCTAGCATCCTGCACCATCATGGATGTTGCTTACACCATACAATTGTTCTGTAAATGGGCTGGAGAGTTTGGGGTGCTATTTTCACACCCCTCCCTTGTAACTCAAGCTTCTTGATGCCCTGAGTTTAATTGCTCTGGTGTCGAGAGAGGAAGGACAATGTAATGAATAAAGTTCTACAAATGATCTCTAAATCATAGCTCCTCGGGCTATAAGAACTGGTCCTTCGAGGGGCCAGTGCCCTGGTCTGCCAGCAGTGGAGGCAAAAGCATTTGACTGTTGGAAAGGGGCAGAGAGTCTGAGTTCCTCTCCAATGGTGGAAAGCATTCACTCATTTATAGAGCTGATCACTGTGAGACCAGTGTGTCCCTGCTGCAGAGGGATGCGCTTCAGCCCTGATGTGTTTGGGAGGGAAAATTGGAAAAGCAGCAAATATTTCTGACCGATTATCCTGCTCCACTCCCCTCATTGGAAGTCAAACCAGTAGCTCTTTGAAGGGGAGTACAGCTGGATCAAGAAGCAGAGCTCAGGAGAAGCCATCAAAGGAGTGTAACAAATGCATTGTGTCCCATGGTCCTTGCAGAGGCCGTGCATACAGAGGGAGGGGTTTTCAAAAGCACTCTGTGTTGGCCTAACTCTCCTCCCCCAGGAGTCAGTGGGAGCAAGGCTCTGCCAGTGCTGAGTGCTTTCCCAGACCCCGCCACCGGGAATGCAGGTCTGGGTGGCGTGTGGTGAGCAGGAAGCCATAGGCAGGGCAAGTCATCCCAGATGAGAGCCAGTAACACCTTGATGCCACATCACGCTGCCCTGCCCCCGGATATCCCACCCACCAGCTGCTACCGAAAAACTGCATGGATGGCAATGCTGTGTAGAGTTGTCAGACTTGTTCTTGGGATTATTTTTTGTGTCCTGCTGCCTGTAAAGCCAGAAGCCTTTATGACTATGCGTTCTATGGTACAGAACGCAGAGGGAACCATAAAACCTTCTAAACAGAACCCCCCTCTCTCCCAAATCCCATGACCTCCTATCTGGCCCTCGGTACTGGGCCCGCTGCCAAATCTGGAGGCTCCCTGCTTTTCCAGTTCTGGAGAACTCCTGGTTCTAGTCCCGCGGAGGGGAGAATTCAGAGACTTGAATGCCATGACATTTTGAGGTCCGTCAAAGCTGTCACCGTCCCCAGACTGAATGTCAGTTGTCCTGCGGCCACTGTCCTTTGAGGGGTGGGGAATTCTGGGGGAAAGAGGAGGAGGGAATGTTTGTGGCAGGCTATTTCATTTCCAAAGCAGCAGTTTGAAGCTGCTCAGAGGGGTGGGACATTAGGCTAAGGGCTGATTGACACCTAAAATGTAGGTTGACCCAGCTGCGTCATGTGGGATGTGAAAATTTTACACCCCTGAGAGACGTAGTTAAGCTGACCTGAGCCCCAATGTAGACAGCACTGGGTCGGCGGAAGCATTCCCTCCATCGACCTCACTCCCGCCTCTCGGAGAGGTGGATTGACTAGAGTGAGGGAGGAGCCTCTTCCATTGTTGTAGGGAGTGTATAAGCTGCAGCATGTGTGGGAGCTCCCAGGTGTGCAGGGCCCTGTGCATGTGTGCGCTGGTAGGGTGCCTGTGACATTCCTCTGGTGCTATCTGGACCGGTGATCTGCTAGGTCATTCCAATCCTCTACTCTGGGAGCCAGCCTTACCCTGCTCTGCTGTGAGAACCCCCACTCCCAGGCTGTTCACGCACAGTCTCTGGCATGTAAGCTGCTCCCAGTTACGTGAGAGAGCACTTGGCCAGCTGCTGCTTGGATTGTGCAACCAAATGATACTAGCCAATATCTCCAGTCCCAGACACAACCCAGGAACCTCCGTCTTGTAGTGTCCAGTTATGCCCCCTGGACGCTGCAAGCTTATATGAGTTAATCGATTTAACAAAGAAATTGATATGTACCAGGCTTGTTATCCCAAGGGGAGTCTCTGACATGCTTCAAACCAAACGCACTGCTTCAGGTAGAACAAACAAACAGATTTATTAACTACAATGATAGGTTTTCAGTGATTATAAGTCAAAACACAAGAAGTCAGATTTGGTCAAATGAAATAAAAGCAAAACACATTCTAAGCTGATCTTTACACTTTCTTTGCCCTTACAAACGTAGATGCTTCTCACCACAGGCTGGCTGGCTGCCCTTCAACCAGGCTTTCCCCTTTGATTAGCGCTTGTCACTTGGTGGTGGTGTCTGTAGATGGAGGTAGAAGAGCCTGGCAAATGTCTTTTCCTTTTATCATGTTTTTTTTTCCCCTCTTGGCTTTGCCCCTCCCCCCTTCAGGGTCAGGTGAGCATTATCTCATTGCAGTCCCAAACTGACCAAGGGAAGGGGGGTGACTCACTGGAGAGTCCAACAGATCCTTTGTTGCTGCCTAGGCCAGCGTCCTTTGTTCCTGTGAGGCTGGGCTGGGTTTGTCCCATGCATGCCCTGATGAGGTGTGAACTGTCCCTCTGTTCCTGGAGAGTTTTGCCTGGGCCTGTTTTAAGCCATGTGGACACATTTTCAGCCTCATAACTATATACATGAAATTACAACCTATAACATTACTATAACAATGCTCAGTGCATCATGAGCCTTCCGAAGACACCGGACATGACAAACTTTGCATTGGATACCACACACTCATATTATAAGGATGAACATGGGGGTGCAGGGTGTTCCCCTGAGGTACAGAGCGTCACAGTGCTGCCTCAGGGAGTACAAGGAGGAAAAGCATCTCATTCAGGCCAGATAGTGGCTCAGAGCTGCAGGGAAATGGCTACCCAGCACTTCCTAGGCTCTCACTTGGGCTCTCTGGCTTTGGAACAGCAGGGCAGCAGAGGTAATCACAGAAACGTAGGGCTAGAAGGGACCTCAAGAGGTCATCAAGTCCAGCCCCTGTGCTGAAGCAGGGCCAAGTACGACCTACACCAGCCCTGACAAGTATTTTCCCATCTGTTCTTAAAAACCTCTAGCGATAGGGATTCCACAACCTCCCTGGGAAGCCTGGTCCAGAGCTTAACTGCCCTGAGAGTTAGGAAGGGTTTTCCTAATACCTAACCTGAATCTCCCTTGCTGCAGATTAAGCCCATTACATCTTGTCCTACCTTCAGTGGACAATGAGCGCAATTGATCCCCGTCCTCTTTAGAAAGGTCCTTATTTGAAGACTGTCATCACCTACCCCCTCAGTCCTCTTTTCTCCAGACTAGACATGCCCAGGTTTTTAACCTTTCCTCACAGGTCAGGGTCTCTAAATCTTTGATCATTTTTGTTCTCTTCTGGACTCTTTCCAATTCGTCCACATCTTCCCTAACTCCTGACTCCCAGAACTGGACACAGTGCTCTTTCTGAGGCCTCCCAGTGCTGAGTGGGACATGCCCCTCCTGTGCCTTACATACAACACACCTGTTAATACACCCGGGAAGGATATGAGCCTTTTTCACAGCTGCCTCACATCTCATATTTCATTTGTGAGCCACTAGAACCCGCAGAGGCTTTGCAGCAGTTCTGCCGCTGCCCCAGTTATTCCCTGTGGTGTAGTTGTGCATTCGATTTTTCCCTCTAAGTGCAGTACTTTGCACTTGCCTCTATTGAATTTCATCTTGGTGATTTCAGACCAATTCTTCAATTTGTCAAAGCCATTTTGAATTCTAATCCCGTCCTCCAGAGTGCTTGCGACCCCTCCCAGTGTGGTATCATCTGCGAATTTGATAAGCACTCGCTCAACTCCGTTATCTAAGTTATTAATGAACATGTTGACTAATACCAGACCTGGGACAGACCGCTGTAGGACCCCACCAGATCCTCTCTCCCTGTTTGACAGCGAACCATTGATAACTACTCTGAGTAGTCTTTCAATCAGTTGTGTATAGTACAGTTATAGTCATTTCCCCTGGACCATGTTTCCTTGTGAGAATGTCATGTGGGACCTTGTCAAAAGCCGTATTAACATCAAGATACATCACGTCTCCTGCTTCCCCCCATGCACTCAGCCAGTAACCCCGTCAAAGAAATGGAGACGCCTGCTCGTTGCTGAAAAGAGACCCAAGCTAGCCAGGACAATAATCCTGCTCCACTTCTAGGGTGTGGAGGAAGCTTCAAAATGTGACCCCAGTGCACCCTTAAGGCTCAAAAGGCAGAAGGCAAATAAGGACACCAAATCTATTGGCAAAACTGTAATTCCCCCCTCCTGTACTGTGGCTGCAATGAAGGGCCACTCGGTGCACTGCGGTGGTGTCTGGCTCACGCCCTGCTACCAGCGCTCAGTGAGAGCAACCGCAGCATTTCCCGCTGAGGAACAGAAAGGAAACCAGACGATGCGGGCTGGCTCTGCAGCCAGCCTGTAACAGGGGGCAAGACGCACACGGCAACTAAACCGAGTCAGGCAGCTCATCTGCAAATGGGCCAAAGCCAGACGCGCAGCCGGGCTGTAAAACTGAGCTCTGGGTAGGGGCAGCCGTGTGTAGCCAGGTCAGACAGTGCAACCGTGTGTACCCATTATCCCCCACACACACACACAGGGTGTGTGAGAGCCCGCGTGCACATACACGCACTCTGTCTCTCTGTCCAGCAAGCTGTTAAAGGGACAGGACACCCTCGCCAATAGAAATAAGCTGAGGTGCCAAGATCGTTCACCTGTTTTACACTTGAGTGTAACGGAATCCCACCGAGCTTGGGGAGATCTCTGCCCCCTTTTCTAGCAGCCCCAGGGACAGGGGGAGCTAGTGCTATGTAGGGAAAGGGCTGTGTGCCCGCTGTGTGCTTTTACCTCCCGGTGGGGCATGTTGGTCAGGGGCGCGAGTGGGAGGCTCGGTGCTGCGGGAAGTGCTGGTGGGGAGTCGGGAGTGAGCTGTGCCAAGCGGGGCTGTGATATGTGGGGGAGGGGGCACCTTTCAGAAGCAATTCATAACCGGGCGCTTTGTCACCCCTGTGCGGCCACGACAGCCGTCTTAGATCTGGCTAACTTCCCACTCGGGCCACCGACCTTAGTCTTCACAGTGCACCGGACACCAGAGGCAGCTGCACTTCAAAGGCGGGGGACAGGATTCCACTGCAGGGGTGAAAGATCGCTTAGCAACAGCAGGTGATTTCAGGAGTGAGAGCGCTGAGCCGCAGGTCACCATGGGGGTAACTGAGCAAGTGCTGGGAATGCATCTGTGGGGAGAAGCTGCTAAAAGGCCATCTGATAACCTGAACTATCACTACTATTTGCCTTCCAGTCGCATCTAGAGGCCATAACTAAGATCAGGGCCCCACTGTCCTAGGTACTGTACAGACGCCTAATCCCTGCTATGACAGGCCTACAGTCTAAACAGACAAGATAGGCAAATGGTAGGATGGTCAACTGAGGCACAGAGAGGGAAAGTGCCTTGCCTGAGGTCACACAGCAGAGCCGGGAATAGCACCTACGTTTCCAGAGTCCCGTACCAATTCTCTATCCACTACCCCACGCTCTCTCTTCTTTTAAAGCTTGTTTTATTTAACTGTTCAAATATTCAGAAAACAGCCCAGTGGAGCGGTACAGGTGTCCCGAGAGCGTGTCAGGGCCAGACCCTTTAACCACCCCATTGCTGGTGTACCAAAGAATTTTCTCTGCCATTCCAACCGCCTGTGATACAGGGCAGACGTCTGGGGAAGGCAGCGCATGTGGAGGGTAACGGAAGAGTCCCAGAGCTGCAGGAGAACCCCTGAAATGACCCCGCCCACTCCAGTGTGGTCAGACCCTAAATCAAACTACTGCCCCAGTGCATTGTGGTAATGAAGCCAGCAAAGGGCCTGATTCCACAACCCAGGGTAGCACTCCCTGAGCGAGTAGCCCCAGTGGAGTTTGTGGTGCAACCTCCCTGGGAAAGGCCAACTGAGCATGAGAACAGGCCATAGACCTGGGCCCGTTGTGAGGCCGTGTGCCGGACGAGTGGCACAGTGGGCTAGGAGGAAGGGCCCTGAGTCCTCTTCCTTTGGCAAGTCACTTCCCTCACTGGGCCTCTCTCTCTCCTTGTGCCTGTCTCGCACTCGGTGTATATACACAGTGCCTAACACAATGGAACCTCAACCACGCTTGTGATACCATTGGTGAATAAGAGCTACTGTATTCGCCAGGCATAGACTGAATGGGTTCTGTATTTCACACGGCGAGTAAGTAATAGAATTGCTGTCACACACGTGTTTCCTGTATTGCACCTCCTCTCTTTTCGGTGTTTCACACCCATGCTCCGTTCACTGGCCCGGCTTCGTTCAGCCTGGCTTCCCACCATACGTCTGCCTGCCCTGGCAAAGGTCCTGCTTTCTCTCCGGACTGGGACCACTTCCCTGAGAAGCCTGGAATTGCACAGCATTCTGCTGGAGCTCCTTCGAAGGAAGCCTTGGGCAGATGGCTAATGTGACTCCTTCAGCCGCGTGACTGGCTTGTGAGGGGAAGGAGGGGCCGCAGGCAGGGAGCTGCAATTTATGGTGACATTTCTACTTTCACTGTCAGCTGCCAGCCTAGAGGAGAAGTGTTATCTTTCTGTCTGCATACCGAGAGGGTATAGAAGTGCAGCATTTACACCAGCTCCCCACTTGCATGGTAGCGTCTGAACATCTCACAGTCTGTAATGCCATGTGAGGCAGGGCAGCGCTATTCTCCCCATTGTACAGGTAGGGAAACTGAGGCAAGGAGCAACCAAGGCCTTGATCCTCAAAAGTATTTAGGCACCTAAATCCCCCTGAAATCATTGTGCGTTAGTGCCTAAATACCTCTGAGGATCTGTGCCGAAGGTCGCACCGGAATTGGGTTTCCTGGACATTGCCTCTCTTTTGGTCTACTGATCTCCACCCAGGAGGATTTTTCAATGGGAAATGTCCAGGATTTTTCCTTACTTGTTGTAGCTCAGAAAGAGCCATCTCCATGCCCCAGTTGGTCCCTCCCCTGCATCTGCGGCTGCCGGATCCCGCCCGCCCCACCAGGTTAGCGGAGCTGCCAAGTGCCTCTCGGCTGGGCCACCTGCCCCGCCGCGGAGCCCCAGAGCCCGGCCAGAAAGGGTGACAGGACCAGGCCCTGGCTCCCCACCCTGGGGAGGAGGCAAGCCCCACAGGGAGACACTGACTGACGGGCTGGCGCTGTGTCCTGGGCCTGCACCAGCCACTCTGCCACCGTGACAGGGAGTACGAGACTGCCCCCTACCTAGGGTGTGAGGCCACAGTACCAACTGCAGCATCCCCCCAATACCTCCTCCAGCACCCCAAATACACTTCCCAGTGCGCACACACCCTGCAGCACCCCCAAATACCCCTCCCAGTGCGCACAAACCCTGCAGCACCCCCAAATTCCTCCAGCATCCCCAATACCCCTCCCAGTGCGCACAAACCCTGCAGCACCCCCAATACCCCTCCCAGTGCACACACACCCTGCAGCACCCCCAAATTCCTCCAGTACCCCAAATACCCTTCCCAGTGTGCACACACCCTGCAGCACCCCCAAATACCCCTCCCAGTGCGCACAAACCCTGCCGCACCCCCAAATACCCCTCCCAGTGCGCACACACCCTGCAGCACCCCCAAATTCCTCCAGTACCCCAAATACCCTTCCCAGTGCACACACACCCTGCAGCACCCCCAAATACCCCTCCCAGTGCGCACAAACCCTGCAGCACCCCCAAATTCCTCCAGTACACCAAATACCCTTCCCAGTGCGCACACACCCTGCAGCACCCCCAATACCCCTCCCAGTGCGCACACACCCTGCAGCACCCCCAAATACCCCTCCCAGTGCGCACACACCCTGCAGCACCCCCAATACCCCTCCCAGTGCACACAAACTCTGCAGCACCCCCAAATTCCTCCAGTACCCCAAATACCCTTCCCAGTGCACACACACCCTGCAGCACCCCCAATACCCCTCCCAGTGCGCACACACCCTGCAGCACCCCCAGATACCCTTCCCAGTGCGCACACACCCTGCAGCACCCCCAAATACCCCTCCCAGTGCGCACAAACCCTGCAGCACCCCCAAATTCCTCCAGTACCCCAAATACCCTTCGCAGTGCGCACACACCCTGCAGCACCCCCAAATACCCCTCCCAGTGCGCACACACCCTGCAGCACCCCCAAATACCCCTCCCAGTGCGCACAAACCCTGCAGCACCCCCAAATTCCTCCAGCATCTCCAAATACCCTTCACAGTGCACACACACCCTGCAGCACCCCCAATACCCCTCCCAGTGCGCACAAACCCTGCAGCACCCCCAAATACCCCTCCCAGTGCGCACAAACCCTGCAGCACCCCCAAATTCCTCCAGTACCCCAAATACCCTTCGCAGTGCGCACACACCCTGCAGCACCCCCAAATACTCCTCCCAGTGCGCACACACCCTGCAGCACCCCCAAATTCCTCCAGTACCCCAAATACCCTTCGCAGTGCGCACAAACCCTGCAGCACCCCCAATACCCTTCCCAGTGCACACACACATAAGAACATAAGACTGGCCCTACTGGGTCAGACCAAAGGTCCATCCAGCCCAGTATCCTGTCTTCCGACAGTGGCCAATGCCAGGTGCCCCAGAGGGAATGAACAGAACAGGTAATCATCAAATGATCCATCCCCTGTCGCTCATTCCCAGCTTCTGGCAAATAGAGACTAGGGACACCATTCCTGCCCGTCCTGGCTAATAGCCATTGATGGACCTATCCTCCATGAATTTATCTAGTTCTTTTTTGAACCCTGTTATGGTCTTGGCCTTCACAACATCCTCCAGCAAGGAGTTCCACAGATTGACTGTGCGCTGTGTGAAGAAATACTTCCTTTAATTTGTTTTAAACCTGCTGCCTATTAATTTCATTTGGTGACCCCTAGTTCTTGTGTTATGAGACTGTGACGTTGTGCAGTCTATATGGTTTTATAAAAACATGATAATAAGTGAATATAATGTAACTGGGATAGTTTTATAAAGATTTGATAATAAGTGAATATAATGCAACTGGGATTTGCTTCGTGCAAAAGGTCTCTTGTAAGGTATCATTACAAAGCTCATAATCTACTGAGTGTGATCATCCTATTTGTAGAAATGTACCACTCTTGTATCTAAAACTAGAAATATAAAACATAACTCTGAGGGCCTATTGTAATTATGTAAAGTGTGGGCCATTAATGATGGTTTGGAATCTTGATGACTCCCATTAACCAGGACCATTGTCTGCAGATGGCTGTGTTTACCTGTGAGTCTTCCTGTATATGTGTGTGCTGGCAAGTGGGCAATGAAGTCTTACAGTGACATGTGATCATGTCACCTGAACTGGAATCCATCTTTAACCTGGTGCTTTTCCAGTGAGGGGGGGTGGAAACCCAGAGGGACAAAGGGTTCCCGCCTTATGCAAAAGATATATAAAGGGGTGGAAAAGAACAAAGGGGGAGAGGAGCCATCATGAAGAATCCCCTAGCTATCACCTGAGCTGCAACAAGAGCTGTACCGGGGAAAGAATTGTGACCAGGCCTGGAAGGTGTCCAGTCTGAGAAAAAACTTACTGAAGCCTCTCTGAGGGTGAGATTATCTGTATTCAGTTTAATTAGACATAGATTTGCGCATTTTATTTTATTTTGCTTGGTGACTTACTTTGTTCTGTCTGTTACTACTTGGAACCACTTAATTCCTATTTTCTGTATTTAATAAAATCGCTTTTTATTTAGTAATTTACTCAGAGTATGTATTAATACCTGGGGGAGCAAACAACTGTGCATATCTCTCTATCAGTGTTATAGAGGGAGAACAATTTATGAGTTTGCCCTGCAAAAGCTTTATGCAGGGTAAAACGGATTTATTTGGGTTTAGACCCCATTGAGAGTTGGGCATCTGAGTGCAAAAGACAAGCACACTTCTGTGAGCTGTTTTCAGGTAAACTTGCAGCTTTGGGGCAAGTGATTCAGACCCTGGGTCTGTGTTGGAGCAGACGGGAGTGTCTGGCTCAGCAAGACAGGGTGCTGGAGTCCTGAGCTGGCAGGGAAAACAGGAGCAGGGGTAGTCTTGGTACATCAGGTGGCAGCTCCCAAGGGGGTTTCTGTGATCCAGCCCATCACAGAGACGTAGTAAACAACACTTCCTTATCTACTTTTTCTACACCAGTCATGATTTTATAGACCTCTATCATATCAATGTAGCGCAAGTAGATGACATCTTCATCATCTGGACCCATGGAAAAGAAGCCCTTGAGGAATTCCACCATGATTTCAATAATTTCCATCCCACCATCAACCTCAGCCTAGATCAATCCACACAAGCGGTCCATTTCCTGGACACTACTGTGCTAATAAGCAATGGTCACATAAATACCACCCTATACCGGAAACCTACTGACCGCTACACTTACCTACATGCCTCCAGCTTCCATCCAGGACACACCACACGTTCCATTGTCTACAGCCAAGCTCTAAGATATAACCGCATTTGCTCCAATCCCTCAGACAGAGACAAGCACCTACAAGATCTCTATCAAGCAATCTTAAAACTACAATACCCACCTGCTGAAGTGAAAAAACAGATTGACAGAGCCAGACGAGTACCCAGAAGTCACCTCCTACAAGACAGGCCCAACAAAGAAAATAACAGAACACCACTAGCTGTCACCTTCAGCCCCCAACTAAAACCTCTCCAGCGCATCATCAAAGATCTACAACCTATCCTGAAAGATGATCCCTCACTCTCACAGATCTTGGGAGACAGACCTGTCCTCGCTTACAGACAACCCCCCAACCTAAAGCAAATACTCACCAGCAACCACACATCACTGAACAAAAACACTGACCCAGGAACCTATCCTTGTAACAAAGCCCGATGCCAACTCTGTCCACATATCTATTCAAGTGACATCATCATAGGGCCTAATCACATCAGCCATACCATTAGGGGCTCGTTCACCTGCACATCTACCAATGTGATATATGCCATCATGTGCCAGCAATGCCCCTCTGCCATGTACATTGGCCAAACCGGACAGTCTCTACGCAAAAGAATTAATGGACACAAATCTGACATCAGGAATCGTAATACTCAAAAACCAGTGGGAGAACACTTTAACCTGTCTGGTCATTCAATGACAGACCTGCGGGTGGCTATTTTACAACAGAAAAACTTCAAAAACAGACTCCAACGAGAGACTGCTGAGCTGGAATTGATATGCAAACTAGATACAATCAATTTAGGATTGAATAAGGACTGGGAATGGCTGAGCCATTACAAACATTGAATCTATCTCCCCTTGTAAGTATTCTCACACTTCTTATCAAACTGTCTGTATTGGGCTATCTTGATTATCACTTCAAAAGTTTTTTTTCTCTTACTTAATTGGCCTTTCAGAGTTGGTAAGACAACTCCCACCTGTTCATGCTCTCTGTATGTGTGTATATATATCTCCTCAATATATGTTCCATTCTATATGCATCCGAAGAAGTGGGCTGTAGCCCACGAAAGCTTATGCTCTAATAAATTTGTTAGTCTCTAAGGTGCCACAAGTACTCCTGTTCTTTTTTAGTAATTTTGTATCATCTGCAAATTTTGCCACCTCACTGTTTACCCCTTTTTCCAGATCATTTATGAATATGTTGAATAGGACTGGTCCCAGAACAGACCCCCTGGGGGACACCACTATTTACCTCTCTCCATTCTGAAAACTGACCATTTATACCTACCCTTTGTTTCCAATCTTTTAACCAGTTACCAATCCATGAGAGAACCTTCCCTCTTATCCCATGACTGCTTATTTTGTGTAAGAGCCTTTGGTGAGGGACCTTGACCCCCCCCCTTAAATACTACCTCCAGCACCCCACTGTTGAGAACCGCTGCACTAGGTCACTGACTGTGTTAATGAATGCAAACACTCTGACTTCCCTGCAGTTGGGCGGGGGGAGACGACCAAAAGGCCTCCCAGCAGGCTCCAAGGGGCTTGGAGGAAGCAGGGGGAAAAGTTGTGGAACCGAGGGCCTGCCATGGAAAATACCCCAGAGCAGCTTCAAGCTCAGACTAACTCCCTGGAAGTCAATGACATTTCTCCAAGTTTACCCTGGTTTAACTGGCAGAATCTATGTTGGCCTGCCAGCCCCCAGCTGTCCGAAGCCAGGGCTTGCTCACACCCCTGGCTGGGAGCACAGGGGTAGTGTCAGGTGTAGAATAACACCCCAGGACTGTGATAGCCAGCAGGGCCAAACTGTAACTTTCCATCCATGTGGGCTCATCCCTGGCCCGCTCAGCAAGAGCCAGGAGGAGACGCGTGGCCTGCAGAAGCCAGGTGTGGACCCGTCACCTTTCTGTGCCAAGGAAAGGTTAGATGAACTTCTTGGCCATAGCTGTTCAGTGGCTGTTCCAGACCATTTTGACTCCTGTGGTGATCTGCCCCCAGTTGCTACGTGTGTTATTCACATCCATATTCGTGCACTTCAGAGCTGAAGGCCAGAAGGGACCGGTGTGATCATCCAGTCTGGCTTCCCGTGTAACACAAGCCACAGAACGTCCAGCAGTGCCTGCACTGAGCCCAGCAACCTGTGGCTGGACCAGAGCCTCTCTCTTAGACAAACGTCCAGGCTCCTTTTCAAGACTCCAAGTGAGGGACAATGCACCACATCCCTTGGAAAAAGATTCCAGATCCTCCCTGTTTGGAGGATCAGGCTCCGGGCCCTGGACAGAAACCTCCGGGCTGCAGTTCCAGCTCTGGTTGCCAGAAATGCCTCAACTTTTTTTTTTTGTTAAAGCTCACTGAGCAAACGTGGAAATTTTGAAACCTTGGAAGTAACTTGACCCTCTGGAAAAACAAAGTATAAACTTGGCAGCTCAAGCCTGCGCTCTGCACTGTGACAGCTCGGGGCACCGTCTGTTGCTCCCATCAGCCCAGGCTAGCAGCACTTCGTAAGCAGAGCCAGATCCAGAGGCTCTTGGATCAAAATCTTTGCTAGACCCACAGGACTTGACTCCCCCGGGTCTCAGCCGCCCCATTCCCCTATTTCCTTACAAACCAGGCTAAGCAGTGTCTGTGCTGTAATCCCAAAGATCGTCTGGGAATGCCAGGCTAGAGATGAAGCCCTGGGCTCCTGAGGGTTCCCAGCTTGTGGGGACTAGTGCCGTGAGAGTGGTGCAGTCGGGCTTCTGAGCGCAGGACTGCCCAGGAATGTCTTAAACATAAAAGACTTGCTCCAGGATGGTGAGCAATTGGACCCTCCATGGCAGGTCGGGCCACAGCCCCCAGCTGCCACCTCTCCTGAGCCAAAGGGGATTTGCTCCCCTCTCAGTGTGCTGAGATCCATGCAATGATCTGCCCATGGGTATGATGGCCAGGAGACAAAGGGTTGCAGCGGGGATGGCTTTGTCCCCGGAAGGCCTAGCGCCCGAGCAGCCTCCAACTAGTGGGAGAGATGCCAGTAGAAAGCAGCGGAGACTTATTGTTCAGTTGCTTTGAAAAGAGACCAGGGCTCACGCCATGCAGCCCTGGGATGCACTGTGTGCAGCAGGCGCTGACAGCTGGTGGCGGCAGGATGCTGGGTTTGATGGCCCAATGGTTTGATCCATTTTGGCAGACCTCCTATTCCTAGACCCTTCTTACTTGCTGTGCTTGAACCGGGGAAACCCCTGGCTGATGAGTGCCCCCCACTTTCCTCCGATGCCTTACATGGAGAAGGCTGACCACTGGCCCCTGTCTGGATGAGCCCGTCCCAAGGATCCTCCCAGTGTGATGTAGCCAGCGAAAGCCAACCTGTGAGAGGCTTTGGGTCCAGAGGAGGGAGCGAGAGCCCCACATTCATACAAACCCAAGAGGAGGAAAGGGACGGGCGCTTGCAGGGCTGGATAGAACAACCAACCCCAACACATGTCCTCCCTGCTGTTTGCTGGGGGCAGCTTTCCCTGGGGGCACATGAAGGGCCCAGTCCTGCTCCCGGTGACAGATGTCTCGCTGGCCTCAGCAGGAGCTGGATTGGGAACTGGTTGCACTGGGGCTGGGGCATTGTGCAGCCTAGGCCCAGAGCCAAAGGCCAGACACGTTGGAAACGTGGAGCAGGCCAAGCAATAGAGGTGCAGAAAAGGACCTAGGGGTTACAGTGGACAAGAAGCTGGATATGAGTCAACAGTGTGCCCTTGTTGCCAAGAAGGCTAACGGCATTTTGGGCTGTATAAGTTGGGGCATTGCCAGCAGATCGAGGGACGTGATCATTCCCCTCTATTCGGCATTGGTGAGGCCTCATCTGGAGTACTGTGTCCAGTTTTGGGCCCCACACTACAAGAAGGCTGTGGAAAAATTGGAAAGAGTCCAGCGGAGGGCAACAAAAATGATTAGGGGGCTGGAGCACATGACTTATGAGGAGAGGCTGAGGGAACTGGGATTGTTTAGTCTGCAGAAGAGAAGAATGAGGGGGGATTTGCTAGCTGCTTTCAACTACCTGAAAGGGGGTTCCAAAGAGGATGGATCTAGACTGTTCTCAGTGGTACCTGATGACAGAACAAGGAGTAATGGTCTCAAGTTGCAGTGGGGGAGGTTTAGGTTGGATATTAGGAAAAACCTTTTCACTAGAACGGTGGTGAAGCACTGGAGTGGGTTACCTAGGGAGGTGGTAGAATCTCCTTCCTTAGAGGTTTTTAAGGTCAGGCTTGACAAGGCCCTGGCTGGGATGATTTAGTTGGGAATTGGTCCTGCTTTGAGCAGGGGGTTGGACTAGATACCTCCTGAGGTCCCTTCCAACCCTGATATTCTGTGATTCTATGATTCTATGCTGTGGGTGTGAGAGGATCCCAGCTCCCTTCTGAATGCGCCGCGAGCTCCGCGTTCCAGATCCAGATCTCAGGCTGGGCCTGGGGGCTCCGTCGGCCCCACCCCTACTGCAGCTGCTGACTCCCATGTTGAGATCAGGCATCTGCCTCTTGGTGAACGAAGGACCCTAGGGCTGGTCAGGGCCGGTGCTACCATTTAGGCCAACTAGGCGGTTGCCTAGGGCGCCAAGATTTGGGGGCGCCAAAAAGCGGCGCCCCCAATTTTTTTTTTTTTTACAGCGGCCGCTGCGCTGGGAGGGAGAGGGAGTCTGAGCCGCCGGCAGGCAGCCCAGGGGTTCCCCTGGGTCAGCGCGCCGCCGGCAGCCCAGGGGTTCCCCGGGTCAGCGCACCGCCGGCAGCCCAGGGGAACCCCCGGGTCAGCGCGCCGCCGGCAGCCCAGGGGAACCCCCGGGTTAGCGCACCGCCGGCAGCCCAGGGGAACCCCTGAGTCAGCGTGCCGCCGGCAGCCCAGGGGTTCCCCTGGGTCAGAGCTGCCGCACGGATCCCCGGGCCGGGGGGTGGGGGCTGCCGTGGGGGGGTGCATCAGGGCGGGGGGGGAGCTGCCACACAGCTCCCCAGGGCGGGGGGGGGGGAAGCTGCCGCATGGCTCCCCGAGCTGGGGGGAGAGCTGCCGCGGGGGGGGGGGCGCCTCAGGGCGGGGGGGGGGGAGCTGCTGGGGGGGGGCACCTCAGGGTGGAGGGGGGGCAGGGAGCTGCTGCAGGGCTGGGGCGGGGGGGCGCAAGGTGGAAGTTTCGCCTAGGGCGCGAAACTTCCTTGCACCGGCCCTGGGGCTGGTGCTCGCACGCCGGCCATAACGTCAATGCGTTTGAGTCCACCTGGCAAGCTATGGTGCAAGGCTCCCCCCTTGCACTCTGCTGTTCGACAGGGGTTCCTAGGCCGATCTCCTCACCGTCAGATCTGAGGCCCAGATCCTCCAAGCCATTCCGGTGCCTCACTCCCAGTGAAATCCAGGTGGGTGAGGCATACAGACACTTTCGGGGCTGCCTGAGCACCCCATTGGATGGATGTTAGCAATGCGGATGCCCGTAGCTCAGGCGAGGTGGGTGGATGGCACAGGCACAGAGTGAGAGACAGGGTGGGCCGGGATGGGACTCACCCAAGGTCACCCCGCAGGCCATGGCAGTGTCAGGACTAAAACCCAGGATGCCTGAGGCCCAGCCCTGGCCGCTAGGGCCTTACTGCCAAGGTTTTACCCTGCTGCCTGTCATTCACTCCCTGGCTTTTCAGTATTCCTCAGGCATGTCACTGGCGGCGCAGCTGCAGCTCTCGATGACTGAACAGGATCACCTGGTGCGTTCGGAGGGCGAGAAAACTGCAAAGGGCCACAGGCTGGCCATGGCTGGGAGAGGCCATTGCTGAGAGCCACCTTCAGGCAGCTGCAGAGAGCCCATGAGTCAGCCCCGTGGTTATACAACGCTGGTCTGCAGAAGAGAAGAATGAGGGGAGATTTGATAGCTGCTTTCAACTACCTGAAAGGGGGTTCCAAAGAGGATGGATCTAGACTGTTCTCAGTGGTGGCAGATGACAGAACAAGGAGCAATGGTCTCAAGTTGCAGTGGGGGAGGTCTAGGTTGGATATTAGGAAACACTATTTCATTAGGAGGGTGGTGAAGCACTGGAATGGGTTCCCTAGGGAGGTGGTGGAATCTCCTTCCTTAGAGGCTTTTAAGGTCAGGCTTGACAAAGCCCTGGCTGGGATGATTTAGTTGGGGATTGGTCCTGCTTTGAGCAGGGGGTGGGACTAGATGACCTCCTTGTAGTAAGATGAGGCCCTGAAACATAAACTCTTGTGTCAAAGGCCCAGTCTGAGGCCTGAAGCCTGAACCAAAGTACTTCCAGGCATTGCTAAGCAAAAGCTGGGCTGTGAGCCAGAGGCAGGCCCCACTCACAGAAGCTGGCGAGAAGAGGCTGCTAGAAGCAGGTGCATCCACACATAAGTGCTAATAAGAGGAACTTGTGCCAAGATAGCATCAGAACACTCCACAGAGATAACAAGGAACAGCAGGTACATATTAAAGACAGGGTCAAAAGGACAACATGATGGATAGATTTGTTTGAACCGACATGATCAAAGAGGGAGACAGCCCCCAATGAGTCAAGGGGCTGTACTTCAATACGTCAGTAGGGATGAGTAATCTGTCCTGTAACTGTATAAAAGTAGGTCCCAAAGTGCACATCTTTGTCTGGCCTAGGGGGCAGTGGAAAGTCCCGCCACTGACTGAGCCGGTCCATTGCCAGGGGGCACAAATTCGTAGTATGTCTTGTAGAGTCTACGGGAAACTATTACTGTGCTTTGTTTGACAATAAACCTGGCTTGGGTTCCTTCGTACCTTACTAGAGTCTGTGGTCTTTGGGGGTTCTCTCGGGGTCTGCTGTGTCAGCGATCCGCGCAGAGCTGGGGCAGCACACAGAGGGAACACGCACGCAGCCGACTGTTATCATCATCGAACAAGAGCAGAACACCACACCGGTAGCTACTGACAACACTCCTGAGGTTCCTTCCAACCCTGATATTCTATGATTCTATGGTCCCAGTTTGCTTGTCAAGGCGTCTGGTGGGGGAGGGAGCTGACAAGGAAAACGGGAGCATCTTGTGTCTCAGTGAGCACATACGTTCCAGTGATTGCTAGCGGGCAGACTTCCCCTCAGCCTGGGATTCGGTTCCAAATCACCCGGCAAATCTGGATCAGGGTTGGGGACAGAATCCACCAGTCCTGCCTCTCTGTTCCCCTGCTCTGACCACTAGACCACACTCCCCTCCCCGAGCCAAAAATGCAGGCTCCCACCCCTCTGCTTTAACGACTTGATCATACTCCTCTCCTGGAATCCTGCTTCTAGTCTCCGGCTTTAACCACTGCATCCTGATCAGTGAAGCTGGAATCAGAGGACCAATGCTCCCTGGAGACACTGTTATGGAGGGAACACCAGTGGAACAGGGAATGCAGGGAGCTGGGCTGGAAGCAACCCAGCCACATGGACAGAGCAGTCCACAGGGTGTCATCAATTTGACTTAAACTGCAACCAGCTTTGCATGTTGTGAATGAAACAACCACTAGGCCACACTCCCCTCCCAGGAGCAGGACTGGAACCCAGGACTCCTGGGCCCAACCCACTGCTCTAACCACTAGATCACACTCCCCTCCTGGGAGCAGGACTAGAGCCCAGGACTCCTGGCTCCAGCCCACTGCTCTAACCACTAGGCCACACTCCCCTCCCAGGAACAGGACTGGAACCCAGGACTCCTGGGCCCAACCCACTGCTCTAACCACTAGATCACACTTCCCTCCTGGGAGCAGGACTGGAACCCAGGACTCCTGGCTCCAGCCCACTGCTCTAACCACTAGATCACACTTCCCTCCCAGGAGCAGGACTGGAACCCAGGACTCCTGGGCCCAACCCACTGCTCTAACCACTAGATCACACTTCCCTCCCAGGAGCAGGACTGGAACCCAGGACTCCTGGGCCCAACCCACTGCTCTAACCACTAGATCACACTTCCCTCCTGGGAGCAGGACTAGAGCCCAGGACTCCTGGCTCCAGCCCACTGCTCTAACCACTAGATCACACTTCCCTCCTGGGAGCAGGACTAGAGCCCAGGACTCCTGGCTCCAGCCCACTGCTCTAACCACTAGATCAGACTCATCTCCCTAAAATGGCAACAGAACTGAGTCCTGGCTACCCGACTCTAACCACTGTCTGGTTGGCAGTCACTCCACAGCATACACCCCATTTGGCCAGAGGTAAGAATAGCCTCTCTGTCCAACCTATGAATCCCAGGGCCAAAGAGGGACTGATCCAGGCCTTGGGGTGGAGCAGAAGTTGTGGTGGAGGCGTATAAAGCATAAGGGGGGTAGGGGGATTGCTCTAGAACTGATACTTTTTGAATCCGTTTTTTCCAGCGCACTCTAGATACGATGGTGCATTTGCCAAGTGTGTTTGTGTCACACCCGTGGGGAGAACAAACACTTCTTTTAATCGAGTCAGGTTAGAGCTTTGTGAGACCTGCATCGAGTTCACACCCACTACGAACGCTGGCGCTGTGATTGGGGTGGGGTAGAGGAGAGGGAGGATGCGAACCTTTGCCGGCTTGCGGGATTGAGCAAGCTAGATTTGGGTAGGACGAGGCACACAGAGGGAGGGGCTGGTTCTGAAGACGGTCCGGTGGTTCCTGGCAGGCGCCAGGACAGGCCATGACATGTAGTCAACTTTGTGACAGCAGAGCGCATCCAAAATAAACAAGCAAAGAAATGAGCGCTTTGTTCCCCAGCAGAACACGGCTGTTCTCCCAGGGATACTGTTTCAAACCATTCCTGGTCCACACTTTAAAAACCCCTGCATCCAGCCATCGCAGCCAGGCTTTTATAGTTGGACTTTTTCTGTTATGGGGGGCCCCTCCCAGCTGTGCCCACCACTAGCTGGAAAACGCAGGGAGCATGTTAAGTATGAGAGCTAATGAACCACTGAGGCAAGGAACTTGTTCTGTATGCCTCTGGGAAGCATTCCTTCCCAAAGGGTTATGGGAGGTTTTCCTAGCCCTGGAGGTTTCCCAGATATAAGACCTTAAAAATCCTGTCCGATGGCGCAAATTAGAGCAGCCCCCAGGCTGGTCTAGGGTGTAGACTATGGGAACTGTAACTGCTGTGGCTTCTCAGCTTCTCTTTTTCCCTGCCCTGGGTTGCTATGTGGGGGGACCTGTCCTTTGCTCAGGGCTGTCCTAGGCTGAGGTAGAGCCAATCCAGCTCCTACCCTGCTTTCCCTGGGGTTCCCACAAGCAATAAAGGAGCCAGTGCTACTCTTCTTTCTCCCCTGCAATGCAGCAGGAGGCCGGAGGGAGCGCTGCCAAGCAGGGAAGTAGTGCGAGGCAGCCCAGGAAGCAGTGCCACCTGTCTGCTCCCAGTAGCATGGGGCTGATTTTTAGTTCATAGTGAAAAACTAATGAGGGTTGTAAGCCCTGCGTGGAGCTACCTGCTGAGCTCCTGGAGCTCCTGCTGAGGCCAATAGGGACACTTCTGCATGGGCTGATCTAGAGAAGCAGTGTGATGAGCCAGAGCTGCTCAGCCCCAACAGGACGGCAGATCAGGGAACCTTGGGGGGGGGGGGGTCCCTGGCCTGCCCAGGGGCGAAGAGTCCATAAGGAGACCCAGCGTTCACAACCCCTGTCTCCAGACTCAACCTCAGCGTGCCACCTGCTGAAGGTGGGGAATTTGCTGATGCGTTAGTCCTCGTGAGTTAACCCTGACCTGTTCCTTCCCCAGATCCTATTCACCTGCGACCTCCCTTGTTATGTTGTTATTTTGGGCTGTATTCACATACTTGAGTGTTTCATGTGTGCGGGGCTTTACACTCCTTGCCAGCAGTGGCAGCATGGTTCATTTTCCCAAGGGACAGCACCCCTTGTGTCTCAGGCATGGTGAGGAATCATCTGGGTGGAGGCACCAGGCGTCCCAAAAAAGAACCCAGGCCCCAACCCATGGAAAAAGAGGGAAGAAGCCGCTTCAAGTAGCAAGAGCCAGGGAAGAGGCAGGGGTGGGACTACACAGGTGAGGTTTCCAAAGGGACCCAAGTGGTTTAGGGACCTATGTGCCATTGTAAGAGTGCCTCACAATAGGAATTGAGCTCCTCACTCCCTTAGGCGCTTTGGGAAATGTCCCTCTAGCTTCTTAGGCCAGCCACTCTGGAGGGCCAGAAGCCAGACACACACACACACCCCGCCCAGCTAGAGCCACACTAGCCAACAGCTGTCAGCCTGCAGTCCCTGTGTCCAAAGCATCAACATCTGGGAGCTGGTGAGGAGTCCGGCTGCTGGGGCAGGAGGGCATAAGAGAGGAATGAAAAGGGCCTGATTTCCCATCATCTCCTTTGTGACATCGCTGGAGGTGGGTCCTGAATATTAATGATGTAATATTTACACACAGGCTCAACACTGGCCACTCCAGCTGGTTCCTTCCTCCGGCCAAGTCTATGAGACATTTTAGCCCCGATCCTCACCCAGGCATCCAAATACTTTGGATGAACTGAGACGGGAGGTCCCCGGCTGAGCTGAGGTCCTCAGCTGATGTCAATAACTTTTTACACTTGATATTCTCTCATTGGCATTTTGTAGGGGTTGGGGATTGCCTGGGGGTGGCAGCAGCTGGAAGAAGCTCAAAGGGACCTCTCAGACTTTGCTGGGCGAAAGAACCATTAGGGACCAATACGATGGATTTTGTGAAACTTGGATCCGATTAGCCTGTTGAGGGGATGAGACAGAACAGGTAACACTCATGCTGTGAGCTCCGATGCATCTCAGCAGAGCAAGACACACATGGTCTTTGCCCCAACTCCCTACAGATGCTTTCAGGGCCCAGTAAACCTTTTTAAGTGCTCCTATTGGGCCAGACTGAAAAATGCTGATGTCTTGATCCTCCCAGGAGCTCTACCCAATCGCCAGCAGCACCCAGCATTCGGGGGCTTGATCCTGAGCATTCTGGCCCCGATCCAGCAAAGCACCACAGCATGTGCTTAACTTTAAGCAGGTGAATAGTTGCACTGGCATCCAATAGGCTGTGCTGCATCAGGGCCAGAATGCTCCTCACGTGCAGGGGGGACCCCAAAGGTACCATGCTTCTCCGCTAGATGACTGGCGGGTTTCATCGTCTCTCGGTGACTCCAGAGGAAACAGGCTCAGTCTGCAAATAAAAAGATGCTTTTTGCATAGCTGCCAGCCCTGCAGACTCAGCTGGGATCTGAGAGTCAGGCTGGGCCTATCCCTTCTCAGACGGCATCAGCAGTAGACAGTCTGCAAACAGACTTCAACGGTTCTGTCGGTGATGTGTGAACCTGCACAGGCTCCGGCTCACTCCTGCGTGGCCAGGCCGACCCCGCAGAGCCCACGGAGACAGGCTCCAACTCCCTCCCCCGTGGCCAGGCCAGGCCCCACAGGGCCCATGGGGACAGGCTCCGGCTCCCTCCCCCATGGCCAGCCCGGCCCCCAGGGACAGGCTCTGGCTCCCTCCCCTGTGGCCAGGCCAGCCTGCAGGGCCGACAGGGACAGACTCTGGCTCCCTCCCCCGTGGCGTGGCCAGCCCGCAGGGCTCCTGTGATACCAAGCAGGAGGACGTATCCATCAGCAAACTAATCAGCTCCAACTCTGTTACTCATAGGGAACAGATCCGCAGGGTAAGAAGGGGCCGTTTTTACAGTGTCTGCGGTGCAGAGCTGCCCTTTCCCTTGGGCACGCGCATGCCTGTGGTGGTTGTGCCTGCGCTAAGCAAGAGGGAGCGACTTCCTGAAGGTCACTGGAGTAATTTCCTTGCTCTTATTACATCCTTCTCCAGCTCTCTCTTGCTATAGACACCTGCAGAGGTTGGACTGATCTGCAGCCCCCAGGTACTTGGCATTGATTTGAATAGGCAGCCAGGAAGTGTCCATCTCTTCCTTCTTTTCCAGCCTTAAGCATTTTCTGATTTGTGCGTGCGCGCGTGTGTATGTGTGCGCTTGAACGCCTTCCTGCCCGCAGGGCCGGCTCCAGGCACCAGCAAACCAAGCAGGTGCTTGGGGTGGCACATTTTCAGGGGCGGCATTCCAACCAGCCTTTTTTTTTTTTTTTTTGCGCTTGGGGCGGCAAAAGCCTAGAGCCGGCCCTGGCAGCAGCAGCGCGTCCTGCACGGGGTGCGCCCTGGGGCCACTGCGGTTCCCGTCGGGGAGCAGTGCCCGCACCTTGTGACCAGGCGGGCTCCAAGCGTGGGACACTCGGGCTGGGGGCCGCCCCACGGGGTGCACGGAGTGCCTGCAGGTGCCGCAGGGCGGCTGCCCCCCAGTGCCGCAGCCGGGGCTGGGCGAAGCAGCCCGAGCCACCCAGGGACTGCAGCAGGGCAGCCAGGAGCAGCAGCGGGGCCATAGTGGGGACCGGTGCTCGGGGCGCTGCCATGCGGGACCCACGTCCTGCTCTCCGGGGTTCCACTCCCTCTGGGGCTGCCCTGCCCCGGCTCCTCAGCCCTCTGCCGAGCGGTCCCCCGGCTCTGCCCTCCCGGGTCCCAGACTGTCCTGGAGGTGGGAGCCCTGGCTGGAGGGACCCTGAGCTGAGGCGCGGCCCGGGAGCCCCACTGCTTACCCCGACCCTGCCAGTGCCGGACCGGCTGGAGGCGAGGGGGGAGCAGGAGGAGTCAGCACTGGTGGGGGGAAGCCCAGCGCTGGGGCTGCATGGAGTGCTCCTCGGCCTGGCCATGCGAGAGGGAGCCGGAGCCTGTGCAGGTTCACACATCACCGACAGAACCATTGGAGTCTGTTTGCAGACTCTCTACTGCTGATGCCGTCTGAGAAGGGATAGGCCCAGCCTGACTCTCAGATCCCAGCTGAGTCTGCAGGGCTCCTCCCTCCAAGTTCCATGCAGGTTGTTGCGCAGTGTGCAGGTGCGGCTCTAGGCACCAGCAAAGTAAGCAGGTGCTTGGGGCAGCCCATTTGCAGGAGCGGCAGCCAGCAGGGAGCCAGCATGGGAGCTGAGAACCAACAGGAGCCCTGGGAGCTGTAGTTCCTTGGTTAGCTCCCTGCCTATAGAGCCAGCCCTCGAGCAGGAAAATAACTACATTTCCCAGCATTCCCTTGGCCGCTGTCAACAGGAAAGGGAGGGGGAGGGAGTGAGGTAGCTGAGCCATGCTGCAGCTTGCTGTGAATGGAGAGCTCACTGCTAGAACGGGGTGGCACTGTGAACGGGGAACAAGTATGCCCAAGGAGTAGAAGGCTTTGCCCCAGACTTTCCCAGCCTGGATTAGGGATACTGGTGTGACCTCACCTTGCAGCCCCCAAAGAAAGAATTGGGTGGACTAAATGGACAGTGCCCCTCTCTATCTGAAGCCTAGCAAGGGAGGTACGTGGATCCCACTAGAATTTAAAATGAAAAGTAAGGGAGGGGAGGCTCTGGACCTGGGCAGCTTTAGATACAGTACCAGGCACGTAGGAGGATTTCTACTTCTGAGCCATGGAAGCAGAAATTGACTTTTCCTTTCCAGATATAGCTAATATTCAGAAAGAGAGTCTAGCACCTGCCTTCCAGATTTGAACACCTCAAAATTCAGGAGTGCTCAAGCTCAATTTGGGCAGCTGTTACTTCATTTCTCCCAAATCAAATATACTGATCCACTGTAACTTGCTGTAGAAAAAGTAGGATCAAATTGAGCAAGAAATTCTTCCCAGTGGTTATTAGGACTGGAATTGCTATTTTCAACAGCCATTGCCATTTTGTTTTTGTTTTTTAGTTTTATTTGTTTAAAAGGAAGACAGTGATATTGCATTGGCAAATTCCCCATAGAAAGAAAGAGTGGACCAAAAGCATAATAAAGGCACCTCAACTTTTCCTCATTTATAGAGGACAGTCTTATAATATGCATCCAGATATCCTCCAATCACACAAGCTGAAAATTGTTCCACTTTACTGCAGTTCTGTAACCATATGAGAACCAATCCTGTCTGTGTTCTGTGCACATCTAAAATTCCTGCTGAATGACCCGCCCTGGGAGCGAGTTACCAGTGACCCAGGGCTGGGGCGGAAGGAGGGTGCAGTTGGCAGGGGAGAGCCCAGGGCTGGGGCAGCAGGGGGTGTGGATGGAGGGGGGAGAGCCCAGGGCTGGGGCGGCAGGGGGTGTGTGGGTGGGGGGGACACTGGTGGGGGGAAAAGGGGGCGCCCAGAGTTGGGGCAGCAGGGGGTGCGGGTGGGAGGGGAGAGCCCAGGGCTGGGGCGGCAGGGGGGGTGGGGGTGGAGGGGGCACTGGTGGGGGGAAAAGGGGGCACCCAGAGTTGGGGCAGCAGGGGGTGCGGGTGGGAGGGGAGAGCCCAGGGCTGGGACGGCAGGGGGTGCGGGTGGAGCGGGGAGAGCCCAGGGCTGGGGCAGGTGGCGGGGGGTAGACCAGGGCTGGGGTGGGGGGCAGCCAAACATTTTTTTGCTTGGGGCGGCAAAAAACCTAGAGCCGGCCCTGGCAGTGGATAGCAGCTACTTGGTCCATCAGCCTGTCTGACCCAGGATACAGTCGGCTCAGTGTGGAGCTGGCAGTCCTGTAATGGACAGAGGGTGCTCTGAGCTACTTGGGTAGGCAGCATCTCAACGGAGCTGTTGTGACACCTGCACGGAGCTTCAAGGCCATCAAAGAAGCACCAAATCAGCACGCTAAAAGCTCTGAGGGATCTTCGAATTGGAGCCTATGTTGGCAATGCCTGGGTCCTAGTTGGTACAAATCTGTAGCTTGATCGTTTAAAATACTTTTGGAGCAAGGGATAGCAAAATATTAGTGTGACGGAGCTGAAAGGAGAAACCTTCTCTTGCTTGCTTTACTCTCCTGAGTAAATCCCATTGATGTTAGTGGATGAGGATTAGGATTTCCACCGAATCTGTTTCATTTTCCTTCGCTGCAAACTCCGTAGTCGACAAATAACCCAGGTACATAGGCGCCGATTCCATGGGTGCTCTGGGGCTGACGCACCCACGGGAAAAAAATAGTGGGTGCTCAGCACCCACCAGTCACCCGCCAATCAGCTGTTCGGCGGTGGGCGGGAAGAGGCGGAGCAAGGGTAGGGTGTGGTTGGGGTGAGGGCGAAGCTGGGGTAGGAAGAGGCAGGGCAAGGGTGTGGCCTCAGGGGAGGGGCGGAGCAGGGGTGGGAAGGGGCAGGGCCTCGGGGGAGGGCAGAGTGGGGACGGGAAGAGGCATAGTGAGGGTGGGGCCTTGGGGGAAGCGACAGAATGGGGCGGGGCCTTGGGACAGAGCGGGGGTGGAGCAGAAAGTCGGCGCCTGTGCCCAGGTGTACTTGTGTTGTGTTAAATGTTGAAATCAGACCCTTTTGTTACCCAGTCCAGCCCTTGTTTTGTTCACTTCGCCCTAGAGCAGTGCTCTGGGGGCTTGCCTGTGTTGCTGTTTCATTTTTGGATTGCACAGAAAATCCTTTGAAATGGCTTTAACATGTCTGGGGAAACCAGAGTGGTTTCCAGAACTCTGCTCTGTGCCCAAAGCTCACTGCTCCCAAAACAACACTGGCTCGGTTATTTCCTTACTCACTAAACTTTACTTTTGTTTTTTGTTTGCTCATTCATTTTAGTTTCCATGACCCCAAATAAGCTGCTGGCTCCGGGTTTGCAGTGCTGAGAGCTTCAGAACTGAATCAAATGCCGGTTCCCAGGGAAGCCTGCTCCTGGACAAAGGGGAGCAGTTTCCCTTTGCAATGAGCAAAGAGGGGCAGCATAACTTACTTGACTGATCTCAGGAGCACTCCCAGTTGTGGAAGAAGAGACTGTAAAGCTGGAGAGACCTGCCAGGCGGTAGCTGTGTGTACCCCGCTGACTGCGGCTCACACATAACTCGGCAGACTTGGGTGTGGTTTTTAAAGCTGTGTATGGGTGTCCAGTGTTGGAGCGGTGGACGGCCCTAAAAGTGAGGGGGGGGCACACATGCCAGAACCATGAAGTACCGCCTCTTGTACAAGTACCGCCTCTTGTACCGCCCCTTCTCCACCAGGCCCCGCCTCTCACACTGCCTCTTCCCCACAAGACCCCGCCCCCTGCTCACTCCTCTCCACCCCTCCCCCATTGCTCACCCTTATGGTTGGTAAAAGGTGGTGGGGCCATGACCCCCGGGTCCCTCCCTGTTCCGGTGCCCTGGAAGGCGGAGCTAGACCAATTCAGCCTCGAAATAAGGTGCACTTTTGTAATAGGGAGAGTAATTAGCCCTTGGCACAACTCACCTAGCGACGTGGGGGATTCTCCATCCCTATCCGCCTTTAACTCAAGGTGGGCTGTCATTGTACAGAATCTCCTCTAGCTCAGCCAGCCATGCAGGGCTGGATGCCGACAGTACTGGCTGAGAGTCTCTGGCTTAGCATGAATCTGTTACCCATGGCCATAGTGCCATATTGAAGGCTGTGAGATATCATCTAAACCTGATTTTGACACCCCCAAGTTTTAGCGCCTCCAAACCTCCTCCTTTTAGTCTGCAATTTCTCCTGGTTAGGTGGTGACCAGAGCTGCTTCTCTCCTCTGCCGCCATGTCCACTCCTTAGGAACATGCTTGGCTTGTACACTTTTCAGAAGTTCTCCCCGGCTTTTGCCCCCTCCCCTCCCTAGGATGGGTGCACTGGAAAGCTGAAGGTGGCTGGATTTTATGGGAGGGGTATATCTCCAATAGTTGTGCTATGCTCCGAGATCTCATGCTAGGCTCGTGCTGTGGGATGCTGTGGGATGCTGGGTGAACATTTTTGAAGCCCATTGAAAGCAAAAACTGCTCAGTGCTGGGAGCACCGGTGAGATCTCCCCACAGGCCCCAGATGGGTGGTCAGAGGCCTGTAGATGAGTCCTCAGAGGGGTGCTACGGGGGTACTTGGGAGCGGGTGAACTTTGATGAGGCTGGCTGTGTTTCCAAATCTTGTCACCGTGCACAAAACGCCTCCCTGCCATTCCAAGTGGCTCTGACAAGCCAGCCAGGTTTCGGAGTGGGCCCTTTGCTGTATCGCTCCCTTAGTTTCTAAGCGTCGTTACCATGGAAAATAGGCCTGTGGCCTTGGCCAGTTCAAGCACTTGCAGCATCCCAGAGGTGTCAGCCAATCAGTGCAGCGCTCCAGGTGCCCCTAAGCACCGCGGCTGTGGACAGAAGGGCTCAGCTGCGTTTCTGAGCAGCAAAGCCACTACCCCAGCTTGGGAGGCTCATCAGCATTGGTTGTAACAGCCCTGAAGGGCACAACTCAGGGTGGTTGTCTGCTCTGCTGTCCTCCCCGGGTGGCATGTGCCAGCTGCGAACCCTCTGGAGAGTGCCATCTCTTTAGGCCCAGAAACTAAAGAGCGGCTGTACCATGAGACCGGTGCTCCAGTGCTCTCCTCTTGCACAGGCGCTGATGAGCAGTTGTGTCTGGCACTGCGGGATTCCCAGTGGCGCGAACCATCAGTGCTTGGAACAGCTGGAAGAGCTGAGGTGCAAAGTGCTTCCAATCTGGGCTCCTGGCTGTGAAAAACTCCACTGGCCTGGGGACAGAACTTGTAGCCTCTGTGTGCCCAAGCCCTGCAGGACTCCCATTGTTAGGGCTATCTCACATACTTAGATACTATTTACCGAGCATTGGACCCTGCTAGATGCCAAAAAAGAAAACTCTCATTGATTTAGGGCACCAAAATCATAGAATATCAGGGTTGGAAGGGACCTCAGGAGGTCATCTAGTCCAACCCCCTGCTCAAAGCAGGACCAATCCTCTGACACATTTTTACTCCAGTTCCCTAAATGGCCCCCTCAAAGATTGAACTCACAACCCTGGGTTTAGCAGGCCAATGCTCAAACCACTGAGCTATCCCTCCCCCCAAATCAGACCTTTGACGATCAGAACCTTCCTGTTTATGTGGTGTCTAATGAGGAGCCATATCCAGGGTTAGGGGGGAGGGGGCCAGGTGGTGCTGAAACCGTAGTCACAGATTTCTGTATTTGAAGGCCCAGTCTACATCCACACATGGCACCATTTTAACTAAACCCTTCCGCCTGAGGCCTCGCCCTTCATGTGAATGCTCTGAATTCAGTCGGAGAGTGGCCGATACCAATGGTAACATTCAGTAGCCAAATGAATTAAACTAAATCAGCACTGGCCACTTTTACCCCAGTTTCAGAGTATCCACGCACTGAACTGGGTTCAGGAACCGATTTAAAGTGGTGCAGTGTCCGTGTGGCGCCCAGCCCTAATACTGGGCAGCAGGGGGGTGCCCTTCTGGGCTTGAGTCTCTTCATATTTACACTGGTTTGCCTTGGTGGAGTTTCTTCTCCTGGTGCACCCACTTTAACCTGCTGTAAATCCACTGGCTGTGGAATTTCTCCAGACTGACACCACTGTCAGGGAGAAAAGAATCAGGATCATTGCACTGTTTTGGTCCTATAATATTCAGTCATGCTGGCAATCCATCTTTTCTCCTCTGGTGCAAACTGCTGAATGAGCCAATGCTGTCTTAGGGAGTCAGTTCAGAGTTCAGGAGTAATAATGGGATTGGATACAGTGGAAAACTGGTGCAGGGCCACAGAGTAGATGGAGCTTTTCAAGATGAATCCAGGATGAAATGAGAGGGCCTGGTGGAAACTAGCCACTGTCAGGGCGGGTGCAATTGGACTAATAGCTCTGTGCTGTTCATTTCCTCCTTCCTGACCTTTGGAATTAATTGCAGTGTGGAGTGGGATTGCTTTAGCGGAGCTAGCATGATCATTAGAGATGCTATCTCTGCCCTAACTGGGGTTTGCTATCAGATTGTTAATGTCGCCCAAAGCCTATTTCTATAGAACATCTCTGCATGTGAATGAAGCGCCCCAGATCGTGCCGGAGGAGGGTAGTAGGCGGACGTGCCTGCTGTGTTGATTACTGCTGAGGAGATGAAATCAGGGTTTGTTTTGTTACTTAGGCTGGTTCAAGCCCTGCAGCAGAAATCTACAAGCTTTATGGTGGTTGAGCTGCGTTGATGCTTCCAGGTATAGGATCCCGGTTGTAAAAGGGGGAAGAGCATCCCACTGACCATTTGTCTCTGTGTCCTCTTGTGACTGGCATGTTCTTGTTTCCAGTAGGAGTCTGAATCCTCGCCATGAAAGGCTGCATGACTTTAGGGCAAGACTTTCCAAAGCAACTAGTGATTTTGGTGGCCTCTGGTTTTGAGAGCCCTCCTTGAGACATCTCAATGAGGCCTAATTTTCAAAAGGGGAAGCGCACCCATCCTCTCAGAAGCAGGTGTCGCAGGCTGGGCAAATTTCCTTAGTGTAGCCAAGTTTCTGCACCCAGACTCGCTAACCCCTTTTGCAAATCCAAATTCTCCACACCCCTATGCTGATGCCTGGGGGTGGTGATGCAGCAATTAAACAACATTCACAGGAAAGTTTAATGCACTTTGATACTGTTCAGGTGACAGAGAGAACAACCAAGGAAATCATGATTTGACAGCCAAACAATCAACGGTTCCTTGGTCTACTTGCCCCTCGGTCTGTGGTGAGGTCTCCAGCAGCATCACTCTGCCACCCGTAGGCAACTAGAGATGTAATGTGTATACGCGATGGTAGTGCACAAGGATTGCCTTGGGATGGGGGCACAGGGCCAGCATAACTGATGGCTACACCTTCCTCTCTGGCCCCCAGTCATCAGCATAGGGATGTGCAGCACTGGGGCACTGGCCATTTATGCTGCCCTCTTGGCATGAAAATGGTTAGCGATTCTGAGTGCTTCTGGGTAAGAGATTTCCTACAGCACTGGAAAATAACAGTGAGACTAAATGGTACTTTTTCAAAGACAAGGCCACTCAAGGTGAGAGTTCCTCAGGGCTCAGTTTTAAGTCCTCTTCTTTTCCTGCTGGACTTTCAGCTCTCGTGACATCATCTGCATACACACATACAGATGATTTTGTGCTTCCTATCACAGCTCATGAAACAGACGCATTGAAGGAGGACTTGGGAATTGTAATTAGATGGGCAAATGAACATAAATTCCAGCAGAATCCAGCAAAACCAAAGTCCACCTTCCTTACCCAAGAGGTTCAACTGTAGTCTGAAATTGGCATTGGATGGAGAAGGTATTGCTATTGAGAGGAACCTGGTTTACCTCGGAGTGACCACAGACACAGAACTAAGGTTTGGACCACAACTCAGAAAGATGGTGACCAAAGCAAAGAAGAGACTGAATCTCCTATATTTATTGCCAGCCTCAATTGGGGTTCATGTGGTAGAACAGTGACAATAGCACATTGATCGATAGTTCGCCCAGTTCTTGAATACACCTCCCCTTTCTGGCTATATTCTGCTCCCCGTAACCTTGTCTAGATGGACATTGTGCAGTCATCTGCACTTCCCATGATAACTGGAGGTGTAAGATCTACTCCAACAACAATTTGTGAACAAGAGTCTGATGTTCAGCTTCTGGAGAACTGTAGAAAAGGAATAGCTAATTCCAGCATGGAAATCATCTTCGTTCCCTACCTGCATGTTATTACTGTTCAGGTCTGTTCAGAAATTGGGAAACCAAATCAAGGCTGAAATGATCATCTGAAGAAATGGAAGAATGTCTAAAGAACGTCTGAAGAAATGGAAGTATTTGATGTTAGAAGGGTAAAGTAGATGAAGAACCTCGTATGCCCAGTAGTTCTTCCATATGAACCTATTTACTTTAGTAAACACCTCTCCCTTTAGGAACCTTGCTCGAAGGAACACACAAACTTGGCTACTCTAAGGAAAATTTCAGAAAAGACCATCCAACAGTATCAGTAACAAGACAAACAGATTGATGGGTACACTGATGGTTCCTCAGACAAATCCTTCAGGAATGGTGGTTGTGGGGTCTATATCCAGTGCCCTAATAGAGTACAGGAAAAGCATTTGTTCAAGGTAGATCAGCTCGAATGATATGGCTGAATGAAAGCTATGCTCAACACGCTGCAAGAAGTAAACAGCAGGAAGAGAGGCAGGAGTGGTGTTTGTTGACTCACAGGTGCTGATCCTCGGTTCCTTTCAAAGAAACCAGAACGCCATCACCAATGCAGTTCAGAAGCTGGCTCGGAGGATTGGAGAAGGAGGCAATACACTGACCGTTCAATGGATTCTGTCGCACGTTGGTATGACGGACAATGCCACACGCAAGAGACTGGCCAGGCCCTTCCCTTGTATTCTTCAAAATAGAACTTCGAAATAGAGCCACAAAGCTCTGTCGCTGTGGTAATCATACCAGGCCAGGACTCTTATGTGGTCCTTTGTAAGGGCTTGGGCCAATGTGTCAAATCCGAAGAGTATCACTAGCCTTACAATGTCACATTCTGAAGTGCAGGCAGATGTTAGATCCTGGGCCTGACACCACTTACAGAGTGCATATAGCTTGGTCCCACCTCTATTGCTTTTCATTCCTGCGGTGTGTCCCGTTCGCAATCTCATGGTCCTGGAAAATAACATCCACTATGCTTTGATATCAATCCGAGGATCTTTTCTCTTTCAACCACTTATGTTGGCTAATATTTTCCTTGACATGGCGTTAATGTCCTCAACTGTTGTCATTCCTACGTGAGCTTCCAATCTTCCAACTTTGGCCAGCAATTCAGGGCACGCAATTCAGGGCACACAATTCAGTGGAGACCCCCCCTCTCTGTGCCCCTAGCAAGTGGCAGATATGTCGGAGCTTCCCTCCCTGTGTGGCAGGGACATGCACCGTGAGACGTGTTGGCTGCTGGGCACAAGGAGAAGGCTGGGGTGGCATCCTCTCTTCGTGTTATCCACTGCAACTGGCAGCACCAGGGAGTGCAGTCATGGAGAAAGCCATGGCCCAGACTTCCAGCCACGCTGCCTCCTTTCTCTGTGATGAGCTATGAGGGGTCTCCGCTTTCATCCTCCTGCCTACAGCACCACTAACATCCATGCTGTGCCTGTGCCAGGACCCGAAGCTCTTTGCAGGCGATAGTTAAGCCTCCAAGCCCCCTCCCCAAGTGCAGGAAGCATTATTCCCACCTAGAGAGGGAGGAAAACAACTCCACCAAGGTCAGATGGTGAATACAGCCACAAATAGAACCCAGGAGTCCAGCGTGCAATCCCTCTTCTCTGACCACCACAGCAAGGCCTAGAACCCAAGAGTCCTGACTGCTAGTCCCCTTCTCTTCTTCTGCTTCCGTATGAGGAGAGAGTAAAAAGACTGGGAATGAGGGGGGATTTGATAGCTGCTTTCAACTACCTGAAAGGGGGTTCCAAAGAGGATGGATCTAGACTGTTCTCAGTGGTAGCAGATGACAGAACAAGGAGCAATGGTCTCAAGTTGCAGTGGGGGAGGTTTAAGTTGGATATTAGGAAGAACTTTTTCACTAGGAGGGTGGTGAAGCACTGGAATGGGTTACCTAGGGAGTTGGTGGAATCTCCTTCCTTAGAGGCTTGACAAAGCCCTGGCTGGGATGATTTAGTTGGGGATTGGTCCTGCTTTGAGTGGGGGGTTGGACTAGATGACCTCCTGAGGTCTCTTCCAACCCTGATATTCTATGATTCTATGGTCAGCTTGGAAAAGAGACACCTAAGTGCGGGGGCTATACTACAGGTTTATAAAACCATGACTGGTGTGGAGAAAGTGAATAAGGAGGTGTTACTCACCTCTTCTCATAACACAAGAAGCAGGGGTCACCCAATGAAATTAACAGGCAGCAGGTTTAAAACAAACAAAAGGAAGTATTTCTTCACACAATGCACAACCTGTGGAACTCATTGCCAGGGGATGCTGTGAAGGCCAAAAGTATAACTGGGTTCAAACCAGGATGAGAAGTTCATGGAGGATAGGTCCAGCAATGGCTATTAGCCAAGATGGTCAGGGACACAACCCCATGATCTGGGTGTCCCTAAACCTTTGGCTGCCAGATGCTGGGGCTGGATGACAGAGAATGGATCACTCGATAAGTTGCCTTGTTCTGTTCATTCCCTCTGAAGCACCTGCCATTGGCCACAGAAGACAGGATACTGGGCTAGATGGACCATTGGTCTGACCCAGTATGGCCGTTCTTATGGATAATTTTGCATCAGTCAAATTAATGAGTGGAGGGAGTATGATCTAGTGGTTAGAGGAGGAAGTGCCTGGGTTCTGTTACTAGCTGTACCAGTGATAGGACGAGTGGTGCGGGGCCAGTCACAGTAATACTAATAAATAACCACTTCACACAGCTTAGGACTGGACAGGGGCCAATATCACCCTACCTGTAAAACAGTTGCTAGGGGTGATCCCCAGGGTTATCCAGCTGACTTCAGTACCATGGAAAAGTACTGGAAAAAATAATTGAAGGCAGCTAACCTCCCATCCTAGTTGAGTGTGATGTGACAGCGACAAACAGCATCGCTTTAGTGAAGATGAACGGAGCCGCCGTAACCCGGGAGTGTTCCAGGAACGAGTTAACCCATGCAGCTGCAGGGGAACTGCTGGGTTTCATTAATTTATGGAGACTGTCCACAGCTTTTTGATAAAGTTCCTGACAAGAGGCTATTAAGGGAGCCCGGTAATCATAGACTGAGATGTAATGCCCTGTCATGCATTTAAAATAGGTTCAGCGATAGGTAGCAAAGAGAGGGAATAAATGGCCAGTTGTCAGTGTGGAAAAAGGTTAATGGAGGGCTGCCCCAGCAGATCAGCCCCAGTAATGTATTCCTGATGAGCCGCAGCGGGTTGTAACAAGTGGGGTGACACAACTTGCTGCATTGCACCACAGGGTTTGGGTAGGCTTGCAAGGCACTGCCCAGGAATCAGGCTACCCCAGAGTAGCTGGGACTCAAGGTGATGCCTGTTGCAGGGCACAGTGTCAACTGCCCAAAGGCGAGTGAGTTAGCTCTCAAGGCAAGCTCCCAGTGCCCTCGTAAACAGCTCAGCAGGGACGTACGCTGGTGGTTCAAACAGAGGTGGATGAAGGTTTCCTGGGGCCTTGGGCCACAGCAAGTGGGGGGCCCCTCCCCACCCTTTCCACCTTCGGTCCCACCCCTGTTATGCCCCTTCCGCCTGCGGTCCCACCCCCGTTCCACCCCTTCCGCCTGAGGCCTCGCCCATGGGCCTACCCCATTCTTCCCCTTTTACCATGGCCCTGACCCTGTTCTACCCACGGTCCCGCCCCATTCTGCCCCCACCCCCACTGTGGCCCCGCAACCCCTTTGCTCCATTCTGCCCCCCAGTCCCGGCTGCGGCCCCAAGACCGGAGAAGCTTAGTCCCCCTAACATGGCCCTGGGGCCGCAGCAGGGAGTGAGAGCTCCTTCAGCCCAGGGCCCCAGCAGGGGTCCGGGTGCTGGGGCTTCCCCTGCCACTCCCTGTGCTTCAGTGGGGGACCGGGGTTGGGGTACTGGCTCTTCTCCCACCTCGCCTGCCTGTCACTTCTGCTGGAGTGTGGGGTCGGGCATGGGGGCTTCCCCTGCTGCCCCATGGCTTCTGCCAGGGATCGGGGAAGCATGGGGGGTGCATGAGCTTTCTCCACTTGCCCGGCGGCTGGGGCTCCAGGCTTCTGCCACCCAGACATGGATTTTTTCTGGGGCCCCCCCAGTTGGCCGGGGCCCCTGGGCATGGGCCCCATCAGCCCAATGGCTCATCCGCCACTGGTTTCAAATAGCAAACAGGGCATTAGGCTGTGTGGTTAGATGTTTGTCTGCGTGTGTGTGTTCTTCCTGTGTGCTGCCCCAGCTCTGCGCAGACAGGTGGCACAGCAGACCTCAAGCGAGCCGCCCAATGACCACAAGATCCGTTAAGGTACGAAGGCACCAGGCTAGGTTTATTGTAGACAAAGCATGGTAATAGCACCTGGCACACTCTACGAGGATACTAAGACATGTATGCCCACAGCAGCTCAGTGAATGGCGGGACTTTCCATTCCCCCCTCGGCTGGACAGATACTCCCTCTGAGACTCCATTTTATACGCCAATACAAACAAGTTAGTACTGCCTCTGACATAGTTAGTTACTGCCCCCTGATGTGGCTTGTTATTATCCACCACCTTGTACATGTTGGTTTGATCAAAACATCTCTATTACATACTGTCATCCTGACCTTATCTTTTAGGAGGGGTCAGTGTGTTCCTGTTATCCTCGGGAAAGGTTTTTGTACCATCCTTGATATCGGGATGTTCTGATAGCACTTGATATTGGGATGTTTTTGCATGAGTACTCTGTGCCTAGAACTTCTTAGAAATAGGTATTTCTGCAATATCAGGCCTGTCCTTGCCAGATTCTGTGAGCAGGTCCTGCCTCATACCAGGCCTCTGATACAAGGGCTTGTGTCTCAGGCTCTCTTCCTACTACATTACCCCACTTTTTGTCTTTTTAGGGGGAGGATGTTTACCCATCGTCCTGGAAAAGCATAATGCATGGACTGAAGATGGCCCTTTGGGCTAAACACTGTTATGTGGCCATCTTACTTTTCCATCCACACACTTATGCCCCATCTGTCCCTTGCCTTCATGTTGTTTGTTGCAAAAGGAGCAGTGATTGTCCATAAGGCTGGCCAGATGGAGAGAGAGGTAGATGGGGTAGTAGATCTATGAATGGGGAGAGAGCATGGGCTGGTGGTGGGTCAGGACTGGGAGTCAGGAGACGCAGCTCTGCCACAGCCTGACTGTCTGACCACTGGCAAGCCACCTCCCTGCTCAATGCCTCGGCTTCCCAGCTGTCAACGGGGGGCAATCCCCTCCTCACTGGGGTACTGAAAGGGACGGATTTAGGAGCAGGCAACCCAGGCAACCGCTGGGGGGCGCTGAGCTCAGAGGGCTGTTTTTGTTGTTAGCAACAAAAGGAAAAATCGAATGTTTGAAGTAACATGTTTCCAGTATTCTGTATGGGGATTCATTTTTCGCTAACCTCCTAGAATGTTCTGGGCCTTTGTAGAATCTCATGGAACCTTTCAGACTTTGTGAGAACTACGTTTTCCTCGAACGTCCTAGAATGTTGTCTGCCATGGCCTCCGGGTATATAAGGGGCTGGGTGTCACCAGGCAGTCAGTGAGATATAAGAATGAAGTGAGAGCCCAGCTGCGATATTGTGAACCTTGTTCTTTTGTAATTGTGAAAGCGTACTTGTGTTTTAAGATAAGAGTGTAAGTAGCGACTAACAAAGGACATATTTAATGAGATGCCAGAGATATCTATCGAACCCATGTCTACACAACAATATAAAAGAAAATACTGTTACTTCTTTGACCATCCTTCACACGTAATGCCTGATGACTTTCTAAGACTGTGGAACACAGACCTTTGCTCTCCCTAATAATGTCCATTTCCCCCCCATAGAAAATAAACGATGCCCCTGAAGAAGCCTTCAGGAGCTCAGTATAAAAAGCTCAACTGCAATCTAGTTTGCAGCAAGGGGAAGATCTGATGGGCAAATCTCTGAAACAGAGCAACATAGCCCGGGCTTTAGGCAGTAGCGATCGTCCCAGTGCAGAAGAAATTGAGGAGCGAAGTGTAAACGATGGAAGCCCTATTACTAAAGAATTAGCAGATTTCCCTGACAGAATGGTGATGTGAGGAAAGTGATGGAGAATCGTCCAGTTTTCCTGGCGGCGTGAAGGAGAGGGATGAGAAAGAAGGCTGTGGCTCACGTGGAAAGGAGAGAAGGGATACAGAAAAATCAGCCTTGCATGATGACCGAAACAGCAGTGAGAAAAACTGCACGCCACAAATTGATACATCACATCCTGGTTTATGCCCGGCGATCCTAAACTCTGCTGATATTGATCATTCATGGCATGAATAAACACAGATATACAGAGCCTAGCATGCACATTTATTGTCTTACAGGACAGGGAGAAATCATGCCTCAACGTCGTGGAATGGAATACCAAGGTACATGAATACCAAGGTATTCAAAAGATTAACTAATGGAGGGGGGCACCGAAGACACTCCTCGCCTAGGGTGCCATTTGATCTAGGGCCAGCCCTGGGTGCTGAGACCCTGGGGTGGCTCTGACAGTACCGGGCATTACAGGAGCATTCCCCCATTCCAGGGCATCCTGTCCCAAGCCCTCGGCGCTCTGGGGCTGACTCCACAGAGCCAGTGAACGCCCTGGGCTGTTCTTGCCATGGCTGTGATGGGGAAGCAGATTCCTGCGGGTGGGAATGAATGAAACAAGAGGGGTATGAGCCAGTGGATTCTGTGCTGCTTTGCTGGGCGGATTCTCCCACTGCCGATGGAGCACTGAGGATTTCTTCCCTCCCTCCATTTTATCACCTCCCCGCCTCCCGCTCCTCTGGGCCCCATTTCCTCTAAGCCCATTAGCCCTCCCTGAGCCACCCAAAGGAGCTTGGCAACACCTTGAGGCTCCTGCCCTAGGCTTTCCACCAGGGCTGGCTCTAGGTTTTTTGCCGCCCCAAGCAAAAAAATGTTTGGCTGCCCCCCACCCCAGCCCTGGTCTACCCCCCACAGCCCTCTGCCACCCCAGCCCTGGGCTCTCCCCCCCCCCCACCCGCACCCCTCTGCCGCCCCAGCCCTGGGCTCTCCCCCCACCCGCACCCCCCTGCTGCCCCAGCCCTGGGCTCTCCCCTCCCACCCGCACCCCCTGCTGCCCCAACTCTGGGCTCCCCCCTTTCCCCCCACCAGTGCCCCCCCACACACATCCCCTGCCACCCCAGCCCTGGGCTCTCCCCCCTCCACCCGCACCCCCTGCTGCCCCAGCCCTGGGCTCTCCCCTGCCAACTGCACCCTGCTTCCGCACCAGCACTGGGTCACTGGTAACTCGCTCCCAGGGCGGGTCATTCAGCAGGAATTTTGGATGTGCACAGAACACAGACAGGATTGGTTCCCATATGGTTACAGAACTGCAGTAAAGTGGAACAATTTTCAGCTTGTGTGATTGGAGGATATCTGGATGCATATTATAAGACTGTCCTCCATAAATGAGGAAAAGTTGAGGTGCCTTTATTATGCTTTTGGTCCACTCTTTCTTTCTATGGGGAATTTGCCAATGCAATATCACTGTCTTCCTTTTAAACAAATAAAACTAAAAAAAAAAAAATAATAAAAAAAAGGCAATGGCTGTTGAAAATAGCAATTCCAGTCCTAATAACCACTGGGAAGCATTTCCTGCTCAATTTGATCCTACTTTTTCTACAGCAAGTTACAGTGGATCAGTATATTTGATTTGGGAGAAATGAAGTAACAGCTGCCCAAATGGAGCTTGAGCACTCCTGAATTTTGAGGTGTTCAAATCTGGAAGGCAGGTGCTAGATTCCCTTTCTGAATATTAGCTATATCTGGAAAGGAAAAGTCAATTTCTGCTTTCATGGCTCAGAAGTGGAAATCCTCCTACGTGCCTGGTACTGTATCTAAAGCTGCCCAGGTCCAGAGCCTCCCCTCCCTTACTTTTCATTTTAAATTCTAGTGGGATCCACGTACCTCCCTTGCTAGGCTTCAGATAGAGAGGGGCACTGTCCATTTAGTCCACCCAATTCTTTCTTTGGGGGCTGCAAGGTGAGGTCACACCAGTATCCCTAATCCAGGCTGGGGATGTCTGGGGCAAAGCCTTCTACTCCTTGGGCATACTTGTTCCCCGTTCTAGCAGTGAGCTCTCCATTCACAGCAAGCTGCAGCATGGCTCAGCTACCTCACTCCCTCCCCCTCCCTTTCCTGTTGACAGCGGCCAAGGGAATGCTGGGAAATGTAGTTCTTTCCCTGCTCCAGGGCTGGCTCTATAGGCAGGGAGCTAACCAAGGAACTACAGCTCTCAGGGCGCCTTGCTGGTTCTCAGCTCCCATGCTGGCTCCCTGCCGGCTGCCGCCCCTACAAATGGGCTGCCCCAAGCACCTGCTTGCTTTGCTGGTGCCTAGAGCCGCCCCTGCTTTCCACTCTCCAGTGGCCTGGGGAGGCTGTAAATCCTGCGGATTGAGATTCATCGTCTGCCCCTAACAGGGCTCAGCACTTACCCCTACGCTGGCGGGCTAGGCCCTGCTTGGACCATGCTTGCTTCTTTGGTTGCTCTCGTGCAAGTCAAATCAAGCATTTCTCCTGCCGCACCATGGGACGCACCAGCATCGGTCATGCGGTGCTTCAGAAACAGGCCCCCTGAGAGATAGCCAGGTGTGAAATAATAACAGCGCTGAGTTGCCTAGCACGCGCCATTGACAAAGGGCTCAGTCCACATAGCATCCCAGCCAGCAGGTGGGGAAATGGCATCCCTGCTCAGATGGGGAAACTGAGGCATGGCAGGGCTGATTCTGGTCTCACACTGGCGTATCTTGGGGATTAACTCCCCTGCAGTGAATGGAGTTGCATTGGTGTCAGTAAGATCCAGACTGGTATTAGAGAAGTGGCTGTGGCTTGCTGGCCATGCTGCGAGTTAGGCCCCTCCTGCTCTAACCACTGAATGACACTGCACCCAAACAGTCTGAAGGATGAGGGTGAAATGTGATTTATAGACAAGGAAAAGGCCAAGACCCCAGTCCTGCAATGAACCCCACGCAGGCAGGATCGGGGCCAGCCTGGAGCCCCTGACAAATTTGTTGCCCAGGATGATTCTTAAAGGGGTGATTCTTTAGGGGTGATTCTTAAAACTCCAAATACCCCCACAAAGCAAGAGCAAGTGAGACTTAGCCTGGTGTCAGCCCGGCTCTGGCGCTCTCCCCCATCTATGGTGCCACCGTCACAGTGGAATGTAAGTGCCTTGGGCGGGGTACCTATTGTACAGATGGGGAACTGAGTCACAGGGCGCCCCAGATGAAGTGCTTAATTCCTGTTGAAATCCCCAGGAGTTAGATGCCAAAGTACATTTGGGGATCTGGGTTCAAGGTCCCCCAAGCAGTTTGTGACCAAGTAGGAAATGGAACGCTGGGCTCTCAATCCCCGGCTTGCTGCCTTAACCTCTGGGCCTGTCCTCGCTCCATGATGCTGCCTTAGGAGCTGATTGTTGCAGGGCAGGTTCCTGGCCTGGCCAGTACTGTCCTAGGCCGGCCAAAATAGCATCATGGCTGTTATTATTCCAGGGCGCCCCAAAGCAATTGCATCTTTTACCATTGCTGATTATTTATCCGTCCTCTCAAGATCCCTGGCGCAAGCAGATGAAGGAGGCAGCAAATCCCCGGATGGATTTTATTCCTTCGTGCCCTGCTCTTGCATTTGTTTATTATTGTGAAAAATCTAGATGGTTTGGCCGCTCTGCCGGGCGTTCGGTAGGTTAAAATGATCATCACCATTTCACAGATGTGTTGAATTTGCCCCTTTGGGAGCCTTGTTTTCTGTCACTCCTGGGCTCTTCTTCCTTTGCAGCCTCTCCACGTGCACAAAGGCAGGTTCTGTGCGGCTCTGTACATGCTCCCCGAACCCAATGCAGTATCAAGGGCATGGATCCCGCTTGCTCTCCTGTCAGGGTTCCCTCCCCACTCTGAACTTTAGGATACAGATGTGGGGACCCGCATGAAAGACCCCCTAAACTTATTTCTACCAGCTTAGGTTAAAACTTCCCCAAGGCACAAATTCTCCCTTGTACCTTGGATTAGGTAAACGCTGCCACCACCAAGTGATTCAAACAAACATTTAGGGAGGGCCACTTGGAGCCCTATCTTCCCCCTAATATCCCCCCAAGCCCTACACCCCTGTTCCTGGGGAGGCTTGAAAATAAACAAGATGAGCACAGACCAACCTTGGGTTTTTTAGGACACTAAAATAAACAATCAGATTCTTCAAAAAAAAAAAACCAGAACTTTATTAGAAAGGGGAAAAAACGGTAAAAGAAGCACTTCTGTAAAATTAGAACAGAAGATAATCTCACAGGGCAATCAGATTCAAAACACAGAGGATTTCCCTCTAGGCAAAACCTTAAAGTTACAAGAAGGAAAACACCTTCCTCTCATCACAGAGAAAATCACAAGCCAAAACAAAAGACAATCTAACGCATTCCCTTGTTTGTATTTACTAATTCTATAGGAATTGGATTGCTTGTTTCCTTGATCTGTCTCCAGCAAGAGCCACACGGAACAGACAGAACAAAGCCTTCCTTCCCCCCCCCCCCCCCCCCCCGATTTGAAAGTAACTTGTCCCCTTATTGGTCCTTTGGGTCAGGTGCCAGTCAGGTTACTTCTTCTTAACCCTTTATAGGTAAGAGGATTTTGTGCCTCTGGCCAGGAGGGATTTTATAGTACTGTATATAGATAGGTGGTTACCCTTCCCTTTATATTTATGACACTCCCTTGACAGTGTAATCCAGGAAGTAAGGGCCTGGCTTTGGAAACAGGCTCTGGTGCAGTGATCTCCAGGAAGTCTCTGCGCCTCAGCAAAATCCATTAAAACAGCTGGTAAAACTTTCCCTAGAACCCAGAATTCACACCTGCTCTGTAATGTGCAAAGAGCTTTGAGATTTATAGCTGAAGGGTGTGAGGTAAGGGTGGTATTAACTAACAGGTCACGTGTGACACTGATCCACTAGCCCAATACGTCCATGATGAAACCTCAGACCCTGCGGGCAGATGAGCCAGGTTCTGCTCATTGTCTGTAGCTAACAGAGAAGACTTTCCCCTTGGGGTTTGCTTCCTCATCCGGCCGCTGTTTGTGCTCGCGCGGCTTTCCTGCTGACTCCAATCAGTCTGCCAGGAAACACCTTTCTGACTCGGGCAGTCCCGAGGTCCGCAGCAAGAGAGGAAACACGTGGGCCGCAGAGATCACTGGCAGCGCTGGATTTGGAAAATGAACCTGTCTCCCCCGCCCCTCTCTGCAGAAGGCTGTTTTCCCAGGTGGCATCCTGGGGCTCTTGAGTCATTTCAAACAAAGCACCAAAACACAAGCTGCAGGAAACTCTCCTCTGTTGTCCCAGGCAGGGGATGGCCAGGGGTCTGCTGATTGGAGAGCTGGCCTTGGGCCCTGGTGGAGCCTGAGCTCCCAATGGAGCGCTCAGAGACTATGGTGATGGCAGCCCACACCAGCAAGGGCAGGGTCACATAGGCAGGAGCAGGCCCACGCCGTTCCTGGAAGGACCGCCTGGCATTCTGGGGATGCAGCGGTGGCCACCCTAACTGGAGTAGCTGGTGGCACAGGCACTGACTGCTCCATCCCCGCTCTGCCCAGAGGCCCCATCCCTTTCCCCAAGGCCCTGTCCTTGCTCCGCCCCTTCCCACCCCTGATCTGCCCCCTCCCCAAAGGCCCCCCACTCGCTGCTCTCCACCCTTCTGTGAGCGCCTGCTGCCAGCCACCAAACAGCTGATCGGCAGCCCCGCCAAACAGCTGTGGCGGGTGGGTGCTAAGCGTTGCCTATTTATTTTCCGTGGGCAGGGCCGGCTTTAGGCCAATTCGCCCGATTCCCCGGAATCGGGCCCCACGCTAAGAGGGCCCCGCGCAGTCACCCCGGCGGCGGTCGTCTTCGGGGACCCCGCTCCCCTGGCCAGAGCGCCATCCGGAGTGCGGCAAGCCCCGCAGCCCCGCTCTCCTGGCTGGAGCTCCGGCCGGAGCGCGGCAAGCCCCGCGGCCCCGTGACCCCGACTGGAGCTCTGGTGGAGCGCGGCCAGCCCTGCAGCCCCGCTCTCCCAGCCGGACTGCCAGCCAGAGCGCGGCAGCCCCGCAGCCCCCGCAACCCTGGCCGGACCGCCGGCCGGAGCGCGGCAAGACCCACGGCCCCGCGACCCCGGCCGGAGCGCCGGCCGGAGCGCAGCAAGCCCCACGGCCCCGCAACCCCAGCCAGACCTCTGGCCGGAGCGCAGCAAGCCCTGCGGCCCCGCTCTCCCAGCCGGAGCGCCGTCCAGAGCGCAGCAAGCCCCGCAGCCCCCCCCCCCCCCCCCCCCCAGCCGGCATTCCGAAATGCCGCCCCAGGAATCAGGCCCCGCACTTGCTAAGGCCGGCCCTGTCCGTAGGTGCCTGAGCCCCGGAGCATCCACAGAGTCGGCACCTATGGCTGGTGGGGAGCTGAAGGTCAGGACTGAGGGGCGTCAGCAGAACTGTGCAGGGAGCCCAGGAGTGGGATAGCATGGGCACAGAGGGTCGGGACTGAGGGGCATTGGCGGAGCTCTGCAGGAGATCTTGCGCATCACTTCTTCAGGCCTGTGTACTCAGTGTCTCATTCTCACAAGCTCTGAAAGCACTCGCAGCCATTCCAAGACATGACTTGCTAATTTGCTGATCTCTCTAGCTTGCTTTCCAGCCCAGCTGGTGAGGACTGGACTTGGTGTGTAATTAATCAGATAGAATGATTTTAAAGACTACCCTTTCAGTTGAACTCACAATCAACAACTTTAAGGGCCTCCCTGTATCAGAGCCTGAGCCTCTGCTGTCCTCACACGAAGCAGACGTGCCATCAGGAAGGATAAGTCCTTGTACTGCAAAGGGCAGCCGTTCCAGGGAAGACTCACGGCGTTCAGCAGCCAGGGCAGGCTCTAGGTTTTTTGCCGCCCCAAGCAAAAAAATGTTTGGCTGCCCCCCACCCCAGCCCTGGTCTACCCCCCACAGCCCTCTGCCACCCCAGCCCTGGGCTCTCCCCCCCGCACCCGCACCCCTCTGCCACCCCAGCCCTGGGTTCTCCCCCCACTCGCACCCCCCTGCTGCCCCAGCCCTGGGCTCTCCCCTCCCACCCACACCCCCCTGCTGCCCCAGCCCTGGGCTCTCCCCCCACCCGCACCCCCCTGCTGCCCCAGCCCTGGGCTCTCCCCTCCCACCCACACCCCCCTGCTGCCCCAGCCCTGGGCTCTCCCCCCACCCGCACCCCCCTGCTGCCCCAGCCCTGGGCTCTCCCCCCACCCGCACCCCCCTGCTGCCCCAACTCTGGGCTCCCCCCTTTCCCCCCACCAGTGCCCCACCCACCCACACACCCCCTGCCACCCCAGCCCAGGGCTCTCCCCCCTCCACCCGCACCCCCTGCTGCCCCAGCCCTGGGCTCTCCCCTGCCAACTGCACCCTCCTTCCGCACCAGCACTGGGTCACTGGTAACTCGCTCCCAGGGCGGGTCATTCAGCAGGAATTTTAGATGTGCACAGAACACAGACAGGATTGGTTCCCATATGGTTACAGAACTGCAGTAAAGTGGAACAATTTTCAGCTTGTGTGATTGGAGGATATCTGGATGCATATTATAAGACTGTCCTCCATAAATGAGGAAAAGTTGAGGTGCCTTTATTATGCTTTTGGTCCACTCTTTCTTTCTATGGGGAATTTGCCAGTGCAATATCACTGTCTTCCTTTTAAACAAATAAAACTAAAAAATAAAAATAAAAAATGGCAATGGCTGTTGAAAATAGCAATTCCAGTCCTAATAACCACTGGGAAGCATTTCTTGCTCAATTTGATCCTACTTTTTCTACAGCAAGTTACAGTGGATCAGTATATTTGATTTGGGAGAAATGAAGTAACAGCTGCCCAAATTGAGCTTGAGCACTCCTGAATTTTGAGGTGTTCAAATCTGGAAGGCAGGTGCTAGACTCTCTTTCTGAATATTAGCTATATCTGGAAAGGAAAAGTCAATTTCTGCTTCCATGGCTCAGAAGTGGAAATCCTCCTACGTGCCTGGTACTGTATCTAAAGCTGCCCAGGTCCAGAGCTTCCCCTCCCTTACTTTTCATTTTAAATTCTAGTGGGATCCACGTACCTCCCTTGCTAGGCTTCAGATAGAGAGGGGCACTGTCCATTTAGTCCACCCAATTCTTTCTTTGGGGGCTGCAAGGTGAGGTCACACCAGTATCCCTAATCCAGGCTGGGGATGTCTGGGGCAAAGCCTTCTACTCCTTGGGCATACTTGTTCCCCTGTTCTAGCAGTGAGCTCTCCATTCACAGCAAGCTGCAGCATGGCTCAGCTACCTCACTCCCTCCCCCTCCCTTTCCTGTTGACAGAGGCCAAGGGAATGCTGGGAAATGTAGTTCTTTCCCTGCTCCAGGGCTGGCTCTATAGGCAGGGAGCTAACCAAGGAACTACAGCTCCCAGGGCCCCCTGTTGGTTCTCAGCTCCCATGCTGGCTCTCTGCCGGCTGCCGCCCCTACAAATGGGCTGCCCCAAGCACCTGCTTACTTTGCTGGTGCCTAGAGCCGCCCCTGTCAGCAGCACACACTGGTCAAGCTAATCAAGGCAGCATGTCGGAAAGACTCGATGCTAGCCATTGGCAGACTTCCCTGTGGCGTGATTGGCCTGCCACACAGGGTTTTACTCTGCAGTACCCTCTGCTTAGAAAATGCATCTTTTTGGAGCTTCTCCACCCCGATTAGCCCAGCCAGCAGTACCTTGCGTCTCCTACGGACATGACTGACGAAAATGGAGAAGAGAGCAGATTTCAGCAGATTTCTGAAGCAGTCATGTGTGTTCTCCTGAGCACCCGTGTTCTGCATTCCCCTGCCCTGTTTACCTCTTGCATTCAGAGCGCGCAGAGCTGCACTGTTGTGGAAAGAAAACAGGACTTTGCAAGTCTAGACGGTGTTTGCCAGCTGGGGTCTCAGAGCAATATTTACCGGCATGCAATGCAGCAAGGCTCACAGCACCCCGGGGGAAGTGTCACACCTCCTTCAAACTCTGCCCCCTATTTCACGCCTTTTCCAAAATGCCATCTGTCCTCTTATAAAGAACAGTAGCCCCAGGTGTGGCCCAGGGAGCTCTCTCTCTCTCACAGTGAGGATGCTGCAGCATGGCCAGTGGGACGGGTTAGACACCCATGTACAAGCACTGCCTGTGCTGCTGCATCCACATGGCTATTTTTAGCGCACTAGCTCGAGCAGAGCTAGCGTGTGTCTGTCTGCCCAGACTGGGATGCTCACTCCAGCTGCATTGGAGACATAGCCACACGCAGCTAGTCTATGATCAGATTTAGACCCTGCATCTGTCTACACTGCAGGCGGGAGGTGTGAGTGCAGCATGTGCACAGACCCGAGTTAGCTTTGATCTAGCTCGCCCGCAGCTAGCTCAAGTAATGATAGTGGTGAAGCCAAGGCAGCGGCATCCTCGCCCGCCCAGGATCCTGGCTACATATTCAGTGGCTGCCACTCACGCTGCCGCGATGTAACTTCTGTTACTGAGCTAGCTTTGATCTAGCGAGAGCTGTCTACACGTGCCACACTCCTGCCTCCCAATTGCAGTGTAGACATATTACATAGTCAGTAGCTTTCCTCCAACCAGCATTATCTAACCTTACACATAGCCAGTTATCCATGTACCAAACATTCATACTTTGTTTTTCATTCTGTGTTTATATAAACAGTTAACAGACCATCAACAATGAACTAACATGTAGTCCTTAGGGGCTACCATTCGGCAGTTTTCTTCCTATTTTCGTATACATGTATCCATGACTCATCCTAGATTAATCATCAATATACCCTTGATATTTATTTGAATAGGAAAGTTAGAGGGGTTACCATGCCCTTCATGGCAGCATGTTTTTATCTTTTTCAGACATGGTTTTCAGGGGAGTTTTTCTCCAAGCTTAGTGTCCAGGCCATCAGGCTTGTAAATCATTAATCAGTATCCCTGTCAGTAATTGGGCTTGTTGCATTCTGGTACTTTATTATCAGGGCCTAAGTCAGGGATGGGCAAACTCTTTGGCCCAAGGGCCACATCTTGGTATGGAAATTGTATGGTGGGCCATGAATGCTCACGAAATTGGAGGTTGGGGTGCAGGAGGGCTCCAGTTGGGGATGCAGGCTCTGTGGTGGGGCCAGAAATGAGGAGTTCAGGGTGCAGGAGGGGGCTCTGGGCTGGGGCAGCATGTTGGAGTGTGTGGGGAGGATCAGGGCTCCAGCTGGGGGTGCGGGCTCTGGGGTGGGGCTGGGGATGAGGGGTTGGAGGTGCAGGAGAGTGCTCTGGGCTTGGACCAAGGGGTTCAGAGGGTGGGAGAGGGATCAGGGCTGTGTGTTGGGGCACGGGAGGAAGTCAGGGGTGCAGGCTCCAGGAGGCGCTTACCTCAAGCAGTTCCCGGAAGCAGCAGCATGTCCCCCCTCTGTCTCCTACGTGGAGACATGGCCAGGTGGCTCTGCATGCTGCCCCGTCTGCATGTGCTGCCCCTGCAGCTCCCATTGGCCACGGTTCCTGGCCAATGGGAGCTGCGGGGGCGGCACTTGGGGAGGGAACAATGTGCAGAGCCCCCTGGCTGCCCCTACACATAGGAGCCAGAACAGGGACATGCCTCTGCTTCCAGGAACCGCATGGAGCCGTGGCACACATGGAGCGAGGCAAGCCCCAGACCCCACTCCCCAGCAGGAGCTCGAGGGCCGGATTAAAACGTCTGAAGGGTCGAATGTGGCCCCTGGGCCGTAGTTTGCCCACCCCTGGCCTAAGTAGTTATTTGGTCCCCAACACCACTTTAGAAAATGTTGCTCTAAATGTCTGGTCTAAGACCGCAGCTAGAGATAGTGCCCATGCCAGACATTCCAGGGGCCCAGTCCTGTGCTAATATCTCATCGTGCTTGGGGCATGAAAACTCTACTCAGGTAATAGCTGGAAGACAAACCCTCCTAGCCAGAAGGAGACATGAGAATGAGGAGGCCCCCACCACTGAAGTCCAGAGACAGCACCCCAGTGGGAGGCTGCCTGCCTCCCATGCCCCCATGAGCATCAGATGACATGAAGGGGACCCTGCTTGGAGGCTCCATCTGGCTAGCAGTGTCAGGCGCCTGATCAGCTCGAAGGTCACTACTAGCTGGCAGAAGGGAAAAAGAGCCCTGTGTCAGTTCTTCCAGCTCTGGAGCCTTTTGTGCGCTGTGGAGTCTAGCTACCTTCCCCACTCCTTTTTTTGGGGCGTTCCCCCTCAAATCACTCCACAGCTGCTGCTCACAGCTTTCCCAAGCAGCAGAAGACTGACATTAACACCGTTCTTGACAGGGCATTGCTCACAGTGGTCTGAGTAACAGCTGTGAAACTGACCAGAGTCTTGTTAATGTCCCTCTAGGGCTGCTTGGCGAAGCACTGAGCCCCAGCAGAGGCATGGAGCTGTCTATCCACAGACTCAGGCAGATGGCACTGGATTGGTTCACAGCCAGAAGAGCTAGAGATGTACATAAGTTTTGATTGGCTCAGATCCATGTCAGGAATAAGACCCTACAGTCTTTGGGCAGCCTAAGGAGCACAGCTAGCCTAACCGATGGACCACCCCGCCTCATTGGCTGAGGAAGCTAGTGGACTTGCTCTTAGACCCCACAGCAGTTCAGTGGCTGCTCAAAGCATCTGCCCATGGCTGCGTTAGCTTCTGAGCCTGCTTGTTCCCAGCTTTGCTCCTCTCCTGGCTCCAATCTTGCCCCCGCCTTGCCTCTCTCCAGATAACCCAGCTCTGACCCTTGGCTCTGATTCCTGACTTCTGCTTCTGGCTATGACCACTCGGCAGGACTGCCCATGTCCTGGTCCCTGACAACCCCTCCCCTCACCAGGGGAAGCTTCCCACTCACCAGCAGTGAGCTGGTGGATGGATTTTTCAAGCCTTCATTAGGCTCCAGGTACACAGTATCAGAACCAACCGTGCTAGTGCAGTGACTGTGGAGGCGAACCGAGCAACAGCTGTTACGCTCGCCCACAGCACATGCCTGGCCTTGGACCTGAGAACTTCGTTTTTACTGCGGCAGGGGAGTGAGACAGGACTGGGGGCTTCCGATCCTCGTCTCTTTCTCTAGGAAAGTACCATGAGAGCTGGGAATCTACAGGAGGCAGCAGAATGAGCTCGGTTCAGTATCTCCTCCGAATAGGGTGATCAGACAGCAAATGTGAAAAATCGGGACGGGGGTGGGGGGTAATAGGAGCCTATATAAGAAAAAGACCCCAAAATCGTGACAAATCTATAAAATCGGGACATCCGGTCACCCTACCTCCAAAGGCTGCAAACACATTGGGGGAGGGGAAACCAGGCCAAATCCTATACACTGACATTTTAAAACCCCACCAGCCCCTGCCCTCGGGGGAGTTTGTGAGCAATGCACCACTTTGTCAGACTGAATTGTGGTAAACCTTAAAGGGCCAGGCCTGCTTTTAATCTCATGCAAAAGCTTCTGGGTTCCTTCCCCCCACCCTGCCTCAGTTAGTCTTATGTGATGAAAAAACATACAGTGCCATGGAAACTTATCAGGATAAAACCTTGTGATGTCCCTGTTGGGTCCCGTGATGTTACCAGTCAAGAGAAATGCCCTAATTATTTCCAGCCTAATAAATCCCATACAGCCTTATAGGGTTTATTTTGTCCCTTCATTGCCAGGGGACTCAATCCCATGTAATCCTATTGCTGCTCTGGGCGTCGGGAGATTGCTTTCTAAGTGATGGATTTGTCGGAGGTTGTGTTGTATCCAGGTGCTGTCTGGATACAGCCCTGTACCATCTTTAAGCAATTACACAGGACAAAGAGGGCAGCTACAGCCAGCCCAGCAGTGCAAGGCTACTGGCTCTGGTCTGTTTCATGTTTAGCTGAGCACTGCTGATGGGCTACAACGCCGAGCTGTTGGATAGGAGTTTTAGCCTGCTGACATTAAGGAGCATCATGGAGCACAACCCCTGCATGCTACATTAGCTGTGCTACTATTGGAGTGCCATCATCCCCTGCAGCATAATGTGCTGGCTGTGTATGTGCCACCACTGCCCTCTACTGGATAGACGCTGAACTACTCCTCTGTGTGCCATAGGCCTTATATTGCTAACTCCTAGTGGAGATTCTCTGTTAGCTCAAGTGGCAATGGTCTGTGTTGTTGGAGTAGCGGGAGTTGAGTTCATCGCTGCTGGAAGTTCCAAGTGACTACAGGATGCAAAAAAGGGACACGCATAAAGTCCTGTGTGGCCAAAGATTTGATACAATATAGTGGTGGTGGTGGTGTTAGCTGTGGCTAGAGCCCCTACCATAATCAGGGCCCCACTGTGCCAGGTGCTGTACGTATGTCTAGTGAGAGACGGTCCCTGCCTTAAAAAGCTCCCTCTCATACCCTCATTGTGCAGCGGGGAGACTGAGGTATACAGAGGTTAAGTGACTTGTCCCCAGTCTGTAGAAGAGCAAATCCAACCAAGATCGCCCAGTCCATGGCATCCTTCCACTTCTTGGCAGTGCAATGTCATTCTCGTAATTTGATGCTAACCCCCCCCCCCCCCCCCCATTTAATAGCTCTGATTAGTTTATTTCTCTTTAATTGATTTATTATTTGGGTTCACTTTGTGCTACACACATTCTTACAATGCAGAATTAGCCCAGTAGGGGGGAAACAAATACACCCTCCCTATCTCTCTATTATATTTAGTTGCTGCTTACGGGGCTCCCGCTCCTGGAGAGAGGTTGACTCTGGAGGGCCTGAAAGGGGGCAATCAGGGTAGAGTTGGCAACATTCCACTGCACCCCCTGGACAGATCAAGAAAGAGAAGAGCCTCTGGACTCCTGCTGGCTCCAGCACTGCTCAGGAAGGGATTATGGGCAGCTGGCAGTGACTTCCTGCTCCTGCCGGCGCTGGGCAAGGTAGGCGCTTGGTTTGAGCCACCTCCTGTCCGGGCATGTGGCAGAGTGGTTCACAGCCAGGGTTCCAAAGAGCTCAGCATGTCAGGCACTGAGTCCTTTTGCAAAGCTGCCCCTTACTTAAGGGCTTAAATAGCAGCTGAGCCGTGTGCAAAAGCTGGCTCCAATCAGGGGCGGGGGAGCTGAGCCCTTGGCAGCCTGGCCCTACTGGCTAGAGCTGTGCAGTGGGAGACCTTACTGCTGCTCACCATTCTGCCACGGACCTGCTGGCTGGGTGTCCTTGGACAGGTTGCTCTCTGGTTTGTGCAGAGATGGGCGTTAGCACTCTAAGGGTATGTCTACACTGCCGCGCTAGTTCGGCGGCTGGGGATCGAAGTTCCGGGTTCGATTTATCGCGTCTGGTGTGGACGCGATAAATCGAACCAGGAAGTGCTCGCCGTCGACTGCGGTACTCCAGCTAGACGAGAGGAGTACCGCGGAGTCGACGGGGGAGCCTGCCTGCCGCGTGTGGACCGCGTCTGAACCGCGGTAAGTTCGAAGTAAGGTATGTCGAATTCAGCTACGTTATTCACGTAGCTGAATTTGCGTACCTTACTTCGACTTGGGGGGTAAGTGTAGACCAAGCCTAAGAGCCTTAGACAAAGGGCCACGGGTCAGGGCCACAGATCATCAGAGAATCACAGAAATGTGGGGCTGGAAGGGACCTCGCTAGATCATCTAGTCCAGTCCCCTGCACTGATGTAGGACCAAGAAACCTAGACCAGCTCTGACAGGGGCTTTTCTAACTTGTCCTTAAACCTCCAGTGACGGGGATTCCACAACCTCCCTTGGGAGCCTGGTCCAGAGCTTAGCTATCCTGAGAGTTAGAAAACTTTTCCTAGTATCTGACTTACATCTCCCTTGCTGCAGCTTAAGCCCATTAAGTCTTGTCCTGCCTTCAGTTGTCATGGAGAACCATTGATCACCATTCTCTGTAACAGCCCTTAACATGTTTGAAGATTGTTATCAGGTCGCCCTTCAGTTGTCTTTTCTCCAGACTAAACATGCCCAGGTTTTTTTACCCTTTCCTCACAGGTCAGGTTTTCTAAACCTTGGATCATTTTTGTTGCTCTCTTCTGGACTCTCAAATTTTTCCACATTGTTTCTGAAATGCGGTGCCCGGAACTGGACACAGGACTCCAGCTGAGGCCTCACCAGCGCCAAGTAGAGCAGGACAGTTACCTTCTGTGTCTCACATACGACACTCCTGTTAATACACCCCAGAATGATATTTGCCTTTTTCTCAACTGCATCCCACTGCTGACTCCTTCAGTTTGTGCTGCGCTATACAGTGTTATTACATAGGTTGTACGTGCGCTGGGTTTCATTCCTAGAGCTCCTGACTGAGGTTGGTTTTAGGCACTTGACAGTATGGGCCACTTTAGGACACCAGTATCGGTGGGGCTGGGGTATACACTCCTGCTGCTCAGAGACTAGACATGTTGGTGGGCTACATGTTCTAAGCTAACAGAGCTTTTCTGGAATTCCAGCCTGTGTCCCTGACCACAAGAGCTGGCTGCGCTCGATGCTCTAGGAATGAAATCCACAGGAACTGGGGGCGCTAGCCGCACTTTGGAATAACGTAGCTGAAGTCGAAGTATCTTAGTTTGAACTTAAAGGTACTTACCGCGGGTCCACACGCGGCAGGCAGGCTCCCCCGTCGACTCCGCCTACTCCTCTCGCGGAGCAGGATTACCGGCTTCAACGGCGAGCACTTCCGGGATCGATTTATCGCGTCTAGACAAGACGCGATAAATCGATCCCAGAAGATCGATTGCTTGCCACTGAACCAGCGGGTAAGTATAGACGTACCCTTTGATTTGCATTGAGTGTTGCCAGTAGTTTGTAATGGGGTTAGGGATTCCTGCCAGGGGTGTCTGCCTGTCTGCCCATCCCTAATCAAATTGAGAAGTTTCTAGTGTGCCCGTTGACATCAATGGCTGGCCGTGGCTCAGACCGAGAGCCCAGTCACCAGCTGGTGGTGCCCAGAGGAGGCTCTGTAAGCAGTGGCGTTTTATTGACTTTAACTCTCCAGCTCAGTTGAGCAGTTGAAATTGATGTTTATAAGTAGGGTCTTACCAAATTCACGGTCATATGATTTTAAAAATCATAAATTTCATTATTTCAGATATTTAAATCTGAAATTTCATGGTGTTGTAACTGTAGGGGTCCTGACCCAAAAGCGAGTTGCGTGGAGGGGGGGAGTCACAAGGTTATTGTAGGGGGATTGCAGTATGTCCACCCTTATTTCTGCACTGCAGCTGGCGGTGGCGCTGCCGTCAGAGCTGGGCAGTTGGAGAGCGGCGGCTGCTGGCTGGGAGCCCAGCTCTGAAGGCAGAGCCGCCACAAGCAGCAGCGCAGAAGTAAGGATGGCATGGTATAGTATTGCCACCCTTACATCTGCGCTGCTGCTGGCGGGGCACTGCCTTCAGAGCTGGGCGCCAGGCTAACAGCTGCTGCTTTCTAGCTGCCCAGATATGAAGGCAGTGCAAAAGTAAGGGTGGCACCGCCACCCTCCTAAAATAACCTTGCGACTCCCCTGCAACTCCCTTTTGGGTTGGGACCCCCAGTTTGAGAAATGCCGGTCTCCCCCATGAAATCTGTATAGTACATGGTAAAGGTGCACAAAAGCCCAGCTTTCACCGGGAGAGACCAGATTTCACAGTCCATGATGTGTTTTTCACAGCCATGAATTTGGTAGGGCCCTACTTACCAGCCGCCCCAGTCTTTAATCAGCCGGCGGCTTACAATGGGAAGCGTTCTCTCTGTTCTCAATGCCACTGTCCTCTGCGTGTGACGGGCCGAGGCACAGGCATTAAAGGAAGCCTTGGGAGCCATGGATGTGAGCCGAGACATAGATCTGCATTTGTGCTCCGCCTGTCAACGCACTCAGGACCCAAACCAGGGCTAGGTTTCTGCTGTAACAAAAGCTGCCGTGGGAGGATGAATGGCCTTAGCGAACAAGACGGCACCTTCAAAGGTTCCCACGAATTCCAGCGGTGACCGATCCTCCTGCGAGACAAAGGGAGCTCTTTGAGAGCCGAAAGTCTCTGAAGTCCAGTCCGTCGGCCCTCATTGCCATGCTGCTGGCCTCTGCGGCTGAGCAGAAAGGCGAGTGCGGACCCCAGTGCAGAGGGGGGTGAGAGGCGATAAAGCAGCTGAGCGTTTGCTCCTGTGCAGACATTGCCGCAAAGCTGCCTGGCACCAGGGAACAGGCACCTGGCTCAGAACCTGTGCTTCGGGATGTTGGAAAGACCCTGCTTGCCACTGTGAGGCTGTCATAACTGTAAAGGGAAGGGTAACAGCTCTCCTGTGTACAGTGCTATAAAATCCCTCCTGGCCAGAGACTCCACAATCCTTTTACCTGTAAAGGGTTAAGAAGCTCAGGTAACCTGGCTGACACCTGACCCAAAGGACCAATAAGGGGACAAGATACTTTCAAATCTTGGGGGGGGGGAAGGCTTTTGTTTGTGCTCTTTGTTTTGGGGGGTTGTTCGCTCTTGGGACTAAGAGGGACCAGACATCAATCTAGGCTCTCCAAATCTTTCTGAACAAGTCTCTCATATTTCAAACTTGTAAGTAAACAGCCAGGCAAGGCGTGTTAGTTTTATCTTTGTTTTCTCAACTTGTAAATGTACCTTTTACTAGAGTGTTTATCTCTGTTTGCTGTACTTTGAACCTAAGGCTAGAGGGGGGTCCTCTGAGCTCTTACCTTTTTCTTTAATTAAAAGCCTTCTTTTTAAGAACCTGATTGATTTTTCCTTGTTCTTAGATCCAAGGGGGTTGGATCTTGATCCACCAGGAGTTGGTGGGAGGAAGGAGGGGGGATGGTTAATTTCTCCTTGTTTTAAGATCCAAGGGGTTTGGATCTGTATTCACCAGGGAATTGGTGAAGAGTTTCTCAAGGCTTCCCAGGGAAGGGAATTAGCTTTGGGAATGATGGCAGCGGACCAGATCTAAGCTGGTAGTTAAGCTTAGAAGTTTCATGCAGGCCCCCACATTTGTACCCTAAAGTTCAGAGTGGGGAAGCAGCCTTGACAGAGGCATAGCCTGAAACTCCCCCGCTGCACCCAGGGGGTCCCCATTGTGCCCCCCCCCACAAGCCACCACTGGTTGCATCTCAGTGAGGGGGGCTTGGCTCCCATTCCCACGAGCGGCTGACTTTTCAAAGGGGCTCTGGGTGGTGGGAGACTCTGCCCTGGTGGGGTCACAGCAGTGGCTGCTGGGGGCTGAGCACTCTGGCCGAGCTGGCCCTGACGGGTGGGGGCTGACGAAGTCCAGCCATGAGTTCTCCTGAAAGCCTGGCCCTGCGCTGATTGGCCCTAGCCAATAAACAGCCCTGCCTGGGAGCGGAATGAGTGTTCAGCGAACTCCTGAGAGCACCTCCTACAGGTAGGGTTGCCCTTGCCAGCTTGGTACCATTTAAAAACCGGACACTCCAGCAGGAGTGCCGGAACCCCCCCTGCCCTGCCCCTTCCCCCGAGGCCCCACCCCACCTCTTCCCCTGAGGCCCTACCCCTGTCCACTACCCCGTCTCTCGCTGCTTTTCCCCTCCCACCCCTCTGCCCAGGTCAGGAGGGACTCGCCTCTGGAGCCGGGGCTGGGAACTGCAGCAGCCTGACACAGGCCCTGGCTAAGTAGGGGCATGAGTGATGACCCGGCGCCTCCCCACCTCCTCCACACACAGTAGTGGGACATTGAGTATTTGGTCAGTAGGTCTGACCAGACACCATCAGGTCCCTTTTTCGACTGGACTTTCCAGTCAAAAACCGGACACCTGGCCACCCTACCTTCAGGGAGCGGGACATTATCGCAGATCTGAGCAACTGCCCAGTTAGCAACTCTGGGCGATTTATTGAGTAGAAATGTTGGACCTCTGACACCGTGGGGATCTGCTGGGGTGTCTTGCAGGACAACAAGATACGTCATTCTCTGGCCACAGCCATGCAGAGGGTCAGACTAGCTGGTCACTATGGTCCCATCTGGCCTTAGGATCTATGGGCTGGAATCGCCAGCAGATTTCTAGCACTTCTTAAAAACTTTGCAGCAAACCCCGCTTTGGAAAGTCCCCAGAGCCACAGGTGCCTCGGCAGCTGACGTACACAGCCATCCGTCAGTCACTGCTTTAGCGGAGCTGAAATACTCACATCTCACAAAGCTTTGGCTGGGGGGACAAAGGAGACGGGTGAGAGCATACACAGCCTGTGGCAGGTAGAGGCGCCCCGCTCACTTCCACCTTGGGGCTGCAGCAGCCTTCGTTCTCTACCAGTGCTGCCCAGCTCAGGGAGACCCCACCAGTCACCCGGGTACAATTTGTCCCCAGAGCCGGTGAAGTTCCTCTTTGCTTCAGACCATGCCCGAGGCCACTGGCTGGTTCCTGAGAGGACGCACCTCCCTGATTTCAGGTGCCGGTCCGTGCAGACACGATTTCCCCTCGGATACAGACACAGAGGGAGGGGCAGAACGGGGGGCACCATTTGATCACTGGCTTTGGAGTTGAGAGATCCTGAGAGGCAGCCTATCCCTGCCAGTCAGCCTAGCCTTCCCGCTGCCCCCCGAAGCTGGGGGTGGGTGGGATCTGTTGCTGTGCCGCTGAGATGGCCAGCACAGGGTGGCAGACAAGCCACTGCTTGTATTAACAGCACGGACTGTGGAGCTGTAGCAGCAGAAAGAACGGTGGCTGTGATGCAAGAGAGGAAGGGGGTGAATGCGAACGCTTTGTCAGCACCTTCGGCATGCCCTTGGCAGCCAGCCTGTTTCCTGCCCTCCCTCCCCCCCGACACAGGCTGAAAGTGGGCGGCAGTGCCAGGTCCATGCCCCCTGCTTTGATCTCCTTTGGATGGATGCAGAGCGGGTGAGGGGGAAACAGGAAATGTTACAGTTGTCAGCCATAAATCAAAAGGCCAATGGGACCCCTGCCCCTGCCCCAATCTCCTCGACTCATGGCAAGTCGTCCCATAGGGACCCAGAGCACCCCTCACGGTGGCAAACCTGGGCTGCGGGCAGGGCCTCACTTCTAGGGCCTGGAAGGATTGACATACTGCAAAGCTTGGGGAGAGCTGGGCCCACCAGGCCACCTGCCGAGCGGGGCTGGGGCACGTTGCGTGTTGGGAACCGGGCTGTAGAGAACCACTGGGCAAGTCTGCTCTAGAAAACAACATGAAACAGCCCTTCCTGCCGAGCACGTCCCCTCCCCCGCCCCCGTGTATTCACATTTCACAGCCCCGTCTGCTACATGCCGGCTCAGCCACGGGAGAGACCCGGAGTCTATTGCCAAGCACACGGAACTCAGTCTGTCTACGTCAATTGAGCTCCGGGCTCCGCCATGCTAGGTGCTGTTCTGACACACAGCAAGAAGCCATCTGTGCCCCACAGCACTTACAAGAGTGGGTGTGAGGGGAAACCAGGTCAAATGACTTGCCCAAGGTCCCAAGGCAAAGCCAGCACAGAACCCTGGCGTGCCAGGCCACTGGACCAGGCTGCCCTTGGGAGCCAGCCTCACAGCGGAGTATTTGTTGTGCAGCTGCTTCTCCAGCCCATGTGCCCTGCGCGCGTCCCTGGGACGGCTGGCTCTGGCTCTATCAATAGCTGGGATTATCGCAGCCCGCGAGCCCCTGAGCAAGATGCTACCACCATTTCTTGGCGCCTGGGAAAACGAACGTGATCACGTTTATAGATTGGGTATTACAGCTACATCACAGGGAGGAAGTGGCACGAAGCCGGTTATTGGTATAAATATTCCATGCCTGAGTGAGGAATACAGGCTTCCCCGGGATTTATTTACCCTGGATGACAAACACTTGGCAAGAGAAACACGCCTTCGTTTCACACGGGCTCATTAGTTTGTCTGGCCCTCTCAATTAGCTGTAAATTTTGCTTTTGGGTGTGATCTCTCCCTCCCCCCACAGGAAAAATTAGCAGCGCAGATATTGAAAAGGCACCTAGGAAATCATCTCTGTTTCCCCTCCTACAGCCCTCTGGGAGTTCCTTATTGTTTCTTTTCCGCTGCTCCTTCCCCACCCTCTCCCTGTCCGAGACTCTTGGGCTGTGTGTGTTGATTTCTTCCTCTTAGCCGGGAGGAGCTCAGTACTGAGGCCAGGAAAGTGACATGAAGGGAGATTACAAAGGAGGGCAGGAAAGGACAAACTACGATTCAGCTTCTGGCAGGGGAAACACAGCTGGCGGAGTGCGATCTGCAGTGCACTGATGCTGAACGATACCTTTGGGGGGAGAGTGGAGAGTAAATTAGACGTGATGCTGCCGTGGCCTTTAGCTGCGAAAAAGGCTGACGCTGCAAGTTTGCCCTACATATGTAAAGTTGTCTGATTCCAGAGCCCCTGCCTCTAGGGCTCTCTGGAGATTGCGTCCGTTTCACCGCACCGCGTTGCCCGGAAGCCCAGAGAAGAGCAACAAGAATGATCAGCGAGCCGGAGGGGCTGGCTTAGCAGGCAGGGTTGGGAGAAGCCAGACGATGGGGCCCTGGAATCAGCCCTGCTCCCCTCATAGGCCAGGGCCAAGTGAGGAGTGTGCTGTGCTTGCTTCGAGGCTGGGGCAGCTGGGGATCCCCCAGGAGGAGCTGTGGTGGAGTGTGCCAGGTCGTTAGCTGGCGAGGTGCCCGCCCCAGCCATGGATCCCTGCTCTGTTCTCTCGGGTGCAATCAGCGAGGTATTGGGGCAGGCGCAAGTGCAGGGCCATCGCTGTGGGGATCCGGGCGCAGAGCCTCTTCCCAGGGTGGGAGCCCTTCCCTTTCACTCCCACTCTCTGTACCCCTCATTCAGAGCTGCATGGCAAAAGCCACCTCTCCGAGCTCGGCACGGGAGCCACCTACCCCTGCAGCACAGGGAGGGCAGCTCACAGCCGGCATGACTCCATAGCGATCGCAGCCTCTGGATCGCTCTCCTCCACAGTAGCCAGCAGGAGAGTCAGAGCTCCGAGTCCACGGCCACCCAGGTCACCGGGGAGCACTGGCTGCTGGGACCTGGAGTCTCCATGGGCCGCGCCACTCTGCTGTTAGAACAGCCTCAGTCTGCGCATCAGGTGCAAGTTCCAGGGTCTGGTCGAAGCAGCAAAGCGGCACTTGTTTGGGTGACATTTGGGCAGATTTGGTTTAACCTCAAATTTCCCATCTTCTCCCCCCACCCCTGCCACCCTTATGATGTGGCGTTAGTGGCATCTGTATGAACTGTTAAGGGTGTGCATGAGACCGGCTCCGGCTCTTCTCGTCCCAAGGGCTCAGTGCACTTTGCGAAGCTGGGTAAGAATTCTCCTCACTTTATAGGGAAGGAAACTGAGGCACAGGGTGGCGACGCGATTTGCCCAAGGTCACTCAGTGAGTTGGTGTCAGAGCACAGGATCCCGTCCCACCAGGCTGTGACGCTTTCCTTCTTCAGAAGCGTCCTTGGGGAGGTAAATACATCCTTGTCTGATTCTAACACAGAGTACCAGGACACCTGATCTGCACAGAAGGACCATTCCTTTTTAGGGGAGCAGGGTTGAGCTGGGTGGGCGGGGAGCAGCTGAGAATTTAGGCAAGGAAACAAGGGCCTTTGAAGTAAGAAGCAAATGTGGCGTGAGGAACATGTCAAACACCTGCAATGACCCTGGAGTTTGATCATCACCAGGGAGCTGGAGTGGTGACAGCCTGATGGAATCTCCCCCTGGCGCATCGTGCATGGCTCGTGATTGCTGTGCAATGGCTTGTGGCTACGTAATGTCCTCTGAGGGTGAGAGATCTTCATGGGAACTGAACTAGCAGCTGGCAGTGCGCTGTGCTGGGCTATGAGCTGATAAAGGGCTGGCTGTGCTTTGAGCACAGAGGTGCATGCAGCATGCAGGATGAACGTGGCCTGCAGCAACTGAATCTTTTTACTCTAAAGATGTGGCTCATGGGGACTACAGGTCCCAAGGTGCAGTTTTCAGAGTGGTAGCCGTGTTAGTCTGTATCAGCAAAAAGAACGAGGAGTACTTGTGGCACCTTAGAGACTAACAAATTTATTTGGGCATAAGCTTTCGTGGGCTAAAACCAACTATAATAGCCCACCTTAATTGATTAGTCTTGTTATAGTTGGTATGGCAGCACCCATTTTTTCATGTTCTTTATGTATATATCTCTTCCTACTGTATTTTCCACTGCATGCATCTGATGAAGTGGGTTTTAGCCCACAAAAGCTTATGCCAAGATGCAGTGTCCCCCCACAGGCCACACCGGGGGAGCACTGCATGCTGGGATCTGTAGTTGTTGCAGACTGCATGGCTGTATCAAAGAGAGGGACTCCAAATCACACAAGGAAGGTTACAGTTAGGGTGACTAGATATTTAGTGGTTTGTCCCACATCCCAACCGATGTTTCACACTCTGGTTTTTTTTTTTTTTGCTCTGCTGGCGGCACGTTTTTTGGTTTTTTTTGCTCCGCCGGCATCCGTCCCACCCCCCCATGTGTCCCGATATTTTGTTCCTCTCATTTGGTCACCCTAGTTACAGTCCATGGGTTCCAGCTGCCAGTGTGACTCTCAACTGGACAATGCCTGGGTGCCTAAGATTGACAAGCTCAATGGGCCAAGGGTTGCATCATATGGGTTTTTGCAGCATGTGCTTCTGCAGCCACCTCCCCCCAGATGAGGACTGTGTCCTCTCCAGGAGCCTGTTGGCCAGAGAGAATAGAAATCCTGCCTGCACCAAGCAACCCATTTGCAACATGAGGGATTTTGAAGCAGTCAGCTAAGCAGAATGCTTCTGTCTCATTGCCTGTGCTTTGCTCACAAGGGCCCTGTTTTCTCTCCCATGTGTTTGTGGGTCGGAGCTACAGATCCCCTCCCCCCACCTTTCTTTCCGTCCATCTTGCTGCATGGTTCACTATGTTTTGATGAGCAATTCCGCATCAGTTGCGCTCGAGGCTCGGAGAACAGATGCAGTTACGGGCACCCTGTTACACAGCATTGCCTTGCAGTGTGTATGGAGACACAGCGCAGCGTCCCCGGGGGAGGAAAGAGACAGGACAAGCGAATCCTTTCCTGGGCCTGCTGGACATGGAAAGCCCCTGTGGATATCATCTCTGGCTGTCTCACACACCCTCATGCTCAGCCTGTGCTGCCGATTGTCACTGCGTTGGATCTCCCGACATCCTCGTATGGACTCCCCGGCATGGAAGGGCAGCTCACTTGGGGACAGCGAAGCTACAGCAATTTACCCCAGTGGGGTATCTGGCCCAGCAGGGTATCTGGCCCATTAGCTGTAAAATATGTACGTGAATGCAGCCAATGAGAAATTCCTAGTGAACCAGGCAAAGGACTGAAAGTTATGGGAGCGAGAGCGCATTGCCTGGACCAGCCAGCAGCCCCTGCCCAGCACAGCTCCACCCCACCCAACCTGCTCTCCCAACTGGCCTCTTCCCTGGTAAACAATCGGCATTTTGGCTGAGCTGGGCACAATTGTAATTTGTCCCCAACCAGGGGATGTGTGATCTGGCAGACCAGATTGCCTTCAGCTTCCTCTGCGCCCTGGGCCAGTGCACCCCATCTCTGAGTCCTGTGGGAACTGTGCCCTGGCCCTTGCACCCAGGAAGTATGTTGCACAAGAGGGTGTTCTAGCTGAGGCAGCACGGCCTAGTGGATGGGGTGAAGCTGGTCATTCAGGAGAGCTGGGTTCAATTCCTGGCTCTGACCTGTTGGCTGACCTTGGGCAAATCACCACCTGTGCCTCAGTTTCCCCCACTGACCTCCTTTGCTAAGCACTTTGAGATCCATGGCTGAAGAATTAGGTGTTACTGCTTCACGGCCTAAGGTTTGTACGTGCAGCGTGGCTGAGTTGCTGATCTCCCTAGGAGCCATCACTTTCAATGTCCTGAGTGGCTCTAATCTACTTGAATAGATTTCGACCCACAGTATTGTACAAACACGCAGGAGTGGCGCCTGGGTGTTTGCCGCCCTAGGCGGCAGTGCTCCTCCTCAGAGCATTCGGCGGCGGGGGTCCTTCCGCTCCGCCAGGGCCGGCTCCAGGCACCAGCTTGGCAAGCAGGTGCTTGGGGCGGCCATTCCGGAGAGGGGCGGCAGGTCCAGCTATTCGGCGGCAATTCGGCGGACGGTCCCTCACTCCAGCTCGGAGCGAAGGACCTTCCGCTGAATTGGAGCCGCAGATCACGATCGCGGCTTTTTTTTTTTTTTTTTTTGGGCTGCTTGGGGCAGCCAAAACCCTGGAGCCGGCCCTGCGCTCTGCGTCTTCGGGGCACTTCGGCGGCGGGTCCCGGAGCGAGTGAAGGACCGGTCGCCGAAGCGCCCCAAAGACACGGAGCGGAAGGACCCCCGCCGCTGAATTGCCGCCAAAGACAGCAAAATGCCACCCCCCCAAATCCTGCCGCCCTAGGCGACCGCCTAGGGTCACCTAGTGGAAGCGCCGGCCCTGCAAACACGTTTGTATAATTTATTGTTTATTCCATTCTCACCTAAGGTCCTGACTGAACTCAGGGCACCAGGGCAGTAGCCCTGGACATATACATAGTAAGAGATGGTCCCTGCCCCGGAGAGCTCACAGTCTATCTAGGCAAGGAGTGAGAGGGGAAACTGACTTGCCAAGTTTTTTTTTTTCACTTGTCTCTTATCCCCTGAACTACATGCCTTCAGCTCCGACTACACTGGCTGCAGCCTCAGATCAATGCATTGCGTGGATCTAATTGAGCGTGAATGTGCACTGCCCTTCCAGCTTCGGTAGGTGTGTTTTATGATTCCTGCTGTGTGTCTCTCCTGCTGTGCCTCCATTACACAATTGAATTAGGATATGCCACAATGAAATTAGGCTATGCTCCCATGTAAATCAGGGAACACCCGATTTACATGTTCATAATGCTCCAAGCAAGGTGTTAAATGGAATCCTTAGCAATGCAGAAGGCAGCGTAAATTGACAGCTATTCATGGCTTGTTTGTTCAGCTGGAAGATCCCACTTGAAAGTTTAGGGGATAAAGTCCCTAGATAAACAACTCACTTGAAATGGACATAAACTGTCAGGGGCTTGTGCCAGGAGTGCTTGCTCAGGGAGTGTGTCAGTGCAGGTCTTATAGCAGGAGGGAGGGGATTACAGCATTGGATATTGACTGACTTCAAAGGGAGGCGAATGGCTCAGTCAGACTCTATTGTGCATCTCAACCTGGGGAGTGGGGGGGGGGTCACACGCAGGTGTCAGGGGACATGATCCCCCTGCTCTTCCTATAGCGCTAGCTGGCTGGGAGTGGGGACCCAGTGGAAAAGGCTGAGGTTGAGAACCACTAGTGCATTGTAACACCGTTCCCCACAGACTGTAACTTGTCTGGGGTTTACCTTTGTGGAAAATGTCCTATAGCACGTTGCCAATGCTGCTTACAGTGCAGAGTACAGCTTACTGGAGTGGTTGCCCATGTCTACACTATCAAATTATGTCACCCTAAATTAGGTCAGTGTACAGCCACCCTGATTATTACGGCGCTTGTGCATGTGCACACTGTGCTCCTAGTGTAGACGGTGCGCGTCCTCTCCAGGAGCGCTGGAGAGAGCAGTGCACCATGGGTAGGTATCCCAGCATGCAACTCGCCACCAACCAGTGCAGGGTGTTTTGGGAAGTGTTTAAGATGCCTGATGGGGCTGAAACGATGACTGGGAGCATGGGGTCAACTTCCCATAATGCAGTGTGCTCCATCCCATAATTTCATCAGCATCCCATAATATTTCACGCCTCTTTTCAAAAATCCCCACAAAAATCCCTCCTCGCTGCCTGCCTCTCTGACAAAAGCTTGGAGCCTGCACAGCTCTGCACTGTTGTCACGAGTGTTGTGAGCATGGGGCACACGATCCTGCGGTATTTCCAGAGCTGCAAGGAACATGACGATTCCTTGGAGGCCAGCTTGCTGTGGGACATAGAAAGAAACAATTCAAGATTGTTGGTGGCATTCACGGAATAGCTGAAGCCAATGGAGCGTGGGGTCTGGGCCCGAGAAACCAGCACTGATTGGTGGGATCGCATCATCACGCATGTTTGCAGTGGCTGCAAAACTTTCTTGTCTTGTGGAAATCTCCCTTGTCATGGGCAATCAGAAGACACATCCACAGCCCTTCTGCCCATGACATGATGATCCGGTGGGAGCTACAGCACGTCTTTATACGGCAGAGTAACGCTAAGAAGATGGCTGTGTACTCGCACTGTCTTTCCTGCCACAAGTTGGTGGGACTTCAGGAAAGCCCAGTGCTCTGTTTATGTCTGCTCTTCATTTCACCTCCTCTTCCACTGGTCAGTTCTCTCTCTGCTGGAAACAAGGAGAAGCCCCCAGACCCATATGATCACTGCTCAGTCACATCCCTGGGATCCAGTAGCCCTGGGGACCCATTTTTATTCTGTGCTTGTATAGCTCCTAACACGGCAAGGTCCTGGTGACTGGCTGGGGATCATACAGTAATAAATAATAATAATTTGTGAGCCTGGCATCGTCTTTAGAAGTGACTGGAAAATAACAACCTTCTTACGGGGCTGTTCAACAACTCTATAGAATTGAACAGAGAGATGTCGCCCTCCTAGAGAGCTTGATTGGATGGTTCAAAACAGCGGCTAGACGAGCTGTAATTCACTATTCACCTCTACAGGGTATGACGGTTACGTCTGTAGCGCCCTGTTCGGTTTCTGTAGGCCTCCACTTTGTTTCAGCTCTTTAGAACGAGTCTCATGCTATTTGGGGGTTTTCTTAAAGCCCCAGTTCCTGGAGTGCTGTGATCCTGTGAGACCCGCTAAGTCTCTAGCCCTCATGGTTTCAGAGAAAAGCTGTGAATGTGTGCAACCTCTTACGGGTCAGAAAAAAGAGGCAAATAAAAAGGACCCAACATTTGAAAAATCTCACAACTTTTTTTAGACAAAACTCTTTGATTCTGGAGACCTGACACATGATTTATGAACCCGTGGGGGGCGGGGGGGTACTGCTGTTGTTTTTCCAGATGGGCAGGGAAAGAATGATACAGCTGCATGCTGCAGAAGGGTAGGTGATCAGCTAACCAAACTCACGCTGTAGCTGTGCCAGAGGACATAGACGCTTGAGGTGATGTCTTGGGGGAGGCAGTGTTGCCTAGCGGATAGAGCAGTGACCTAGAATTCAGAAAACCAGCGTTCTAGACCTGGTTCTGGCCTGCTGGGTGACTTTGGGCCAGGCTCTTCAACGCTCCGTGCCTCCGTTTCCCTATCTCTAAAAGGGGGGTCGTGATGCTGACCTCCTTTGTTCAGTGGTTCAGATCAACAGATGAACAGCGCTGTATGAGAGCTAGGCATCATTTGCTCTGCATGGCTGAGGGTCAAAGGATTGCTAGGAGAGCCTTGAAGGAACTGATGGGGACCAGGGGAGGAGAATGCTGCTGCTAATACTAGAGCCTTTGAGCCTCTCTCAGTTGTGGTGAGATAGCACGGCTTCGCAGCACATCTCCGGCATTGTGCAAATAATTAGCGATAATGCAAATAAGAACTCGTTAGTGTGGCCGTGCTTAATGGATTCACCTTCCCCCGAGCCCTGTTTCCTGTGTGCAAGCCATGTCTTTTTCTTGCTCACTTTGCTTCCTGGTTGGCACAGCAGCCCCGGTATTGTATCACAAACACCCCATCATGCCAAGCTAGCACCCTGCACAAGAGCCAGGCCAATCCCCAGAATGAGCTCACAAGGGAGCATTCAGCTGAGAGCCAAAGGGCAGTAGCGTTCCTGCTCCTGGGCGCGGAGGTTGAGGCCCGTCTACACTTGAATGTAGGTTGCCCTACCTGCCTCGCCCAGGGCTGTGAAAGTGGCACCATAGTTAGGTCGCGCTAACCCCCAGCGTAGACGTGGCTGCATCGACGGAAGGATTCTTCCATCGACCTAGCTCCTGCCTCCCGGAGAGCTGGATTTACCCCAGTCTCGACAGCTGTAGTGTAGATATATCCATAGACAAGCCGCCAATGGCTTTTGCTGGGTAGATCTTCCCTCCGGCCGTGTCCTAGGGGACTCCTGGCTGTGGCTCTTTGGCGTCCTGTGGGGGACCAGGCAGCAAACAGTCCTGAGGGTCCTGGACAGAAGCCTGGTCCTGCATCCCTGCCACCAACAACTCACCTTAGGTCTGAGGAGCAGGAAGGTCACCATAGAGGGGACCAGAGTGGCAGTGGGTTATGGGGGTGCAGTGCTGGAATGGGACCATATCCCCAGTATTCCCTTGGCTTTGGAACTGAGGGCACCCTGGCCCAGCATGTTGCCCCCAGGACTGCAGAGCACGCCGTGTACCCACCTCCACACCTTGGGCATTTTAATCTGTACATTGCTAATGGATGCTGGGTCGATGCTAGCTGCCTCGCGTCCCACCTGTCGGCATCACGCCTACCCCTGATCAAAGGCAGCATGAGAACCACTGCCGAGCACTCTTCCTCCACTCCAGAAGCCAGCCCTGGAACTAGAGATCTGCCCCAGGGGGGTCAAGCAATATAGGTCCAGATTATGGAAATTCTCGGGGCAGGAGCCCAGTGGGCCCCGGCTCCTCCCCAACCCCCGGGCCCTGTGTCCAGTGGGCCCCTGGCTCCCCCCAACCCCCAGGGGCCCTGTGTCCAATGGGCCCCTGGCTCCCCCCCACCCGCCCTGGCCCTGTGTCCAATGGGCCCCTGGCTCCCCCCCAACCCCTGGGGGCCCTGTGTCCAATGGGCCCCTGGCTCCTGCCCAACCCCCGGGCCCTGTGTCCGTTGGGCCCCTGGCTCCCCCCCAACCCCCGGGGGCCCTGTGTCCAATGGGCCCCTGGCTCCCGCCCAACCCCCGGGCCCTGTGTCCAATGGGCCCCTGGCTCCCCCCAATCCCCAGGGGCCCTGTGTCCAATGGGCCCCTGGCTCCCCCCCCAACCCCCGGGCCCTGTGTCCAATGGGCCCCTGGCTCCCGCCCAACCCCCTGGCCCTGTGTCCAATGGGCCCCTGGCTCCCCCCAATCCCCAGGGGCCCTGTGTCCAATGGAATTCCCATCTCTGCTTGGACACGGGCTGCCTGGAGACCAGGGCCCTGGGTGACGCTAGCAGGAAGGGACAGAGCAGCCTTGCATTGGTGCGTCTGTGCACTGCTCCAACCAGCATTTTAAACCCCGCACCCCTCCGTTGTTGGCCCATCGCTCGCAGCCAACAGCAGGGGCGGCTCTAGGCACCAGCAAAGCAAGCAGGTGCTTGGGGCAGCCCATTTGTAGGGGCGGCAGCAGGCAGGGAGCCAGCATGGGAGCTGAGAACCAGCAAGGCGCCCTGAGAGCTGTAGTTCCTTGGTTAGCTCCCTGCCTATAGACCCAGCCCTGGAGCAGGGAAAGAACTACATTTCCCAGCATTCCCTTGGCCGCTGTCAACAGGAAAGGGAGGGGGAGGGAGTGAGGTAGCTGAGCCATGCTGCAGCTTGCTGTGAATGGAGAGCTCACTGCTAGAACGGGGAACAAGTATGCCCAAGGAGTAGAAGGCTTTGCCCCAGACATCCCCAGCCTGGATTAGGGATACTGGTGTGACCTCACCTTGCAGCCCCCAAAGAAAGAATTGGGTGGACTAAATGGACAGTGCCCCTCTCTATCTGAAGCCTAGCAAGGGAGGTACGTGGATCCCACTAGAATTTAAAATGAAAAGTAAGGGAGGGGAGGCTCTGGACCTGGGCAGCTTTAGATACAGTACCAGGCACGTAGGAGGATTTCCACTTCTGAGCCATGGAAGCAGAAATTGACTTTTCCTTTCCAGATATAGCTAATATTCAGAAAGGGAATCTAGCACCTGCCTTCCAGATTTGAACACCTCAAAATTCAGGAGTGCTCAAGCTCAATTTGGGCAGCTGTTACTTCATTTCTCCCAAATCAAATATACTGATCCACTGTAACTTGCTGTAGAAAAAGTAGGATCAAATTGAGCAGGAAATGCTTCCCAGTGGTTATTAGGACTAGAATTGCTATTTTCAACAGCCATTGCCTTTTTTTTTTTTTTTTTTTTTTTTAGTTTTATTTGTTTAAAAGGAAGACAGTGATATTGCATTGGCAAAGAGTGGACCAAAAGCATAATAAAGGCACCTCAACTTTTCCTCATTTATGGAGGACAGTCTTATAATATGCATCCAGATATCCTCCAATCACACAAGCTGAAAATTGTTCCACTTTATTGCAGTTCTGTAACCATATGGGAACCAATCCTGTCTGTGTTCTTTGCACATCTAAAATTCCTGCTGAATGACCCGCCCTGGGAGCGAGTTACCAGTGACCCAGGGCTGGTGCGGAAGGAGGGTGCAGTTGGCAGGGGAGAGTCCAGGGCTGGGGCAGCAGGGGGTGCGGGTGGAGGGGGGAGAGCCCAGGGCTGGGGCGGCAGGGGGTGTGTGGGTGGGTGGGGGCACTGGTGGGGGGAAAGGGAGGCGCCCAGAGTTGGGGCAGCAGGGGGTGCGGGTGGGAGGGGAGAGCCCAGGGCTGGGGCAGCAAAGGGGTACGGGGGGGGGGGGAGAGCCCAGGGCTGGGGCAGGTGGTGGGGAGGAGAGCCCAGGGCTGGGGTGGCAGAGGGCTGTGGGGGGTAGACCAGGGCTGGGGTGGGGGGCAGGCAAACATTTTTTTGCTTGGGGTGGCAAAAAACCTAGAGCCAGCCCTGGCCAACGGTAGATGTCGAAGTCTGCAGGGATTTCTGGAAACGGCTGCATTTCGCTGCTCCTGCATCCAAGATGCGCCAGCTGGCTGCGTGATAACAAAACCATGTGTCAGAGCGCCGGGCGGAGAGGCCCTGCCGCTCGCTCACTGGCCGCTTTGCCAAACACTCACTGTTTCTTCCTCTTGGATATACATTTCTAGCAAGGAGCGCTGGAGCAATCGCTCTGCCAGAGAGCCTCTGTGTTCACGGCTGCTCTAGTAGCCAGGGGCAATGGAGCGGGAGCTGGTGGCTAGGAGTCTGATCCTGCACAGTGCAGAGACAGTCACAAGGTGCTGAGTGCCCTCCAAACTCATTGGCTTCAGCCAGGGTGGAAGGTGCTCTGCTAGGGTTACCATATTTCAACAATCAAAACAGAGGATGGGAGGAGCCCCGCCCTAGCCGCGCCCCATCCTGCCCTAGCCCCACCCCTGCCCCTTCCACTCCCTCCCACTTCCCGCCCCCCTCAGAACCCCCAACCCTCCCCCTGCTCCTTGTCCCCTGACTGCCCCCTGACTGCCCCCTCCTGGGACCCCTGCCCCTAACTGCCCCCCAGGACTCCACCCCCTACCTAAGCCTCCCTGCTCCTTGTCCACTGATTGCCCCCTCCTGAGACCCCCCCCACCCTAACTGCCCCCTCCTGAGACCCTACCCCCTACCTGTACCCTGACTGCCCAAAACCTTATCCACACCCCCACCCCCAGACAGCCCCCCCAAAACTCCTGACCCATCCTACCCTCCCCCTGCTCCCTGTCTCTTGACTGCTCCCTCCAGAACCCCCCTGCCCCTTCTCCGACCCCCTGGCCCCCTTACCGTGCTGCGCGGAGCCCGACATGCTGCCGCGCTCCCCAGCGGAGCGCATAGCCCGGTTCCCGCCCTCACAGAGTGCTGCGGAGTGGCGCCAGCGGGGGGGGGGGAGCAGGGGGAAGAGCTCCAGACTGCCGGAGGCCCGTTGCGAACGTCCGGCGATCTGCAAATGCAGGGAGGGGGAGGAGGGGAGTGATCTCAAGTTGCAGGGGAGAGGAGAGGGAAGCGGAGGAGGGGCTCTGGCTGCCAGAGCCCCGTGCGAGTGGCACGATCCGGCCGGCTGCCCTGTCAGCCGCGCGCGCTCTGCGTGGTGGGGAAATCCGGACATTTACAAATTCCCCCCGGACGCTATTTTTAACTCAGAAAAGCCGGACATGTCCGGGAGGATCCGGACGAACGGTAACCCTAGCTCAGCTCCTTGCAGGCTCAGGCTGTGACAGATAGGGAGCTGCTGTGTAACCATAGGATGGATACTCGGACAGAGCCATCTGAGAACTTGGTTGGCAAGGGGAAGTTGTTGGACGGGGCTGGCCCTTGAAGGAGTCAGATGCCCAGGTTACTTGTGACAGGCCCCCCTGAAGGCAATGAGCCAACCCAGGTCCACCAAGGTCTAGTGTAACTGCTAAGTAGTGGGAAGGTGGCTAATTAAGGAGCACCTGGGCCTAATAAAGGGTTTAGGAGAGCTCAGCTGGGGGTAAAAGCTCTGTGGACAGAGAGGCCTGTGACAGCCATGAGCAAGCAGCAGAAAGGTGGCCGAGCTCTCGGGCAGCGGAGAAGCCTGGGTCTTACAGCAGAACTTGCTGCTGCTGGAACCTAGAGCCTGTTTCAGGGACATTGATGTTGTATCTGGGCTCTGAGGTAAGAGCCTGTAAACCAGAGGTGGGCAAACTACGGCCCACGGGCCACATCCAGCCCACAGGACCTTCCTGCCTGGCCCTTGAGCTCCTGGCCGGGGAGGCTAGCCCCCGGCCCCTCCCACGCAACCACGCCGCCGCGTGGGCAGCTCTCTGGGCGGAAGGGTTGCACGCTCCTGCCGAGCAGCGCGGCTCTGTGGCTGACTCCAGCCAGGCCGTGCGGCTGCCAGACATGCTGCTCTGAGCAGCGTGGTAAGGGGGCCGGGGTCGGGGGGTTGGATAAAGGGCGGGAGGTCCCGGGGGGCAGTCAGAGGACAGGAAGCAGGGGGTGGTTGGATGGGCGGAGGTTCTGGAGGGCAGTCAGGGGACAGGGAATCGGGGGGGTTGGATAACCATGGGAGTCTCGGGGTGGGGGTGTGGATAGGGGTCAGGGAACAGGGGGGTTGGATAGGTGTGGGGTCCCAGGGGGCCTGTCAGGGGGTGGGGGTGTGGATAGGGGTCGGGGCAGTCAGGGGACAGGGAGCAGGGGGGGTGGATGGGGTCCTGGGGGCGGTTAGGGGCGGGGGGGTCCCAGGAGGGGGTGGTCAGGGGACAAGGAACAGGAGGGGTTGGATGGGTCAGGGATTCTGAGGGGGGCAGTCAGGGGGCGGGAAGTGGGAGGGGTCGGATAGGGGGCGAGGGCCAGGCTGTTTGGGGAGGCACAGCCTTCCCTACCCGGCCCTCCATACAGTTTTGCAACCCCAGTGTGGCCCTCGGCCAAAAAGTTTGCCCACCCCTGCTGTAAACCCTTGTCCAGGGGCGCATGCTAAAGACAACTTCATTAACTGGAGAGCTACTGTTAGAGAGTAGAGGGTCTGGCTTCTCCTTGATCAGGCTGTTTAAGTGACCTCATTAAGGAAGGGAAACTGAGGCAAACCCCAGCATAGCCACGCTTAGCTGCAGAGGGGTGCTCGGCAGGCGATGGGACTCCTCCTGGCTCTTGGTACCAAGGTAAAGGGGACCTTTTAAATTCCTTAGATGGGCCTGCTTCTCCTTGTGCACTGGTGCAACTCTACCAACCTTGGGGGGTTATGCTGGATTTACACCAGCGCTGGTGAGCACGGAGCCTGTATTGATCTAACGTCATAGGGGCTGTGGAAGGGCAAACAGGAAAGCCATGCAGTGGCCCTAGCTAAGGCCCCCCCAGCACCCAGATGAGAACAGCTGCTCAAGGTGGAACTTCTCTGCTGCGCAAATTCTGCTCTCTGATCTCTGGCTCTGTGCCTGCTGCTGCCCACTGGCTGCATGGCAGGGACAAAGGAGAGAAGCTGTGGTACCCAGGGGAAGGGAGCCATATAAATTCCTTAGATGGGCCCTCATTCTCCTCATGCCCTGGTGCAACTTTACTGCTGTGGGGGGAATTATCCCCGGGGAGCCAGGCCCCACGAGTGGCAGAATCCATGGGTCAGAGTCACACAGGTGTCAGTTAGTTTCCATCAGTGACGTTCCCCCAGGGAGACCTCTGTCTCAGGGTGTTCTGCATCCTCCCCCAGTGTGTATCCGTGGGAATGGCCACCGCAGGCTGGGGGCAGCTCCCACGTGGAATGAAACGTGCCAAATATTTTGCTGGAATTTGTTCTCCTGTTTGTGCCTCGCTCTCCTCACTCCCAGGCCACTGCTGGCTTCAGTGCTGTAATGGTATCCCCATGCCCCTGCCGCTGTGCACACCCCCAAGCCCAAGCCCAAGCAGCCCCAAGCCCAAACAAAGCAGAATAGTAGAAGCCACTTCCTAGAACATGGAGGTCCCCTCTGTCATCTGCCAGAGCGAGAGGACTGGCTCACTTTTCATTGTTCTCCCAGGACACCTGGCCAAGCAGGGATGGATGGTGGGGAGGCTAAAACTCAGGCAAGCCAAATCAGATCCCAGAGTCGGGAGCCTCCAGGCGGGCAAGGAGCGGCATGGTCAGTGTAATGCAAAGGCGGCAGATTGCCCAGGTGGGGCCCTGGCAGGCAGGAGTTAACAGCAGGATTTCTGGATGGATGCTGTCCCTGATGTGGTACCAAGGATTGTGCCTTCAAGGCCTGAGCTTCCCCGATGGAGAGTCTGTGCAGGGCAGTGGGAAGCGCTTGTTGTTCTGCACAGCCAGTTGGAACCGGGCACAGGCTAAAGCAGAGCACTCACCAGCAGGGTGAGCATTGAATGCCACACCTGCCAGTCACATGGATCAACAGCAAAGCTTCCCTCACCCACTTTGACTGCAGCAGGCCTGTCCAGCTCGTACCTGGGAAGGCCAAACCAGCTTGTCTCTCAGCGCTGAGCCATCTCCACAAGAAACTCACTAGGAGCTAGGTTGTAAGTTCTTTGGAGCAGCAACCTTGTCTTTATTCTCACGGTTCTCGGGGGGGAGGGATAGCTCAGTGGTTTGAGCATTGGCCTGCTAAACCCAGGGTTGTGAGCTCAATCCTTGAGGGACCATTTAGGGATCGGGGGCAAAAATCTGTCTGGGGATCAGTCCTTCTTTGAGCAGGGGGTTGGACTAGATGACCTCCTGAGGTCCCTTCCAGCCCTGATATTCTATGATTCTAAAGTGTCATGCGCCCCTGACAGCCATAAGAACACAAGATCAGCCCTACTGGGTCAGACCAATGGTCCATATAGCCCAGTGTCCTGTCTTCCGACAGAAGCCCAGGCCAGATGCTTCAGAGGGAATGAACAGAACAGGGCAATTTTGAGTGATCCATCCCTTGTCCAATCCCAGCTTTTGGCAGTCAGAGGTTTAGGGGCTCCCAGAGCATGAGGTTGCATCCCTGCCCATCTTAGCTAATAGCCATTGCTGGACCTATCCTCCGTGAACTCATCTAATTCTTTTATTTTTTTGAACCCAGTTATACCTTGCTGGCAGAGTGTGTTCAAATCATCAGTAGGGGCTAGGGTACTGATGGGAGATGATCAAGAGCCATCTTGCCTCACCCTTCCAAAACTGTCCCCCTCTGATCCTCCCACAAACAGATTCAGTGATCCACTAGTAGGGTTACCATACATCCGTATTTTCCCAGACATGTCCAGCTTTTTGGTTCTTAAATCGCCGTCTGGGAGGAATTTTTAAATATCTAAAAACATCCGTGATTTTGCCATTATTATTTTTCCCCAAAGAAGAGTTGATCATGCAAGAAAGAGAGTGAATGTTGATCATTTGAGAAAGAAAGTGAATGTTGATCACTCGAGAGAGTGCCCGCTTTTTCCCCCTAGCTCCCAGCACTTGCGCCGCAAAACAGCTGTTTCACGCGGCTGGGAGGGAGGGGGGCAGAGGGGGAACACGGCACGCTCAGGGGAGGAGGCGGGGCCGGGGCGAGGATTTGGGGAAGAGGTCCAATGGGGCAGGGAGGGGGCGGAGTTGGGGTGGGGACTTTGGGGAAGGGGTTGGAATGGGGGTGGGGAAGGGGCAGGGAAGGGGTGGAGTTGGGGCGGGGGGCAAAGTTGGCGCCTAGCCCTATGGTTCCAGACAGGTATGATCATTTTTCCATAGTGGCGATAGTGCAACGTCGACAATTTCAGTGTCTTTTCTGAGTTCATACCGTGCACGGTAGTGTTTCCTCAAGAGCTCCTTATTTGATATTTTATTTTACTACCCCCAAACACAATGCCAAAATGAAAGTGTAAATTCACTGCAGAACTAAAGACGAAATTCCTGTGTTTTTGAAGTGGTAGAGAAGAATGGGAAGCTGAGTGCTTGGTATGTAGACCTGGTACTTACGTCTCTGTGAAAAATAAAGGCACTAATGATTTACAAACTCATGTGGACTCAGACAAGCACAAAAAAGCAGTTCGAGGAGAGAGCTCATCAACAAAATTGACAGATTATTTTGTAAAACCAGGCAGCGAATCAGAGGATGCTGTTACTGCAGCAGAGGGTGCTTTTGCATTTCACACCGTTAAGCATCATAATGGCTTTAAGTCAATGGATTGCACATCTATCTTGTTGAAGAAGACATTCCCTGATTTTGAAGTAGCACGGAAATTTTCAAATGCTAGAACCAAGACAGAAGCAATTGTTATCTCTGTGCTTGCACCGCATTCTGTTGATGTTGTTCTGAAAACGTTTGAAGAAAATGACATAGCTTACTGTGGAGTTGCTACAGATGAAAGCAATCACGGTTCAGTGAAAATATTTCCAGTAATTATTCAGTATTTCGACTGGAAGAATGGCAGTTTGCAGTCAAAATTGATTGAGGTCCAGAATACACCTAATGAGATTGCCGACACAATTGCTCATTACGTAAAAGAAATGCTTGAAAAAAATGGTTTGTTCGAGAAGTGTATTGCATTTACATGTGACAACTGCAATACAACGTTTGGAGGACTCCGGCATGATGAAAATGGAAAGAATGTGTTTGCAAACTTAAAGAAGTTGTTGCAGAAGAGAACATTAATTGGTGTGGGTTGCCCAGCACACATTTTGAACAACTGTGTTCACCATGCAGCAGAAAGAATGAACGTTGACATTGAGAACATTATTTTTAAAATGTACCAGTACTTTAATATCTACACTGTCCGAACTGAGCGGCTGAAGGAGTACTGTGAGTTTGTTGATGTTGAATTCAGAAAGCTGCTTTCTCATAGCAAGATACGATGGCTGTCATTATTTCCAGGCATTATAAGGCTGACACAGATGTTTCCGGCCTTGAAGTCATTCTTTCTGTCACAGGACAAACCACCCACAGTGCTTAAGACATTTTTTGAGTATGAATTAAGTGAGATTTACCTCTGGCACATGCATTCACTCATGAGTATACTTACATCCAGTACATTGAAAGGGAAAGCAATTCTGTCGTGGAAGTGCTGAAAAGTTTGAACTCGGTTCACACTATCCTTCTTGAACGCAAGACTCACAACTTTATGTCCCTGAAAGTTAAGGGACTACTGGCACAAAAGCACATGGAAGGAATTGATGAAGAGTGTGACAAATTCTGTGCTGAAGTAGATAATATGTACAGCAGATGCTTAGAATATTTGGAGAAGTGGCTTAGACCCCGGAAGACTTCTCTTGTTTCAGGTGGATTACCCTGAGTGAAACACCGAATTGGAGTGATGTGGAACCTTGTATCAAGTACCTGATCGATAAGGGGGTGCAAATTGATGACGTGAAGTGTTTTAATCAGGTCAGCAACCTGAAGAAGTTTACGGAAAGTTGCAACAGTGATGAAGAGTTCAGTAATTATTTGCTAGCACACCAGAAGTGGACCAAATATTTTGAAGTATCAGAGGGGTAGCCGTGTTAGTCTGAATCTGTAAAAAGCAACAGAGGGTCCTGTGGCACCTTTAAGACTAACAGAAGTATTGGGAGCATAAGCTTTCGTGGGTAAGAACCTCACTTCTTCAGATGCAAGTAATGGAAATCTCCAGAGGCAGGTATAAATCAGTATGGAGATAACGAGGTTAGTTCAATCAGGGAGGGTGAGGTGCTCTGCTAGCAGTTGAGGTGTGAACACCAAGGGAGGAGAAACTGCTTCTGTAGTTGGATAGCCATTCACAGTCTTTGTTTAATCCTGATCTGATGGTGTCAAATTTGCAAATGAACTGGAGCTCAGCAGTTTCTCTTTGGAGTCTGCTCCTGAAGTTTTTTTGCTGTAAGATGGCTACCTTTACATCTGCTATTGTGTGGCCAGGGAGGTTGAAGTGTTCTCCTACAGGTTTTTGTATATTGCCATTCCTGATATCTGACTTGTGTCCATTTATCCTCTTGCATAGTGAAATATTTTGAGAAATCCAAAAACATTGAGTGTCATTCAGAACTGTTAAAGATTGCACAGTACTTCTTTGCTATTCCTTCTCACAATGCAAATGTAGAGCAAATTTTTTCACTGATGCAAAGCCAGTGGACAAAGGAAAGGAACAACTTGAATGTTGAGTCGCTGAAAGGAATTCCTCTTGTACAGTACAACTTCAGATAAACTTCTTGTAAAGACTTTCATGCCTTCTAAAAGAGCAATCAACCACTGCTGAGAAAAATGCGATCTACAGAGAAGTATGTGTGGGCACATGAGGAGAAAGAAAACTGAAGATCTGGTAAAAGGAAAGGACTCACTACTATATATAGAGAAGTACAGTAAACTTTAAATAATTAAACTTTTACTTTTGAGGCCATATCACTTTTTCTTATATATACTCAATATAGACGACATGTAGCGCACAGCATATATAACAGTATAATAACACATTAATACAACGCAAGTTGGTAGATACTGGTGCAAATACACACTCTCTTTCCCCCCCCCCGCCCCGGTGGAGTGTCCTCTTTTTTGAATGTTCAAATATGGTAACCCTATCCGCTAGCAATGCCTTCCCCCTCCCAACTAGTCCATGTAAAACCAGTGATTGGCAGCTCTATAGAGCCGTGACCGTCTTTTTGTTCTGTGTCTGTACAGCAGCTAGCACACTGGGGTCCTGGGCCATGGCCGGGCTCCTAGTCACTACCGTAATACACCTAATAAATAATGCACAGTGTCCAGCACACTGGGGCCCTGGGCATGGCAGGCTCCTAGGCACTACCGTAATACACCTAATAAATAATCATGACAATGAAAACTAGGACATCTGAAGCCAGATCCTCAGCTGGTGTAAATCTGTGGGGCCCCCTCAGCCCAGGTGCTGATGGAGGCTGTTTTCATAGTGGGCTCTGCAGACTCAGCACATAATGACTTTGGAACATGGCTCCTGGGGAGCGAAGTTTCAGGGAGAGGCCTGTAGCAGTGACTGGCAGGCTAAAGACACATCGTCTCAGCTGGGCCACTAGCCCCATTTGCGAAGTACTTTGTGGGCTTGAGCTTCACTTTGTGGGGGTTGCAAGGTGGATACCTGCTGTGCAGGTGCAGCCCAGATACCTGGCATGCGAATGGCCTGCTAGGCTCCATTCAAACCACACACGGAAGCCGTTAGTCCATCTCTCAGGGACTAGTGGCAGGCGCTCAGAGAGTTTAGCGATGAGGGCGGGTTCAAGGCCTTTATAGAACAGAACCGAATGCAGAGCTCTCACCACACACACGATTGCGTGATTTGCATGTGCAAACTAGGTGCACATTTCCCATGCACAGTGGCATGCCAGACTTTTTGCAGAGGGAGGGTCCAACAGTGTGGCCTAGTGGCTCAGGAGACGCAGGTTCTATTGTTGGCTTGGCTTCCGGGTTTCCCCATCTGTTAAAAAAAGAGTAACGATCCTGACCTCCTTTATAAAGCTCTTGGAGATCTCCAGCTGAGAGGTGCTAGATAAGAGCCGGGGGTTCTTACAGGTGTGTGACGGAGCAGGGAGCAGGGTGGATTTGACCTGGGAATGTAGCCTGGGAGTTACATTGAGCTACCTGAGCTGTAACCTGAGCCAGGAAGGGGGGTGGGAGAAGTGACACCTTCTGCCCGGGAGACAGAACAAAGGAGAGGAGGAGCAGAGAAGAGGGGGGAGAGAGCTGCTGGAGGGTTTGGGGAGTTCTTCAGTTTTGGGCTGGGAGGTGCAACGCAGGGAACCCCAAGCTGGGGTCTAAGCTCCCTGCACTCCCCAAGAGGACTTGATTGAGGGGTCCTGGTTGTATCGACAAGCTCTGCTGTAGACTGTGTTCCTGTTATCCAATAAACCTTCCGCTTTACTGGCTGGCTGAGAGTCATGGTGAATCGCAGGAAGCCGGGGGTACAGGGCCCTGAGTCCCCCACACTCCGCGACAAGGTGGCACCCCTTGGGACTGCTACAAAGACTGGACTGGCAACCGTGCTGATGCCGGGGCTGTCACATGACTGAGCCTCAGCCTCCGGCACTGTCACAGCCGGTTCAGCTTTGGTTCTCCTCCCTTGGCTGGCAGCCCAAGCAAGCCTACGAGGGATTAATTGTCAATTAACCTTGTCCAAGTTCAGAAGGAAGCAGCAAGGATCATAAGCTCCTTAGTGGTTGCCCAGAACTTGGCCTGTCCCTTCACCCAAGAAGCCAGTTATCCCTTATCTCCCTCCCAACGCATCTGTGGAGTTCCTTTTCCACTGCCTGCCCAGCAGCCTGCCTGCCCAGCAGCAACAAGTTGCTGCTAAGGAGGGGAATGACAGGCCAAGCCCCCTGTCCGGTCAAAGGCCCCACAGCTGAGGCTCTTGTTTTACCTGCTCGAACGAAGGTATCCCTTTCCCAAAGTCCTAGTCAGTCCTCTGGGGGAGGTGTGTGTGTCTGGAGGTGTGACCGTCTTCATTGCACCGTGCTGAGGACAGATGTGCGGCCCTGCAGTGAAGAACTGGACACACATACACACACACACTCTTTCCCATTGTTCTGAAAGCCACAGCTGGAACGATGCGACACATCTGCCCTGCTCCGGTTTGTGGCTGTCAGGAGCCGGCTTGCTCAGGCGTGATTAGTTATTCGGCTCTGTCATCCCAGCTGAACCTCAGCTGCCGGTTGCAGTGTTTCAAAGGCAGGCCTCGGAGCAGCATAGTCTTAGAGCGGATGACGTTTTCGCCAGGCTGTTCCATTGGCTTACCCCCCAGGGGTCTGCGGGGCGCACGTACTGAGCTGCAGCAGGCTACGCTGTCAGACTGCTGTCTCGTGGAAGTGTGTTGCCCCACTGGAGTTTTCCACTGAAAACCCAAAGAGCTCAAAGCACATCCGGTCATTCATGAACTGGACCTCGTAACCCAGCTGAGATGTAGGCAAAGTGAGTGAGCCACATTTTGCAGATGGGAAACTGAGGCACGGAGAGAGACGAATGACTCGGCCACAGTTGCACCGCAAATCACTAGCGGAGGTGGGGCTAGAACCCAGTGCGTGGGGCTCCCTTAACCAGCCGTGGATTCGCACAAGACAGCTGATTAGAACTCAGGGTTCAATATCAGTACTGATGCCAAAGTGGGAACAGGCTCCAGCTCCCTCTCCTGGGGGCTCTGCATGGGCTGCCCTTGAAGAGCTCCTCAAAGCACCAGCTGATGCAGAATGCTTTGATACAGGATACTTCCAAGCTGCCTATCTCCTTGGGACGTGACTGGGTCCTGAGTGGGCCAAGCAAGGGCCTGATTCTCCTCTCACTCACACCAGTTTGACACCAGTGTGGCTCCGCTGGCTTCCAGAGACATACTCCTGATTCACACTAATGTATGCGGGAGAAGAATCCAACACCTAAATCTCTGTGCTGCCTCCTTATGAGCTACTGGATGCAATTCAGTGTCTTTCGGGCCCTTAATGATCTGGGAGCTGCTTATCTGGGAGACCGTCCTCACCTGGCACCCTCTGCCCCAGGTGTACCACAGCCCCACCTGGCTGCAGCCATTGGCAGGGGCAGGGAAGGAGTTCCATCCCCGTGGTCCATTCAGTCAGCCAGCAAGGTGGCCAGCTGGCCCAGAGGTAGTTGTGAGGCGGGGACTGGGACTTACAGATGGAACTGGAGGAGGAATTAAGAACACAAAACATCAACCCAAATGTCAGCAGCTGAGCCCGGGATTAGAGTGAGCAGAGTCCACTTTGGATCAAACACGTCTTCTAGTCTGCATTTGGCCGGCTGGTGGGGCACACTGTCCCATACAGGACAGGCTGGCTAGCTCTTACAGATGAGACAGATCGCTTGGGTGCAATCCAGGAGCGCCCTGCCGGAAAGGGAAACTGCATGGGGGGCACATGGGAAGCCATGCTGGGTGCTCTGGGTTACATCCCCCCACACCCTCTGGACACCAGCTTCAGCTGGGTCCTGGAGACTTGTTTTCATAGAATCAAAGAATATCAGGGTTGGAAGGGACCTCAGAGGGTCATCTAGTCCAACCCCCTGCTCAAAGCAGGACCAATCCCCAACTAAATCATCCCAGCCAGGGCTTTGCCAAGCCTGACCTTAAAAACCTCTAAGGAAGGAGATTCCACCACCTCCCTAGGTAACCCATTCCAGTGCTTCACCACCCTCCTAGTGAAAAAGTTCTTCCTAATATCCAACCTAAACCTCCCCCACTGCAACTTGAGACCATTACTCCTTGTACTGTCATCTGGTACCACTGAGAACAGTCTAGATCCATCCTCTTTGGAACCCCCTTTCAGGTAGTTGAAAGCAGCTATCAAATCCCCCCTCATTTTTCTCTTCTGCAGACTAAATAATCCCAGTTCCCTCAGCCTCTCCTCATAAAACATATGCCCCAGCCCCCTAATCATTTTTGTTGCCCTCGGCTGGACTCTTTCCAATTTTTCCACATCCTTCTTGTAGTGTGGGGCCCAAAACTGGACACAGTACTCCAGATGAGGCCTCACCAATGCCGAATAGAGGGGAATGATCACGTCCCTCGATCTGCTGGCAATGCTCCTACTTATGCAGCCCAAAATGCCGTTAGCCTTCTTGGCAACAAGGGCACACTATTGACTCATATCCAGCTTCTCGACCACCATAACCCCTAGGTCCTTTTCTGCAGAACTGCTACCTATCCACTCGGTCCCTAATTTGTAGCAGTGCATGGGATTCTTCCATCCTAAGTGCAGGACTCTGCACTTGTCCTTGTTGAACCTCATCAGATTTCTTTTGGCCCAATCCTCTAATTTGTCTAGGTCCCTCTGTATCCTATCCCTACCCTCCAGCGTATCTACCACTCCTCCCAGTTTAGTGTCATCTGCAAACTTGCTGAGGGTGCAGTCCACGCCATCCTCCAGATCAGTAATGAAGATATTGAATAAAACCGGCCCCAGGACCGACCCTTGGGGCACGGCACTCAATACCGGCTGCGAACTAGACATGGAGCCATTGATCACTACCCGTTGAGCCCAATGATCTAGCCAGCTTTCAATCATAGAATCATAGAATATCAGGGTTGGAAGGGACCTCAGGAGGTCATCTAGTCCAACCCCCTGCTCAAAGCAGGACCAATTTCCAACTAAATCATCCCAGCCAGGGCTTTGTCAAGCCGGGCCTTAAAAACCTCCAAGGAAGGAGACTCCACCACCTCCCTAGGTAACGCATTCCAGTGCTTCACCACCCTCCTAGTGAAATAGTGTTTCCTAATATCCAACCTAGACCTCCCCCACTGCAACTTGAGACCATTGCTCCTTGTTCTGTCATCTGCCACCATTGAGAACAGCCGAGTTTCCATCCTCTTTGGAACCCCCCTTCAGGTAGTTGAAGGCTGCTATCAAATCCCCCCTCATTCTTCTCTTCTGGAGACTAAACAATCCCAGTTCCCTCAGCCTCTCCTCATAAGTCATGCGCTCCAGACCCCTAATCATTTTTGTTGCCCTCGGCTGGACTCTTTCCAATTTTTCCACATCCTTCTTGTAGTGTGGGGCCCAAAACTGGACACAGTACTCCAGATGAGGCCTCACCAATGTCGAATAAAGGGGAACAATCACGTCCCTCGATCTGCTGGCAATGCCCCTACTTATACAGCCCAAAATGCCGTTAGCCTTCTTGGCAACAAGAGCACACTGTTGACTCATATCCAGCTTCTCGTCCACTGTGACCCCTAGGTCCTTTTCTGCAGAATATCCACCTTATACTTCTGAATATCCAGCCCATACTTCTTTAACTTCCTGGCAAGAATACTGTGGGAGACCGTATCAAAAGCTTTGCCAAAGTCAAGGAATAACACGTCCACTGCTTTCCCCTCATCCACAGAGCCAGTTATCTCCTCATAGAAGGCAATTAGTTAGTCAGGCATGACTTGCCCTTGGTGAATCCATGCTGACTGTTCCTGATCACTTTCCTCTCCTCGAAGTGCTTCAAAATTGATTCCTTGAGGACCTGCTCCATGATTTGTCCAGGGACTGAGGTGAGGCTGACTGGCCTGTAGTTCCCCGGATCCTCCTCCTTCCCTTTTTTAAAGATGGGCACTACATTAGCCTTTTTCCAGTCATCCGGGATCTCGCCCGATCGCCATTGCTTTGACTGGGCCCTCCGCTCTCCTCTGGGTGTTAAAGACATGCTAGTTTCAGCTGGGTAGCCACTGTGAGTGGTGGCATCTGTTGAAATTGGCACCATTTTAATGGGTTGGCACAGCTTTCCCTTGCCAGTGCCCAGAAAAAGGTGGAGAGGGGAGACAGTGAAGGAAAAACAACTGGGGCCTCTTTTCCTGCTGCTTTCCCATGATCAACAACCTACCCCACCGTGAGCCAGATGGGGCTGCCTCATCCAGCAGATGACACTTTCCAGAAGATAGTGATGTACTCTTGATCATGACCATACATTTTGCCTTGAAATGTTTTCCACAGCAACAGTTGCCAGGACAACCTGCATCCAAAGCAGCAATTCCAGAAATTTTCCACTGTATCTGCCTCCTCCAGGAGCAGATAAAGGGTCGGGCAGTCGGAAGCTGTGTGAGATATCAATGTAAGCTTCAAATGGCTGGAAATGAAATGCGAGAGTGGGACACACGACTGCCAAGACAGATTTCTTTGTGTTTGTCACTGACAGAAAACACACCTTCCCCTTCTTTGTCCGGCATGTCTGACAGATTATGTTCACTGGTTGCTTTAATACAAGGTAATTAGCTCGATAGTTGCGATTTTACATGCACAAGAGGCAGGGAATTCACAGTCATGGTGCCCTCATTACCCAGAGTTTGCCCTCGTGCCAGAGGGCAGTATTTTCCATTGCTATATATGGAGTTAATTTCATGTGTGTGCAGTGCATTACTGAGTTGCAGTTACCGTGAGAACTACAGCTTTGACTATCATGCTGTTGGGTGTATCTGAACCACAGTGCTGCATCAGCATCAGTTTTTGCATTTAATTTCCTTGGATTTGAGAAGAGCAGAGGAGAATGGCAGCTGCTCACTTGTATTGATGTACAAGTTCAACATGGACTATTGTTTTAATATCTATTTTCTTGTAGTGCCTACCAGATCTCTGGTGCTGGGTACTGTACGAACATAAACGACAGCCCCAAAGATCTTACCGGCAAGACGTGAGCGTCAAATGAATAAGTTTGATGTGTTTATCGGAAAACTTCAGTGAGGAAGGAAAAACATCCCTTTTCCTCCATTTTTGAACTCAAAACCTGCAGGTCAGATCAGACCTCCGAGTATGAAGCCCAGCACAGTGCAAGTTCTGGGCTGCTCCCTGCAGCCAAGCAAAGATGGCTGTCCCACAAAGGGCTCAGATCTTCCGTTGGTGTGTCTCAGCATAGCTCCATTGAGGCAGGGTGCCAGAACAGGGAAGGCCAGGGCGCCATCACTGTAAGGGCGAGCGACGGAGGGGAGGGGGTGGAGAGGAGTGAGCAGGGGCCAGGGTCTTGGGGGGTAGGGGCGGAACCTCAGGGGAAAGGGTAGCGCAAGGGCAGAGCCACACGTCAGGTGCCGGTGACCCCCCGCACACACTTTTAGGGCGCTTCCGTTAGTCCTGTGTTGAGTTACCCTGATTTATACCCACTGAGGTTCCAGTCCCAGATCTGTATAGTCGGAGGGGCCCTGATTCCACTGAGTGACAAAGAGATGAGGGGCAGGGGAGCTTCAGAATTAAATTTCCCTTGGAAAATATTGGTTCAAAACAGGATAAAAAATGTTCTACAAAACTCCAAACTTAAAAAAACCGTCCAAGGGGCTGATGTTTAGAACAGGTCAGGTGTGCCTGAGCGACCCTGTTTTCAGAGCGGCAGTGCAGCCTAGTGCCGAGAGCGGTGAGCTGATGTCAGTGGATTTGGGCTCTAAGTTACCTTTCTGTGCCCCTCTTTCTCTCCTCACCATTGTCTGTCTTGCCCAGTCAGACTGTGACTCTCTTTCCCTGGGTGTATGCACCTCGCACCCGGGGGCACCGATCGTGACTGGGGCCTCTAGGGGCCACATAACATTGCTATTCCTAATCCCCTGCTGAGACGTCATGCAGGTTAACAAAGGGCAAGTGATGAAGACCCAGGTCCAGTCAGGCTTTCAGGGAGAATCTGGGAAACCCAGTAAGTGCTGGCTGATCCGAAGGGTGGAGGATGAGCTTTGACTCCCAGTGCAGGGCCAGGCTGGGCTATTTCTGTTTGGGTTCTAGATACAACAGACAGTTTTTGGGGGGCTGGTTGCAGGCAATGCTCCCCAAAACCTGGCTGGCCCAGGGGCAGATCTGAAGCCCCTTGAAGTTGATGGAAAGACGCCCAGGAACAGGTCTGGTTGTTCTCCCATAGCCCAGCTGGCTGACCCACCCCATCACTGTGCAGCCATTGCAGACTGTCTCAGCTGGGTGGGATTGGCTGAAAACTGTCCCTCGCAGCCCCCTTTGGGAAGGAACAGGAGGCAGCGCAGCTCAAAGTGTCATCTCACCTCTTGCCAGCATGGAAACAGGGCAATAATGAGGGGAGACAAATCGTACTAACGGAGTCACTTGCATTCTAGCTGGGGTGGGGGGTGACGGAGCTGGACAGCCTTGGTGTGATGGAGTCTGATGGAGCCATGTTGCGGAGGCTGCCAGGGCTGTGCAGGGCCGTCAGTATCAGTGTGAAAGGCCGGGGATGCTGGGTCTCTTGACGGGTGTGTCTGCTTCTCGGTGGGTTTGTCAGGCTCCTCCGTGCGAGCTCTGGATTGCTGCGGAAGAAGGACTGCGCTGAACGCTCTGCCAGAAAGTCCTTCCTCTGATTGTTTGTACAGCTCGGAGGCTGTCTGACTGCTGGCTGGACTGGCTGGCACAGAGCCTGGTGCTGCCAGCATGTGACGGGGCTCAGACGTTAGCCTTGTGGGGAAGGCAAGGCATGGGCAGGGGCGGCTCTATGTTTTTTGCCACCCCAAGCACGGCAGTCAGGCGGCTGGTCATGCGGATTTGGCGGCGTTTATGTGCCGAAGGCTGCCTGACTGCCGCCCCTGGGCATGGGATGCCTACAGTGAGAGACTTCGAGCCCCATCTCTGCAGCTTATCACAATGACCCAGAAGTGCTTTGATCACGGTGTGTAGAATGTGTTCACGGGGAGAAAACCCCAGGTACTAAAGCAGGAGTGATGGAAGCTCCCTAAAAGGGGGGGCACCGGTGCCCAAACTGTGGCCCTGCTCCCCACATCGCCTCATGTCCGAGGCTCCACCCACATGCCGCCACTGCCCCCTAAGACCCTACCCCCCTCTTGCTCCTCTCCGCTCCCCCCACCCTGTCACTTGCCCTTACAGGCAGTACAAAGTGAGAGGTCATAGCCCTTCCACTTTTAAAAGTGATGGGGCTGTGGCCCCCCGTCCCGGTGCCCCTGTCCTAAAGGGTTAGTTATCATAGCTGAGAAAGTCAGAACCAGAATCGAGGGCTGGGAGTTAAAACCAGACACATTCCCATTACACATAGGACCCAGTAAGGGCGATTCTCCAAACTCCCAAGGGCAGCGGCGGGTTCTCCAGCTCTCCGTGTCTTCGCATCCGAGTGCGGCTGCATGTCTGGAAGATGCTTTAGCCAGACACAAGTTACTGGGCTCAGGGCAGGGGTAACTAGGGGAAATTCTCTGGCCCGTGATGGACCAAGCGAACGTAAGGGTCCCTTCTGGCCTGAATCTCTCTAGGAATCAGTCGCTGACTCAGTCATGGACCCCTCATGTGACCTTGGACAAATCACCCGGCTCCTCGAAGGTATGAAGGCGCCTAACTCCCATGGGAATCGATCACATTTAGACCTACATACTGTTGAGGATCTGGGCCTCAGCTCCTCCTTGGTGACATGCTTGGTGACATCCCTCCGGTCTGTCTCTCTGCTTTCGTGGGCAGGGACTGTGTGTTTTCCTCTGCATACGTCCAGCACCGGCATGATGGGGCCTGGCTCTCGGCTTGGGTCACTAGGTGCTGCCCTGACACACATCAGAACCGGTGAGATTTCCCCCCCAGGCAGTATTAATTTGCAGTGCCCTACAAGGGCCATGCAGCAAGCTTACCGGGGAAGCCCCACAGCTGGCCAGGCCCTGTCTGGGAAGGGGCATGTGTGATTCCTGGGGGCCGTGAGCACCACAGCACATTGCCATTCCCCGCAGGTGGGTGGCTGGGGGCAGGGCCGGCTCTGGCTTTTTTGCCGCCCCAGGCAAAAAAGCCTCCGCCCGCCCCCCCCCCCGCGGGGGGGGGGGCGGTGCCCGGGGGGGGGGCGGCGAGCCCCGGCGGGGGCTCCGCTCTCCCGCCGGCAGCCGGGGGGAGGGCGCCGGAGGGGAGGGCGGCCGGAGCCCTGGGAGGAGGGCGGCGAGCCCCGGCGGGGGCTCGGCTCTCCCCCCCTCCCCCCCCCCCCCCCGCGGCCAGAGCGCCGGGGGCAGGGCGGCGAGAGGGCGGCGAGCCCCGGCTGGGGCTCGGCTCTCCCCCCGGCGGCCAGAGCGCAGGGCGGCGAGCCCCAGCAGGGGCTCGCCGCTCTCCCCCCGGCAGCCGGGGGGAGGGCGCGGGGGGGGAGGGCGCGGGGCGGCCAGAGCGCCGGGGGGAGGGCGGCGAGCCCGGCTGTGGCCCCGCTCTCCCCGGTGGCCCGAGCGCCGCGCCGCCCCCCTCCAGGTGCCGCCCCAAGCACCAGCTTGGTTGCCTGGTGCCTGGAGCCGGCCCTGGCTGGGGGGCGCCGGAGCAGGCTGCTGGGCCAAGCGTCATTTCAGGCCCCGGGCAACAGCAGCCCCTGCACACAGTGCTGGAGTAGTGAGAGTGACTGGTGGGCAGGAGAGGGTGTGGGAACCCTCCCTCTGTCCAGCCGCAAATGGCTGGAGGAGCAACGAGACAGCTGGGTGGAGAGCAGGGCTGCCGGAGCTGGGGTGCAAGGGGAGCACAGCCCCCACAAAACCCTGTGGCGGGGAGAACCACAGCAACCCAACACGGTAGCATTTAATTTCAGAAAAGGGAACTAGACAAAAAAAAGAGGAGGTTAGTGAAACAGAAATTCAAAGGTACAGCACCAAAAGTGAAATCCCTGCAAGCTGCAAGGAAACTTTTTAAAGACACCATAATAGAGCCTCAACTTAAATGTACACCCCCAAATTAAAAAACATAGCAGGAGAACCAAAAAAGAGCCACCATGGCTAAACAACAAAGTAAAAGAAGCAGTGAGAGGCAAAAAGGCATCCTTTAAAAAGTGGAAGTTAAATCCTAGTGAGGAAAACAGAAAGGAGCATAAACTCTGGCAAATGAAGTGTACAACTAGCCAAAGTCTCATAAAGTAATAGCAAAAAAATGTTTAAGTACATCAGAAGCAGGAAGCTTGCTAAAAAACCAGTGGGGCCACTGGACGATCGAGATGCTAAAGGAGCACTCAAGGACGATAAGGCCATTGTGGAGAATCTAAATGAATTCTTTACTTGTCTTCACGGTTGAGGATGTGAGGGAAATTCCCAAACCCAAGCCATTCTTTTTAGGTGACAAATCTGAGGAACTGTCCCAGACTGAGGTGTCATTAGAGGAGATTTTGGAACAAATTGATAAACTAAACAGTAATAAGTCACCAAGACCAGATGGTATCACTTAAGAGTTCTGAAGGTACTCAAATGTGAAATTGCAGAACTACTAACTGTAGTCGGTAACCTATCATTTAAATCAGCTTCTGTACCAAATGACTGGAAGATAGCTAATGTGACACCAATTTTTAAAAAAGGTTCCAGAGGTGACCCCAGCAATTACAGACCGGTAAACCTGACTTCAGTATCGGGCAAACTGATTGAAACTATAGTAAAGAACAAAATTGTCAGACACATAGATGAACATAATATGTTGGGGAAGATCAGCATAGCTTTTCTAAAGGGAAATCATGCCTCACCAATCTACTAGAATTCTTTGAGGGGGTCAACAAACATGTGGACAAGGGTGATCCAGTGGATATAGTGTACTTAGATTTTCAGAAAGCCTTTGACGAGGTCCCTCACCAAAGGCTCTTAAGCAAAGTAAGCAGCCATGGGATAAGAAGGAAGGTTCTCTCATGGATCGGTAACTGGTTAAAAGATAGGAAACAAAAGGGGAGGAATAAATGGTCAGTTTTCAGAATGGAGAGAGATAAATAGTGGTGTCCCCCAGGGATCTGTAGTGTGCCCTGTCCTATTCAATATATTCATAAATGATCTGGAAAAGGGGGTAAACACGGGGGTGGCAAAATTTGCAGATGATACAAAACTACTCAAGGTAGTTAAGTCCCAGGCAGACTGCGAAGAGCTACAAAAGGATCTCTAAAGACTGGGTGACTGGACAACAAAATGGCAGATGAAATTCAATTTTGATAAATGCAAAGTAATGCACATTGGAAAACATCATCCCAACTATACATATAAAATGAGCAACAGAGGGTCCTGTGGCACCTTTAAGACTAACAGAAGTATTGGGAGCATAAGCTTTCGTGGGCATCTTGCATCTGAAGAAGTGAGGTTCTTACCCACGAAAGCTTATGCTCCCAATACTTCTGTTAGTCTTAAAGGTGCCACAGGACCCTCTGTTGCTTTTTACAGATTCAGACTAACACGGCTACCCCTCTGATATAAAATGAGGGGAGTCTAAATTAGCTGTTACCACTCAAGAAAGAGATCTTGGAGTCATTGTGGATAGTTCTCTGAAAACATCCACTCAATGTGCAGCCGCAGTCAAAACAGTGAACAGAATGTTGGGCATCATTAAGAAAGGGATAGATAATAAGACAGAAAATATCATTTTGCCTCTATATAAATCCATGGTACGCCCACACCTTGAATACTGCGTGCAGATGTGGTCGCCCCATCTCAAAAAAGTTATATTGGAATTGGAAAAGGTTCAGAAAAGGGCAACAAAAATGATTAGGGGTCTGGATTGGCTGCCATTTGTCCATGGGGTCTGTCCCACATACAGTCACGAACTGGTCCCACAGCACCTTGTGTGACAGGTATGGGCACCAATGCCAGAGTGATGGGGGTCTGCCCAGGAACCTCCCCATGCAGAGTCACCCGGCTGGGACAGTGTAAGGGGCAATGTGGTCCAGTGGCTAGGGCATGGGGGCTCAGGGAACCTGGACTCCAGTCAGGGCTCTGTCATGGATGCTGTGTGACCGTGGGCCAATCACTTTCCATCTCCATTCCCCCCCGCCCTTGTTTCTGGACTATAGTGTGAGCTCTTTGGGGCAGGGATTAGCTCTCACTAGTTTTAGTTTAACAAAGAGAAGGTTCAGGGGTGACTTGATCACAGTCTGTAAGTACCCACATGGGGAACAAATATCTAACAGCAGGCTCTTCGATCTAGCAGAGAAAATTCTAATACGGTCCAATGGCTGGGAGTTGAAGCTAGACAAATTCAGACTGGAAATAAGGTGTAAATGTTTAACAGGAAGGTTAATTAACCATGGGAACAATTGATGCTACTAGGATAAGAACACTGCAGTGTTGCTGTGCATGGTTAACCAGATCTAAGCAGGTTTCAGAGTGGTAGCCGTGGTAGCCTGCATCAGGAAAAAGAACGAGGAGTACTTGTGGCACCTTAGAGACTATCGCAGCCCTGGGAGTTTGAGAGGGAGGGCTCCAGACTGCTGCCAGAGCTCAGTCTGGAGGGTCTGGGGGGAAGGGACGTTGTAAAGGGGGGCCCAGGTACTGGTAACCAACAGTTGGGGCACAGCAGCTGTGCCCGCCCCCCTGGAGTTATCCTAGGGAACACTCCCGCACTGCCCCTGGGAAAGACTAGGTGACCTCTTTGGCCAGCCCCGTCTCTCGGGGCAGATTCTGTGATCACTCCCAGGGGAACGTGGAGAAGGAGAAGAGCACCCGCTCCTAATGCAGAGTCCCCCTCCCCCACCGGCACCGCACATCCTGTATCCTTGTTGCAGGGAAAGCCTAACAAAAGAAAGGAGCGATAGGGAAAGACTCAGGAGATAGATGTGGGGCCGTGCAGTGGGGCAGGGCCTGAGGCAGCATGCGGTGAGTAAGGCTGGGGGGGCCATGTGGTGATGTAGGGTGGGATGTGTTTGGATGGGGGAGAGGATAGCCATGCAGTGGGGCAGCATGGGAACTGTGCAATGGGGCAGGGCCTGAGGCAGCCTGCAGTGAGTAAGGCTGGGGGGCATGTGGTGGTGTAGGATGGGGGTGTGTGCAGTGGGGTACAGCTGTGGGGGAGGAGAGCCATGCAGTGGGGCAGGCCAAGGGAGCTATGAAGTGGGGTAGGGAGGCGAACTGTGCAGTGGAGCAGGGCTGAAGGTGGCATGCAGTGTGGAAGACTGGGGGGCATGTGGTGGTGTAGGGTGTGGGGTGGGATATAGCTGGGGGGGAGGGGAGCCATGCAGTGGGGCAGGCCCTGTGTAGTGGGCAGGGTGGGTAACTGTGCAGTGCGAGTGACTGTTAGCCATGCAGTGCGAAGGGTGTCCCTTTACAGATGAATGAGGCAGCTATAAAGCTGTCCTCTGCAGCGGGTGCAGGACTCCCAGGCTCCCCTATCACTTTCTGCCCCTGGGCTGATGACAGTTCACTCTGCTGCAGCAGGCCCTGGGCAAGATCAAATAATCTAGGTGCACCCTATTGATCTAGCCTAGTATGGCAGAGCTATTAGCCCTAAACGCTGGTCATTATCCAAGCCATCCAGAAGATTGGCCATGCATATTTATAACTTGGGGCTCCAGCTGCAGCGGGAATGACTGCGGCAGGGGGCACTCAGGGTAATGAAATCCATGGGGTAATGAGCATGGAGCAGGTGGGGGGAAGGCCGGCTTGTAAAGGACAGAGAGCTCCCTTTGAAAAGAAACGCTGCAGATTTCTACAGCCCCAGACGCTGCGCTTTGCAATTGCTAAGGCCCAAAGGCCATAGCAGATCGGCCCCACGTTGCCATCAGGTAGGCCATAGCGGATCGGCCCAGCATCACTATGGGCTAGGCCGCAGCAGGTTGGAGCAGTGTCGCCATTGGGTGAGCCATAGTGGAGCGGAAGGGGCTGTTCTCAGCAGGTTTAGGAAATGTTCCGCCTCAGCTGTTGGGTCCATTGCTTCACAGTTCCCTGGGACAAATTTTGATCTGGACTCACTCACGCTCATGCGACTCCATAGCAGTCAATGCCATTACAGAACGTGTCCCAGTGGCAGTGAAAAGCAGAAGCAACTGTCACAATTCAAGGATTGCTGACTCCTTCAGTCTCCACAAACTTCTGCCTCCTCCAGAGTGTGTGAAAGGAGTTGTGCTCCCCCTGGCTCCACCTCTGGGGGGGCAGCACCCCATGTTGCTGGTGGTGGTGCATTCCCCAGCTCTCTCCACGGCTTGGGAGGTATAAAGCCCACTGGCCGAGGTGGCTGGGGGCAATCTAAAGCCGTGGTCAAGTGTGTGCAAATAGTTGGGTAGCCAGGAGATGTGGGGGCACTGCTGCCCGGCACACCGGGGCTGGCGACGCTGCCGCCCTGTGCACCTGGGCTGGCTGCGCCACTGGGAGCACCCGGGCTGGGGCCTCACCCCCCGGCCACCCGGTGCTGGGGACCACAGTGGGGGTGTTCTGGGCACCTGTGGGGGAGGTGGGCTATAGAGGGTGGGGGAGGCCTTGGGCACAAGGGGAGGGGCCGGGAGCTAGTCTCCCCTAACAGCCGGGTCACCCTTGGGAACTGGTCATGGTTCACACCCAGTTTGCATGGATGTAAGTGAGGGCAACAAGGAGCAGATCCTGGTGAACTAGGCCTAGGTTAAACTATGGCAGGCTATTAACATTCACAGCCTGGAGATCCCAGCACAGCTTTTCTGTGCATCGGGCGTAGTGAAGGGGAAAACAAGGCCAGATTTTGCCATGCCCTGTGGATCCCCTTTGCTGCTCTAATAAGGAACAGCTGTCCATCTTTATTCTTCATTGTTTTCCATGTGCATGAGCAGAGCGGGCAATCTCTGCAGAGTATGGTGGTATTTAAAGGCTCAGTACCAGCGATTCTCCCTCTGCTACAGCTCAGAGACTCTCTTTGACTTGTTTTATTTGGGAACTGTCAACACATCTGGAATTGAGGGTCTAACAGCATGGGCTGGATCTAGGCAGAAAGCAACGTTTCCCCCCTACAGCTCCCCTAACACCGCCCCCCACCGTGTGACCTAGAGCAGCCACTGCTATTCCAGTCCTGAGCGTCCCCTCGCACCCAGCTCTGCTGATGCACCTCAGGCCTGACCCACAGCCTACTCTGCTGTGCCCGCCCTGGGCTCCTCACATGCACACAGCCCTCCTGATGCTCCTCAATCCCACCCCATGACGCACTTTGCTATTCCAGCCATGGCACCCCTATGCCCGCAGCCCCTCTGCTAATGTAGTCCTGGGCGCCCCACTGGTGCATGGGAATACAGAAACAGGCCACCTGGCATCACTCCGAGGGCCAGGGCCGGCTCTAGGTTTTTTGCCGCCCCAAGCAAAAAAATGTTTGGCTGCCCCCCACCCTAGCGCTGGTCTACCCCCACAGCCCTCTGCCAGCCCTGGGCTCTCCCCCCACCCCCACCTCTCTGCCACCCCAGCCCTGGGCTCTCCCCTCCCACCCGCACCCCCTGCTGCCCCAACTCTGGGCACCCCTCTTTCCCCTCACCAGTGCCCCCCACACCCACACACCCCCTGCCGCCCCAGCCCTGGGCTCTCCCCCCTCCACCCGCACCCCCTGCTGCCCCAGTCCTGGGCTCTCCTGCTTTGAGCAGGGGGTTGGACTAGATGACCTCCTGAGGTCCCTTCCAACCCTGATATTCTATGATTCTCCCCTGCCAACTGCACCCTCCTTCCGCCCCAGCCCTGGGTCACTGGTAACTCGCTCCCAGGGCGGGTCATTCAGCAGGAATTTTAGATGTGCACAGAACACAGACAGGATTGGTTCCCATATGGTTACAGAACTGCAGTAAAGTGGAACAATTTTCAGCTTGTGTGATTGGAGGATATCTGGATGCATATTATAAGACTGTCCTCCATAAATGAGGAAAAGTTGAGGTGCCTTTATTATGCTTTTGGTCCACTCTTTCTTTCTATGGGGAATTTGCCAATGCAATATCACTGTCTTCCTTTTAAACAAATAAAACTAAAAAACAAAAACAAAAAGGCAATGGCTGTTGAAAATAGCAATTCCAGTCCTAATAACCACTGGGAAGAATTTCTTGCTCAATTTGATCCCACTTTTTCTACAGCAAGTTACAGTGGATCAGTATATTTGATTTGGGAGAAATGAAGTAACAGCTGCCCAAATTGAGCTTGAGCACTCCTGAATTTTGAGGTGTTCAAATCTGGAAGGCAGGTGCTAGACTCTCTTTCTGAATATTAGCTATATCTGGAAAGGAAAAGTCAATTTCTGCTTCCATGGCTCAGAAGTGGAAATCCTCCTACGTGCCTGGTACTGTATCTAAAGCTGCCCAGGTCCAGAGCCTCCCCTCCCTTACTTTTCATTTTAAATTCTAGTGGGATCCACGTACCTCCCTTGCTAGGCTTCAGATAGAGAGGGGCACTGTCCATTTAGTCCACCCAATTCTTTCTTTGGGGGCTGCAAGGTGAGGTCACACCAGTATCCCTAATCCAGGCTGGGGATGTCTGGGGCAAAGCCTTCTACTCCTTGGGCATACTTGTTCCCCGTTCACAGTGCCACCCCGTTCTAGCAGTGAGCTCTCCATTCACAGCAAGCTGCAGCATGGCTCAGCTACCTCACTCCCTCCCCCTCCCTTTCCTGTTGACAGCGGCCAAGGGAATGCTGGGAAATGTAGTTCTTTCCCTGCTCCAGGGCTGGGTCTATAGGCAGGGAGCTAACCAAGGAACTACAGCTCCCAGGGCCCCCTGTTGGTTCTCAGCTCCCATGCTGGCTCTCTGCCGGCTGCCGCCCCTGCAAAGGGGCTGCCCCAAGCACCTGCTTGCTTTGCTGGTGCCTAGAGCCGCCCCTGCCGAGGGCCACTCGCTGCTGTAAATCCGGGGTGACCCTGCTGAAGCAGCTGGCTTTGTGCTGGTTACTGGACATCCTGCAAAGTGGACTGGGGGCACTGCCACACTGCATTCCCATTCAGAGAGCCCCTGCGGATGAAATGAATGGGCCTAGGCTGGTACCGCAGAGCCTCCGAAAACAATTAGGGCCAAAGTAACATAGCAGCAGTTGCTTCCCGTGCAGGCTGACGTGGCAGCTGGTGGCGCACATTAGGTATTGATTAAATAAATCCCTCTGGCGGGCGGTGACAGTGGGAAATATGCTGGAGTCACCTGCCGCCCCGGCAGAAGTCACACTAAATCTTCCTGCAAAGTGGCAGTAAATCTACCCCTGAAGCACAGCGGCTGCCCTGTGCTGGCAGAGCGGCTGCCCTGTGCGAGCATAGCCAAGAGCCCCATGAAGGCATAGTGGGCACGGCCCAGATGCACTGGAAGCCACGTGAAGGCAGAGCAGGCATGGCCCTGGAGCCCTATGCTGGCCAAGCAGGCACCATGCTGGCACAGCCTGGGTATGCCAGGAGCCCTGCGCTGACAGAGCAGGTACAGTCCTCATGCGCCAGGAGCCCCGTGCTGGCAGAGCTGGCATTGTGCAGGAATAGCCTGGGTGCACCGGAAGCCCTGTGCTGGCAGAGTGGGCATGCTCTGCATTACAGGCTGCAAACGAGGGGGGTTGTTTGGTGCCACACCATGAGTGTTCAGTTATACCCACCTCCACACTACTACCAACTGGGGGGAGCAGGGCAGGGATTCCCTTGGAGGCCGGCAGCCCTGATCTTAGACAGGGCAGAGCTGATCTTAGACAGGGCAGAGCCGCTGGCTTAGACATGTGCCTGGTACAAGAGCCGGGGCTCCAATGCTCTAAGCCCTCCCGCCATGGCTGGGAACCGGACGCACGCCTTCTAGGAGGTAGGGCAGAGCAATGGGCACTAGGCTGCGGGGCCAGATGCCCAGCTGGTGGAAATCACACAAGCAGCAGAGCTGGCCCTTCAATTCCAGTCTGGCCTGGCAGCATTGAAGGGGCTTTTAGCTGCCGGCCTCCCCTTGCCCTCAGCAGAGCAGGCTCAAGGTCCCCAGGCCAATCCTGCCAAGCGCCCAGTGCAGAGTGACGCAGGGGGCTCTAGCGCACTGGCTGTGGATGGGATGCAGGAGAGTCAGGGGCCTGTCCCCAGGCAGGAGCGGCTCTGTCTTGCCCTGGTCGGACAGACATGGAGCTCTGGCATGCTCACTCCTCCAGGGTTCCCCTGTCAGCGACCGGGCTGTGGGAAGTCAGGGCTAGTGGCTAGAGCCAGAGTCAGGACCAGGAGTCAAGCCAAGCTCACTGTGCGCACTGGTCCCCCTGGAGACTGAGCTAACTCATCCCACGCTCAGTACTGAGACCCCGGGGACCTTGTCTGCTCTGCTCTCTCCTCAAGGCAGGACAGTCCTGGCCCCACCCCCTCGGGTTCCCACGTACCGAAGCAGGCCCTCGCGGCCCATTAACCCCACCGCTATCGGAGAGTGCTTTGGCACCCAAGAGACATTAGCAGGGTGAAGGCAGCAGGAGGTGGGGGGCAAGATGCCAGGTCCGTTCCTGCTCATCAGTGGTGCTGATACTGTCTGTTCTTCTCCTTTAAGCTGTCAGCTGGCACCAGCACCCAATGGCTTGAGCAAGCTCCTGGAGGGGCATACAGGATGGGCAGGGAGCCCCAAGACCAAGGGGAGAGGTGATGGCCAGCCAGGAACGTCCTGGGGGCTGCTGGCCTAGACCCCTCAGCCTTGGCCAGGCCCAGTCTGATAGCCATGAGTGGTGATGCCCCTGGGAGGAGAGTGCTAGACGCTGGTGCCAATGAAGATACATGTTTGAAGAGAGTCACTGCATTGGTGTCTCCGCTGGGTGGGCCTGGAGATAGAGGGCCAGTGTCCCAGCGGAGGGAAGCAGGCGAGATGCAGTTGCCCATCTCACAGGCGGCACCTCTGCTATCTGAATGGGGCAGCAGAGCCAAGAACACACCTGCGCCAGTCACACTCTCACACTGCATCAGCAGTGCCGGGGCATCCCATTACGGCGCTGAGCTCCAGTGCGGTAGGGGCCATGCGGTTGCTAAGCCAGGATTGCTCAGTGGAGGTGTGGGCTAGAGGCAGAGCCCGAGCCGTGTTCCCAGCTGCATCCCTGCGACCAGATCGGGAAGCGGCATCGCATGGCTGCCTTTATGCAGGGGATAATTATAATCAAGGCACTCAGCAGGCTGCCACTACAGCAATTAGCTCCTAGCCACTGTGGAGTGGGGGGCTGGGTCAGAGGGCAGCCCCCACCTTTGGACTGTCATTGGCATCGCACAATCGGCAGCTGCCATGGCCCCCCTCCCCCATCCCTACCCCTGCAACCTGGCCTGGGTCAGAGTATGCGCATCCAAGCTGATAAGTCCGGTCTGAGCCTTGGGGCTGATTATCATCTAACTGACCCCAGTCTCAGCCCAGCATAATTCTATGAACATCAAGGGAGTGACTCTTGATTGCCACCGGGGCAGACCAGGATCAGCCTTCCCCACCCTGAGATGCTGCTGCTGACTCCCATCAGTTAGAATGGTAGAATTATATGACTGGAAGGGACCTCAAGAGGTCATCTACTCCAGTCCCTGCACTCATGGCAGGACTAAGTATGATCTAGACCAGGGGTCGGCAACCTTTCAGAAGTGGTGTGCCGAGTCTTCATTTATTCACTTTAATTTAAGGTTTCACGTGCCAGTAATACATTTTAATGTTTTTAGAAGGTCTCTGTATTAGTCTATATATTATATAAGTAAACTATTATTGTATTGTAAAATAAACAAGGTCTTCAAAATGTTTAAGAAGCTTCATTTAAAATTAAATTAAAATATTGATCTACGCCGCCAGCCTGCTCAGCCCGCTGCTGGTCTGGGGTTCTGTTCACCTAGGCCGGCAGTGGGCTGAGCGGGGCCTGCGTCCGGGACCCTGGCTGGCAAGGGTCCGGTAGCCAGAACCCCAGACCGGCAGTGGGCTGTGCAGGGCTCAGCTCGCTGCCGCTCAGGGGTTCCATCTGCCGGCTCCTGCCAGCCGGGATCCCGGCTGCCGGACCTGCTCAGCCCGCTGCCGGTCTGGGGTCCTGGCCCTGCCCACATACAGTGGGTACCTACCTTCTCCCTGGTTCTGGCCCATTCTCTTCCTCTCTCTCTGTACTGAGCTGAGGGTGGGAGTGCACTGAGCACAGGGCTGGGGGCGAAGGAGCAGGCTGGGGGTTGGGGTGTAGGCCAGGAGCTAGAATGAGGGAGGGGGCTCAGGGTTGGGGCAGGAGGTTTGGGTGTGGAGCGCTTACCTGGGCAGCTCCCATTTGGTGCGAGGGGTGCAGGAGCTCCCGTTTGGTGCTCAGGGTGGGGGTGGGGATGTGGGGGGGGCGCAAGAGTCAGGGCAGAGGGCTGGGGGCATATGACAGGGGTGCAGGTGTCAGGGCATGGGGGGCCTGGGTATGTGTGGGGGTGCCAGAGTCAGGGCTGGGGTTGTGGGGGGGGTGAAGGAGTCAAGCAGAGGGCTGTGTGTGTGTGAGCGGGTACAGTGCTCAGGACTGGGGCCTGGGGTGTTTGCAGGGTGCAGGCCTGGGGGGGGGCGTGCTTCAGGACTCAGGGCAGAGGGCTGGGTGTGTGTGTGGGGGGGTCAGGGCAGAGGTCTGGGGGGGTGCGGGGCTGCAGGGCTGGGTGTGTGGGGGGGTACAGGGCTCAGGGCACGGGGGGGGGGGGGGGGGGCGGGGGCGCAAAGAAGAGCGGGCCGGGCTAGGCTGGGCAGGATTTTTAATGGCATGCTGCAGCAGCGTGCCATTAAAAATCGGCTCCCGTGCCGGCTATGGCACGCGTGCCATAGGTTGCCGACCCCTGATCTAGACCATCCCTGACAGGTGTTTGTCCAATCTGCTCTTAAAAACTTCTAATGATGGCGATTCCACAACCTCCCCAGGCAATTTATTCCAGTGCTTAACCACCCTGACAGTTAGGAAGTTTTTCCTAATGTCCAACCTAAATTGCCCTTGCTGCAATTTAAGCCCATTGCTTCTTGTCCTATCCTCAGAGGTTAAGAACAACAATTTTTCTCCCTCCTCCTTGTAGCAACCTTTTATGTACTTGAAAACTGTTAGGTCCCCTCTCAGTCTTCTCTTCTCCAGACTAAGGGCTTACATTTTATAGCGCTCTAACTTGAAAAATCACCCCCCTGAGTGCAGCAAGTCTGAGCGCTTTAAAGCGCTAGTGTAGACAGGCTCTCAGCGCTTGGAGATAGTCCCCTCATGGAGGTGGATTACCAGGAGCGCTGGGTTCATAGCACTGCTACGGGAGCGTTCCTGCGGCAGCGCTTTGAAGTTTCCAGTGTAGACATACCCTAAACAAACCCAATTTTGAGGCGCCCAGAAATGGATATAATACTCCAACTGAGGCCTATCAGCGTGGAGTAGAGCGGAAGCATTACTTCTCGCGTCTTGCTTGCAACATTCCTGCTAATACATCTCAGAATGATGTTTGCTTTTTTTGCAACACTGTTCACTCATTTAGCTTGTTATCCACAACAGTCCCCAGATCCCTTTCCGCAGTACTCCTTCCTAGGCAGCCACTTCCCATTTTGTATGTGTGCAACTGATTGTTCCTTCCTAAATGGAGTACTTTGCATTTGTCCTTACTGAATTTCATCTTATTTATTTCAGACCATTTCAACCATTTCCAAAAGGTTTCCCCCCCCCCCCCCATTCCCCATCTCATCCGAGCCACAAGGGAACATGAATGATGTGAATATAGTCACAGCTGTGTCTCTATCAATATGGGCTGGAGGCAGACCCCTCCCAGTTATTGCCACCGCTTTGCTCATTTGAAAAAAAGAAGTAACCAACATGTCCAAAGAGAAGCCACTGAAATCCCCGATGGGAAGGATGGCCAGGCACAAATGGGACCTCTCCTGGAGCAGCACAAAGTGAGCTAATGAATTATTAGAGTTCGAGTTAAGACCTATTGATTTTGTATCGTTCTAATTTCTCAAGCAACAGGGCACAGGCTAAAGGGATTAAACCCAGGCTAACTGACAGGTCTCCACGTGTAATTGGAAAGGAGGAATCAGCATCCAGCAGGTGTTTTTCTAGTGGGAGCCCGCAGGAGCCTTCCACTATTTAATGATTATCAACTACCTGGAGAAAAAAAAAAAAAAAACCAACATAAAATGATCAGTGGTAAAGTCTGCAGATGACACACAGATTGTGGGGAGTGGTAATTAATGGAAAGGACAGGCCACTGGTGCAGAGCGATCTGCTTCATTCAGTAAGCTGGGTGCACGCTGGATTTTAAGTTAAGGTTGTGAATCTAGGAACAAAGGAGTAGGCCATACTTACAGGGCGGGGGACTCTACCCTGGGAAGCAGTGACTCTGAAAAGGATTTGGGGGTCAAAATCAGCTGAACATGAGGTCCCAGTGCGATGGTGTGGCCAAAAGAGCTCATGCCATCCTGGGATGGCTAAACAGGGGAATCTCAAACAGGAGTAGAACACCTCTATATTTGGTGCGGGTGCGACCGCTGCTGGAATCCTTTGTCCAGTTCTGGTGCCCACAATTCAAGAAGGATGTTGATAAACTGGAGAGGGGCCAGAGAAGAGCCATGAGAATGCTTAAAGGATCAGAAAACCTGCCGTATAGTGGGAGACTCAGGGAATCTATATAATATAACAAGGGAAGGTGAAGGAGTGACTTGATCCTGCCTATAAGGGTATAGCAATCGATTTATCCGGGAATCGATATATCGCATCTCGTTAAGACGCGATATATCAATCCCCGAATGCGCTCACCGTCAACTCCGGAACTCCACCAGAGCGAGCGGCGGTAGCGCAGTCGACGGGGGAGCCGCGGCCGTCGATCCCGCGCCGTGTGGACCCCAGGTAATTCGATCTAAGATATTCGAAGTTGCGTATCTTAAATCAATCTCTCCCCCCCCCCAGTGTAGACCAGCCCTAAGTATCTACATGGGGAACAGAAATTTGATACTAGAGGGCTCTGCAATCTAGCAGAGAAAGGTCGAACCCAGGGGTCTCAAACACACGGGTGCGGCCCATGGGGCTATTTCCTGCAGCCCGCGCGCCCCCACAGCCTACCTCCAGGCCAGGGGTGGGCAAACTACACCCACGGGATTGCCCCCCTCGAGCCCCGCGCCGCTCCCTGAAGCGGCTGGCATCACGTCCCTGTGGCGGGGGGGAAGGGGGAGCAGCAGAGGGCTCCCTGTGTTGCCCTGGTTTCCAGGCACCGCCCCCCCCCCCCCCGCAGCTCCCATTGGCCGGGAACAGGGAACCGCGGCCAATGGGAGCTTCGGGGGAGATACCTGGAGGAGCAGCAAGCAGCGTGGGGAGCCCTGCGTCCTCCCTCCCCCAGGGGCCGCAGGGACATGGTTCCAGCTGCTTTGCGGAGCGGGGCCCTGGTGTGCGCCGCTGCCACCCTGGAGCCACTTTAGTTAAGTGGCTCCAGGCCAGAACCCCTCCTGCACACCCTGCCCTGAGCCCCCTGCTGCATCCCACACCCCTTCTGCACCCCAACCCCCTGCCCTGAGCCCCCTGCCTGAACCCCAACCCCCTGCTTCACCCCAACCCCCTGCCCTGAGCCCCCTGCCTGCACCCCAATCCCCTGCCCTGAGCCCCCGCCACACCCCACATCCCTCCTGCACCCCAACCCCCTGCCCTGAGCCCCCTGCCTGCTGCACCCCAACCCCCTGCCCTGAGCCCCCTGCTTCACCCTGACCCCCTGCCATACCCCTCACCCCTCCTGCACCCCATACCCCAACTCCCTGCCCTGAGCCCTCTGTTGCACCGTGCACCTCAACTCCCTGCCCTGAGCCCCCATCACACCTCTGGGGGCAGGGAGGGGGCAGGGCAGGGGTGGGGCCTCATGGAAGGGGTGGAGTGGGGGCAGGGCCGGGGGCAGCGAGGGGGAGTGTCAGTGATGCGGCCCTTGGGCCAATGAACTAGTCCTCATGTGGCCTTCCTGGTCATTTGAGTTTGAGACCCCTGGTCTAACCTAAGCCAATGGCCGGAAGTTGAAGTGACAAATTCAGCATGGAAATATGGTGCAAATTTTGAACAGTGAGAGTTAACCACTATTGGAACAACTTACCAAGGGTCATGGTGGATTCTCCATCGCTGGCCATTTTTAAAAATCAAGAGAGGAGGTTTCTCTAAAAGATCTGCTCAAGTTCACCCACAGCTAGTGCTGCAAGAATTACACCAGGGCAGCCCCACGGTCTGTGCTCTGCAGGAGATCAGATGAGTTGATCACACTGGTCCCATCCTGCCTTGGGGTCTCTGAATTGTTATTTTGGCAGTGCCTAGAGCCCACCCAAGAGCAGACCCCATTGTGCCGGGTGCTGTACAAACACTGAGCAGAAGCCAGACCCTGCTTCATAAGCCTGAATTTAGAGACAACATTTCTCAGGGTGTAGAAAGACATGAATGACTCTTGGGAAACAATCACCAGCACCAAGGAGATCTTTTAATCCTGAAGGATTCCAAAGAGATTTTTAAATGTTCGACATCCAGGAATCATTTCCCCCAGCACTGAAATGCAGCCACCTCTGAGGTGTGTGGGGCAGCTGTTGAACAACACCCAGTCACCAGCACAAGACTTTGGGGATGGAAGGTCACCTGCCTGACTCAGTTTTGCCGAGATCTTTAACAGCAGCAGGCCCCAACTCTGCAGCTCCTCTGATGGACACTGCCTCCAGCAGTGCCTGGGCATCCCTGACTGAGCAAGCTCCCTACCACACCCCCATGGCCCCATTTCGCAGCTCCTGGACTTTACCATCCATACGCAGACCAGCCTGCCCCTGTGCATGGCAGTGAAATGTTCAGAACTGAGCCAACCTTGCTGCACTCCCCTGGGGGGTTTGTACCTACAGGGCCGGGGTTGACAGAGGGGTAATGAGAGCCACCAGCTGGCTGCAGCCCTCCCAGTGAGCTGGCTCATCCCTAACCCAGGGAGAATCAGTGGGGAATGACAGACCCATGACCCAGCCAGGATACTTCCCTCCCCCTGCCAAGGGCGCTCTCCCACCCTGCCCTGCAGCATGGCACTGGGGCTGAGCTGTGTGGCCCCAGAGATGGAGGGGCTTGGCAAAGGATTGGAGTACAACACTCACCGTGCCTGGGGGCAAGGGCCGGTGCTGCAGCACCTCTGCCTCAATTTCCCCATAGTGATCCTCTGCCTCTTCCCACCGTAGAGATGACTCTGCCCCCAGTTGAGTCCCTTTGAAGCATCCAACCCTTTCCGAGCTAACAGTTCCCTTCAGACAATGGCCAAGGAAAGCACAGAACAGACCAGTCTCCGGCCCCACAGGGCTCAGCCTGCAGCTCCCTTCCCTGCAGAAAGGCTCTCAGCGGCAGGGAAGTTGCTGGGCCAGAGCTGGGAGGCCCGTGCAGGGCACGGGCTGACCTGTACCAGGCAGGGAGGATGTGGGAGCATGGCTGGATCTGTGGCTGGGACCCGGTGTCAGGCATCTTCTCCGACTGGTTTCTCCCCTGGCGGTGGCTCCATTTCCTTCCTGGCTCAGATCAGCACCGGGGCAGATGGTGCTGGAGCGAGGGATGGGCAGGATGGTACTGGGTGAGCCTTTGCCCCATCTGTCTGCCAACGCTCCTCAGGCTGACCTGTTGGGCCAGCCCCCAGCCTCCCTGTGCCACTCGCTCACACCAACGGACTGGCACTGTGGGCCACCCTCCGGTGACTGGGTTGAGGCCAGGAAACTCATCCCACTTGGCCATGGTCAAAGGCTGGGTGGCTCTGCCTGATGGCTGCCCACAAGTCAGGTTACCCCACCAGCCATGACAGGGCCCAGCTCCGGCTGCACAGCAGCGCCTCGAGTCCAGACGCAATGTGGCAGCTGACACAAGGGACATCGGGGCATGCAGACCTCCACCATGGGAGCAACGCACAGTCTGCTCCAGCGAGGGCCCCATAGTGCGGCTCTGGGAGATGCACCTGCCTTAGGCCAGGCAGATCTCGGGCTGCCAGCAAAGGGATCCAAGACTGGGCATTGAGGGCTCTGTGCCTGGTGGAATGGCTCCGCAAATAGTTGCGCTGCTGCAGGGAAAGCGCTGGAGCTCTTTGGCACTATGGCCAGGCAGCTTGCTGCCCAGAGAGCACCGCTAGGAGGCTGGCACATGTCATGCAGCCAGCGCCATGGCATAGCACCGCGTATGGGTGTCTGGAACCAGCGCCCCAGCTCACTGCGCAGGGAGGCCTGCAGGGAGTGCCAAGCTCAACCCATTGCTCTGGTGGGGCTCCAGGGAGCAGAACAGGGGTGCTGCCAAGAGGGGGAGCCGCACGGGGGGTGAGGGCGCAGCAGCTGCAGATACATAAGCAAATTACAGGGACCAGAGGGCTGGTATCTGGGGAGATGGATAGGGGATAGGGGCCTGGGCATGGGAAGGAGATGGGAGCCAGGGCAGGGGGATGGGCAGGGGATACAGGCCAGGGCAGGGAGCTGGTACCAAGGGTGAGACCAGCAGGAAGCCCCACTGTAAGCTGGCATGGGGGCATGATACAGTGCCCTGGGCCCCCCATGTCAGTGCAGCTCCCGGCACAGAGGAAGTGAGGCTGACAGCACTGGCATGTCTCACCTCAGTCCCTGGGGGGGGGGGGGGGAGGGAAATCAAGGAAACCATTTTGAAGCACTTTGAGGAGAGGAAGGTGATCAGGAAGAGTCAAAATGGATTCACCAAGGACAAGTCATGCCTTACCAACCTGATTGCCTTCTATGAGATAACTGGCTCTGTGGATATGGGGAAAGCCGTGGATGTGACTTTAGCAAAGCTTTTGATACGGTCTCCCGCAGTATTCTTGCCAGTGTAAGCAGAGTCAGGATGAGCTCTACCCTGCAAGTTACAAAAGTATGGATTGGATGAATGGACCATAAGGTGGATAGAAAGCTGGCTAGATTTTCAGGCTCAACGGGTAGTGATCAATGGCTCCATGTCTAGTTGGCAGCCGATCAAGCGGAGTGCCCCAGGGTCGGTCCTGGGGACTGGGGCTGGTTTTGTTCAACATAGAAGATTAGGGTTGGAAGAGACCTCAGGAGGTCATCTAGTCCAACCCCCTGCTCAAAGCAGGCGCAACCCCAACTAAATTATCCCAGCCAGGGCTTTGTCAAGCCAGGCCTTAAAAACCTCTAAGGATGGAGATTCGACCACCTCCCTAGGGAAACCATTCCAGTGCTTCACCACCCTCCTAGGGAAATAGTGTTTCCTAATATCCAACCTAGACCTCCCCCACTGCAACTTGAGACCATTGCTCCTTGTTCTGTCATCTGCCACCACTGAGAACAGCCGAGCTCCAGCCTCTTTGGAACCCCCTTTCAGGTAGTTGATCATCCAGATCTTTATTAATAATCTGGATGGCGTGGATTGCACCCTCAGCAAGTTTGCAGATGACACTAAGCTGTGGGGAGAGGTAGATACACTGGAGGGTAGGGATAGTGTCTAGAGTGATCTAAACAAATTGGAGGATTGGGCCAAAAGAAATCTGATGAGGTTCAACAAAGACAAGTGCAGAATCCTTAGGACGGAAGAATCCCATACACCACTACAGGCTGGGGACCAACTAGCTAAGCAGTGGATGAGAACAAGGAGCAATGGTCTCAAGTTGCAGTGGGGGAGGTCTAGGTTGGATATTAGGAAACACTATTTCACTAGGAGGGTGGTGAAGCACTGGAATGGGTTACCTAGGGAGGTGGTGGAATCTCCTTCCTTAGAAATTTTTAAGGTCAGGCTTGACAAAGCCCTGGCTGGGATGATTTAGTTGGGAATTGGTCCTGCTTTGAGCAGGGGGTTGGACTAGATGACCTCCTGAGGTCCCTTCCAACCCTGATATTCTATGATTCTAAGCTGGATATGAGTCAGCAGTGTGCCCTTGTTGCCAAGAAGGCTAACAGCATATTGGGCTGCATTAGTAGGAGCATTGCCAGCAGAGAGAGGGAAGTGATTATTCCCCTCTACTCAGCACTGGTGAGGCCACAGCTGGAGTATTGCATCCAGTTTTGGGCACCCCACTACAGAAAGGATGTGGACAAATTGGAGGGAGTCCAGCGGAGGGCAACAAAAATGATTAGGGGGCTGGGGTACATGACTTACAAGGAGAGGCTGAGGGAACTGGGCTTTAGTCTGCAGAAGAGAAAAGTGAGGGGGGATTTGATAGCAGCCTTCAACTTGCTTGTGTCACCCAGAGAAGCCAGCATTAGCTGATGAATTCTCCCATCTGTTAGGGGGCTTATTCCTTCACCCTCTCACTTCCCTGGTCCTTCTCACATGAACAGAGAGCAACAATACCCGAAGTCCAAAGGCGCAAACAATTCAATGTTTATTGGGGTGAACTTCCAGCAAGCATGATTCCAGTTTCCTTCCTCAGTGTCCCCCTTCCCAGCTCTGACACCACAGAGCCTTGCCTATCTCCCTATTCCCATTTCCCCCCCACTTAACAAAACATGATTCCAGTTCCCCCACCCCCAGTCCCTGTTCCCATTCCCCCCCCTTTACTTCCTGATTGACTACAGACTATATAGTAAAACGTGAGTTCTGCTTAGCTCTACCTTAACCAATCATTTTACTGAAATGTAACTAACCAATCCTGACACATTGTAACATGGCTATTTAACCAATTATATCCCACCAACTTAATTGGTTTACACCCAACAAAATTAATTATACAGCAGACAAACAATTACAGAACCAGACAGAGATTATACAGACAAACAATGGGGAAGTAGAGACTACAGTGATAGAACAATACAGAAATGAGGATTTCACATTCCAGCTATTGATAAGTGAGTTCTTGCCAGCCAGGATGCTATCAAACTAAGTTTCCTTTTACATCTTCTAGGCTCTTCCCTTTCTCTGGAGGGGATAGATCGGATCACCTTCCTAACAGCCCCGTAGCACCTTATTTCAGTGTGACTAGTTGGAATGTAAGGATGTGACCGTACACTTCCCAGTTTATGGCTGCCTCTGCTGCTTAGCCAAAGGCCTTAGCCTAAGAACCAGGCCTCCGACTGTCCCTTACACATACAGAGAGTGATTTTGATTCTCTTTTATACCTCTAACTAGCTAAGTGATAAGAATACACCTAAATTCTTAAAGTATAGGCCTTTGCAGACAGGCCTGAATATCTATATCCAACACCATCCCCACTGGGAAGAAGTTTCCATGTACAGGTGGGAAACTGAGGCACGGACCCTGCCCAGTGACTTGGCCAATGTCACCCAGGCTCCCACCCATTAACCACTGGGCACCACTTTGCTCCCAAAGCCAGGACAAGAACCCAGGAGTTCTGACTCCCTGCCCCCACCTGCTCTACCCACTAGACCCGCCTCCTGGTTTCACAGGGGCCATGTGGTTGGGTTTGTGGTGCTGAGGAAGGGGGAAGCTCTTGTCCGTGGCCAGCCGGGTGTCAGTGGAGCTGCTCCCAGCAGGGCCCAGCGGTGGCTGGGTGCGTGTGCCTGCCAGGGTGCCAAGGAGCAGGCTGCAGCTGGGGGGGGGGGGGGGGAGGGTGTGTGGCATGACAGCCCTGGAAGAGGGCACCCGGTGCTGGTGTCAATCACCCCCCTGCAGATCTCGGCAGGCTCCCCTTTACCGGGGCAGCGGGGGCCGTATGGGCCATTCCCAGGCCCAGGGTAGTAATTTACGGAGTGGTGCAGTAGGCTCTGGGCCCCACTGCTCTGGAAACGACCCTCCCTGGGCCCAGCCTCGCTGGTAATGACTGTGCCGGATTCCAGAGCACTGGCTCGTTGCTGAGCCACAACAGCAGGGGCGGGAGGAGGCAGAGCTTCCCCACAGTGCCAGGCCGCTGCCCTGCCGGGGAGGGGAGGGCAGCCCCAAAAGGACGTGCTGGGGACTGGGGGAGCTGTGGCTGCCTCCCCTTGGTGTAGCTTGGGGGGGGTGTCTCTGAGCCCCCCCACTATTCCCTTCTCATGCAGGCTCCGGGAGACCCAAGCTAATCCATCCTCTGGCCAGGGCAGGCACCGATCATACACTTGGATACCACTGAGCACCCGACTTGCCCCATTGGCTCCAGGAGGCTGCTGCTGAAGCAGGGTCCCTGTGGGTCTGGCCAAAGCCCGCGGGCGCCCAGTCCCAGCCTTGGTAGGGTGACCAGAGAGCAAGTGTGAAAAATCGGGACGGGGTGGGGGGGTAATAGGCACCCATAGAAGACAAAGCCTCAAATATCAGGAATGTCCCTATAAAATTGGGATATCTGGTCACCCTACAGCCTTGGTGACCGCTGGGCTTCCCTGCCTCGCCCCAGTGGCTTTGGCATTAACCCCTCTTAATATAGCCACTAGCTACTCTGAGACGTAGAACAAGATGGGTTTGTCCCTAGGGCGTGGCCTCCTGCTGGCCAGTTCGCTATGATGGCTACTGCGGCCCAGGGTAGGGGGCAGGGAAGGGGACAGCAGCTTGTGGGAACAGGCCTGGGCCTGGCTCATCACTCATGCCTGCACGGCGACTCCAGCAGAGCTCCAGCGCTCTGCGGATGCGCTCGGCTCGCCAGCAGGCATGTGGCACAAAGGGGTCCAGCCCCTTGCCATGGAGTTTCTCTGCTCCACGGAGCCTGGCGCCACACAACAGCCCCTGAGCCAGCAGCCCCAGCTGCTCTGGCCCATTTCCCGCCCCCCAGCTGCCAGGACTGCAGGGTTGGGATTCACCACTTCCCCAAGCCCCCCTGCTCATCTCCCCAGTGTGGGGAAATGCAGAGCCCTCTCGGGTGGCAGCTGTCATGGCGCATTGCCCCTGGGGCTGCTCTCTGGGCCAGCAGGCGTTTCCTTAGGAACCCAGCTTTGGGGGCGGGGGGCCATGGTCCCTGCACACTATTCCGCCTATCCAGGCCATGCCGGGGGCAGGGGAAAACAGGAGCCAGGGAGCTGCCTCTTTGGGGTGATGTCCCAGCTCCCCCAGGTCCAGGGTATGGGGCTCCAAGCTGTGCCACAGGAGGGCAAGCCAGCTGTCAGCTGCTGACACCAGGGATCAAACAGGGACCTCCACAGCTAACAGCATAAGGCAGCTGCAGCTAGAGAGCCAAGCTGCGGGCACACCAGGCTGGAACGGCGCAGACCCTCCATGGACTGGCATGGGGTGGTGGTGTCTGTAACGCATGCTCACCAGTGAACTACATCAGCACTGCTGCTGCACCGCAGCCAGAGCCAGGCTCCCACTCCCTCACGGTGCCTCCCCTGGCCCCCTGTGCCCACCCTCCAGAGGGGCACCGCTGAAACAGCACGGACACCGCTGGGCACCAATGCTGCTGTCCCTCCCACTGACCTTTTTATTTGTAGTGGATTGTTTAGCGTTGGGAGCATGTCCCTGCCCCCAGTGCCACAGTGTGGGGGATGTAATGAGAAGATGCCAGCAGCAGAGTGGGCAGCGCCCGCTGTGAATGGAGAACCCCACTTGGAAATCTTCAGTCCCTGGTTGCCAGCAGCTCGCATTACCCTGACTACCTTAGTCCGTGACTGTTTGATTTCCCCCACCCCCGGTCAGTGGAGTTGGGGCCCCTCTGCATCCCCCTGGTACTGCCCCCCTCCAGCACTGCCCCTCCTGCTGAGACACTCTGGAGCAAATGGGGCCCAGCAAATGGGCTGTCTGGAACTTGTGGGCACTGTATGCATTAGGCAGTGACATGCAGCATCTGCCCACACATCTGGGACCACATCACCCCTGGCAGAGCTGGCACAGCCATGCCACGTGCTCAACCCAGGAAGTCGAGCCTGCGGCTGCTCCCTGGTACCAGGGGACAATCCCGGGCTGCCTCCATCCCAGAGTTTTCTGTGCACCTGGGTGACCCCATTTCCAGGGGGGCCTTAGCCAGGCCAGCTTCCACATGCGGGTGGAGCATGAACTCCAAGCCCCAGGCCTGGGCGCTGCCTGCACATTGTTTGTGGTTCCCATACAGGGACGGTGGGACCCAGCCGGCCAGAGGCCAGGAATTGTTTCCCTCTGTGCCTGCCAGGGGCAAAGGCCATTTCCACAGTGTTGAGTCATGACGTGGGAATGATTTCCAGATGTTAGCACAGTACTAAGCATTGCCATGATCACCCCTCACAGAGACACCCCCCCCCCCCGCCAGAACCAGACACTCGCAGTAACGCTCTGAATTGGGTCTTTGGCGACCTGCGTTCTAGACCCAGCTTTGCCTCTCAGCTGCTGGGTGACCTGGGGAGTCACTTCCTAGCTCCATGCCTTAGTTCCCCCTACCAGCCGCAAAGGGAGCCTGAATGAAGCTTGTCAAGTGCTGTGAGCCAGAGATGTGCAAAGCGTCACAAGGACATTTAAAAGACTTGAAGCTCCCAGTTCACTAGAAGCTTCCCACATCAGATTTCATTTGCTTTTCAGTTTTTCTTTTGATATTCTGCTTGGTTAGGGGACCCCCCGCCCTTTGTCTTCTTTCTAAAGCCCTGTGAATCTTCATCCGAGAGGTTAAATGGCATTATGAGGAGAGCTGGTTGGATATTTTCCAACAGAGCAGTTCTCCAGCGGAAAATGCTGATTTGACAACATTGAAATTTTTCGTGGCAACAGGTCAATTGTGTTTAAAAACATTTTGTTAATTTCCCACAAAAATTTCTAGTTTCAACTTTTAGCTTTAATGTAATATAAAATAATACAAATACCGTGCCCCAGTTTGGTTAAACTCTGCCCACACTAGAGAAGTAGACACACAGCTTAATCCGGTGTTGCCTACTCTCATGATAATTATTGTTTTCCTTAAAGCCCCAGCTTCTGGAGTCAAGTGGATATGTGATGAGTTCAGCCTTCATTCTTAAAGAAAAAATAAGTGTCTAGCCCTCATGGCTGTGGAGAAAGCTTCAAAATGCAACCCCAGTGCACCCAAAAGGTTAAAAAAGCAGAAGGCAAATAAAAAGAACCCCAAATCTTTTATTTGTACATAATCTCATGATTTTAAAGCCAATCTCATGATTTTGGTTGAGTCAGACACATGATTTGTGAACATTTGCAGTTGGCAATGCTGTTAATCATACCATGAGAATTATCCAAGCACACTGAAGCCTACAAAACTATGGTTACGTGATGGGGGGTGCTCTACTCACCACTGGACAGCGCTGCCTCCTGGCACTTCTGGGGATGAGCTGACGCCCCTTCCAGCAGTTACACCCCATCCGTTTCTCCTTTGCAGCCCTTCCCTTGCTCTCAGGAGCCACAGCACCCTCTTTGTGACACTCCGCCCTGGGCAGGTCACTAGTGTGGTTCCCCTTACGGGGGGGCAGTGCATCAAGGTCCCTGCTCTTCAGCCATCTGTCTGCTACGCAGTCTCACCAGTGCCCCTTGCCCAGTGGTGGGTAGGGGAACCTGGGCACACGCCCTCTACTCTGGGTTCTAGCCCAGGGACACTCAGCCCAGCAGTTCTGGGCTTTCCTCTCCCAGCCCTCATGGCTCCTTCCCTGGACTGCTTCCAGTTCCTACCACTCCTAGTTTCCCCCCTTTTGCTGGGTGTACCAGCCCAAGCTCCCACCACACAGTGAGTGACAGCCCTGTCCCAGGGAATGGCCCCTTCTGGCTTATATAGGCCCTGCCTGTTCCTGCCTTTCTCCAGCCTAAAGCTCTTCTGTTTGCAGCCTAATTGGCTGATTGGGCCCACCTGGCCTAATTCAGCTCTTGCAGGGCCAGGGTGGGAAGCTCACCCCATCACAGGTTACCAGTCCTACCCAATATCCCTCCACCTAACATCAGCCAACCAACTGATCCCCACGGTACAGCACATGCCACGCTTGCCACTATTCAAGGAGAGATGGGATGCACCCTGTCACCAACTAAGTGGCAGAAACTGTATCTGGACAGCGCTGCACGCTCTCCATCCAGCGGCTAACAACATGAGCCACTATCAGGAACATAAATCACCACCAGGCTGGAGGAACGGCTACCTGGCTTTGGGGTCCCATGCCACCTTGGAAGCCAGCTTTACAGGCTCAGGTGTTGCACGGTTAATGGCCCACCGGGCATGTGTGGTGCCCAAAGGCACCCAGGCAGGCTGTGGCAGTGGAACCTGGGTGACCATGAGCAAGTCTCTGTGCGTCAGGGCTAGTGCCCTTGTTAAGGTCAAAGCATTTCTCACCAGGGCAGAAATGTCATTTTCCAGCCAGCTCTGGTTAATAATTATTAACACATTAATTACAGCTTCCACGCATCTAAACTGCCATTCACAGGATTCGGGCTAGGTGAACTGCTCCAATAAGAGGAAGCGGACTAGTAGTGTGGCATAGTGGATAGAGCACTAGACTGAGGCATGGGTTCTATTCCCTGGGTGACCTCAGGCAAGTCACTTCCCCACTCTGTGCCTCGGTTTCCGTGTCTAAATGGGGAAATGACACTGGTTCCCTTTGGAAAGGGCTTTGAGATCCACTGGAGACAGACAAGGTGGTATTGTGATTGGTAGCGATGGCTCACCCTGCTAGCTGGGCTGGCACTGAGGCTTGTCGGGGGTGGGGGAGGCAGGGAGACCTCATTATGCTTTTCAGCTCCCCACTCAAGGATTCAAACCCCAAAACCTTAAAATGAAGCCATGGCTGCCAAAGTCTCCCTTTGTATGCTGGACGCGGCCCGCTCTTGTCAGGATGGAGCAGTGCATGCTGGGAACCATCGCCTCTGCCAGCGGCAAAGGCCCTTGGATGAAGATGGAGCAGTGCATGCTGGGACAGGTCATGTTTTCAGGCCACAGCTGCACAGTGAGGGACAGATTCTCCCTGGCTCAGACACAGGGACCATGGGGAGGCAGTTTGCCCCTCCCCAGCTCAGGGACTGTAGAGGCCCCTGTGTATCCAGCATGGGTGGGGAGCCCAGGACTAGAGTATTGGGAGCAGGGCAATGGGTTGGGCTTGAGGGTATCAGTGGGACTATGCCCCAAGCACTGGGTGGAGGTGGGGGTTCATTTGTCCAGGTTCAGCTGGAGTAGCAGGTGATTTAAATCACTCCACCCTGCTGGGGGCCCAGGCCTAGAATAGCAGCAGGGGGCTGCAGGTCAGGACTGAGGGGCATCAGCAAAGCCATGGGGCTGGGGAGGAGCCCAGGTTTGGGATAGCAGGGGTGGGGGTTGCAGGTTAGGAGCCAGGGGCATTGGCAGAGCTGGGGGCAGGGAGAGCCCAGGGCTGGAATAGAAGGGAGGCTGTGGGTTGGGATTGAGGGCGTCAGCTGCACCATTAGCACAGTCACGACCCAGCCCCTTCGCTCCGTGATGAGCCATGCCCTACCTGGAGATGGTCTAGCCCTTGGAAGTACAAAGGCCTATTGAGCTCCCTGGCCCTGTGTCCAGGGCACTATTTCCAGTTCTTCAGGGCTTTGTGGCAAGACGCCGGCTGCTCTGCTGCCAAGCCGATTGAACATACGACTGTCAACCGCGCCCACTTGACCTCCTCCCACAGCCGAGCCAGATACCATTCACGTGGCCCAGGCCTCAGCCCCAAGTCCATCAGAAACTCTCAGCTCGTGTAGGGGGAGGCACATACAAGTCTGTCTGTTCCGCCCGAGCAAGCTGGGCTCAGAGGCAGCTTCCGGCGCTGGGGAGCCCCTGCTCTTGGCCACGCAGACAGAGGGATGTGGAAGTCAAAGCCACTTGCCCAAGGTTGCAAGGAGAGGGTGGGGCTCGGCTGGGGCGGGGCTTCATGATCAGGCTCTCCTGCTGCTGGGAAGGAGGCCTGGTTCTTAGGCTAAGGCCTTTGGCTAAGCAGCAGAGGCAGCCATAAACTGGGAAGTGTACGGTCACATCCTTACATTCCAACTAGTCACACTGAAATAAGGTGCTACGGGGCCCATCACGCTGCTCACCTTTGCTGCTCCCAGGGAATCCTGTCTGCTCCACCGGGAGAAGTGCAGCCAGGAGCTCAGCTTTGCGGCTCAGAAAGCAGACCCCAACCCTTGGGCACCCCGGTTCTGGAATCTCCCTTGGTCGTGGACTGGGGCAGCATCATCTAGCGCAGTGGTCTCCAAAGTGGGGTGCGCGCACCCCAGGGGGTGCTCAAGACAATCCATTGGGGGGCGCGGCGGGAGGAGCGCCGCCAGAGGAAAAAAAAAAAGGGCGGCTGGAGAAGGGAGCGGAGGGAGCGAGTGGGGAAGCTGCCCCCCCACCAGGCAGGCAGGCCACCCGGTACGCAGGGGCTTTAGCGGCTGCAGGGCCCTGGGCTAAGGGGGCCCCAGAGCCCAGGGCCGGCTCTGGCTTTTTGCCGCCCCAAGCAAAAAAATAAATAAAAATAAAAATCGGGGCGGCCAGAACGGCAAAGCAAAAAAAAAAAACCCTGCGGCGCGTCCGGAGCAGCAAAGCAGGGAAAAAAAAAACCTGCGGGGCGGCCGGAGCACGGGTGCAGGGGGACTCCCTGCGCTGCACACGTGCCCCAGCTAGCGGGGGGGAGGGGGAGGGAGCTGGGGGGGGAGAGAGAGAAGGGGGGTGGCCAGGGCTTCAGCGGGGCACTCACCACGTGGCCTTGACCACCGCACCGCCTGCCGGGAGGGCTCCGCGCCGCTCCGGTCGGCGGGGAGGGAAAGATGCGGACTGCCCTGCCGGGCTTGCTGCAGACCTGGCACCGGCTGGGGCAGACGGAGCGCGCAGCCCGCTCCCAGCAGGGCGCTCCCCTCCTCCACGCCACCGCCCCCTACAGCGTGGCCAGATCGGCGAATAAAAAAAAAAAAGTGGCCGTGCTGCCCTAGGATTGGGCGGAATGCCGCCCCATAGAATCTGCCGCCCCAAGCACAAGCTTGCTCGGCTGGTGCCTGGAGCCGGCCCTGGGGGCACTGGCCTGCAGCTCTAAAGCCCCTTTCGGAATGTGGCCCTGTGTCCTCCGGCCCGTGGAGGAGCAGGGGCAGCCACCAGCCAGAAAGAAGCGGCGCTTTCCCCTTCAAAGCCGGCTGGAGAGAAGCGGCGCTTTGAAGGGGAAAGCGCCGCTTCTTTTCGGCCGCTGGCTGCATGGCTGCCCTTGCTCCTCCACGGGCCGGAGGACTCAGGGCCGCATTCCGAAAGGGGCTTTAGAGCTGCAGGCTAGGGCCCCCTTAGCCCAGGGCCTTGCAGCCCCTAAAGCCCCTGCGTTCCGGGTGGCCCTGCTCCCAAAATCGTGGCTCCCAGAATCATGGCAATTGGGGCGGTGCCGTGCTGCGCAAAGCCACCTGCACACCCCCTGCACCAAACAGGAGCTGCCCCAGGTAAGTGTTCTGCACCTCCTGCCTGCCCCAGCCCTGAGCCTCCTCCCACACCCCCATCCTGAGCCCCCTCCCGCACCCTAACTCCCTCACAGACCCCGCACCCCACCCTGAGCGCCTTCCCGCACCCTAACTCCCTCCCAGACCCCGCACCCCACCCTGAGCGCCTTCCCGCACCCTAACTCCCTCCCAGACCCCGCACCCCACCCTGAGCGCCCTCCCGCACCCTAACTCCCTCCCAGACCCCGCACCCCACCCTGAGCGCCTTCCCGCACCCTAACTCCCTCCCAGACCCCGCACCCCACCCTGAGCGCCTTCCCGCACCCTAACTCCCTCCCAGACCCCGCACCCCACCCTGAGCGCCTTCCCGCACCCTAACTCCCTCCCAGACCCCGCACCCCACCCTGAGCGCCTTCCCGCACCCTAACTCCCTCCCAGACCCCGCACCCCACCCTGAGCGCCTTCCCGCACCCTAACTCCCTCCCAGACCCCGCACCCCACCCTGAGCGCCTTCCCGCACCCTAACTCCCTCCCAGACCCCGCACCCCACCCTGAACGCCTTCCCGCACCCTAACTCCCTCCCAGACCCCGCACCCCACCCTGAGCGCCTTCCCGCACCCTAACTCCCTCCCAGACCCCGCACCCCACCCTGAGCGCCTTCCCGCACCCTAACTCCCTCCCAGACCCCGCACCCCACCCTGAGCGCCTTCCCGCACCCTAACTCCCTCCCAGACCCCGCACCCCACCCTGAGCGCCTTCCCGCACCCTAACTCCCTCCCAGACCCCGCACCCCACCCTGAGCGCCTTCCCGCACCCTAACTCCCTCCCAGACCCCGCACCCCACCCTGAGCCCCCTCCCGCACCCTAACTCCCTCCCAGACCCCGCACCCCACCCTGAGCGCCTTCCCGCACCCTAACTCCCTCCCAGACCCCGCACCCCACCCTGAGCGCCTTCCCGCACCCTAACTCCCTCCCAGACCCCGCACCCCACCCTGAGCGCCTTCCCGCACCCTAACTCCCTCCCAGACCCCGCACCCCACCCTGAGCGCCTTCCCGCACCCTAACTCCCTCCCAGACCCCGCACCCCACCCTGAGCGCCTTCCCGCACCCTAACTCCCTCCCAGACCCCGCACCCCACCCTGAGCGCCTTCCCGCACCCTAACTCCCTCCCAGACCCCGCACCCCACCCTGAGCGCCTTCCCGCACCCTAACTCCCTCCCAGACCCCGCACCCCACCCTGAGCGCCTTCCCGCACCCTAACTCCCTCCCAGACCCCGCACCCCACCCTGAGCGCCTTCCCGCACCCTAACTCCCTCCCAGACCCCGCACCCCACCCTGAGCCCCCTCCCGCACCCTAACTCCCTCCCAGACCCCGCACCCCACCCTGAGCGCCCTCCCGCATCCTAACTCCCTCCCAGACCCCGCACCCCACCCTGAACGCCCTCATGCACCCTAACTCCCTCCCAGACCCCGCACCCCACCCTGAGCGCCTTTCCGCACCCTAACTCCCTCCCAGACCCCGCACCCCATCCTGAGCGCCCTCCTGCACCCTAACTCCCTCCCAGACCCCGCACCCCACCCTGAGCGCCCTCCCGCACCCTAACTCCCTCCCAGACCCCGCACCCCACCCTGAGCGCCTTCCCGCACCCTAACTCCCTCCCAGACCCTGCACCCCACCCTGAGCGCCTTCCCGCACCCTAACTCCCTCCCAGACCCCGCACCCCACCCTGAACGCCCTCCCGCACCTTAACTCCCTCCCAGACCCCGCACCCCACCCTGAGCGCCCTCCCGCACCCTAACTCCCTCCCAGACCCCGCACCCCACCCTGAGCGCCTTCCCGCACCCTAACTCCCTCCCAGACCCCGCACCCCATCCTGAGCCCCCTCCCGCACCCTAACTCCCTCCCAGACCCCGCACCCCACCCTGAGCGCCTTCCCGCACCCTAACTCCCTCCCAGACCCTGCACCCCACCCTGAACGCCCTCCTGCACCCTAACTCCCTCCCAGACCCCGCACCCCATCCTGAGCACCCTCCTGCACCCTAACTCCCTCCCAGACCCCGCACCCCACCCTGAGCGCCTTCCCGCACCCTAACTCCCTCCCAGACCCCGCACCCCACCCTGAACGCCTTCCCGCACCCTAACTCCCTCCCAGACCCCGCACCCCACCCTGAACGCCCTCCCGCACCTTAACTCCCTCCCAGACCCCGCACCCCACCCTGAGTGCCCTCCCGCACCCTAACTCCCTCCCAGACCCCGCACCCCACCCTGAGCGCCTTCCCGCACCCTAACTCCCTCCCAGACCCCGCACCCCACCCTGAGCGCCTTCCCGCACCCTAACTCCCTCCCAGACCCCGCACCCCACCCTGAGCGTCTTCCCGCACCCTAACTCCCTCCCAGACCCCGCACCCCACCCTGAGCGCCTTCCCGCACCCTAACTCCCTCCCAGACCCCGCACCCCACCCTGAGCGCCCTCCCGCACCCTAACTCCCTCCCAGACCCCGCACCCCACCCTGAGCGCCCTCCCGCACCCTAACTCCCTCCCAGACCCCGCACCCTACCCTGAGCGTCCTCCCGCACCCTAACTCCCTCCCAGACCCCGCACCCCCCAGCCCTGAGCGTCCTCCTGCACCCTAACTCCCTCCCAGACCCCGCACTCCCACCCTGAGCGCCCTCCTGCACCCTAACTCCCTCCCAGACCCCGCACCCCACCCTGAGCGCCTTCCCGCACCCTAACTCCCTCCCAGACCCCGCACCCCACCCTGAGCGCCCTCCCGCACCCTAACTCCCTCCCAGACCCCGCACCCCACCCTGAGCGCCTTCCCGCACCCTAACTCCCTCCCAGACCCCGCACCCCACCCTGAGCGCCCTCCCGCACCCTAACTCCCTCCCAGACCCCGCACCCCACCCTGAGCGCCTTCCCGCACCCTAACTCCCTCCCAGACCCCGCACCCCACCCTGAGCGCCTTCCCGCACCCTAACTCCCTCCCAGACCCCGCACCCCACCCTGAGCGCCTTCCCGCACCCTAACTCCCTCCCAGATCCCGCACCCCACCCTGAACGCCTTCCCGCACCCTAACTCCCTCCCAGACCCCGCACCCCACCCTGAGCGCCTTCCCGCACCCTAACTCCCTCCCAGACCCCGCACCCCACCCTGAGCCCCCTCCCGCACCCTAACTCCCTCCCAGACCCCGCACCCCACCCTGAGCGCCTTCCCGCACCCTAACTCCCTCCCAGACCCCGCACCCCACCCTGAGCGCCTTCCCGCACCCTAAGTCCCTCCCAGACCCCGCACCCCACCCTGAGCGCCTTCCCGCACCCTAACTCCCTCCCAGACCCCGCACCCCACCCTGAGCGCCTTCCCGCACCCTAACTCCCTCCCAGACCCCGCACCCCACCCTGAGCGCCTTCCCGCACCCTAACTCCCTCCCAGACCCCGCACCCCACCCTGAGCGCCTTCCCGCACCCTAACTCCCTCCCAGACCCCGCACCCCACCCTGAGCCCCCTCCCGCACCCTAACTCCCTCCCAGACCCCGCACCCCATCCTGAGCCCCCTCCCGCACCCTAACTCCCTCCCAGACCCCGCACCCCACCCTGAGCGCCTTCCCGCACCCTAACTCCCTCCCAGACCCCGCACCCCACCCTGAGCGCCTTCCCGCACCCTAACTCCCTCCCAGACCCCAAACCCCACCCTGAGCGCCTTCCCGCACCCTAAGTCCCTCCCAGACCCCGCACCCCACCCTGAGCGCCTTCCCGCACCCTAACTCCCTCCCAGACCCCGCACCCCACCCTGAGCGCCTTCCCGCACCCTAACTCCCTCCCAGACCCCGCACCCCACCCTGAGCGCCTTCCCGCACCCTAACTCCCTCCCAGACCCCGCACCCCACCCTGAACGCCCTCCTGCACCCTAACTTCCTCCCAGACCCCGCACCCCACCCTGAGCGCCTTCCCGCACCCTAACTCCCTCCCAGACCCTGCACCCCACCCTGAGCGCCCTCCTGCACCCTAACTCCCTCCCAGACCCCGCACCCCACCCTGAGCGCCTTCCCGCACCCTAACTCCCTCCCAGACCCCGCACCCCACCCTGAACGCCTTCCCGCACCCTAACTCCCTCCCAGACTCCCTCCCAGACCCTGCACCCCACCCTGAGCGCCTTCCCGCACCCTAACTCCCTCCCAGACCCCGCACCCCACCCTGAGCGCCTTCCCGCACCCTAACTCCCTCCCAGACCCCGCACCCCACCCTGAGCGCCTTCCCGCACCCTAACTCCCTCCCAGACCCCGCACCCCACCCTGAGCGCCCTCCTGCACCCTAACTCCCTCCCAGACCCCGCACCCCACCCTGAGCGCCTTCCCGCACCCTAACTCCCTCCCAGACCCCGCACCCCACCCTGAGCGCCTTCCCGCACCCTAACTCCCTCCCAGACCCCGCACCCCACCCTGAGCGCCTTCCCGCACCCTAACTCCCTCCCATACCCCGCACCCCACCCTGAGCGCCTTCCCGCACCCTAACTCCCTCCCAGACCCCGCACCCCATCCTGAGCGCCCTCCCGCACCCTAACTCCCTCCCAGACCCCGCACCCCACCCTGAGCGCCTTCCCGCACCCTAACTCCCTCCCAGACCCCGCACCCCATCCTGAGCCCCCTCCCGCACCCTAACTCCCTCCCAGACCCCGCACCCCATCCTGAGCCCCCTCCCGCACCCTAACTCCCTCCCAGACCCCGCACCCCACCCTGAGCGCCTTCCCGCACCCTAACTCCCTCCCAGACCCCGCACCCCACCCTGAGCGCCTTCCCGCACCCTAACTCCCTCCCAGACCCCGCACCCCACCCTGAGCGCCTTCCCGCACCCTAACTCCCTCCCAGACCCTGCACCCCATCCTGAGCCCTCTCCCGCACCCTAACTCCCTCCCAGACCCCGCACCCCACCCTGAGCGTCTTCCCGCACCCTAACTCCCTCCCAGACCCCGCACCCCACCCTGAGCGCCTTCCCGCACCCTAACTCCCTCCCAGACCCCGCACCCCACCCTGAGCGCCTTCCCGCACCCTAACTCCCTCCCAGACCCCGCACCCCACCCTGAGCGCCTTCCCGCACCCTAACTCCCTCCCAGACCCCAAACCCCACCCTGAGCGCCTTCCCGCACCCTAACTCCCTCCCAGACCCCGCACCCCACCCTGAGCGCCTTCCCGCACCCTAACTCCCTCCCAGACCCCGCACCCCCACCCTGAACGCCTTCCCGCACCCTAACTCCCTCCCAGACCCCGCACCCCACCCTGAGCGCCCTCCCGCACCCTAACTCCCTCCCAGACCCCGCACCCCACCCTGAGCGTCTTCCCGCACCCTAACTCCCTCCCAGACCCCGCACCCCACCCTGAGCGCCTTCCCGCACCCTAACTCCCTCCCAGACCCCGCACCCCACCCTGAGCGCCTTCCCGCACCCTAACTCCCTCCCAGACCCCGCACCCCACCCTGAGCCCCCTCCCGCACCCTAACTCCCTCCCAGACCCCGCACCCCATCCTGAGCCCCCTCCCGCACCCTAACTCCCTCCCAGACCCCGCACCCCACCCTGAGCGCCTTCCCGCACCCTAACTCCCTCCCAGACCCCGCACCCCACCCTGAGCGCCTTCCCGCACCCTAACTCCCTCCCAGACCCCAAACCCCACCCTGAGCGCCTTCCCGCACCCTAACTCCCTCCCAGACCCCGCACCCCACCCTGAGCGCCTTCCCGCACCCTAACTCCCTCCCAGACCCCCGCACCCCACCCTGAGCGCCTTCCCGCACCCTAACTCCCTCCCAGACCCCGCACCCCACCCTGAGCGCCTTCCCGCACCCTAACTCCCTCCCAGACCCCGCACCCCACCCTGAACGCCTTCCCGCACCCTAACTCTCTCCCAGACTCCCTCCCAGACCCCGCACCCCACCCTGAGCGCCTTCCCGCACCCTAACTCCCTCCCAGACCCCGCACCCCACCCTGAGCGCCTTCCCGCACCCTAACTCCCTCCCAGACCCCGCACCCCACCCTGAGCGCCCTCCTGCACCCTAACTCCCTCCCAGACCCCGCACCCCACCCTGAGCGCCTTCCCGCACCCTAACTCCCTCCCAGACCCCGCACCCCACCCTGAGCGCCTTCCCGCACCCTAACTCCCTCCCAGACCCCGCACCCCACCCTGAGCGCCTTCCCGCACCCTAACTCCCTCCCAGACCCCGCACCCCACCCTGAGCGCCTTCCCGCACCCTAACTCCCTCCCAGACCCCGCACCCCACCCTGAGCGTCTTCCCGCACCCTAACTCCCTCCCAGACCCCGCACGCCACCCTGAGCGCCTTCCCGCACCCTAACTTCCTCCCAGACCCCGCACCCCACCCTGAGCGCCTTCCCGCACCCTAACTCCCTCCCAGACCCGGCACCCCACCCTGAGCGCCTTCCCGCACCCTAACTCCCTCCCAGACCCCGCACCCCACCCTGAGCGCCTTCCCGCACCCTAACTCCCTCCCAGACCCCGCACCCCACCCTGAGCGCCTTCCCGCACCCTAACTCCCTCCCAGACCCCGCACCCCACCCTGAACGCCCTCCTGCACCCTAACTTCCTCCCAGACCCCGCACCCCACCCTGAGCGCCTTCCCGCACCCTAACTCCCTCCCAGACCCTGCACCCCACCCTGAGCGCCCTCCTGCACCCTAACTCCCTCCCAGACCCCGCACCCCACCCTGAGCGCCTTCCCGCACCCTAACTCCCTCCCAGACCCCGCACCCCACCCTGAACGCCTTCCCGCACCCTAACTCCCTCCCAGACTCCCTCCCAGACCCTGCACCCCACCCTGAGCGCCTTCCCGCACCCTAACTCCCTCCCAGACCCCGCACCCCACCCTGAGCGCCTTCCCGCACCCTAACTCCCTCCCAGACCCCGCACCCCACCCTGAGCGCCTTCCCGCACCCTAACTCCCTCCCAGACCCCGCACCCCACCCTGAGCGCCCTCCCGCACCCTAACTCCCTCCCAGACCCCGCACCCCACCCTGAGCGCCTTCCCGCACCCTAACTCCCTCCCAGACCCCGCACCCCACCCTGAGCGCCTTCCCGCACCCTAACTCCCTCCCAGACCCCGCACCCCACCCTGAGCGCCTTCCCGCACCCTAACTCCCTCCCAGACCCCGCACCCCACCCTGAGCGCCTTCCCGCACCCTAACTCCCTCCCAGACCCCGCACCCCACCCTGAGCGTCTTCCCGCACCCTAACTCCCTCCCAGACCCCGCACCCCACCCTGAGCGCCTTCCCGCACCCTAACTTCCTCCCAGACCCCGCACCCCACCCTGAGCGCCTTCCCGCACCCTAACTCCCTCCCAGACCCGGCACCCCACCCTGAGCGCCTTCCCGCACCCTAACTCCCTCCCAGACCCCGCACCCCACCCTGAGCGCCTTCCCGCACCCTAACTCCCTCCCAGACCCCGCACCCCACCCTGAGCGCCTTCCCGCACCCTAACTCCCTCCCAGACCCCGCACCCCACCCTGAGCGCCTTCCCGCACCCTAACTCCCTCCCAGACCCCGCACCCCACCCTGAGCGCCTTCCCGCACCCTAACTCCCTCCCAGACCCCGCACCCCACCCTGAGCCCCCTCCCGCACCCTAACTCCCTCCCAGACCCCGCACCCCACCCTGAGCGTCTTCCCGCACCCTAACTCCCTCCCAGACCCCGCACCCCACCCTGAGCGCCTTCCCGCACCCTAACTCCCTCCCAGACCCCGCACCCCACCCTGAGCGCCTTCCCGCACCCTAACTCCCTCCCAGACCCCGCACCCCACCCTGAGCCCCCTCCCGCACCCTAACTCCCTCCCAGACCCCGCACCCCATCCTGAGCCCCCTCCCGCACCCTAACTCCCTCCCAGACCCCGCACCCCACCCTGAGCGCCTTCCCGCACCCTAACTCCCTCCCAGACCCCGCACCCCACCCTGAGCGCCTTCCCGCACCCTAACTCCCTCCCAGACCCCAAACCCCACCCTGAGCGCCTTCCCGCACCCTAACTCCCTCCCAGACCCCGCACCCCACCCTGAGCGCCTTCCCGCACCCTAACTCCCTCCCAGACCCCGCACCCCACCCTGAGCGCCTTCCCGCACCCTAACTCCCTCCCAGACCCCGCACCCCACCCTGAGCGCCTTCCCGCACCCTAACTCCCTCCCAGACCCCGCACCCCACCCTGAACGCCCTCCTGCACCCTAACTTCCTCCCAGACCCCGCACCCCACCCTGAGCGCCTTCCCGCACCCTAACTCCCTCCCAGACCCTGCACCCCACCCTGAGCGCCCTCCTGCACCCTAACTCCCTCCCAGACCCCGCACCCCACCCTGAGCGCCTTCCCGCACCCTAACTCCCTCCCAGACCCCGCACCCCACCCTGAACGCCTTCCCGCACCCTAACTCCCTCCCAGACTCCCTCCCAGACCCCGCACCCCACCCTGAGCGCCTTCCCGCACCCCTAACTCCCTCCCAGACCCCGCACCCCACCCTGAGCGCCTTCCCGCACCCTAACTCCCTCCCAGACCCCGCACCCCACCCTGAGAGCCCTCCCGCACCCTAACTCCCTCCCAGACCCCGCACCCCACCCTGAGCGCCTTCCCGCACCCTAACTCCCTCCCAGACCCCGCACCCCACCCTGAGCGCCTTCCCGCACCCTAACTCCCTCCCAGACCCCGCACCCCACCCTGAGCGCCTTCCCGCACCCTAACTCCCTCCCAGACCCCGCACCCCACCCTGAGCGCCTTCCCGCACCCTAACTCCCTCCCAGACCCCGCACCCCACCCTGAGCGCCTTCCCGCACCCTAACTCCCTCCCAGACCCCGCACCCCACCCTGAGCGCCTTCCCGCACCCTAACTCCCTCCCAGACCCCGCACCCCACCCTGAGCCCCCTCCCGCACCCTAACTCCCTCCCAGACCCCGCACCCCACCCTGAGCGCCTTCCCGCACCCTAACTCCCTCCCAGACCCCGCACCCCACCCTGAGCGCCTTCCCGCACCCTAACTCCCTCCCAGACCCCGCACCCCACCCTGAGCGCCTTCCCGCACCCTAACTCCCTCCCAGACCCCGCACCCCACCCTGAGCGCCTTCCCGCACCCTAACTCCCTCCCAGACCCCGCACCCCACCCTGAGCGCCTTCCCGCACCCTAACTCCCTCCCAGACCCGGCACCCCACCCTGAGCGCCTTCCCGCACCCTAACTCCCTCCCAGACCCCGCACCCCACCCTGAGCGCCCTCCCGCACCCTAACTCCCTCCCAGACCCCGCACCCCACCCTGAGCGTCTTCCCGCACCCTAACTCCCTCCCAGACCCCGCACCCCACCCTGAGCGCCTTCCCGCACCCTAACTCCCTCCCAGACCCCGCACCCCACCCTGAGCGCCTTCCCGCACCCTAACTCCCTCCCAGACCCCGCACCCCACCCTGAGCGCCTTCCCGCACCCTAACTCCCTCCCAGACCCCGCACCCCACCCTGAGCGCCTTCCCGCACCCTAACTCCCTCCCAGACCCCGCACCCCACCCTGAGCGCCTTCCCGCACCCTAACTCCCTCCCAGACCCCCGCACCCCATCCTGAGCCCTCTCCCGCACCCTAACTCCCTCCCAGACCCCGCACCCCACCCTGAGCGCCTTCCCGCACCCTAACTCCCTCCCAGACCCCGCACCCCACCCTGAACGCCCTCCAGCACCCTAACTCCCTCCCAGACCCCACACCCCACCCTGAGCGCCTTCCCGCACCCTAACTCCCTCCCAGACCCCGCACCCCACCCTGAGCGCCTTCCCCGCACCCTAACTCCCTCCCAGACCCCGCACCCCACCCTGAGCGCCTTCCCGCACCCTAACTCCCTCCCAGACCCCGCACCCCACCCTGAGCGCCTTCCCGCACCCTAACTCCCTCCCAGACCCCGCACCCCACCCTGAGCGCCTTCCCGCACCCTAACTCCCTCCCAGACCCCGCACCCCACCCTGAGCGCCTTCCCGCACCCTAACTCCCTCCCAGACCCCGCACCCCACCCTGAGCGCCTTCCCGCACCCTAACTCCCTCCCAGACCCCGCACCCCACCCTGAGCGCCTTCCCGCACCCTAACTCCCTCCCAGACCCCGCACCCCACCCTGAGCGCCTTCCCGCACCCTAACTCCCTCCCAGACCCCGCACCCCACCCTGAACGCCTTCCCGCACCCTAACTCCCTCCCAGACCCCCGCACCCCACCCTGAGCCGCCCTCCCGCACCCTAACTCCCTCCCAGACCCCGCACCCCACCCTGAGCGTCCTTCCCGCACCCTAACTCCCTCCCAGACCCCGCACCCCACCCTGAGCGCCTTCCCGCACCCTAACTCCCTCCCAGACCCCGCACCCCACCCTGAGCGCCTTCCCGCACCCTAACTCCCTCCCAGACCCCGCACCCCACCCTGAGCGCCTTCCCGCACCCTAACTCCCTCCCAGACCCCGCACCCCACCCTGAGCGCCTTCCCGCACCCTAACTCCCTCCCAGACCCCGCACCCCACCCTGAGCGCCTTCCCGCACCCTAACTCCCTCCCAGACCCCGCACCCCACCCTGAGCGCCTTCCCGCACCCTAACTCCCTCCCAGACCCCGCACCCCACCCTGAGCGCCTTCCCCGCACCCTAACTCCCTCCCAGACCCCGCACCCCACCCTGAGCGCCTTCCCGCACCCTAACTCCCTCCCAGACCCCGCACCCCACCCTGAGCGCCTTCCCCGCACCCTAACTCCCTCCCAGACCCCGCACCCCACCCTGAGCGCCTTCCCGCACCCTAACTCCCTCCCA